>NW_028160194.1:0-1200000 GCF_964263955.1 Coregonus lavaretus
ATGTTCGATTGGGTTTATCTCCCGGCTCTGGCTGGGCCACTCAAGGACATTCAGAGACTTGTCCCGAAGCCACTCCTGCGTTGTCTTGGCTGTGTGCTTAGGGTCGTTGTCCTATTGGAAGGTGAACCTTCGCCCCGGTCTTGAGGTCCTGAGCGCACTGGAGGAGGTTTTCATCAAAGATCTCTCTGTACTTTGCTCCAATCATCTTTCCCTCGATCCTGACTAGGCTCCCAGTCCCTGCTGCTGAACAACATCCCGCAGCATGATGCTTCCACCACCATGCTTCACCATAAGGATGGTGCCAGGTTTCCTCCAGACGTGATGCTTGGCATTCAGGCCAAGAAGTTCAATCTTGGTTTCATCAGACCAGAGAATCTTGTTTCTCATGGTCCGAGTCCTTTAGGTGCCTTTTGCCAAACTCCAAGCAGGCTGTCATGTGCCTTTTGCTGAGGAGTGGCTTCCGTCTGGCCACTCTACCATAAAGGCCTGATTGGTGGAGTGCTGAAGAGATGGTTGTCCTTCTGGAAGGTTCTCACATTTCCATAGAGGAACTCTGGAGCTCTGTCAGAGTGACCATCATGTTCTTGGTCACCTATATAGACAGTTGTGTGACTTTCCAAATCATCTCCAATCAATTGAATTTACCACAGTTGGACTCCAATTAAGTTTTAGAAACATCTCAAGGATGATCAATGGAAACAGGATCCACCTGAGCTCAATTTCGAGTCTCATAGCAAAGGGTGTGAATACTTATGTAAACAAGGTATTTCTGCTGTTTTATTTTTAATACATTTGCAAAAATGTCTAAGAACCTGTTTTCACTTTGTCATTATGAGGTATTGTGTGTAGATTGAGGATACTTTTTTTTATTTAATCCATTTCAGAATAAGGCTGTAACGTAACAAATTGTGGAAAAAGTTAAGGGGTCTGAGTACTTTCCTAATGCACTGTACATATCCAAAAGTGGACCTAGAAGTTTGTCCTTAAATATCTATTGGGAGCACATCTGGACCTTCCGCTTTACCTCCCTTCAGATTGAAAATAGCATCAGATATTTCAACACTATCCAATTCCTTTTCCAGATCCAATTTTGGTTTATTTCTACAGGATCCATTGATAATTGTCCTTGTAAATTATGAATTCCATTAAAGGCTGAATTTTACTTCTTAATGTGCCAGGCCAGCAATTTACCAGGTTTTTCACCTTGATCATAGGACTGTTTCAGCCTAGTTAAGCTGTTTGCAGCCTTTGAGGGGGGAAGTTCATCATTCTGAGCTTTAAGACCAAATCATTCCTTGTTTACTTCTACTGAGTTATCCAAAAAAGCTTCCCTCTCCAATTCTCTCATTTTGCTCTCCGTCTCTCATTTTCTGATTTTATTTTATTTGAAACTGGTAAAACGTATAATTTGCCCCCAAATATGTGCTTTGAAAGCCTCCCATCTGGTACTCGCTGACGTTTGATCAGTGTTCAATGTCAAATAAACATCTATATGCACTCCAACGTAATGTAAGAAGTCTGGGTCCTGTAACCATCTGGGATGAAAAAACGCCATCTAGAGGATCCTTTTACTAGTTTTGTATCCCTATAGAATAACCACACAAGGGAATGGTCATTCAAAACAATAGTATCATATCCATTTCCTGCTACATTGGGAAGCAATGAGCAAGAAACTAAAAAGTAGTCTACATGAGAAAATGATTTAAATGTTGACGAGTAACATGAATACTCCCTTTTACTCGGGTTCTGAGTCCTCCAAGGTTCACATAGATTTAAGTCCTTAATGAAATGCTGTAATTTCTTTCTACTCTGCGAGTGGGAAGTGTCTAAACCAGAGGAGCAATCTAGATGAGGATCAAGAGTGCAATTAAAGTCCCCTGCCATTAGGACTTTACCAGGAATGGAGGCTATCAATAGAAATACATTCTCAAAGAATTTGGGATTATCATCATTAGGACCATAAACATTAACCAGATTAATATGCTCCTTCAAAAGAGTTCCCTGTATCTAAATGTATCTACCAGCTCTATCAGTTATAATAGTATCCACTTGAAACGGAACAGATTAGTGAATTAAAACCATAACACCATGAGAATGAGAGGAGAAACAGGATGCTACTACTGGCCCTTGTCATCTCCTGCATACTTTAAGTAGCTCATCCTTCAACAGGTGAGTTTCTTGTAGGAACACAATAGATGAATGAAGTTGTTTAAGCCTAGTAATAACCTGATTTAAGCTTGGATAGTTTACAAACTCCACAGACATTCCACAAAGTACATTTAAGTTTTGCATTTGAAGTCATTTAACCAAAGATGTAAACATGGAATAAGCTATAGCATAAAGGCATATCTCAAATCTGTTTAGTAACCACAAGGACCGCATTAATATTTTGTAGTGAGGAAAATATGTAATGATCTGTTGAAAGAAACATAAATATTTCCTAATATTAAAACACTGAACCCATTCCGCTGTCTCCCTAACCGAGACCATCAACGCTTCCTCTCCCACCTCCCCCTGATCGTAGAGTGTAGCCTGGTGGACGACTGATCCATTAAAGAGAGCAGTCTAACCTAAGCGACGCTAAACAAAACAAAGTATCTCCTGCCTTCTCTCAGCCATTACTTCTCACGAACAAAACAAAAGGCATATCTTGCAAGATGTTATGTGAAATATAACATAGTATTTGTTTGAAAAGTAGCAAAGCTCCACATAAAACAGTAACGCTAGTTAGTGAAGCCTGAGACTAACGTTAACGTTACAGTATGGACCGTCCAAAATAGTGGTAGATGATCCACAACACAGGGTCTGCTGCTAGTAGCTACCAAGTAACAATATGGCCCATACGTATAGTGTTAATGTAGTATACCATGATACGTTTATAAACCAAAAAAAGTATCAAAGATCAGAAATGAACAGCCTACGTGAGAAAAAGAGATCATTAAATATGTGCTACATTACCCAAAGGCCCTTTGCACATGATGTTAGGCTTGCACCTGAGTGTCAATCATTTTAGTCCAAGGACATGATCGAAAGGCTTCCATCATTCTTAAATGGAAGAAATGTGGAACCACCAAATCTTTTTCTAGAGCTGAATGCCCGGACAAACTAAGCAATCGGGGGAGAAAGGCCTTGGTCACAGAGGTCACCGAGAAGCCGGTGGTCACTCTGACAGAGCTCCAGAGTTCTGTGGCGATAGGAGAACCTTCCAGAAGGACAACCATCTCTGCAGAACTCTACCAATCAGGCCTTTATGGTAGAATTGCCAGACGGAAGCCACTCCTCATGAAAAGGCACATGAATGCCCACTGGGAGTTTGCCAAAAGACACCTAAAGGACTCTCAGACCATGAAAAACAAGATTCTCTGGTCTGATGAAACCAAGATTGAATTCTTTGGCCTGAATGCCAAGCGTCACGTCTGGAGGAATCCTGGCACCATCCCAACGGTGAAGCATGGTGGTGGCAGCATCATGCTGTGGGGATGTTTTTCAGTGGCAGGGACTGGGAGACTAGTCAGGATCGAGGGAAAGATGAACGGAGCAAAGTACAGAAAGACCTGAAAATAGCTGTGCGGCGACACTACCCATCTAACCTGACAAGCTTGAGAGGATCTGCAGAGAAACTCCCAAAATACAGGTATGCCAAGCTTGTAGCGTCATACCCAAGAAGACACGAGGCTGTAATTACATTTACATTTTAGTCATTTAGCAGACGCTCTTATCCAGAGTGACTTACAGTTAGTGAGTGCATACATTTTTCATACTGGCCACCCGTGGGAAACGAATCCACAACCCTGGCGTTGCAAGCTTCAAGAAAGTACTGAGTAAAGTCTGAATACAGCTTTTTTTATTATTATTATTATTATTTTGGCAAAAATTGTGTCATAAAACCTAGCGGTCAAAAAAGGAAATGGTTCCAATCATTTTTCATTTTTATTCATTTTAGAAACACTTAAAATAAGGGCTGTGTTTTACTCGGGTTCTGAGTCCTCCAACGTTCACATAGATTTAAGTCCTTAATTAAATGCTGTAATTTCTTTCTACTCTGCGAGTGGGAAGTGTCTAAACCAGAGGAGCGATCTAGATGAGGATCAAGAGTGCAATTAAAGTCCCCTGCCATTAGGACCTTACCAGGAATGGAGGCTATCAATATAAATACATTCTCATAGAATTTGGGATTATCATCATTAGGACCATAAACATTAACCAGATTAATATGCTCATTCAAAAGAGTTCCCTGTATCTAAATGTATCTACCAGCTGTATCAGTTATAATAGTATCCACTTGAAACGGAACAGATTAGTGAATTAAAACCATTACACCATGAGAATGAGAGGAGAAACAGGATGCTATTACTGGCCCTTGCCATCTCCTGCATACTTTAAGTAGCTCATCCTTCAACAAGTGAGTTTCTTGTAGGAACACAATAGATGAATGAAGTTGTTTAAGCCTAGTAATAACCTGTTTTAAGGTTGGATAGTTTACAAACTCCACAGACATTCCACAAAATAAATTTTGCATTTGAAGTCATTTAATCAAAGATGTAAACATGGAATAAGCTATAGCATTAATATTTTGTAGTGAGGAAAATATGTAAAGATCTGTTGAAACAAACACAAATATTTCCTAACAGTAAAACACTGAACCCCATTCCACTGTCTCCCTAACCGAGACAACCAACGCTTCCTCTCCCACCTCCCCCTAATCGTAGAATGTAGCCTGGTGGACGACTGATCCATTAAAGAGAGCAGTCTAACCTAAGCGAAGCTAAACAAAACAAAGTATCTCCTGCCTTCTCTCGGCCATTACTTCTCACAAACAAAATAAAAGGCCTATCTAGCAAGATGTTGTGTGAAATATCACGTAGTATTTGTTTGAAAAGTAGCAAAGAATAGCTCCACCTAAAACAGTAACGTTACTTAGTGAAACCTGAGACTAACTTTACAGTATGGACCGTCCAAAATAGTCGTAGATGATCCACAACACAGGGTCTTTTGCTAGTAGCTACCAAGTAACAAAATGGCGGATACATATAGCGTTAACTGACTACATTAACATTTACGTCATTTAGCAGACGCTCTTATCCAGAGCGACTTACAAATTGGTACATTCACCTTATAGCCAGTGGGATAACCACTTTACAATATGTTTTTCTTTCTTTGGGGTGGGGTAAGGGGGGGCAGAAGGATTACTTTATCCTATCCCAGGTATTCCTTAAAGAGGTGGGGTTTCAAGTGTCTCCGGAAGGTGGTGAGTGACTCCGCTGTCCTGGCGTTGTGAGGGAGCTTGTTCCACCATTGGGGTGCCAGAGCAGCGAACAGTTTTGACTGGGCTGAGCGGGAACTGTGGAGGCCAGAGGTGGATGAACGCAATGCCCTTGTTTGGGTGTAGGGACTGATCAGAGCCTGAAGGTACGGAGGTGCTGTTCCCCTCACAGCTCCGTAGGCAAGCACCGTGGTCTTGTAGCCGATGCGAGCTTCAACTGGAAGCCAGTGGAGTGTGCGGAGGAGCGGGGTGACGTGAGAGAACTTGGGAAGGTTGAACACCAGACGGGCTGCGGCATTCTGGATGAGTTGTAGGGGTTTAATGGCACAGGCAGGGAGCCCAGCCAACAGTGAGTTGCAGTAATCCAGACGGGAGATGACAAGTGCCTGGATTAGGACCTGTGCCGCTTCCTGTGTAAGGCAGGGCCGTACTCTCCGAATGTTGTAGAGCATGAACCTACAGGATCGGGTTACCGCCTTGATGTTAGCGGAGAACGACAGGGTGTTGTCCAGGGTCAGAAGGACAAGAGCAGAGGAGAGAGAGTTAGCTTTAGCAGTGCGGAGAGCCTCCGTGACACAGAGAAGAGCAGTCTCAGTTGAATGACCAATCTTGAAACCTGACTGGTTTGGATCAAGAAGGTAATTCTGAGAGAGATAGCAAGAGAGTTGGCTAGAGACGGCACGCTCAAGAGTTTTGGAGAGAAAAGAAAGAAGGGATACTGGTCTGTAGTTGTTGACATCGGAGGGATCGAGTGTAGGTTTTCTGAGAAGGGGTGCAACTCTCGCTCTCTTGAAGACGGAAGGGACATAGCCAGCGGTCAAGGATGAGTTGATGAGCGAGGTGAGGTAAGGGAGAAGTTCACTGGAGATGGTCTGGAGAAGAGAGGAGGGGATAGGGTCAAGCGGGCAGGTTGTTGGGGGCCGGCCGTCACAAGTCGCAAGATTTCATCTGGAGAGAGAGGGGAGAAAGAAGTCAAAGCATAGGGTAGGGCAGTGTGAGCAGGACCAGCAGTGTCATTTGACTTAACAAACGAGGATCGGATGTCGTCAACCTTCTTTTCAAAATGGTTGACGAAGTCATCCACAGAGTGAAGGGGGGGGGGGGGATTCAGCAGGGAGGAGAAGGTGGAAAAGAGCTTCCTAGGGTTAGAGGCAGATGCTTGGAATTTAGAGTGGTAGAAAGTGGCTTTAGCAGCAGAAACAGAGGAAGAAAATGTAGAGAGGAGGGAGTGAAAAGATGCCAGGTCCGCAGGGAGTCTAGTTTTCCTCCATTTCTGCTCGGCTGCCCGGAGCCCTGTTCTGTGAGCTCACAATGAGTCGTCAAGCCACGGAGCAGGAGGGGAGACCGAGCCGGCCGGGAGGATAGGGGACATAGAGAGTCAAAGGATGCAGAAAGGGAGGAGAGGAGGGTTGAGGAGGCAGAATCAGGAGATTGGAGGGAGAAGGATTGAGCAGAGGGAAGAGATGATAGGATGGAAGAGGAGAGAGTAGCGGGAGAGAGAGAGCGAAGGTTGTGGCGGCGCATTACCATCTGAGTAGGGGCAGAGTGAGTAGTGTTGGAGGAGAGCGAGAGAGAAAAGGATACAAAGTAGTGGTCGGAGACATGGAGGGGAGTTGCAGTGAGATTAGTAGAAGAACAGCATCTAGTAAAGATTAGGTCAAGCGTATTGCCTGCCTTGTGAGTAGGGGGGGACGTTGAGAGGGTGAGGTCAAAAGAGGAGGGGAGTGGAAAGAAGGAGGCAGAGAGAAATGAGTCAAAGGTAGATGTAGGGAGGTTAAAGTCACCCAGAACTGTGAGGGGTGAGCCATCCTCAGGAAAGTAACTTATCAAGGCGTCAAGCTCATTGATGAACTCTCCAAGGGAACCTGGAGGGCGATAAATGACAAGGATGTTAAGCTTGAATGGGCTAGTGACTGTGACAGCATGGAATTCAAATGAGGAGATAAACAGATGGGTCAGGGGAAAAAGAGAGAATGCCCACTTGGGAGAGATGAGGATTCCTGTGCCACCACCCCGCTGACCAGATGCTCTCGGGGTATTCGAGAACACATGGTCAGACGAGGAGAGAGCAGTAGGAGTAGCAGTGTTTTCAGAGGTAATCCATGTTTCCGTCAGCGCCAAGAAGTCGAGGGACTGGAGGGTAGCATAGGCTGAGATGAACTCTGCCTTGTTGGCCGCAGAACGGCAGTTCCAGAGGCTGCCGGAAACCTGGAACTCCACGGGGGTCGTGCGTGCAGGGACCACCAGGTTAGAGAGGCAGCAGCCACGCAGTGTAAGGCGTTTGTATAGCCTGTGTGGAGAGGAGAGAACAGGGATAAACAGAGGCATAGTTGACAGGCTACAGAAAATGGCTACAATAATGCAAAGGAGATCGGAATGAAATGAACTAAACATCTGGGAAAGCGAGAGAGCGGGGCCTCCCTCACTTACGTTTCACTGAAACACCCAAATATAACTCTCCCAACTTCCACCTCAGAAACTATAATTGTTGTAAACTACAGCAGTTCAATGTTTTCTAGGAATAGACTAACTTAGTTTATTCATCTTGCTAACTTGGTACAGTATTCTTCCGTGAAAACCGTCCAGGGCACCTAGTCTTATGACGCCACAGCCAACTAGCATGCCAGCCTCCAACAACACGGTTTAGCACCAATACTCGGCCACAACAAACCACTAGTGCAGATCATTCGTGTCCGTGTCTAACGGTGTGGGTTAGTCCCGACAGCTTGAGCGAGTCCGTCGTCAACTTATTCAGCCAGTTAGTTAGCTAGAATAGTTAGCATACTAGCTAGCCATTGCTTTCTGCCAACGAAAAAAAACCTCCACCCACGGCACGAACACACAGAGAGAGCCAAGCTAACGTTAACTATTCACCCATGTCCAGTATTCCCTTGAACGACTCTGGCTACCAGTATGTAAAAACAAAACACAAATGTAGGTTATAACTTACCCCTAGCAGCTACTGTTAGCTAGCCAAGTGCAAAGCTAGCCACTGAATCGACTCCGAGCCAGTTTGCGTCTGTTCGCTAGGTCGTTCCAGCTATTCTTTAGTAGCTATCCAGGTAGCAACAAGCTAACTACATTTCGAGCACAGTAGCTACTTACTACCTAACGTTAACGCTTCAGACAATGAGGTTAAAAAAACAGCTGAATGGTAGGCATTATTGTATGTAATTATTGTAGGCAGCTAGCTGGCGTAATTACAGGCACTCTTAAGCGTGAAACAACTATCCACAGTTGCTAATAGTTACTAGTAGCTACCCGCTAGCTAGTCCAGGTAGTGGGTAGCTAGCTAGCTTCGTGCTTCACCGGGCTCAGCCGAATACAATACTTACCTACAATAATTACATACAGCAACCCACGATAACTACCTACAATACCTAACTACAATCTAACTACATACAGTGGGGAAAAAAAGTATTTAGTCAGCCACCAATTGTGCAAGTTCTCCCACTTAAAAAGATGAGAGAGGCCTGTAATTTTCATCATAGGTACACGTCAACTATGACAGACAAATTGAGGAAAAAAAATCCAGAAAATCACATTGTAGGATTTTTAATGAATTTATTTGCAAATTATGGTGGAAAATAAATATTTGGTCACCTACAAACAAGCAAGATTTCTGGCTCTCACAGACCTGTAACTTCTTCTTTAAGAGGCTCCTCTGTCCTCCACTCGTTACCTATATTAATGGCACCTGTTTGAACTTGTTATCAGTATAAAAGACACCTGTCCACAACCTCAAACAGTCACACTCCAAACTCCACTATGGCCAAGACCAAAGAGCTGTCAAAGGACACCAGAAACAAAATTGTAGACCTGCACCAGGCTGGGAAGACTGAATCTGCAATAGGTAAGCAGCTTGGTTTGAAGAAATCAACTGTGGGAGCAATTATTAGGAAATGGAAGACATACAAGACCACTGATAATCTCCCTCGATCTGGGGCTCCACGCAAGATCTCACCCCGTGGGGTCAAAATGATCACAAGAACGGTGAGCAAAAATCCCAGAACCACACGGGGGGACCTAGTGAATGACCTGCAGAGAGCTGGGACCAAAGTAACAAAGCCTACCATCAGTAACACACTACGCCGCCAGGGACTCAAATCCTGCAGTGCCAGACGTGTCCCCCTGCTTAAGCCAGTACATGTCCAGGCCCGTCTGAAGTTTGCTAGAGTGCATTTGGATGATCTAGAAGAGGATTGGGAGAATGTCATATTGGGAGAAAGTTCATAAAATAGAACTTTTTGGTAAAAACTCAACTCGTCGTGTTTGGAGGACAAAGAATGCTGAGTTGCATCCAAAGAACACCATACCTGTCACGATCGTCAAAAGGAGGAGACCAAAGCGCAGCGTGTTGAGCGAACATCGTAGACTTTATTATAAAGAAACCACGAACAAAACAATAAACCAAAAATGACGAAAGAGAAGTTCAATACTGATAATAACTAACAGCAACAAGGAAACAAAAACCCACAAAACCAAGGTGAAACCACACAGTATAAATATGGCTCCCAATCAGAGATAACGAGCCGACAGCTGACACTCGTTACCTCCGATTGGGAGTCATATGACTAATCCACATAAAACCCAAACATAGAAATGAACCAACTAGATCCCACATAGAAATACACCCAAAAGAAAATGACAACCCTGGCTCACAACTAAGAGTCCCGGAGCCAGAACGTCACAGTACCCCCCCCTAAAGGCGCGGACTGCGACCGCGCCTCACAACCCCACAATAGGGGAGGGCTGGGTGGGTGTTGCTCCCCGGAGGCGGTTCCGGCTCCGGGCTTGACCACCACCCCACTATAGTTACTACCCGCTTTCTTAACCTCCTCCCAATGACCACCCTCCACTTAAACCCACCTGGATTAATGGGCAGCACCGGACTAAGGGACAGCACCAGGCTAAGGGACAGCACCGGACTAAGGGGCAGCACTGGACTAAGGGGCAGCACTGGACTAAGGGGCAGCACCTGACTAAATGGCGGATCCTGGCTGGCTGGCTCTGGCGGATCCTGGCTGGACGGCTCTGGCGGATCCTGGCTGGACGGCTCTGGCGGATCCTGGCTGGACGGCTCATGGCTGGCTGACGGATCTGGCTGCTCATGGCTGGCTGACGGATCTGGCCACTCATGGCTGGCGGAAGGCTCTGGCTGATCCCGTCTGGCGGAAGGCTCTGGCTGCTCCTGTCTGGCGGAAGGCTCTGGCTGATCCGGTCTGACGGAAGGCTCTGGCTGCTCCTGTCTGGCGGAAGGCTCTGGCTGATCCTGTCTGGCGGAAGGCTCTGGCTGATCCTGTCTGGCGGAAGGCTCTGGCTGATCCTGTCTGGCGGAAGGCTCTGGCTGATCCTGTCTGGCGGAAGGCTCTGGCTGATCCTGTCTGGCGGAGAGCTCTAGCGGCTCCGGTCTGGCGGACGGCTCTGAAGGCTCATGGCAGACGGGCGGCTTAGCAGGCTCAGTACAGACGGGCAGTTCAGACGGCGTTGGGCAGACGGACAGTTCAGACGGCGTTGGGAAGACGGGCAGTTCAGACGGCGTTGGGCAGACGGGCAGTTCAGGCGCCGTTGGGCAGACGGGCAGTTCAGACGGCGTTGGGCAGACGGGCAGTTCAGACGGCGTTGGGCAGACGGGCAGTTCAGGCGCCGTTGGGCAGACGGGCAGTTCAGACGGCGTTGGGCAGACGGGCAGTTCAGGCGCCGTTGGGCAGACGGGCAGTTCAGACGGCGTTGGGCAGACGGGCAGTTCAGACGGCGTTGGGCAGACGGGCAGTTCAGGCGCCGTTGGGCAGACGGGCAGTTCAGGCGCCGTTGGGCAGACGGGCAGTTCAGACGGCGTTGGGCAGACGGACAGTTCAGGCCCCGTTGGGCAGACGGCAGACTCTGGCCGTCTGAGGCGCACCGTAGGCCTGGTGCGTGGTGCCGGAACTGGAGGTACCGGGCTGAGGACACGCATCTCAGGGCTAGTGCGGGGAGAAGCAACAGGGCATGCTTGGCCCTGGGGACGCACCGTAGGCCTGATGCGTGGTGCCGGAACTGGAGGTACCGGGCTGAGGACACGCATCTCAGGGCTAGTGCGGGAAGCAGCAACAGGGCATGCTTGGCCCTGGGGACGCACCGTAGGCCTGATGCGTGGTGCCGGAACTGGAGGTACCGGGCTGAGGACACGCATCTCAGGGCTAGTGCGGGAAGCAGCAACAGGGCATGCTTGGCCCTGGGGACGCACATAAGGGCTAGTGTAGAGAGCCGGAACAGGGCATGCTGGACCCTGGGGACTCACATTAAGCCTAGTGCGGAGAGAAGCAACAGGCCGGGCTGGGCTGGCGACGCGCACCGTCTCCCTGGTGCGGGTGGCCGGAACAGGGCGGGCCGGGCTGGCGAAGCGCACCGTATCCCTGGTGCGTGGAGCAGGAACAGGCTGGGCTGGCGACGCGCACCGTATCCCTGGTGCGAGTGGCCGGAACAGGCCGGGCCGGGCTGGCGAAGCGCACCGTATCCCTGGTGCGTGGAGTAGGAACAGGCCGGGCTGGGCTGGCGACGCGCACCGTATCCCTGGTGCGAGTGGCCGGAACAGGCCGGGCCGGGCTGGCGAAGCGCACCGTATCCCTGGTGCGTGGAGTAGGAACAGGCCGGGCTGAGCTGGCGACGCGCACCGTATCCCTGGTGCGAGTGGCCGGAACAGGCCGGGCCGGGCTGGCGTAGCACACCGTGGACCTGGTGCTTGGAGTAGGAACAGGCCGGTCCGTACCGGGAACACACACCACTGGCCTCAACCGAGGATCAGGAACGGGCCGGACCGGACTGGCAACACACATCAGTCTTTCACGCCGTGCCACAAACACTTCCCTTCCTCTACTCGCCAATGGCTCCCGTACTCCGTTAGCCTTCTCTCCTTTTCTCCCTGTGGCAGCCTCCTGCTGCCCAGCTGCCCAAGCCATGTGCCCCCCCCAAAAAATTTCTTGGGGTTGCCTCTCGTCCTTCCGACGAAAAACCTGCTGCCGCCGATGCTCCTCTCTCGCCAGGGCCTTGATCTTCCCCCAAGGTCCCTTGCCCCCGAGCATGTCCTCCCAGGACCACGATTTGCCCACCTGGGCCATCGCCAGCCTCTCGATCTCCTTACCCGGCGCCTCCACCCATGTCCAGTCTCTTTGCTCCTGGACACGCTGCTTGGTCCTTTTATGGTGGGTTTTTCTGTCACGATCGTCAAAAGGAGGAGACCAAAGCGCAGCGTGTTGAGCGAACATCGTAGACTTTATTAGAAAGAAACCACGAACAAAACAATAAACCAAAAATGACGAAAGAGAAGTTCAATACTGATAATAACTAACAGCAACAAGGAAACAAAAACCCACAAAACCAAGGTGAAACCACACAGTATAAATATGGCTCCCAATCAGAGATAACGAGCCGACAGCTGACACTCGTTACCTCCGATTGGGAGTCATATGACTAATCCACATAAAACCCAAACATAGAAATGAACCAACTAGATCCCACATAGAAATACACCCAAAAGAAAATGACAACCCTGGCTCACAACTAAGAGTCCCGGAGCCAGAACGTCACAATACCTACTGTGAAGCATGGGGATGGAAACATCATGCTTTGGGGCTGTTTTTCTGCAAAGGGACCAGGACGACTGATCCATGTAAAGGAAAGAATGAATGGGGCCATGTATCGTGAGATTTTGAGTGAAAACCTCCTTCCATCAGCAAGGGCATTGAAGATGAAACGTGGCTGGGTCTTTCAGCATGACAATGATGCCAAACACACCGCCTTGGCAACGAAGGAGTGGCTTCGTAAGAATCATTTCAAGGTCCTGGAGTGGCCTAGCCAGTCTCCAGATCTCAACCCCATAGAAAATCTTTGGAGGGAGTTGAAAGTCTGTGTTGCCCAGCGACAGCCCCAAAACATCACTGCTCTAGAGGAGATCTGCATGGAGGAATGGGCCAAAATACCAGCAACAGTGAGTGAAAACCTTGTGAAGACTTACAGAAAACGTTTGACCTGTGTCATTGCCAACAAAGGGTATATAACAAAGTATTGAGAAACTTTTGTTATTGACCAAATACTTATTTTCCACCATAATTTGCAAATAAATTCATTAAAAATCATACAATGTGATTTTCTGGAGAAAAAAAATCTCATTTTGTCTGTCATAGTTGACGTGTACCTATGATGAAAATTACAGGCCTCTCTCATCTTTTTAAGTGGGAGAACTTGCACAATTGGTGGCTGACTAAATACTTTTTTCCCCCACTGTAGTTTTAGCTTTACACTACGCCATATAAGCCAAGCTTACCTCCCGCCAGAGAGAGACACAACCTCACCCGATGAACGGGTGTTAACGTAGTATAACATGATACGTTTATAAACCAAAAAAAGTTTCAAAGACCAGAAATTAACAGCCTACGTGAGAAAAAGAGATATCATTGAATATGTGCTACGTTACCCAAAGGCCCTATGCACATGATGTTAGGCTTGCACCTGAGTGTCAATCATTTTAGTCCAAGTACATGATCGAAAGGCCTCCATCATTCTTAAATGGAAGAAGTGTGGAACCACCAATACTTTTTCTAGAGCTGGCTGCCCGGACAAACTAAGCAATCGGGGGAGAAAGGCCTTGGTCAGCGAGGTCACCGAGAAGCCGGTGGTCACTCTGACAGAGCTCCAGAGTTCTGTGGCGATAGGAGAACCTTCCAGAAGGACAACCATCTCTGCAGAACTCCACCAATCAGGCCTTTATGGTAGAGTGGCTAGACGGAAGCCACTCCTCATGAAAAGGCACATGACTGCCCGCTGGGAGTTTGCCAAAAGACACCTTAAGGACTCTCAGACCATGCCAAGCGTCACGTCTGGAGGAATCCTGGCACCATTCCAACGGTGAAGCATGGTGGTGGCAGCATCATGCTGTGGGGATGTTTTTCAGTGGCAGGGACTGGGAGACTAGTCAGGATCGAGGGAAAGATGAACGGAGCAAAGTACAGAGAGAACTGAAAATAGCTGTGCGGCGACACTACCCATCTTACCTGACAAGCTTGAGAGGATCTGCAGAGAAACTCCCCAAATACAGGTATGCCAAGCTTGTAGTGTCATACCCAAGAAGACTTGAGGCTGTAATCACTGCCAAAGGAGCTTCAACAAAGTACTGAGTAAAGTCTGAATACAGTTTTTTTTTTTTTATTATGTTTGCAAAAATGGTGTCATAAAACCTAGTGGTCAAACAGGGAAGTGGTTCCAATCATTTTTCCTTTTTATTCATTTTAGAAACACTTAAAATAATGGCTGTGTTTCGTGTAGGCTTACCCTGGCATGACTTTTAGCAATATTCTGCTCTATTTCCTCTCAGATTTTAAAACGCTTATTATCATAAAAGTAGACATCATGCAAAACAACAAATCACTGCAAACTCCTGCACCTTTGCTACAGGTGTTGTGTCAATTTAAAACTTGCACAAGACAGTTCACAGATTTGTCCATTTAAATAAATGTAGCCTATTTATTCATTACTAAATTTAGCTAACATTATATAGTTAACCCAGAGATCTTTACCTTTGACTCGATTCTGCAATTTTGTCCAGATCATCATGGCATTTGTAGTTCTTTATGATAGCCACATTAGCAGCTAATTACCATTTCATTTTTGTGGGGGTAAATATAGGCCAATATATTGATAAAAGTCACCTTGTCCTAGAGAGATTCACACGGTTATCAAAACGCCACGCCAGGATAAGCCTACATGAAACACAGCCCTTATTTTAAGTGTTTCTAAAATCCCCTATGAGAAAAATGAATGGTGTAAAAATGATTGGAACCATTTTCTTGTTTGACTGCTAGGTTTTATGGGTATTATCATTTATACTGTGGTACTCCATTGGTGTGCAGCTACCCAAAGCTAATGGGGTGTGGATGAGCTGAGACACGTGGTAAGATGGCGGACAAGAAAAAAAGTGGAATGGGGGATTGCAGTGGGGGATGCACAAACCTTCTGGAAGATCTGATGAAGGAGAAGATGGTGGACAAGGACAAAGGAGAAAAGTGGAATATGTTTTGAGTGAATATGGAATGGAAGATCTCACAGAACTTTTAGAAGAGCTACAGGAGGAAAGTGAAAGTGATGAGAGTGAGGATGAATTAACTGTGGTGGCAGGTGCAGTGATGACCGCTGAGAAGGAGCTGAGTGTAGAGGGAAGCAGTGTGGTGAGGGAGGTTATCGTCTAGTGTATAAAGAGGGATACGTCCTCCAGTAGCTCAGAGATGGAACCTGGTGAGAGTGAGGATGAATTACCTGCGGTGAGGAACTCCGAGTTCGGGCCTCGTGTTTTAGGGAGGTTATCGTCAACTGTAAAAAGAGTAATACGTGCTCCAGTTGCCAGAGAACCTGAGGATGAAGGAATTCCCAGGATGATTCTGGCCCAGTGGGACTGAGATTTGTAGAGAGAATGGATCCATATGTGGTGTCAGGTTAGGTGGAGAAGAGGTTGGGGACTGTTGAGTTGGTCGTAGCCGGTCGCGACCGGGAGACCCATGGGGCGGCGCACAATTGGCCCAGCGTCGTCCAGGGTAGGGGAGGGAATAGCCGGCAGGGATGTAGCTCAGTTGGTAGAGCATGGCGTTTGCAACGCCAGGGTTGTGGGTTCGATTCCCACGGGGGGCCAGTATGAAAAATTAAAAAAATAATGTATGCACTGTAAGTCGCTCTGGATAAGAGCGTCTGCTAAATGACTAAAATGTAAATGTTGGTGAAGGTAACTCGGAGTGGACTCGTGATTATTAATTGTTTCTTCTCTGTCCAGAGGGAGCGGGCGCTCCGGATTACATGATTAGAGACAGGAATTGTGACTTGAATTGCTCTCTGGAACAGGGTGGCATTGATAGGAGTGATAACGGGGTTAGGTTTAAGTGTTGAGGATGAGCAGTTGAAATGGAAGATTCCAGGTGTCTGTGACACCCTCCGTTTGGTGAGACGTAGATCCGGTGTAGAGCGTGGGGAAACAGAGAATACATTATCTGTCATGCTGGATTTTGATAGATAGTCTCTGCCCGATAAGGTCAAGGTAGGAAGTGTTAGTTATCCCGTGAGCGATTTTGTTCCGTAAATATTACAGTGTTTTAGGGGTGACGTTTATGGGCCTGTTGCAGCAGTGTGTAGGCGTGAGATGCCTAGATGTGACAAGTGTGCAGGAGGGCATGAGATGAAGAAATGTGTGGTATCGGTGGAGAAAGTTCTGTGTGTTAGTTGTGGGGGTGCTAACGGGCTGGAGATCTGAGGTGTCAGGTTATAGAAAGGCAGATTGAGGTTGCCAGGGTTACAGTAGTACAGAAAGTGTTGTATGCAGAAGCAGTGAAGAGAGTGGTAGAGGAAGATGGGTACAGGGTGAGGGATCTTGAGAGGATTCCTGTGAGTAAACCGAGACCAAGAGAGAGAAATGGGATGAATATGTGCTTCAGTAAGGTGGGCTTTTTAGCATTTATAGCAATGGTTGTCAATTGTACTGCAGAAATTGTTTGAAAGTCCCAGAAAATAGAGGCTGTGGTGGCAGCGTCAGAGAAGTACTTGGGATTGCGGGGATTTACTGCAGATCAGCTGCAGGGGGTGTTGAGTGGTAGTAGTCTGGCGTAGGACTAGATGGTGTTAAATAGTGGAATGGGGTGGTGGGTTTTTGTCAAGGAAAATCGCCACGAAGGGACTCAAAGTCAAACTTAAATGAATAATTATTTTTTATCAGCAAGCTGGAGAGGTTTCAACAAACTTTAAAAGCATCATAGTACACGTCGGTCGGGAGCTCTGCCGGGGATGTCCCGTTAGTTGTCCTATATACTGCTTACACAGACAAGTTATATTTGCATGATTTAGCTTATTAATAATTAATTCATCATTAACATTTTGTTCCTGCTTGTGACCGACCAATACCTCACAAGGCTTCTTCTCTCCAAGCTGAGACCTTGAAACTGAGATATCCCTTTTGGTTCCCAGAACAATGTTCTGGGCGTACTGCCAATTGGGCTGAGAAGATCAGTCACCTGCACGAACCAAGAACATTTTCCCTCACCTTTTTTAGAGCGGGCTATTACTTGGCAGGGCAATTTTGTATGAATTACCGTATCAATGAATTTAATGTATGTAGTCTGTGAATGGCCTCACACACCAGTACAGTAGGTGGCGGTGTATGCACCTAAAGGTTGGATGCACTGCAACCAGTTGCAAATGTTGTACGTCAATCAAGTGATCTGGATACACTTATTTTGGAAGGTGGATTTTTTAGTATTTACAGCCACAGTTATTAATTGTACTGCACAATAAGTCCAAGAAGCTGGACATCATTATATCTGCAGCTGAGAAGTTTTTGGGTCTCCAAGACTTCACGGCAGAAGCCCTGCAAGGTCTACTGTAGCCAGAAAATGTTCCGCCCTCACAGGATCCTTCTGAGCCTGTGTAGGGACCTGATTAGAACAGAAAAGCAGGCTGATTTAGTTCAATTTAAATTTCGTTATTGATAGTTTGTATGATTTAAAAAATATATACTGCTTACACTGAACAAACATATAAACGCAACATGTAAAGTGTTGGTCCCATGTTTCATGAGGTGAAATAAAAGATCCCAGAAATGTTCCAGACACAACCTTATTTCTAAAATGTTGTGCAAAAATGTATTTACATCCCTGTTAGTGAGCATTTCTCCTTTGCCAAGATATTCCATCCACCTGACAGGTGTGGCATATCAAGAAGCTGATTAAATAGCATGATCATCATTACACAGGTGCACCTTGTGTTGGGGACAAGAGTAGCTGAGGAGGTGCTTGGCAGCATCTAATGGGGATCCCTAACAAATACAAAAATGCCACTCATACATACAACACAATGCCACAGATGTCTCAAGTTTTGAGGGAAAATGCGATTGGCATGCTGACTGCAGGAATGTCCACCAGAGCTGTTGCCAGAGAATATTAGGTTAATTTCTCTACCATTAGCTGCCTCCAATGTAGTTTTAGAGAATCTTGCAGTATGCCCAACCAGCCTCACAACTGCTGACCACCGTGTATGGCGTTGTGTGGGCGTGCGGTTTGCTGATGTCAATGTTGTGAACAGAGTGCCCCATGGTGGTTATAGAATGGGATGGCATAAGCTACAGACAACTAACACAATTGCATTTTATCGATGGCAGTTTGAATGCACAGAGATGCCATGACAAGATCCTGAGGCCCATTGTCCTGCCATTCATCCACCTCCATCACCTCGTGTTTCAGCATGATAACGCCCAGCCCCATGTCGCAAGTATCTGTACACAATTAAACATGCTGAAAATGTCCCAATTCGTCCATGGCCTGCATACTCACCAGACATGTCACCCTTTGAGCATGTTTGGGAGGGCTGGATCGACGTGTACCACAGCTTGTTCCAGTTCCCGCCAATATCCAGGAATTTCACACAGCCATTGAAGAGGAGTGGGACAACATTCCACAGGCCACAATCAACAGCCTGATTAACTTTATGCAAAGGAGAAGTGTCCCGGAGGAGGCAGCGGCAGCTACCCACTTCTCCAGTGCTTCATTTGTAAATTGGGCGGTGCCGGAACCAAAAGTGAACCCGAGAGGGGGGTGACCTGGAGGGCTCTGAGGTACCAGAACGGATAAAAACAAACAACCTTTATAACAAAGCATTGCATGCATTATCATGGCTTTCGCGTACGGGCATAGAGCAGTGGTGTGGAGCCGCTTGCAGAAGTTACACACATGGAGTACATTTTTTGTAGCCTAGAGTCCGGGGAAAATGTGTTCTTTTTATAAATGGATTTCATGCAATTCTACATCATTTTAGATGACTGGAGTCTTTCACATAATATTTTTTAATACCACACAAATGATCAAAATGAGAGGCTACTTTGACTCTGAGATCAATAAAAACGACCTTGTCTTGAATCCATCAATAGCCGAGGCCCCTAAGTGTGCAGAGAAACACATTGTATCTCATGGAGAAAGGAGATATTATTGGGACACAGCCTATGGATACTCATGGGGAAAGGAGTTAAGCGGGCACTGTGTCAAGAAGCAGTGCGGCTCGGTTGGGTTGTGTTTCGGAGGACGCACGACTCTCGACCTTGGGCTCTCCTGTGTCCGTATGGGGGTTGCAACGATGGGACAGGGACTGTAACTACTACCAATCGGATACCACGAAATTGGGGAGAAAAGGGGGTAAAATACCCACACAAAAAAGAATATCATGCACGTTTTCACATTACGTTTTTTTAGGGGGCATGACAATTACAGAGGAATCAAAATGTAATTACTCTGATTGCTTTTATTAGGATTTCCATAAAGAATCCATTTATTTTAGATTTACGAGTTTGTTTTGCATTTTTGGTTTTGTGTAAAATTAACGAGCTGGTAAAATGGCGCCGCCCACTCGGTCAGCCTCAACGGACTTCAGTGCAGCAGAGAGAGACAATTTCACGGATGCACTACTGTTTTGAAGCTGAATGTAATAATTATCTGTTTTCTACATGTGTTCTAATATTCAGACACATTCAGTTGTTTCTGTATTTATCGATAAATGTTACTATGGTGAATATAATTGGTTTTTGATTGAAGTAATACAGTGAAGACAAGGTTATTAAGGAAAATAGTACATAGTGCTGCCTAAAACAAACAGTGACCTTGTACTAAATGGCTTTTGTCATTTATGCATTTACAGTACCAGTCAAAAGTTTGGACACACCTACTCATTCAAGGGTTTTTCTTAATTTTTACTATTTTCTACATTGTAGAATAAAACTTTTGAAGTAGGCAAACTGCCAATGTTTTAAAGTTCTATTAAATGAGTCTGTGTAGTTACTAACCCTAGTGATAGTGAGTGGAGGATGACACTAACCCTTGTGATAGTGAGTGGAGGATGATATGGCTTCGACATCTGCATTGGTTGCTCTTTGGGGTTTTAGGCTGGGTTTCTGTAAAGCACTTTGACAACTTCTGATGTAAAAAGGGCTTCATAAAATACATTTGATTGACATGTATATCACACCAACTGACTGGTTCTTCTGATGTTGTTCACACAGGAGACCATGTTGAGACATTCTCTACATCCAGAGAGCAACAGCAGGAAGATCACAGAGCTAAGAGGTCTCACCACTGCCCACATTGTGAGGAGAGTTTTTCAATTCTATCAAAGTTAAAAATACACCTACAAATACACACAGGAGAGAATCTGTTTTCCTGTACTGACTGTGGAAAGAGTTTCTCTCAACTGGGCCACTTAAAAACACATGAACGTATACATACAGGAGAGAAGCCCTACTCCTGCTCTGATTGTGGGAAGAGTTTCTCTCAACTGGGCACCTTAAAACAACATGAACGTATACACACAGGAGATAAGCCATACTCCTGCTCTGACTGTTTAAAGTGCTTCAAAACATCATCTGAGCTAAAACGTCATCGGAGAACACACACAGGAGAGAAGCCTTACTCCTGCTCTGACTGTGTAAAATGCTTCACAACATCAAATGATCTAAAACGTCATCGGAGAACACACACAGGAGAGAAGCCTTACTCCTGCTCTGACTGTGGGGCAAGTTTCTCTCATCTGGGCAACTTCAAAAAACATGAACGTATACACACAGGAGAGAAGCCTTACTCCTGCTCTGACTGTGTAAAATGCTTCACAACATCAAAAGAGCTAAAACTTCATCAGAGAACACACACAGGAGAGAAGCCTTACTCCTGCTCTTATTGTGGGAAGAGTTTCTCTCAACTGGGCCACTTAAAAATACATGAACGTATACACACAGGAGAGAAGCCTTACTTCTGCTCTGATTGTGGGAAGAGTTTCTCTCAACTGGGCACCTTAAAACTACATGAACGTATACACACAGGAGAGAAGCCTTACTCCTGCTCTGACTGTGTAAAGTGCTTCAAAACATCAATTGAGCTTATAGTTCATCAGAGAACACACACAGGAGAGAAGCCTTACTCCTGCTCTGACTGTGGGGCAAATTTCTCTCATCTGGGCAACTTAAAAAAACATCAACGTATACACACAGGAGAGAAGCTTTACTCCTGCTCTGACTGTGTAAAGTGCTTCAAAACATCAACTGAGCTTATAGTTCATCAGAGAACACACACAGGAGAGAAGCCTTACTCCTGCTCTGACTGTGGGGCAAGTTTCTCTCATCTGGGCAACTTAAAAAAACATGAACGTACACACACAGGAGAGAAGCCTTACTCCTGCTCTGACTGTGGAAAATGTTTCACAACATCAAAAGAGCTAAAACTTCATCAGAGAACACACACAGGAGAGATGCTTTACTCCTGCTCTTATTGTGGGAAGAGTTTCTCTAAACTGGGCACCTTAAAACAACATGAACGAATACACACAGGAGAGAAGCCTTACTCCTGCTCTGACTGTGGGAAGAGTTTCTCTCAACTGGGCAACTTAAAAACACATGAACGTATACACACAGGAGAGAAGCCTTACTTCTGCTCTGATTGTGGGAAGAGTTTCTCTCAACTGGGCACCTTAAAACAACATGAACGTATACACACAGTAGAGAAGCCTTACTCCTGCACTGACTGTGTAAAGTGCTTCACAACTTCAACTGAGCTAATAGTTCATCAGAGAACACACACAGGAGAGAAGCCTTACTCCTGCTCTGACTGTGGGAAGAATTTCTTTCAATTGGTAAATTTAGGAAGACACCAAGGTAAACATAAAGGAGAGAATCCTTACCACTGATCTAAAAACAACAGCTAAGCTGCAAGGTCATCAGAGAACACACACAGGAGAGAATCCTTACTTCTGCTCTTAATGTGGCAAGAGATTCTCCCGTTTGGGCAACTTAAAAACACACCAACGGTTACACGCTGGAGAGAAGACTTATCACTGCACTGACTGTGAGATGAGATTCTACAGATTGGGCAATTTAAAAACACACCAATGTATACATAAGAAGTGGTAGTGGATTGGATCAAATGAAGGAAGCATAGAACACTATTGTAATCCTATTGTTTCTCACTGTGAGAGAAATGTGCAGAGGAAATGTTAGCATCTCTTTGCTTTACTGATCAGTGTGCACCTTGACAGTTTTGCTGTGCTTGGATAGCTTCTACTGTAAAGATATTGAGATGACCTTGGATGGGAGGACTAGGGTATGGAGGAAACCTCGAGTACATGCATCTATGCCGTGTTTGCAGGCTGGTGGTGGTGGTGGTGTGGGGTGTGTTTTTATGGCATGTATTGGGCCCCTTGATAAAAGTGGAGCAACGTTTGATTGCCACAGGATATCTAAACATCATTGCCAATCAGGTGCATCTCTTCATGGCAGCAGTTATCCATCTGCAAATATATTTTTTCAGCAGGATTATGCCCCATGCCACAAGGCTTGTCCTGGAATGGTTCCATGAACATGACATTGGCCTTCCGAGGCACCAGATCTCAATCCAATTGTGCATCTGTTGTAGGAGATGGAACAAGCTATTCGGAGTAGAAATCCACTGCCAGTCAACTTGACACAACTGTGGGAAGCATTGCAGTCAACATGGGCCAGCATCCCTGTGGAACGCTTTCGACACCTTGTAGAGTCCATGCCCCGACAAATTGAGGCTGTTCTGATGACAGACTATCAGCTGTTCAGAAATGACAGGTCCAGAGAGGGGATGGGAGGAGGGGGCGTGGCTATGTATGATTCACAGTATGCAGGCAAAGAGAAGAATAACTGACCTAGAGAAAGAAGAGTTTGAGTGTCTTCAGCTCCGTCCTAAACAACACCCCAGCTCAGTTTCATCTCTGGTAGTGGAGTGCTCTAACATCCACCATGAGTGCTGTTAGTTGGATGAAGTAAAAAGCAGCAGGCCCAACTAGACAGGGTGCAGAGGAGAGCCTTGAGGATCATCTCCAGAAGTGGAGCAGTCCAACCACAGCTCCCGTCACTGCAGAGCAGGCGAGAACAGGCTGCAGTGCACCTGGTGAAGGACATGCACACTCTTGACCATCCACTGAATGACCTGCTCCCTCCAAGAAGAGGTAACTGCACCACCAGGCTCCTGAGAAACAGCCACAAACTGTCCTGTATAACTGCCCGTACAAACAGCCTGCGAAACGCCACTCTACCCACTGCTTTTTTTAAATCACATTTTAATATTTCAATTTCCATCATGAAAAATGTCCTGTAATGTTTCAGGTGTTCTGTATTCTACTTATGTCACGTATTGTGTTATGTATTTTACAGGTAGCCTAGCGGTTAAGAGTGTTGGGCCAGTAACTGAAAGGTCGCTGGTTTGAATCCCGAGCCAACTAGGTCAAAAATCTGTCATTGTGGCCTTGAGCAAGGCAATTAACCCCAATTTGTCCTAAAAGTCGCTCTGGATAAGAGCATCTGCTAAATTACAAATATGTAATGAAAAATCATGTTTGTACATTAATTTGTGCTGGGCAACCTTTTCTCTTGTGCATAAATATAACAAAGTGTTTAAAGTGAAATAGTTAGTCTACACAGTGCATTCTGAAAGTATTCAGACCCCTTGACTTCTTCAACAAAAAAATAAGTTACAGCCTTATTGTAAAAATGTTTTTTATTTCTTTACAAACAACAACAAAAATCCCTCATCAATCTACACACAATACCCCATAATGACAAAGTGGAAACAGGTTTAGACATTTTTGCAAAACCTTATTTACATTAGTATTCCAGACCCTTTGCTATGAACCTCGAAATTTAGCTCAGGTGCATCCTGTTTCCATTGATATTCCTTGAGATGTTTCTACAACTTGATTGGAGTCCACCTGAGATAAATTCAATTGATTGGACATGGTTTGAAAAGGCACACATCTGTCTATATAACATCCCACAGTTGACATTGCATGTCAGAGCAAAAACCAAGCCATGAGGTTGAAGGAATTGTCCGTAGAGCTCCGAGACAGGATTGTGATGAGGCACAGATCTGGGGAAGGGTACCAAAAATTGTCTGCAGCATTGAAGGTCCCCAAGAACACCGTGGCCTCCTCCATTCTTAAATGGAAGAAGTTTGGAATCACCTAGATTCTTCCTAGAGCTGTCCGCCCGGCCAACTGCGCAATCGGAGGAGAAGGGCCTTGGTCAGGGAGGTGACCAAGAACCCGATGATCACTTTGACAGAGCTCCAGAGTTCAGCCCGCTTGGAGTTTGCCAAGAGGCACCTAAAGGACTCTGACAATGAGAAACAAGATTCTCTGGTCTGTTGTTACCAAGATTGAACTCTTTGGCCTGAATACCAAGCGTCACTTCTGGAGGAAACCTGGCACCATGCCTACGGTGAAGCATGGTCGTGGCAGTATCATGCTGTGCGGATGTTTTTCAGAGGCAGTGACTGGGAGACTAGTCAGGATCGGGGGAATAATGAACGGAGCAAAGTACAGAGAGATCCTTGATGAAAACCTGCTCCAGAGCGCTCAGGACTTCAGACTGGGGCGAAGGTTCACCTGGCCCAGCCAGAGCCCAGACTTGAACCCGATTGAACATCTCCGGAAAGACCAGAAAATAGCTGTGCAGCAACGCTCCCCATCCAACCTGACATAGGTTGAGAGGATCTGCAGAGAAGAATGAATGAAACTCCCCAAATACAGGTGTGCCAAGCTTGTAGCATCATACCCAAGAAGACTCGATGCTGTAATCGCTGCCAAAGGTGCTTCAAGAAAGTACTGAGTAAAGGGTCTGAATACTTAGATATTTCCATTTTTTATTAATAAATTAGGAAAAATGTCTAAAAACCTGTGTTTTGCTTTGACATTATGGGGTATTGTGTGTAGATTGATGAGGGGAAAAAACAATTTAACCAACTTTAGAATATGGCTGTAACGTAATAAAATGTGGAAAAAAATTAAGGGGTCTGAATACTTTCAGATTGCACTGTATATAGCCAAGCTACCATTGACTAGGTATTGGCACTCATTTACATTTACGTCATTTAGCAGACGCTCTTATCCAGAGCGACTTACAGTTAGTGAATACATATATAAATATTTTTCCATACTGCCCCCCCGTGGGAATCAAACCCACAACCCTGGCGTTGCAAACGCCATGCTCTATCAACTGAGCTACATCCTTGCCGGCCATTCCCTCCCCTACCCTGGACGACGCTGGGCCAATTGTGCGCCGCCCATGAGTCTCCAGGTCGCGGCCGGCTGCGACAGAGCCTGGATTCGAACCAGGATCTCTAGTGGCACAGCTAGCACTGCGATGCAGTGCCTTAGACCACTGCGCCACTCAGTGGTCCATGTATATAGCCAAGCTACCATTGACTAGGTATTGGCACCCCATGTATATAGCCAAGCTACCATTGCTCATCGTGTATTAATTCCTTGTGCTACAATCTTTTTCCTATTATTATAATTGTTGTATTGTGTTCTCCATTGTAGGGAAGTCAACATTTCACTGTTAGTCTACACCTGTTGTTTACCAAGCATGTGACAATTAAAATGAAATGACTACGTGTTTAGTGAAATGTCTTCTAAAACTATACTGAAAAAATATATAAACTTGACATGTAAAGTGTTGGTCCCATGTTTCATGAGCTGAAATAAAAGATCCCAGAAAGTTTCCATATGCACAAAAAGCTTATTTCTCTCAAATCTGGTGTACAAATTTGTTTCCATATCTGTTACTGGGCATTTCTCCTTTGCCAAGATAATCAATCCACCTGACAGGTGTGGCATATCAAGAAGCTGATTAAACAGCATGATCATTACACAGGTGCACCTTGTGCTGGGTACAATAAAAGGCCTCTCTGAAATGTGCAGTTTTGTCACAACACAATGCCACAGATGTCTACATTCTGAGGGAGTGTGCAATTGGCATGCTGACTGTAGGAATGTTCACCAGAGCTGTTGCCAGATAATTGAATGTAAATTTCTCTACCGATAATTTGGCAGAACGTCCAACTGGCTTCACAGCCGCAGACCATGTGTCACCGTGCAAGCCCAGGACCTCCACATCTGGCTTCTTCACCTGCATGATCATCTGAGACCAGCCACCCAGACAGCTGATGAAACTGAGGAGTATTTCTATCTGTAATAAAGCCCTTTAGTGTGGAAAAATCATTCTTATTGGCTGATGGGTGGGCCCCTGTCATGTGAAATCCATAGATTAGGGCCTAATGAATGTATTTCAATTGACTGATTTCCTTATATGAACTGTACCCTTGTAAAATTGTTGAATGTTGTGTTTATATTTGTGTTCAGTTAGTTAAAATCTTACAAAAAAGTGATGATGAATATGTTTGGAAAACTGCATTGATCTGCCAATGAAAAATAACATTAGTACATGAATTTGTACTCGTAAACCTCTTTTGTATTCAGTTCTTCCATATTATATCTGACTGTATGAATGGTTCTTATGGTTGTATTCAGTTCTTTTATTAGATCTAACAGTATGAATGGTTCTTATGGTTGTATTCAGTTCTTCCATATTAGATCTGACAGTATGAATGGTTCTTATGGTTGTATTCAGTTCTTCCATATTAGATCTGACTGTATGAATGGTTCTTCTGGTTGTATTCAGTTCTTCCATATTAGATCTGACCGTATTAATGGTTCTCATGGGCTGAGTGCCTGGAGTGACTACATTCATACCAAGTTTTCTTTGACCCTGTGATCTCACCAGGACAGAACCACATGTCTCTATCACCCTCCAGCCCAGAAGGTGGCAGTGGTGCACCTTTGACGTTGGTCTGAACACCACCAATAAACACCATAGAAGAAGAATGCATGCTTAGCAACAACCAAGGGGCCATGCAGCTTTCCACTGTTCCAAAGACTGTCTATTATATGGAACAGATTGGCATGTGACCACTCTAACAATGTAGACACGTCCTCAAAGATTGGACATTAATCTGTGTTGGTCAAACTCTTCTCTTCTCTATCATTAAATACAACAAAACTATGTTTTAAGTTAAATATTTAGTGTTTGTCTGAAGCTGGAAGAAATACCTGAAATGAGCATCACAAAGATAGATTTGACCTATGCACTAACACGCTTTTTCAATATACGCAGCTTTGTCACCAGCTGCAGTACTGTAGCTTTATTCATCTACTGTACTTCAATCAATTGACTTGCAATGGATTTGTGCCACAAATGCTAAAAAGTTAGCATTAATATAAGATGAACAATAAATGACCAGGACTATATTGAGGGACAGACTGTTGAAATGCACAGTTGATTATGTAAACAGTCTTGTAGAACTCTGGCATTGATGGTCCATCAGAGGGTGAGGCAAAAGTCTCACAGCGTTTAAGTTGTCGCTTACAAGACCTATAATTTGCTCAGTTCCCCCAAAAACTATTTTATATAAATAAATCCTGCGTCACTTTGGAAAGTAGAAGGAAGATTGTTCAAGCAACGCTTCTCCCAGTGCTTGATTATGGTGATGTAATCTACAGTCATACAGCAGCATCTGTTTTAAAACCTTTAGCACTGTGTTTTATCACTGGGGAAAATGTTCATATAAAAGTTAAATAAATAAAAAATGCAATATAAATACAAAATATGCCTTTTGAACACGGCACCCAAATATACATTTTTGACTAGAAACATTGTAACTGAGCCAATTTCTCTTCTATATTATTTATCTAGTCAAAACATGTCACTACACCTCTACACATCACCATTGGGACAATCCAATTTGCTAGTCCCCATTATTTTCTATAATGCATATGAATAGATGTTTTCAGTATAAAGGACTTAGACAGGTTTTCTTCTTTGGTAACAATTAAATGAAACAACAATTATTATTATTATTTTATTTTTTAAGTGTTTTAAAATGACCCACTTACTATTGGGGAGTGGAACCAGTTGATGATGTAAATAGTATTGTGAACTCTGGTATTGATAGTCCATTTGAGGGTGATTCATTGATATGAATATTCAGAATGAAAGAGCTGAGAATTCATGTGATGGCCCACATCTAACACAATATTTCCTGCTGTGTTAGTAAGCACCACAGCATTTTAGGCAGCAATTGTTCAAATCTGTCCAGAGTTTACAAATTAACAGTGAGTACAAACCCAGCCTGCCTCTCTCCTTCCGCACTGAGTCCAAACCTACAGTCACTGGGTCCTGATTGTGACAGTGGAGCCCAGTTTACACTGCAGGATCCAAAGATGGCATCAGTGAAGCTGGAAGACTGCAGTCAAACACTGGAGTTGAATGTCAACATTAAAGATGAAGAAGAGGAGGAGAAGATTGGGAAATCCGTTTCTCATGGTAAGAGCAGGTTCTTTAGTGAGCATATACAGTGGGGGAAAAAGTATTTAGTCAGCCACCAATTGTGCAAGTTCTCCCACTTAAAAAGATGAAAGAGGCCTGTAATTTTTATCATAGGTACACGTCAACTATGACAGACAAAATGAGGGAAAAAAATCCTGAAAATCACATTGTAGGATTTGTAATGAATTTATTTGCAAAATATTATTATAACTTAATTACCTACTTTGTTTCCTTTTACCTCCATCTCTCCTCCAACCTACCATCTTTACGACCCTACTCTACTCCCTTTCTGCACCCTAGAAAATGTAATTGATACGATTGTGATGCGTTGTTGTCTCACCTAGCTATCTGAAGATGAATGCACTATTGTAAGTCACTCTGGATAAGAGAGTCTGATGAATTAGTCAAATTTAAAAATGTGAATTGATATGGAATTGACCCCAGCCCTGATGGTTACTAACCCTTGTGATAGTGAGTGGAGGATGATATGGCTCGTAACACTTTAGAATAGTTTTATTCCCCTGTATTGTACAGCATACTTATATTAAGTCATTTGTCACCCAGTACAGCCAGAAGAGGACTGGCCACTGCTCAGAGCCTGGTTCCTCTCTAGGTTTCTTCCTAGGTTCCTTCCTTCTAGGGAGTTTTTCCTAGCCACTGTGCTTCTGCATTGCTTGCTCTTTGGGGTTTTAGTCTCGGTATCTGCACCCTCAGCGGAGTCACCAAACACCGGAAGCATCCGTCTTTCAGGGAAAAGGCAGAGCGGAAGGCAAAGCCTGAAAACCGGAAGCTTCTGGTTTCTGTGGACCTCGTTTAGGCATTTCTTTTACGCCTGATACGTTAGGTTAGGGTATCTGTAAAGCACTCTGTGACAACGGCTGATGTAAAAAGGGCTTTATAAAATAAATGTGATTGATGTAAATCACACCAACTGACTGGTTCTTCTAATGTTGTTCACACAGGAGACCATGTTGAGACATTCTCTACATCCAGAGAGCAACAGCAGGAAGATCACAGAGCTAAGAGGTCTCACCACTGCCCACATTGTGAGGAGATTTTCCCAATTCTATCAAAGCTAAAAAATACACCTAAAAATACACACAGGAGATAATCTATTTCCCTGCTCTGTTGTGGGAAGAGCTGTAAAATATCAAGGGATCTGGTACTCCTGCTCTGACTGTTGGAAGAGTTTCTCTCAACATGGCCACATACATGTGAGAATCCTCATCAGCTGTCTGACTAGCTAAGATTAAAATCATTCCATCACTTAATTCTCAAGAAATCGTAGCACACTCTATTGTAATCATATTGTTTCTCACTGTGAGAGAACTGTGCAGAGGAAAGGGATTGTTATAGAATGTTAACCTCTCTTTACTTTACTGATCAGTGTGCACCTTGTCAGTTTTGGTGTGTTTTGTTTGCTTCTACTGTAATGATATTGAGATTACCTTGGATTTGCCCTTAGGGTTGAATATCCTCTGTGAGGCTGGTTGACTGGGTGGTTTTGCTTCCCTCTGTAGTTTTCTGTGGGAATGAGCTAGTAGACACAACATGTATCAGATAGAGATGGTGTGATGATCAGTTTTCACCATTAGTTTGGGTGGATACTTTTTGTTTATTAAATTGTATTTTAAAACTAGATTAGTTATTTTAGTCATTAAGGCTTAATTCAAGCCTGTTTAATTTATCTGCCAATGAAAAATAGTATGTATATGAATTTGTACTAGTCAAGCTCTTCTCTTTTGTGTAATGAATTACCAAAAAACTATGTTTCAAGTGACATATTTACTGTTGTTCTGAAGCTGAACAAGACAGGAGGTTTAAATCAGCATCACAAAGCTAAATCTGACCTATTCACTAACATGTTTTGTCAGCATAAGCAGCTGTGAGACATGCTAGAGTACTGTAACATTACTGATCTACTGAATCATTGTAGTTGTTGGGGGTTATCTTTACAGTAAATATAATGGTGGTGGATAAGCCTTCAATGCAAGCTGCAGGGGTTGCCTTTCAACAAGATGATCCTGACATTTTAAAGGTTAAAAAGGTGGACTTTGTGGCCTTTATCGCAATGGTGATTAACGGCACTGCCAAGGTGGAGAAAAGATCTAGGAAGATAGAAATCATTGTGGTTGCGGCAGAACGGTTCCTGGGGCTGAAAGATTTATTGGCAAAAGAGTTACATGGAATATTGTCAAAAGCCGTACCACCATCTCAGGTCCTAGAGACTGAGAAGGGAGATATGGAGATTTAAAGGAAGGAAGAAATGGGAGTTTTGTTTGTTTTGGCAATGTACTATTTTTATTAGGGTGGAGTAAGTTAGTATCACTATTAAGTATGGATGTATTTTTTATTTAATTTATTTTGTGGTTTCAAACCGTCCAGTTGGTGGCGGCAATACAACTTTTGGAAGTAGTCTGCCATAAAACCCACAGAAGAAGAAGAAGATGTCACTGTTGCATTGTGGTAGTTGGGGAAGAGGAACTTCTGGTGAGGCGCGCAATATTCTTCAGAACAAAGAAAACGACAGGACTGTGCTTTCCGTTTCTCTTTATTACTACAGGTATGTAATAGCACTTTTAAACTGTCTAATATCGAAATAACGTCATAACATGTTAGATAACAAATCAGTCAAGGTATTATCACATTAAGGGAAAGGTTTTGTGTAATTTTTGTGTTAATCCGAGTGATTGAAGAACGTGATAAAATATATTTTACAATCACACGGCGCGGGGTCCATTACATGTTTTCATTTGTGAGGCTTTCCAGGTTCGTATATAGGTCAGTGCGTTTCGCCTGGGCATGTTCAGTACAAAAACGTTTAGGAAAGTTGCAGATAGAAATACCCTGAATAGAAGTGACATGATTCAATAGAATAAGAGGCATGTTTGTTCTACATAATACATTTGTATCTGATCGTCGCCAACGTCTCCGTCCTCCTGCTGGACGCAGCCCTGGTACCCGCTTGTCCCTATGTATGTGAAGCTAGTCATAATAATGATTAGCCACAATAGTGGAATTTGCGGTTTGCCCTCAAAATAAAAGGCCTTCATTGAAAGTGATGCAAACTGATATAAAATATTGGAATCATGTCAAATGTTGTTACTTAATTTAAAATGAATTACAAAAACTAATTATTTTGAAAATAAACAGAAAGAAACGGTTGAAATCCCACTGTGGAGGTATTAGACCACATAATTGCATTGGGGGCATTCTTATATGCACTTATGCAACGGGTTGGATTGTGCTCCCATGGAACAGGTGACACCCACAGAAAACAATTCTCAAGAGTTTATACAAATATTAGCATGTTAGTTGTTATTGCAGGACTTTGACAGTGAAAAAGCACCTTCCCAGTCAGTCTATTGCAGGGGTACTCCAGTACTATTTGAGAAGGTCCGGTCAAACACATTTCCTAGGTGGCAAAGGTCCGGATGGATATTGTCATTTATTGGCGTAGTAACAAACCCCCAACTTGCGACCCCAAACTGTTCACAACCCTCTTGTTGGCGGAGAGAACATTTAGCAGTTTTAAAGCTAATATCCTGTAATTCTACACATTTTACGACAGGGCTGAGATTTTTAGTTGTTGCTATTTTTAACCAATTCTACATGTTTCCATGTATTATGTGTGTTTATATGATACCAGGGGTTGAAGCCCAACCAAAACAGTATTATTATATAATTATTTTGTGACCCGTGGTCCATATCGACCCCGTTCTTGGTCCTTACCGCGTTACGCCAGTTGAGTATGCTGTTTCTTTTGTTTGTATTGGACATTCATATTGCACTGTACAGCCCTACCTATGTATTGTTCAGCCTACTCAGTGACATCCACAGAACACAACTATGTAGAGTTTACACAAATATTAGCGTCTTCACTCTATTGCAGGACTCTGAAACCACTGTTGTCCGGGAGTTTAACCCCGTCAGCTAAATTGTCATGATAATCAGTGGTTTCAAGTTTGTCTCTGTAAATTTTTGACGAGATGATCATAGCAAAATATATATATATATAATTCTGCTTTTCCCGCTGTGCAAATGCCTTGTTTCTCATTGCAAATAGGCTCAGGATAATTCCTGATAAGGTTGGGTAGCTGATAGGCCTTTTCAGAGCTTAAATAGCCAAAATGATTAGTCACAGGGCTCCCGAGTGGCGCAGCGGTCTAAGGCACTGCATCTGGCACTACAGAGCCTGGTTTGATTCCAGGCTTTATCATTATCCGGCTGTGATTGGAGTCCCAATCAATTGGCCCAGCTTCGTCCGGGATAGGCCGTCATTGTAAATAAGAATTTGTTCTTAACTGACTTGGCCCAACCATTGGGTCAAACATTAGACCAGACCAAATCTGAACCAATCACTCAGACATTAGGCAGGTTTCCATTGACCCTGGTGCATTCGACAAAAGCAATGTTGCTAAAATAATCTTTGCGATGTGTGTAATGGAGACGGCAGATATAGGAGAAATGTTCTAAAGCTCAAAAACATTTTTAATCGTTGGACGGGTGGATTTTTCTTTTGTCAAAGTTTCTTTATTCTGACAAGTGAGGATTGAAACAGTGTTTTTAAAATAAATGATTGCCAAATCATTTTGACGGTACAGGGTGAGTCATTACGTCCAGCTGTTTTTATCGACACAGGATAGTTACATGGAAACACACCCTAGATGGCAATTGTCGTATCTATTTTCTATGCAAACTTTTTCTTAATGTTGAGAAACAAAGCACTGGACAAGTTATTGGAAACATAGCTACTGTTTCACAAGATTGGAAAGTACAGTACAGCAGAGTACAGGAAAGAGAAGTTTAGTTCAGTACAGTACAACAGTACAGATTATAGTACAGTATAACGTAATGTACTCTGTTAGGGCTGGGCTATATGGACTATATCATACAGCTGTATCTTGAGTTTTTTCAAACGTATGGGTGATTCAAGATTTCTTAATTTTGTTTTTCTCTAAGTAAGTGTTGTACAGTTAAAGGTCAAATACATTGCATTTCAAACAGTCAGCTATAATCTAATGAATTTTCGGCTTGTGAAGTTATACCTATGAATAAATACTATTGTTTTTTGATTGAAATAATACAGTGAAGACAACGTTATTCAGGAAAATAGTACATAGTGCTGCCTAAAGCAAACTGCAAACTTGTTCTAAATGGTTTTTCAGTCATTTATGTGAATTTCTGAAATCTACTATAGGTTAAGTGCACTTACATGGTTTAATTTAAAGTGTGCAATTTGTGTCTAATGTGAAATTAATAAATGGTTTGTTGTCAATGCTTAGCTACCTGATCTAATATATTTTTATAGAATAATGAAAGTGGCAGAACTGTCAAGACTAACTTTTGTGTCCGTTTCTCTTTATTACTACTGGACGACTCAGATTAAGTCTGAGGCCGGTAACATCAACAGTGAGGACAAACCCAGCCTGCCTCTCTCCTTCCACACTGAGTCTAAACCTACAGTCACTGGGTCCTGATTGACAGTGGAGGCCAGTTTGCACTGCAGGATCCAGAGATGGCATCAGTGAAGCTGGAAGACTGCAGTCAAACATTGGAGCTGAATGTCAACATTAAAGATGAAGAAAAGGAGGAGAAGATTGGGAAATCTGTTTCTCATGGTAAGAGCAGGTTCTATCTAACTATAAGTATATATTTTTTTTGTCAAGCAGTGGCAAATATACAGCACCAGTCAAACGTTTGGACACACCTACTAATTTAAGGGTTTTTCTTAATTTTTACCATTTTCTACATTGTAGAATAATAGTGAAGACATCTAAACTATAAAATAACACATATGGAATCATGTAGTAACCAAAAAAGTGTTAAACAAATCAAAATATATTTTAGATTTTTGCCTTGATGACAGATTTGCACACTCTTGGCATTCTCTCAACCAACTTCATCTGGAATGCTTTTCCAACAGTCTTGAAGAAGTTCACAGCATAGCACTTGTTGGCTGCTTTTCCTTCACTCTGTGGTCCAACTCATCCCAAACCATCTCAATTGGGTTGAGGTCGGTTGATTGTGGAGGCCAGGTCATCTGATGCAGCACTCCATCACTCTCCTTCTTGGTCAAATAGCCCTTACACAGTCTGGAGGTGTGTTGGGTCATTGTCCTGTTGAAAAACAAATGATAATCCCACTAAGCGCAAACCAGATGGGATGGTGTATCGCTGCAGAATGCTGTGGTAGTCATGCTGGTTAAGTGTGCCTTGAATTCTAAATAAATCACCAGCAAAGCACCATCACACCTCCTCCTCCATGCTTCACGGTGGGAACCACACATGTAGAGATCATCCGTTCACCTACTCTGCATCTCACAAAGACACTGCGATTGGAACCAAAAATCTCAAATTTGGACACATCAGACCAAAGGACAGATTTCCACCGGTCTAATGTCCATTGCTCATGTTTTTTGGCCCAAGCAAGTCTCTTCTTCTTGTTGGTGTCCTTTAGTAGTGGTTTCCTTGCAGCAATTCCACCATGAAGGCCTGATTCACGCAGTCTCCTCTGAACAGTTGATGTTGAGATGTGTCTGTTACTTGAACTCTGAAGCAATTATTTGGGCTGCAATTTCTGAGGCTGGTAACTCTAATGAACTTATCCTCTGTAGCAGAGGTAACTCGGGGTCTTCCTTTCCTGTGGCGGTTCTCATGAGAGCCAGTTTCATCAATGCGCTTGATGGTTTTTGCGACTGCACTTGAAGAATCTTAAAGTAATGATGGACTGTTGTTTCTCTTTGCTTATTTAAGCTGTTCTTGCAATAATATGGACTTGGTCTTTTACCAAATAGGCCTATCTTCTGGATACCACCCCTACCTTGTCACAACACAACTGATTGGCTCAAGCGCATTAAGACATTCCATAAATTAACTTTTAACAAGGCACACCTGTTGATTGAAATGCATTACAGGTGAACACCTCATGAAGTTGGTAGAGATAATGCCAAGAGTGTGCAAAGCTGTCATCAAGGCAAAGGTTGCTTACTTTAAAGAATCTCAACTATAAAATATATATTTTGATTTGTTTAACACTTTTTGGGTTACTACATGATTCCATATGTAATTTCATAGTTGTGATGTTTTCACTATTATTATACAATGTAGAAAATAGTAAAAATAAAGAACCCCTGGAATGAGTAGGTGTTCTAAAACTTTTGACTAGTACTGTATGTGAATTTAGGAATATCTACTATAGGTTAAGTACCGGCACCTCAAATATCTAGTGCTTGAGCTCCTGTTCCTCTTATAGAATGTTAGCTTAACAGTATTGTGGAACTCCTGCACCTAGATATAAACAGTACCGACACCTATTTCAGTCCAAGTCAAGCACTGAAGTAGATAATTTAACAAGAATAAATATAATATATTTTTAGAGAATAAAGAAAGTGCCAGAACTGTCAAGACAATAACTTTTTGTGTCCGTTTCTCATTGTTACTACAGGACGACTAAAATTAAATCTGAGGCCGGTAACATCAATAGTGAGGACAAACCCAACCTGCCTCTCTCCTTCCACACTGAGTCCAAACCTACAGTCACTGGGTCCTGATTGTGACAGTGGAGCCCAGTTTGCTAAGCAGGATCCAGAGATGGCATCAGTGAAGCTGGTAGACTGCAGTCAAACACTGGAGCTGAATGTCAACATTAAAGATGAAGAAGAGGAGGAGAAGATTGGGAAAAATGTTTCTCATGGTAAGAGCAGGTTCTATCTAACTAAGTTTGTGTTATTCATTCCAACTTCCAAATGTGCATGAAAAGTTGCAGTAGAACTGTTTCATGATTAACTGTTTCAATGAGAAGGTAGATATTATTTCATGCTACTGACCCTTGCATGGTTTGACACCAGTATTGGCAGCATGTGTTTTATTCACTGGGCTATCTGGAGTGATCAGAGAGTAGACTAAAGAAGTGAAGTAGACAAACTGCCAATGTTTTAAAGTTCTATTAAATGAGTCTGTGTAGTTACTAACCCTTGTGATAGTGAGTGGAGGAAGACACTAACCCTTGTGATAGTGACTGGAGGATGACACTAACCCTTGTGATAGTGAGTGGAGGATGATATGGCTTCTACATCTGCATTGCTTGCTCTTTGGGGTTTTAGGCTGGGTTTCTATAAAGCACTTTGTGACAACTGCTGATGTAAAAAGGGCTTCATAAAATACATTTGATTGACATGTATATCACACCAACTGACTGGTTCTTCTGTTGTTGTTCACACAGGAGACCATGTTGAGACATTCTCTACATTCAGCGAGCAACAGCAGGAAGATCACAGAGCTAAGAGGTCTCACCACTGCCCACATTGTGAGGCGAGTTTCTCAATTCTATCAAAGTTAAAAATACACCTACAAATACACACAGGAGAGAATCTGAATTTCTATGCTGACTGTGGGAAGAATTTCACAACATCAAAGGCTCTGACAGTTCATCAGAGAGTGCACATAGGAGAGAAGCCTTACTCCTGCTCTGACTGTGGGGCAAGTTTCTCTCACCTGTGCAGCTTAAAAACACATGAACGTATACATACAGGAGAGAAGCCTTATTCCTGCTCAGACTGTGTAAAATGCTTCACAACATCAGCTGAGCGAAAACGTCATCAGAGAACACACACAGGAGAGAAGCCTTTCTCCTGCTCTGACTGTGGGAAGAATTTCTCTCGACAGGAAAGCTTAACATTGCACCAAAGGATGCACACAGGAGAGAAGCCTTACTCCTGCTCTGACTGTGGAAAGATTTTCTCTCGACAGGGAAACTTAAAATCGCACCAAAGGATACACACAGGAGAGAAGCCTTACTCCTGCTCTGACTGTGGGGCAAGTTTCTCTCACCGGTGCAGCTTAAAAACACATGAACGTATACATGCAGGAGAGAAGCCTTATTCCTGCTCTAATTGTGTAAAATGCTTCACAACATCATTTGAGCTAAAAGTTCATCAGAGAACACACACCGGAGAGAAGCCTTACTCCTGCTCTGACTGTGGGAAGAGTTTCTCTCAACTGGGCTGCTTAAAAAAACATGAACGTATACATACAGGAGAGAAGCCTTACCCCTGCTCTGACTGTGGGAAGAGTTTCTCTCAACTGGGCAGCTTAAAAAAACATGAACGTATACATACAGGAGAGAAGCCTTACTCATGCTCTGACTGTGGAAAGATTTTCTCTCAAATAAGCCATTTAAAAAGACACCAAGGTAAACATAAAACGAGAGAAGGCTTACCACTGATCTAAAAACAACAGCTAATCTGCAAGGTTAACACACACAGGAGAGAATCCTTACTTCTGCTCTTAATATGGCAAGAGTTTCTCCCGATTGGCAACATAAAAACACCAAAATTACACACTGGAGAGAAGACTTATTACTGCACTGACTGTGAGACGAGATTCTACAGATTGGTTAATTTAAAAGACACTAACGTATACATAAGAAGTGGTAGTGGTCAAAGACAAGACCACAGAGGGAAGTCAATCCTAGATCTGATCAACACAACCCACTGTACTTGCTCCTCTCAGATCCAGTGATCACAAATGTCTGCTGTTCTCTCCAAACACAACATCAGGAGGGAGAAGAGAGGTGCAGCGGAAAAAAGGACATCTGGTAACCCAGAACAGAAAGGAGACCTTTGCACGATGTAAGGCCAGTACTGACTGGTCTGGCATATATGAGGTGGAGAGCATCGATGCAAAGGTGGAGATGTTCAACTCCTGCATTCAAACTGCACTTGATGTATGCATGTCAATAAGAAATAAGAAAACAACAACACTGGACAAGCCCTGGATGACTGAAAGAATAAAGGCTGCCATCAGGAAAATACAGAATATTTTCAACAGATGGAGAGAAACAATGACATGGAGAAAATACAGAAACACAGTGCAAATGCTTATCAAGGAAGCAAAGACAAGCTACTACAAAACTGAAATCCAGGACCTAAAGAAGAAAAACCCTAAGGAATGGTGGGACTTCATTAACAAAGGACAGGGACCAAAGAAAACATCAGGAGGGAGAATACAGGTCGAGGGAATTGAAGACGACGACGTGGCTGATGTTTTGAATGGCTTCTTTGCTGAGGCATGGACAAGCACCACACCTCTTGCCATCTTCCCCCTGCCAATGCCTACAAGGCAGGTTGAGCTGTGCAGCATTGGCCAGTTAAAGCAAGCTCTGACCAGACTCAGCCCACGTAAAGCATGTGGGCCTGATGGCATTCCAGCCTGGCTACTAAAAGAGCATGCAGAAGATCTAGCCCCTGTCATCAAACACATTGTTAACACCTCCTACTGGCAGGGGACAGTTTTATCTGAGTGCACGAGTCAGTATGACTACCTCCCAAAGTCTAACACTACTACCGCCCTTGTGAAAACCACACTTCTGCTGACAGCTACAGACTGCTGACAGCTACAGTCCCTTGGTCAGAGGACCATCCACAATCTGCACCACTAATCCTAGGAGGACAGGAAGTACCAGTGGTAACAACAACCAAGTATATTGGTTTTCATCTAGACTCTAACCTCAGTGGTGACAAGTGGAGCAGCCAGTGAGAAAGGCCTCGATACGCCTATTTGACATTTCTTGCCAGTAATGTCCTACTGAAGATCTGGTCACAGTCTATACTACACTGGCCGGTGGAGTGCTGTTAGTTGGATGCAGTAAAAAGCAGCAGGCCCAACTAGACAGGGTGCAGAGGAGGGCCTTGAGGATCATCTCCAGAGTTGGAACAGTCCAACCACAGCTCCCGTCACTGCAGAGCAGGCGAGAACAGGCTGCAGTGCACCTGGTGAAGGACATGCACACTCTTGACCATCCACTGAATGACCTGCTCCCTCCAAAAAGAGGTAACTGCACCACCAGGCTCCTGAGAAACAGCCACAAACTGTCCTGTCTAACTGCCTGTACAAACCGCCTGCGAAACGCGACTCTACCCACTGCTATCAGACTGCATAATAACTCCAGCTCTTAAATGGTTTTCCCAAAAACTCTTTTTTTAAAATCACATTTTAATATTTCAATTTCCATCATGAAAAATGTCCTGTAATGTTTAAAGTGTTCTGTATTCTACTTATGTCACGTATTGTGTTATGTATTTAACAGGTAGCCTAGTGGTTAAGAGTGTTGGGCCAGTAACTGAAAGGTCACTGGTTTGAATCCTGAGCCAACTAGGTCCAAAATCTGTCATTGGGCCCTTGAGCAAGGCAATTAACCCCAATTGGTCCTATAAGTCGCTCTAGATAAGAGCATCTGCTAAATTACAAATATGTAATGAAAAATGATGTTTGTACATGAGTTTGTGCTGGGCAACCTCTTCTTATCTTGTGCATAAATATAACAAAGTGTTTAAAGTAAAATAGTTAGTCTATACAGTGCATTCTGAAAGTATTTAGACCCCTTGACTTTTCAACAAGAAAATACGTTGCAGCGTTATTGTAAAATTAATTCAAAATGTGTATATATAATCCCTCAATCTACACACAATACCACATAATGACAAAGCGAAAACAGGTTTAGACATTTTTGCAAATTAATGAGAAATTAAAAACAGATACCTTATTTAAATAAGTATTCCAGACACTTTTCTATGAATCTCGAAATTTAGCTCAGGTGCATCCTGTTTCCATTGATCTTCCTTGTGAACTTGATTGGAGTCCACCTGAGATCAATTAAATTGATTGGACATGGTTTGGAAAGGTACACACCTTTCTATATAACATCCGACAGTTGACATTGCATGTCAGAGCAAAAACCAAGCCATGAGGTCAAAGGAATTGTCCGTAGAACTCCGAGACAGGATTGTGTCGAGGCACAGATCTGGGGAAGGGTACCAAAAAATGTCTGCAGCATTGAAGGTCCCCAAGAACACAGTGGTCATTCTTAAATGGAAGAAGTTTGGAACCACCAAGACTCTTCCTAGAGCTGTCCGCCCGGCCAAACTGAGCAATCGGGGGAGAAGGGCCTTGGTCAGGGAGGTGACCAAGAACCCGATGATCACTTTGACAGAGCTCCAGAGTTCAGCCCGCTTGCAGTTTGCCAAGAGGCACCTAAAGGACTCTGACCATGAGAAACAAGATTATTTTCTGATGTTACCAAGATTGAACTCTTTGACCTGAATGCCAAGCGTCACGTCTGGAGGAAACCTGGCACCATGCCTACGGTGAAGCATGGATGTTTTTCAGAGGCAGCGACTGGGAGACTAGTCCAGATCGAGGGAATAATGAACGGAGCAAAGTACAGAGAGATCCTTGATGAAAACCTGCTCCAAAGCGCTCAGGACTTCAGACTGGGGCGAAGGTTCACGTGGCCCAGCCAGAGCCCAGACTTGAACCCGATTGAACATCTCTGGAGAGACCAGAAAATAGCTGTGCTGCAACGCTCCCCATCCAACCTGACAGAGCTTGAATGGATGAAACTCCCCAAATACAGGTGTGCCAAGCTTGTAGTGTCATACCCAAGAAGACTCGATGCTGTAATCGCTGCCAAAGGTGCTTCAAGAAAGTACTGAGGAAAGGGTCTGAATACTTATGTAAATTTGATATTTCCCTTTTTTTATTAATAAATTAGGAAAAACTTCTAAAAACCTGTCTTTTGCTTTGACATTATGGGGTATTGTGTGTAGATTGATGAGGGGAAAAACTATTTAATCCATTTTTGAATATGGCTGTAACATAATCAAATTTGGGAAAAGTCAAGGGGTCTGAATACTTTCAGAATGCACTGTATATATCTAAGCTATCATTGACTAGGTATTGGCACCCAATGTAATTTGCCAAGCTACCATTGACTAGGTATTGGCACCCCATGTATATAGCCAAGCTACCATTGACTAGGTATTGGCATCCCATGTATATAGCCAAGCTACCATTGACTAGGTATTGGCACCCCATGTAGATAGCCAAGCTATCATTGACTAGGTATTGGCACCCCATGTATATAACCAAGCTACCATTGACTAGGTATTGGCACCCCATGTTTATAGCCAAGCTATCATTGACTAGGTATTGGCACCCCATGTATATAGCCAAGCTACCATTGGCACCCCATGTATATAGCCAAGCTACCATTGCTCATCGTGTATTAATTCCTTGTGCTACAATCTTTTTTCCTGTTATTATAATTGTTGTATTGTGTTCTCCATTGTTGGTCAACATCTCACTGTTAGTCTACACCTGTTGTTTACCAAACATGTGACAATTAAAATGAAATGACTACGTGTTTAGTAAATTGTCTTATAGAATTATACTGAAAAAATATATAAACTTGACATGTAAAGTGTTGGTCCCATGTTTCATGAGCTGAAATAAAAGATCCCAGAAATGTTCCATACGCACAAAGCTTATTTTTCTAAAATTTAGTGCACAAATTTGGTTCCATCTCTATTAGTGAGCATTTCTCCTTTGCCAAGATAATCAATCCACCTGACAGTTGTGGCATATCAAGAAGCTGATTAAACAGTTCTTCCATATTAGATCTGACAGTATGAATGGTTGTATTCAGTTCTTCCATATTAGATCTGACAGTATGAATGGTTCTTATGGGCTGAGTGCCTGGAGTGTTTTGGTATGACCACAGTCAGGAGTTTTCTCTGACCCTGTGATCTCACCAGGACAGAACCACATGTCACTATCACACTCCAGCCCAGAAGGTGGCAGTGATGTACCTTTAACGTTGGTCTGAACACCACCAATAAACACCATAGAAGAAGAATGCATGCTTAGCAACAACCAAGGGGCCATGCAGCTTTCCACTGTTCCAAAGACTGTCTATTATATGGAACAGATTGGCATGTGACCACTCTAACAATGTAGACACGTCCTCAAAGATTGGACATGAATCTGTGTTGGTCAAACTCTTCTCTTCTCTATCATTAAATACAACAAAACTATGGTTTAAGTGAAATATTTTGTGTTTGTCTGAAGCTGGAAAAAATACTTGAAATGAGCATCACAAAGATACATTTGACCTATGCACTAACAAGCTTTTTCAATATACGCAGCTTTGTCACCAGCTGCAGTACTGTAGCTTTATTCATCTACTGTACTTCAATCAATTGACTTGCAATGGATTTGTGCCACAAATGCTAAAAAGTTGGCATTTTAAACAATAGTAAGAAACACATTTACATTTAGCAGATGCTCTTATCCAGAGCGACTTACTCATACTGGCCCCCCGTGAGAAACGAACCCACAACCCTGGCGTTGATGCTCTACTACCTGAGCCAACTGAGCTACACGGGTTCTAAAATAATAAATTAATATAAGATAAACAATAAATGACCAGAACTATATTGAGCGACAGACTGTTGAAATGCCCAGTTGATTATGTAAACAGTCTTGTAGAACTCTGGAATTGATGGTCCATCAGAGGGTGAGGCAAAAGTCTCACAGCGTTTAAGTTTTCGCTTACAAAACCTATAATTTGCTCAGATCCCCAAAAAACTATTTTATATAAATAAATCCTGCTTCACTTTGGAAAGTAGAAGGAAGATTGTTCAAGCAACGCTTCTCCCAGTGCTCGATTATGCTGATGTAATCTACAGTCATACGGCTGCCTCTGTTTTAAAACCTTTAGCACTGTGTTGTATCACTGGGGAAAATGTTCATATAAAAGTTAAATAGAAAATTGCAATGTAAATATAAAATATGCCTTTGAACACGGCACCCAAATATACATTTTTGACTAGAAACATTTTAACTGAGCCAATTTCTCTTCTATATTATTTATCTAGTCAAAACATGTCACTACACCTCTACACATCACCATTGGGACAATCCAATTTGCTAGTCCCCATTATTTTCTATAATGCATATTAATATATTTTTTCAGCAAAAAGGACTTAGATAGGTTTTCTTCTTAGGTAACAATTAAATAAAACAACAAATATATTATTAGTATTTTTTTCATTTTTAAGTGTTTTAAAATGACCCACTTACTATTGGGGAGTGGAACCAGAGAGGAAGGTTGTGTTACCTTTCTCACACCACTACAGTATTCATTTCAACAGACCCTTTCCATCCCCCATTGTTAGAGTTCAATATATGCCCAGGACTATATTGAGGTTCAGGCTGTTGTAATGTCCAGTTGATTATGTAAATAGTATTGTAGAACTCTGGTATTGATGGTCCATTTGAGGGTGATTCATTGATATGAATATTCAGAATGAAAGAGCTGAGAATTCATGTAACACAATATTTCCTGTTGTGTTAGTAAGCACCACAGCATTTTAGGCAGCAATTGTTCAAATCTGTCCAGAGTTTACAGATTAACAGTTAGTACAAACCCATCCTGCCTTTCTCCTTCCACACTGAGTCCAAACCTACAGTCACTGGGTCCTGATTGTGACAGTGGAGCCCAGTTTACTGCAGGATCCAGAGATGGCATCAGTGAAGCTGGAAGACTGCAGTCAAACACTGGAGCTGAATGTCAACATTAAAGATGAAGAAGAGGAGGAGAAGATTGTGAAATATGTTTCTCATGGTAAGAGCATAATAACATTGTAAAAATAACGATTTACTTACATTTTTTGATTTTTAGAGGAACTAGGGTTATGTGCCGTGCTCAAGGGCACATCGACAGATTTTTCACCTAGTCGGCTCGGGGATTCAAACCAGCAACCTTTCAGTTACCTTCCGCCCAAGGCGTAAAGCCTAAGTTACAAGTCAATACTGACATTAACAAAACATTAAGTATCTAAACATGATCAGACAGGAAGAGAAAGACAGAGAATCCATAGTTTGTGTCGTGGCCCACAGCTCATGGGATAGAGAGAATCCATAGCTTGTGTCATGGCCCATAGCTCATGGGAGAGGGGCAGAGAGAAAGACAGTGTACACTGAGTGTATTAAATATTAGGAACACTTGCTTCTTTCCCTGCCATAGACTGACCAGGTGAAAGCTATGATCCCTTATCGATGTCTCTTGTTAAATCCACTTCAGTGTAGATGAAGAGGAGGAGACGGGTTAAAGAATGATTTTTTGTGTATGTGTTTCATTCAGAGGGTGAATGGGCAAAACAAAATATTTTTATTTGTCAAGAACTGCAACACAGTTTCCCGCAGTTTCAACAGTTTCCCGTGGGTATCAAGAACGGTCCACCACCAAAAGGACATCCAGCCAACTTGACACAACTGTGGAAAGCATTGCAATCAACATGGGCCAGCATCCCTGTGGAAGGCTTTCGACACCTTGTAGAGTCCATGCCCTGACAAAGTTAGGCTTTACTGAGGGGATTGCAGAAGGGGGTGCAACTCAATAGTAGGAAGGTGTTCCTAATGTTTTGTACACTCAATAACATTACTGTTGATCAATAACATTACTGTTGAGTTAACTTCCAATCAGATATCAGACCTACAGTATGTTATCACAACAGGAGCTCAGAGGTGTGACAGAATGGGGGATGGTGAGATAATGCATCATTCAGAATGGGGGATGGTGAGATAATGCATCATTAATAATGGGGGATGGTGAGATAATGCATCATTCAGAATAGGGGGATGTGGGGAGCAACACAGAGAAGGCTGAATTCCTGAGAAGACAGTAAAACCTTTGGGTTGATAAAAGACTGGGGTTGGGCCCGCCACTATAGTACTATCTACATCTAGGAGTTATCTCCAATAGTAAGACCTCCATAAGTTCATTCTGTCATTCTGACACCCCTGAAGAACACAACACAACAAAGCTTGTTTTATCGTTGTGCATGAAAAGTTGTTATAGAACTGTTTCGATGATAAGATAGATGTTCTTTCATGCTACTGAGACATGCATGGATGACACCAGTATTGTCAGCATTTGTTTTATTAACTGGGCTATCTGGAGTGATCAGAGAGTAGACTAAAGAAGTGAAGTAGACAAACTGCCAGTGTTTTGAAATTCTATGAAATGAGTCTGTGTAGTTGCCAGGGTTGGTGTCAATTCCATTTAAATTCCAATCAATTCAGGAAGTACACTGTCATTCTAATTCCAATTCTCTTCAATGTTTTTCAATCAGGAACATTGGTTTACTGGAAACACCTTTCCTCTTTTGACCTCAACCTTTCCCAGTCCCCTCCCACTGCTTGACCCCATCTTCACTAGAGGCTGTTCTCCTACTAATCTCACTGCAACCCCCCTCCAAGTCTCTGACCCCTACTTTGTTTCCTTTTCTCTCCATCTCTCCTCCAACCTACCATCGTTACGACCCTACTCTACTCCCTTTCTGCACCCTAGAAAATGTAATTGATACGATTGTGATGCGTTGTTGTCTCACCTAGCTATCTGAAGATGAATGCACTATTGTAAGTCACTCTGGATAAGAGTGTCTGATGAATTAGTCAAATTTAAAAATGTGAATTGATATGGAATTGACCCCAGCCCTGATGGTTACTAACCCTTGTGATAGTGAGTGGAGGATGATATGGCTCGTAACACTTTAGAATAGTTTTATTCCCCTGTATTGTACAGCATACTTATATTAAGTCATTTGTTACCCAGTACAGCCAGAAGAGGACTGGCCACTGCTCAGAGCCTGGTTCCTCTCTAGGTTTCTTCCTAGGTTCCTTCCTTCTAGGGAGTTTTTCCTAGCCACTGTGCTTCTGCATTGCTTGCTCTTTGGGGTTTTAGTCTCGGTACCTGCACCCTCAGCGGAGTCAACAAACACCGGAAGCAAAATTAGGTGTCACGACCGTCTTGAAAGGGAGCAGACCAATACGCAGCGCGTTGAGTGAACATAATGACTTTAATTAATAAAGCACGTAAATACAAAACAAAAGACGATAGTGAAGTCCAACAGTGACAATGACTGAACTTGTAACAAAAACCCACAACCCCAAGGTGAAAACACACAGTATAAATATGGCTCCCAATCAGAGATAACGAGCCGACAGCTGACACTCGTTACCTCCGATTGGGAGTCATTGACCAAACATAGAAAACAACAACCTAGACACCCAACATAGAACATAAACACATAGACTGCACACACCCTGGCTCAACATAAAAGTCCCGGAGCCAGAGTGTCACATTAGGTTAGGTTATCTTTAAAGCACTCTGTGACAACTGCTGATTAAAAAGGGCTTTATTAAATAAATGTGATTGATGTAAATCACACCAACTGACTGGTTCTTCTGATGTTGTTCACACAGGAGACCATGTTGAGACATTCTCTACATCCAGAGAACAACAGCAGGAAGATCACAGAGCTAAGAGGTCTCACCACTGCCCACATTGTGAGGAGATTTTCCCAATTCTATCAAAGCTAAAAAATACACCTAAAAATACACACAGGAGATAATCTATTTCCCTGCTCTGATTGTGGGAAGAGCTGTAAAATATCAAGGGATCTGGTACTCCTGCTCTGACTGTTGGAAGAGTTTCTCTCAACATGGCCACATACATGTGAGAATCCTCATCAGTTGTCTGACTAGCTAAGATTAAAATCATTCCATCACTTAATTTTCAAGAAATCATATCACACTCTATTGTAATCCTATTGTTTCTCACTGTGAGAGAACTGTGCAGAGGAAAGGGAGCGTTATAGAATGTTAGCATCTCTTTACTTTATTGATCAGTGTTCACCTGGTCAGTTTTGGTGTGTTTTGTTAGCTTCTATTGTAAAGATATTGAGATTACCTTGGATTTGCCCTTAGGGTTGAATATCCCCTGTGAGGCTGGTTGACTGGGTGGTACTGATTCCCTCTGCAGTTTTCTGTGGGAATGAGCTAGTAGACACCACATGTATCAGATAGAGATGGTGTGATGATCAGTTTTCACCATTAGTTTGGGTGGATACTTTTTGTTTATTAAATTAGTTATTTTAGTCATTAATAGTCATTAAGGCTTAATTTAAGCCTGTTTAATTTATCTGCCAATGAAAAATATTGTGTATATGAATTTGTACTTTTGTTTTTCTTCTCTTTTGTGTAATGAATTACCAAAAAACGATGTTTCAAGTGACATATTTACTGTTGTTCTGAAGCTGAACAAGACAGGAAGTTTAAATGAGCATCACGAAGCTAAATCTGACCTATTCACTAACATGTTTTGTCAGCATAAGCAGCTGTGAGACATGCTAGAGTACTGTAACATTACTGATCTACTGAATCATTGTAGTTGCTGGGGGTTATCTTTACAGTAAATATAATGCTTTTGTTCAATTCATGGCATTCAAAATAATATATGTTTTATTTATCCACTCAATACGACACCTCTACACATTGGTACAAGACAATTTGCTAGTCACCAATATTCTCTGAATCAAATCAGTGATGGCTGTTTAACAGTCTTATGGCCTGGAGATAGAAGTGGTTTAATTCTCTCGGTCCCAGCCTTGATGCGTCTGTAATGACTTTGTGGCCTTTATCGCAATTTACATTTACATTTACGTAATTTAGCAGACGCTCTTATCCAGAGTGACTTACAAATTGGTGAATTCACCTTATAGCCAGGAAACCACTTTACACGGTTTATATATAGATATATATATATTTTTTTGGGGGGGGGTTAACGGCACTGCCAAGGTGGAGAAAAGATCTAGGAAGATATAAATCATTGTGGTTGCGGCGAAACGGTTCCTGGGGCTGAAAGATTTCTCGGCAAAAGAGTTACATGGAATATTTTCAAAAGCCGTACCACCATCTCAGGTCCTAGAGACTGAGAAGGGAGATATGGAGAACTAAAAGAAGGAAGAAATGGGAGTTTTGTTTGTTTTGGCAATGTACTATTTGTATTAGGGTGGAGTAAATTAGTATCACTATTAAGTATGGATTTATTTTTTATTTAGTGGTTTCAACCCGTCCAGTTGGTGGCGGCAATACAACTTTTGGAAGTAGTCTGCCATAAAACCCACAGAAGAAGAAGTCGTTGTTGCATTGTGGTAGTTGGGGAACAGGAACTTCCGTGTAGGCGCGCACCATTCTTCAGAATAAAGAAAACGACGGGGCTGTGATTTCCGTTTCTCTTTATTACTACAGGTATGTAATAGCACTTTTACACTGTCTAATATCGAAATAACATGTTAGATAACAAATCAGTCAAGGTGTTATCACGTTTGGGAAAGGTTTTGTGTAATGTTTGTGTCAATCCGAGTGATTGAAGAACGTGATAAAAAATATTTTATAAGCACATGGCGCGGGATCCATTACACGTTTTTATTTGTGAGGCTTTCCAGGTTCGTATATAGGTCAGTGCGTTTCGCCTGGGTATGTTCAGTACAAAAACGTTTTGGAAAGTTGCAGATAGAAATGCCCTGAATAGAACTGACATGATTAATTAGAATCAGGGGCATGTTTGCTCTACGTAATACATTTGTATCTGAATGTGGCCAACGTCTCCGTCCTCCTGCTGGACTCAGCCCTGGTACCCGCTTGTCCCTACGGATGTGAAGCGGGCCACAAATTCAGTGTTGCCAACTCCTCAGTAAGGAAAAAACACCCTAAATATGTTTACAACTACAAATTAACTTTCTAATGTCGATTCTAGTTTTTTTTATGTCACAATTCCAACCCTCCTCCTTCATCCGGGACTCAGCAAAAGTGACCCAAAAGAGACACTACTTACATTTACATCTCGCCCTGAATGTAAGCCAGGGCGGGATCAGCCAGCGGCGGCTTCCCGAATGCGCGATTCATTTGCAGTCTGGACGCGGAGGGGTGAACATCTCCTGCGATGACTGTGCCGCCTGTGTGTGCTTTGGGACAGGGGGGAGCTTAAGAACGATATGTGCTTTAATGTCAGAGTCTCCAAAAGTCTCCAATAACACCAGAAAAAGTCGCTAGATTTGTCGCTAGTCGCTTAAAAAGAAATGTCGCTAGAGGGGTCTGAATACTCGCTAAATATAGCGACAAAGTCACTAAATTGGCAACACTTGCTATAATAACGATTAGCCACAATAGTGGAATTTGCGGTTCGCGCTCAAAATAAAAGTCACTAATTGAAAGTGATGCAAACTGATATAAAATTGTGGAATCATGTCATATTTGGACTAGATAACGCTAAACATGGTTGGAATGTTGTTATTTAATTTAAAATGAATTACAAAAAATGATTTTTTTTTTTAAAAATCAAACAGAAAAAAACTTGAAATCCCACTGTGGAGGTATTAGACCGCATAATTGCTTTGGGCGCATTCATATATGCACTTATGAAACGGGTTGGATTGTGCACCCATGGAACGGGTGATACCCACAGAAAACAATTCTCAAGAGTTCAAATCAAATGTTATTGGCCACATGCGCCGAATACAACAGGTGCAGACATTACAGTGAAATGCTTACTTACAGCCCTTAACCAACAGTGCATTTATTTTTTATAAAAATGTAAAATAAAACAACAAAAAAGTGTTGAGAAAAAAAGAGCAGAAGTAAAATAACAGTAGGGAGGCTATATATACAGGTGGGTACCGGTGCAGAGTCAATGTGCGGGGGCACCGGCTAGTTGAGGTAGTTGAAGTAATATGTACATGTGGGTAGAGTTAAAGTGACTATGCATAAATAATTAACAGAGTAGCGTCAGCATAAAAAGATGGGGTGGGGGGGCAGTGCAAATAGTCCGGGTAGCCATGATTAGCTGTTCAGGAGTCTTATGGCTTGGGGGTAGAAGCTGTTGAGAAGTCTTTTGGACCTAGACTTGGCACTCCGGTACCACTTGCTGTGCGGTAGCAGAGAGAACAGTCTATGACTAGGGTGGCTGGAGTCTTTGACGGTGATGCAACCAGTCAGGATGCTCTCGATGGTGCAGCTGTAGAATTTTTTGAGGATCTGCGGACCCATGCCAAATCTTTTCAGTCTCCTGAGGGGGAATAGGCTTTGTCGTGCCCTTATACAAATGTTAGCGTCTTCACTCTATTGCAGGACTCTGAAACCACTGTTGTCCGGGAGTTTAACCATGTCAGCTAAATTGTCATGATAATCAGTGATTTCAAGTTTGTCTCTGTACATTTTTGAGGAGATGATCATAGCAAAAAATTAAATACTTCTGCATTTCCTGCTGTGCAAATGCATTGATTCTCATTGTAAAGATGCTCAGGATAATTCCTGATAAAGTTGGGTAGCTGATAGGCCTTTTCAGAGCTTAAATAGCCAAAATGATTAGTCACAGGGCTCCTGAGTGGTGCAGCGGTCTAAGACACTACAGAGCCTGGTTTGATTCCAGGCTGTATCATTATCCGGCTGTGATTGGAGTCCCAATCAATTGGCCCAGCGTCGTCCGGGGTAGGCCGTCATTGTAAATAAGAATTTGTTCTTAACTGACTTGGCATTAGACCAGACCAAATCTGAACCAATCACTCAGACATCATTAGGCAGGTTTCCATTGACCCAGCTGCATTCGACAAACGCAATGTTGCTAAAATAATCTTTGCGATGTGTAATGGAGACAGCAGATATAGGAGAAATGTTCTAAAGCTCGAAAACATTTTTAATCGTTGGACGGGTGGGTTTTTCTTTTGTCAAAGTTTCTTTATTCTGACAAGTGAGGATTGAAACAGTGTTTTTAAAATAAATGATTGCCAAATCATTTTGACGGTACAGGGTGAGTCATTACGTCCAGCTGTTTTTATCGACACAGGATAGTTACATGGAAACACACCCTAGATGGCAATTGTCATATCTATTTTCTATGCAAACTTTTTCTTAATGTCGTGAAACAGCACTGGACAAGTTATTGGAAACATTGCTACTGTTTCACAAGATTGGAAAGTACAGTACAGCAGAGTACAGGAAAGAGAAGTTTAGTTCAGTACAGTACAACAGAACAGAGTATAGTACAGTATAACATACTGTATTGTATTCTACTTTACTCTAATGTACTCTGTTAGGGCTGGGCTATATGGACTAAAAATCATACAGCTGTATCTTGAGTTTTTTTAAACTTATGGGCGATTCACGATATATATCTCAATTTTGTTTTTCTCTAAGTAAGCTTGTACAATTAAAGGTCAAATACACTGCATTTCAAACAGTCAGCTATAATCTAATGAATTCAGGGCTTGTGAAGTTATACCTAGGCTAAATATAAGCCATCCACAACCAATAAGACCCACTAATTATTGTATTATTTTATAAAAAATAGTTTAACCTGCTTTTTTTTGTTGGCAATAATCACTGATCTGGCTTTCAAGTTGGTCTATGAAAATGCCATTTTCTGTTACAAATGGACTAATTTATTGTAGCAGGCATTAGGCTATAGAAAATGAACACAGGTCTCATCAACAATCTCTCAAGCCCACATGCTAGTGATTAAGCAGCTGATCTTTATATTTCAAGATTAGCCAACTTGGATCTGTTTGCTAACAAGGTTGAACAGTTGAGTTGTTATGAACACACCATTCTGTCTGTCTCCAACTGTTTGAAAAGCATGTTAGCTATAGGCCTATCTATAATTGTTACTATGGTGTAAACGGGAAATACAATTGTTTTTGATTGAAATAATACAGTGAAGACAACGTTATTCAGGAAAATATTACATAGTGCTGCCTAAAACAAACTGCAACCTTGTACTAAATGGTTTTTCAGTCATTTATGTGAATTTCTGAAATCTACTATAGGTTAAGTGCACTTACATGGTTTAATTTAAAGTGTGCAATTTGTGTCTAATGTGAAATTAATAAATGGTTTGTTGTCAATGCTTAGCTACCTGATCTAATATATTTTTAGAGAATAAAGAAAGTGCCAGAAATCTCAAGACTAACTTTTGTGTCCGTTTCTCTATATTACTACTGGACGACTCAGATTAAGTCTGAGGCCGGTAACATCAACAGTGAGGACAAACCCAGCCTGCCTCTCTCCTTCCACACTGAGTCCAAACCTACAGTCACTGGGTCCTGATTGTGACAGTGGAGCCCAGTTTGCACTGCAGGATCCAGAGATGGCATCAGTGAAGCTGGAAGACTGCAGTCAAACACTGGAGCTGAATGTCAACATTAAAGATGAAGAAGAGGAGGAGAAGATTGGGAAATCTGTTTCTCATGGTAAGAGAAGGTTATATCTAACTATAAGTTATCTTCATAAGTTAGACCTCCATAAGTTATCACCCAGTCTATTGCTAGGTTGGATTCTGTAATTCTGACATCACACATCCCTGAACAACTGGGCTATGCCTGGGTTATTTCATGCCACTGAGACTTGCATGGTTTGACACCAGTATTGTCAGCATTTGTTTTATTCACTGGGCTATCTGGAGTGATCAGAGAGTAGACTAAAGAAGTGAAGTAGACAAACTGCCAGTGTTTTAAAGTTCTATGAAATGAGTCTGTGTAGTTACTAACCCTTGTGATAGTGAGTGGAGGATGATATGGCTCATAATTTTCACTCATCTTTGCCTTCGACTATTGAATAGCTTTCAGGGCTGACCCCATTTAGTTGACTGGTCAATTGTTTGGTCAATAGATAGGCTGTTGGTCGACCAATATTTGTTTTTGTCAAGCAGTGGCAAATATACCAGTCAAAAGTTTGGACACACATTTACATTTTCGTCATTTAGCAGACGCTCTTATCCAGAGTGACTTACAAATTGGTGCATTCACCTTATAGCCAGTGGGATAACCACTTCACAATATGTTTATTTTTATTTTTTTGAGGGGGTGGGTTAAGGTGGGGTAGAAGGATTACTTTATCCTATCCCAGGTATTCCTTAAAGAGGTGGGGTTTCAAGGGGTTTTCTTAATTTTTACTATTTTCTACATTGTAGAATAATAGTGAAGGCATCTAAACTATGAAATAACACATATGGAGTCATGTAGTAACCAAAAAAAGTGTTAAACAAATCAAAAATATATTTTAGATGTTAGATTCTTCAAAGTAGCCACCCTTTGCCTTGATGACAGCTTTGCACACTCTGGGCATTCTCTCAACCAGCTTCACCTGGAATGTTTTTCCAACAGGCTTGAAGTGTTGTGGAAAATAATCACTATACTTTATTACAAATCAAAATACTTCCAGAGTTTTTGTAGAATTAAGAATGACTTTATTATAATTTCAACAAAGCCGATGCCAGTCTGCAGAGTAGCACCTCCTCTTCCTCTCTCTCCATCTTATATAGTGCCCTCCACACACCCTATCTTTAAAATCCTTCCCTCTTCAGTTTCCCGCTCTTTTATTGCTCTGCCCACTCCCATTGTCTATGGTGGCGGTTAAATTCGACTTTCATTCAGTTCAGAATCACATAGTACTACAATCAATCACTCCCCTGTCTTGCAAAAACACTCATGTTTAGTTTAAACTCTGTTCAACCCTGGCGCCGAGAGAGACAAAATGCCACAGGCTAGTTTCAGTCTTTGATAAGATAGGACAGCCATGGATTTAAGTAAGAGCAATCAATTAGACCCTAAGTTTGATTCCCACTTTCCCCCACACACACAGTGAAATGACCCAATTAAGTTCCTGGCCCAGCAACAAAGAATTCTAACTATGTTCGTGATTAACCCAGTTTTATCTCTTAGTCCACAAAAAAATCTCCATCAGAAGCAGTTCACACACATGCTGAGCACTTGTTGGCTGCTTTTACTTCACTCTGCGGTCCAACTCATCCCAAACCATCTCAATTGGGGAGGTCGGATGATTGTAGAGGCCAGGTCATCTGATGCAGCCCTTACACAGCCTGGAGGTGTGTTGTGTCATTGTCCTGTTGAAAAACAAATGATAATTACATTTTACATTTACATTTACATTTTAGTCATTTAGCAGACGCTCTTAACCAGAGCGACTTACAGGAGCAATTAGGGTTAAGTGCCTTGCTCAAGGGCACATTAACGTCATTTAGCAGACGCTCTTAGCCAGAGCGACTCACAAATTGGTGCGTTCACCCTATAGCCAGTGGGATAACCACTTTACAATAATAATCCCACTATGCCCAAACCAGATGGGATGGCGTATCGCTGCAGAATGCTGTGGTACCCATGCTGGGTAAGTGTGCCTTGAATTCTAAATAAATCACCAGCAAAGCACCATCACACCACCTCCTCCATGCTTCACGGTGGGAACCAAACATGTAGAGATCATCTGTTCACCTACTCTGCGTCTCACAAAGACACGGTTGGAAACCAAAAATCTCAAATTTGGACACATCAGACAAAAGGACAGATTTCCACCAGTCTAATGTCCATAGCTCATGTTTGGCCCAAGCAAGTCTCTTCTTCATGTTGGTGTCCTTTAGTAGTGGTTTCGTTGCAGCAATTCGACCATGAAGGCCTGATTCACGCAGTCTCCTCTGAACAGTTGATGTTGAGATGTGTCTGTTACTTGAAGTCTGTGAAGCATTTATTTGGGCTGCAATTTCTGAGGCTGGTAACTCTAATAAACTTATCCCCTGCAGCAGAGGTAACTCAGGGTCTTCCTTTCCTGTGGCGGTCCTCATGAGAGCCAGTTTCATCATAGAGCTTGATGGTTTTTGCGAATGCACTTGAAGAAACTTTCAAAGTTCTTGAAATGTTCCGTATTGACTGACCTTCATGTCTTAAAGTAATGATGGACTGTTGTTTCTCTTTGCTTATTTGAGCTGTTCTTGCAATAATATGGACTTGGTTTTTTACCAAATAGGCCTATCTTCTGGATACCACCCCTACCCTGTCACAACACAACTGATTGGCTCAAGCACATTAAGAAATTCCACAAATTAACTTTTAAAAAGGGACACCTGTTAATTGAAATGCATTCCAGGTGACTACCTCGAAGCTGGTTAAGAAAATGCCAAGAGTGTGCAAAACTGTCATCAAGGCAAAGGTTGCCTACTTTGAAGAATCTCAAATATAAAATATATTTTGATTTGTTTAACACTTTTTTGGTTACTACATGATTCCATATGTGTTATTTCATAGTTGTGATGTCTTCACTATTATTATACAATGTAGAAAATAGTAACAATAAAGAAAACCCCTGGAATGAGTTTGAATTTGGGAAAATCTACTATAGGTTAAGTACCGGCACCTCAAATATCTAGTGCTTAAGCTCATGTTCCTCTTATAGAACGTTAGCTCAACAGCATTGTGGAGCTCCTGCACCTAAATATAAACAGTACCGGCACCTATTTCAGTCCAAGTCAAGCACTGAATTAGATAATTTAACAAGAAGAAATATAATATATTTTTAGAGAATAAAGAAAGTGCTAGAACTGTCAAGACAATAACTTTTTGTGTCTGTTTCTCATTGTTACTACAGGACGACTAGAATTAAATCTGAGGCCGGTAACATCAATAGTGAGGGCAAACCCAGCGATCCTCTCTCCTTCCACACTGAGTCCAAACATACAGTCAGTGGGTCCTGATTGTGACAGTGGAGCCCAGTTTGCTAAGCAGGATCCAGAGATGGCATCAGTGAAGCTGGAAGACTGCAGTCAAACACTGGAGCTGAATGTCAAGATTAAAGATGAAGAAGAGGAGGAGAAGATTGGGAAATCTGTTTCTCATGGTAAGAGCAGGTTCTATCTAACTAAGTTTGTTGTTCGTTCCAACTTCCCACTGTGCATGAAAAGTTGCAGTAGAACTGTTTCATGATGAACTGTTTCAATAAGATGGTATGTTATTCCATGCTACTCAGACTTGCATGGTTTGACACCAATTTTGTCAGCATTTGTTTTATTTACTGGGCTATCTGGAGTGATCAGAGAGTAGACTAAAGAAGTGAAGTAGACAAACTGCCAGTGTTTTAAAGTTCTAGGAAATGAGTCTGTGTAGTGTCTAACCCCTGTTATAGTGAGTGGAGGATGTAGCTCAGTTGGTAGAGCATGGCGCTTGCAACGCCAGGGTTGTGGGTTCGTTTCCCACGGGGGGCCAGTATGAAAATGTATGCACTCACTTAACTGTAAGTCGCTCTGGATAAGCGCGTCTGCTAAATTACTAAAATGTAAATGTAAATATATAATTTTCATGACTGATGAGCATACACTCAATTAGTATTTGGTAGCATTGCCTTTAAATTGTTTAACTTGGATCAAACATTTCGGGTAGCCTTCCACAAGCTTCCCACAATAAGTTGGGTGAATTTTGGCCCATTTCTCCTGACAGACCTGGTGTAACTGAGTCAGGTTTGTAGGCCTCCTTGCTCGCACACACACTTTCAGTTCTGCCCACACATTTTCTACAGAATTGAGGTCAGGGCTTTGTGATGGCCACTCCAATACCTTGACTTTATTGTCCTTAAGCCATTTTGCCACAACTTTGGAAGTATGCTTGGGGTCATTGTCCATTTGGAAGACCCATTTGCGACCAAGCTTTAACTTCCTGACTGATGTCTTGAGATGTCGCTTCAATATATCCACATAATCTTCCTTACTCATGATGCCATCTAATATGTGAAGTGCACCAGTCCCTCCTGCTGCAAATACCCCCCTTTTTCCTCCAAACATAACGATGGTCATTATGGCCAAACAGTTCTATTTTAGTTTCATCAGACCAAGGACATTTCACTAAAAAGTACGATCTTTGTCCCCATGTGCAGTTGCAATCCGTAGTCTGGCTTTTTTATGGCGGTTTTGGAGCAGTGGCTTCTTCCTTGCTGAGCAGCCTTTCAGGTTATGTCAATATAGGACTTGTTTTACTGTGGATATAGATACTTTTGTACCTGTTTCCTCCAGCATCTTCACAAGGTCCCTTGCTGTTGTTCTGGGATTGACTTGCACTTTTCACACCAAAGTACGTTAATCTCTAGGAGACAGAACGCATCTCCTTCCTGAGCGATATGACGGCTGCATGGTCCCATGGTGTTTATACTTGCGTACTATTGTTTGTACAGATGAACGTGGTACCTTCAGGCATTTGGAAATTGCTCCCAAGGATGAACCAGACTTGTGGAGGTCTACAATTTTTTTCTGAGGTCTTGGCTGATTTCTTATGACTTTCCCATGATGTCAAGCAAAGAGGCACTGAGTTTGAAGGTAGGCCTTGAAATACATCCACAGGTACATCTCCAATTGACTCAAATGATGTCAATTAGCCTATCAGAAGCTTCTAAAGCCATGACATCGTTTTTTTGAATTTTCCAAGCTGTTTAAAGGCACAGTCAACTTAGTTTATGTAAACTTCTGACCCACTGAAATTGTGATACAGTGAATTATGTGAAATAATCTGTCTTTAAACAATTGTTGGAAAAATTACTTGTGTCATGCAAAAAGTAGATGTCCTAACCGACTTGCCATAACTATAGTTTGTTAACAAGAAATGTGTGGAGTGGTTGAAAAACAAGTTTTAATGACTCCAACCTAAGTGTATGTAAACTTCCGACTTCAACTGTAAATATTCAGACTCACCATTGAGCTCAGGTGCATCCTGTTTCCATTGATCATCCTTGAGATGTTTCTACTACTTGATTGGAGTCCACCTGTGGTACATTCAATTGATTGGATGTGATTTGGAAAGGCACACCTGTATATATGAGGTCCCACATTTGACAGTGCTTGTCAGAGCAAAAACCAAGCCATGAGGTCGAATGAATTGTCCGTAGAGCTCCATGAAAGGATTTTGTCGAGGCACAGAACTGCGGGAGGGTACCAAAACATTTTTGCAGCGTTGCAGGTCCCCAAGAACACAGTAGGACAATCAACAATTACAGAAATACAATTGTTCTCATTATCCAATTGTATTGCAACAATCTCAGGCGGGTGTTTATGGTCTGTATCTGTGCTCTCGAGCATATCATACCCAGTCCTCTGCTGAAATATCTTCCTGCATATCTTGTATCCACTGAAGTCTCTTACTATCAGAGTTGTCTTCATCAGTAGCTACCATTTTCCAATATAATGATGTAATTTGACCTCTCCCATAACACATATTAACAGAGAGCGTTTCTAAAGTGGTCAAAGTAGGTTGTAGGGCAGATTGTTTTAGACTGGAAAAAATAAAGCTTCTCAATTGTAAGTATTTGAAGTAGTAGTTAAATCTTCCCTTTAGTTCTTCAAATGACATTAGCCCTTTTTTTTATTGTATAAGTCCATTACTTTAACAATACCTTTTCTTCGAAGTTCTTTAAACCCCAAGTCATTTTTACCAGGTATGAAATTGTCATTTCCCCAAATTGGTGTAAAACTGGATAATATAGGGGATTCACCCAGATATTGCTGTACTTCCTGCCATATAGTTGGTGTTTTTAACAAAGGGATTAGTAGTCTTCTTCTTTAGTTTCTTAAAGGGAGCAGAGTACAAATATCCATCCAAAGTGAAGCCTTTTGTGGTTTCTTGGAGAACCAAAACATTGCAGCCCAGTAATGCCACTGTAGGTTTGGAAGTTGCATCCCCCCTCTGTCATAGGGCAAATAAAGAAGAGAAAGTCTAAGCCTTGGTTTTCTGTTGCTCCAGATAACATTTGAGAGTATCTTTCAGATATTTGGGGAAAATAAAGGTGGTGGAGCCAGAGGAATTGATTGAAATGGATAAAGAAATTTGGGCAGAATATTCATCTTAATGATATTTATTCTACCAGTAATAGATATAGACAATGATGTCCATCTGTTGGATTCTGTTACACTCGTTACCATGGGGACATCATTTGTTGAGCTCAAGGAGCTAATTTCTGGTGTGATTTTAATACCAAGATATGTGAAACCTTGTTCTGTATTCACAAATGGATGCTGTACAATTGGATTCAGTCTCTCTTGTTTGTTTAGGGAAAGTTTTTAACCTTAAACCCCAAAAACGATTAGTTACCGGAGTGTAACTCCAGTTCTATGAGTGGAGCGGAGCCCCATAGGGGAGCTCTGCTCCTAGTGGTTTACCCTCTGCCCTAAGGCAGCAGCAGCCTGAGACAAAATTATGCACACACCTACAGCCAATAGGAGTACAGGTGTCCCTATAAGAGGGGATGCCTCCCCTCAATCAGCCTCCCGAGATATTTTTCTTCAGCGAGACTAGAGAGGGTCGGCAGGGCCTTAAGTCCTATGGGGCTCCGCTCCACTCATAGAACTGGAGTTACACTCCGGTAACTAATCGTTCTATATCGTGGAGCTCCGCCCCATAGGGGAGCTCTGCTCCTAGTGGTTTAAGGCGGAGCGTAGCGCTCCAAAATGTACTCCCTGCCGAGCCTAACACTTCCCATCGAAACGAGAAAGTCAGGCCTAGCAATGGCTGCAACCGAGTCCCGCAGTACTGCAACTAAAAAAAAACTACGGGCGTCACAATATACCGCGTCATCGGTTAAAGACCCACCCCACCTAGTCCAATGGCAATGCCAATGACTAGTGGGCAGATCACCAGAATAGAAGCCATACTAACCTGTACTAGCAGATAGATGTGCCTCAATATCCTGTGAAAACACTACCGACCACTAATGGAATGACACCAAATGTCACTCTACATTGTAAACGCGGTAGACCGCCTCACTCACTCAATGGAATCCCAGAGATTAGTGGGCAGGAACAAAAACATGAGTCATACTAACTGAACAAGCAGATAGATGACCTCACATTCTGTAATCAACGCATGCCTCTACTGTACTGACCCTGTCAGTCAGGATTCATGCCACAAAATATGTTTTCTTATCCAAAGCGGACCTGGTGGAAACCCTGTCCATAGTCCTGCTTTTCCCTCTCTTCCTAGCTCAAGATCTCCCTTCAGCTATGCGGAGTACAGACCGAGCCAAAGAGTTAGAAAACACATCTGTCAAAAACACGTCTTCCTAACCAAAGCGGACCTGATGGAAACCTGTGTCCACAGTCCTGCTTCTCCTCTCTTTCTTGCTCAATATCTCCCTTCAGCCACGCTGAGTACAGATCGAGCCAGAGAATTAGAAGACATATCTAAGAGATAGAAACGGATAAATGGAGACGGCGTCGACCAGGATGCTGCTCTACAGATATCCTCTACTCCTGTTCCTCTGAAAAGGGCAGTAGAAGCCGCTACTCCACGAGTGGAGTGAGCTCTGATACCCTGAGGCAATTGCCGCCCTGCTACCTCATAAGCTGTCTCAATGCCTTCACAAAGCCAGTGAGACAACCTCTGTTTTGAAAGTGGTCTACCTAGTGCAGCCGCACCGTGACACACAAACAACTGAGGCGATGACCTAATCGCTGGTGTGCGCTCGACGTAACACGCCAAAGCGCGTACCGGGCACAGGCGATGGAGCTTTTCCTCACTCCTCTCTCTATGAGGAGGAGGAGAAAAAGCCCACAGCTCCACGGTCTGTGACCTATATGAACTCTTAATAACCTTCGGCACAAATGCCGGGTTAGGACGTAACACTGCTCTGCTCATGTCACCATTGATGGCCAAGCAGTCAGGTCTCGTCGAAAGAGCACACAAATCACTGACCCGCTTAGCTGTAGTCAAAGCGAGCAACAATGCTGTCTTTATAGACAGCATCTTGAGGGGTATTTGATTCAATGGCTCGAATGGCGACTTACATAGCGCTTCGAGGACCAAAGCCAAATCCCACTGAGGAAGCGTGACTCTAGGTGTTGGCCTAAGTCGCCGCGTTCCTAATAGGAAGCGTTTCACTAGAGGGTGGCTAAAGACATTGTCTCTGCCAAAACCCTCATGACAAGCTGAAATCGCTGCTGCAAACACTCTAATCGTGGCAGGCGATTTTTGCTTATCAAACATGAGCTGTAGAAAATAGAGAATACTCTCCACCTGACAGCTCATGGGGTCTACACCTTGTGTGACACACCATCGTGAAAACACGTTCCATCTACTGGCATACATCTTAGAAGTGGAACTGGCACGTGAACCCAGTATGGTCCTGATCACTGCATCAGATAACCCACGGTGCTCTAGCCTGTCCCTCTCAGCAGCCAGGCCTTCAGTGGTTGGCCGATTATGGGCAATTTCCCTATCGTGCCAGCCGCCTGAGACAACGCGTCCCGTCGATGTGGAATTGGCCAAGGTGGCGCAATCAACATCTGACTCATCTCCGCAAACCACGGAGCCCCCGGGCGATCGGGCGCTATCAGTATCACTGACAGCCCCCCTGACCTCACCCTGGCTAGCAGTGGGAGAATGCAGGACAGCGGAGGGAATGCATACAGGAGAACTCTCGGCCACGGTTGGTGCGCAAAGGCGTCCTTCCCAGTGGCGGTTCGTCCTGTTCCCTCAGAGAGAACCACAGAGGACATTGCGCGTTCACGCGTGACGCGAATAGGTCCACCTCGGCTCTCCCGAATTGTTCCCAAATCTGGAGAACAATGTCTGGATGCAGACACCACTCGTCGTCTCGAGGACCCCCTCTTGACATGAGGTCTGCTCCTACGTTCAAGTAGCCCGGAATGTGTGCTGCTCTCAATGAGCGAAGGTGCTCGTGAGCCCACAGCCACAATTCCTCTGCCGCCCGATGGAGAGCAGGAGATCTGACTCCTCCCTGGCGATTTATGTGGGCTACTGTGGTCCGGTTGTCTGACGCATCCGTGAATACTGGGATGTGAGAGGACACCTTTCCTATCGGGACTCCGTGCGTGAGAACGCGCAAGTTTCTCCAATAGTTTAGGTCTGCACTGAGCGAGAGGGGAACCACCACCAACCGATGACGTTGACGCAATGGGTCTAGTCTTAGTTGGACGAACCATCGCTGCGTCCTGCGCATATGCAGGAGTCCCAGCGGAACCACAGAGTGCGCTGACGACATGAGACCCAAAAGTGACATGATCGACAGCACCGTCACCGTGTGATTCGGACGGCACTTCCTTAGGGCTAGCAACAAGGCTACCCTTCGGGGGTCCGAAATTCGAGCCCTCATCCTCACAGTGTCTAGCTGTATTCCCAGGTAGACAATCTGATGAGTGGGCCAGGGCGTGCTCTTTTTCCAATTCACAGCAAACCCCAGACTTGTGAGATGCATCACTGTCTGTGTTGTGTGAGTGATCGCCAGCTCTGCTGACGGGGCGAGAACCAGTAGGTCGTCCAGGTAGGCTAGTAGCCATATTCCCTGACGACGCAACGGTTCTAATGCCGCCTCCACACACTTGGAAAATGTGCGAGGTGCCAGGGCGTACCCAAATGGCATCCTCGTGTATTCGTACGCCACCCCTTGAAAGGCGAACCGCAGAAACTTCCTGTGACGCGGCTGAACTGGCACATGAAAGTACGCGTCCTTTAGGTCTATGCTCGTACAAAAGTCCCCTCTCTGGACACATTCCAGCAGACGTTTTGTCGTTAGCATTCGGAAGGGACGTTTGGTTATGCTCTCGTTGAGAATGCGTAAATCCAAAATCGGCCTCACTCCCCCCGTCTTTTTGGGCACTAGGAAATAAGGAGAATATAGCCCTTTGTTCCTTTGCTCCCGGGGAACTACTGTCACCGCCTCCTTCGCCAAATGTTCCGTAATCTCTGTCATCAGAGCGGCCATTTTGTCTGGCGTTTTCATCACCGTCTCCACCACTCCCCTGAACGGGGGTGGGGTCCGGTGGAATTGGAGAGCATAACCCTTCTGCAACGTCTGTTCTAGCCAGCGTGAGAGGGTGCAGCTTCTTCGCCACTGCCAGCAATGCAGAGAAAGTGGCTGGGCGCGAAGCTGTGGTGCATCCAGTAGGAAGGACCTCTATTCCTCTATGGCCCTTACCGCCACTGTTCCCCAACATTGAAGTGGTGGAACAGCCCAAGGTGGGCCTCCCGTGAAAGGGAGAGGAAATGCGTTCTGAGAAAGAAAGAGGAGTAGGGACGTCGGTTAAACCCGTAACCATCGTATTCCTGCCCTCCTTGAACGCATCGCGGGTCTGAATTGCGCTGACCGAGGCCACAGCCTGCGGCAGGGCACCATCCCCAGCAAGCGATTGCGTCATCTTAGGTGACTGCAATTCGCTATCAGAGCCCTTCACTACAGTACTCCTAGAAGTCTGTAGTATGAGGTCTCTATGAGGTAAAACAAGGCGGCGCCTTGATACCTTCTTAACTTTCACCTTCTGTGTGTGTTCAACTCTGCACCCCTGGTAGGTTGATTCACGCTCAGTGTGGTGAGTACTGGCTCGTTCTGTCAGGGGAGCTGATACTTTGGTTATACCCATAACGCTAGTAATCCTGCCCTCCGTGAACGTAGCATGGGTCTGAATCGCATTAACCGAGACCTTGGTCTGCGATAATGCGCCGTCCCCAGATAGCTGCTGTGTTACAATGCCTGGGGGCGCCGATACTCTGGGCACCTTGGTGACCGCGGTAATCGGGCCCTCCGTGAACGCAGCATGGGTCTGGCTCGTACTAGTGGAGACCTTAGTCTGTGCTAGTGCGCCATCCCCAAATAGCGGCTGCGTCCTCATGTCAGAATCTGACCGGGACTGCTGCCTTCTATGTAAAGCACTTCTTAAACGTGAAGTGTGATGTGACGACCTGATTGAGGTCTTCTGGATACCTACTCTTAGTGCCTGTTCAGCAACGCACCCTCGGTGGGCTGAACGGCTCTTAGAGTGGTAAGGAAGAGAGGGTGAGATTTGAACGCTCTCGGACGTATTATGGAAAAGAGGCTCTTTTTTGACAAAGTCAGGTGGAGCCAACTCTTTATTAAACACATCAACAAAGGCATTTACATCAACACCCATCCCTTCAACTGAAGGGTGGGGGGGGAACAGTGGGCACGTTCGACACCATCGATGCGTCCTCCATCCTCTCCCTCGCGTCCCGTCACGTACGCCTCCTCTTGCATCCCTTGGAGGGCCAGGTCGGCGTCCTCGTCACCTCCCTCGCCGGGTGTAGTGGGGCTACCGTAGCTGCTGGGAGGGCCGAACCCGCTCCCTTGCTGCTCGTGGCCGCCGGATGACGCCGCCTCGTCGTAGACCCCGGTCTACTTAGAGGGGCGGAGGTAGATGGCCTTTGGGGAGGAGGGGGGCCGAGTCGTCCTGCCAACGGCAGGTGCTTGGCCAGCTGCTTCTTCTCCTCCTCTAACTTTGAAAAACGCTCCGTCGCCTCTTTGACTGCGACCCCAAAGAGGCCGTCGTCAGAGAGGGGGGCGTTCAAGAGAGACGTCCTGTCTGCCTCTTTCATGGATGTCAATGACAACCAGAGGTGTCGTTCCCCGACCACCGAAGTGGCCATGGATCTCCCCGCGCAGACTGCGGACACCTGTGTAAGGTGGAGTATGGCACCAGAAATTCTGGACGCCTCCTCCACCTCCTCCGGTGCCATCTCTGTCTTACCCGTGGTTAAACGGGACAGAGAGGCCGCCAAGAGGGCAATGTTGTTAGCTGCTGCTACAGCTTGGGCTCCCAACCCAAAAGACTTCTCTAACAGCGACGCTGTGAGTCGGTCCTTCTGGGATGGCAACGTGGCCTTCTTGGAAGAGGGCCAAGGGCTCGAACCCGGTACGAGATACGCCGCCATGGCGCTCTCTAACCTGGGGATTCCCTGACCCTGAAACCTTCCTTCCACTCTCGTGAATGGGATATACGCTTTTACAGGCGAACGCACCGCTAAAGGTGCCTCCCACGAGCCCTCAACGTACCTAGCCAAAGAAGGCATGGCAGGAGCCACTGGCTCTGCTGCCTTCCTTGGCCTGGAATAAGGACCGCCCTCCATCATATCAACCTCCGGTGCGGAGGGAAGAGGGGGCAGCCTTATTGCCAGCCGTTAAGCAGCTCTCTCAATGAGACCCGGAAAATCCGCTCTCAGAGAGGCTGCAGCGAAAGAGAGAGCTTCTGATCTCTCAGAGCTCGTATCCCCTTCGCTATAGGGACTTGGGCTTGTACCCTCTCGCTCTCCAAAGGAAAGGGGGGCTTGAAAGTATGAGGGACGGGGTCCGACTGTTCCATTGGAATGCCAGACCCTTCCTCAAAATCCCTATCTTCCCCCGAGTCTGCGCCGTCGGACGACGCCTCTGAAGCAGAGGCTAGTATCGACAACACATCCTCAAGGGGGATGTCCTCCCTGAAAAACGGCCAACGCTGCTTCCTCTCCTTTAAAGAAAGGAGGGCGCAGGAGGCGCAATTCGGGGGACTGCAGACGCCTTCCTTGGCATGCGGGGGTCCCAAACACACGAAACATAGGTCGTGGTGGTCACCGGCCGCCATGGAAGTGCATCTGCACTGAGCTCTGAAAATAGCTTTTTGGGGTGGAAAATCTCCCGGTGTGCTCATTTAGACGAAGTTGATGACTGGAATATCAACGGCTTTTTTTCGTCCTGAGTCTTCATGCTTCGACTCTTCTTGGCTCTTCAGTCTAGTCATCCAGTCGCTGAAGAAAAAGGGAGGCTGATTGAGGGGAAGCGTCCCCTCTTATAGGGACACCTGTACTCCTATTGGCTGTAGGTGTGTGCATAATTTTGTCTCAGGCTGCTGCTGCCTTAGGGCAGAGGGTAAACCACTAGGAGCAGAGCTCCCCTATGGGGCGGAGCTCCACGATATAGAACTGACAAGTTATTAATTAAATTGGAGAGGGAAGAGATAATTATTTAGATCTGTTAGGAATAAGAGGGTATCATCTGCATACAGGGCCACTCAATGTGCAAAATCTATTTTTATTCCTCTAATTGACGGGTGGGCCCTTACTGCAATGGCAAAGGGTTCTATAGCTAAAAGAAGGATGTCCGGCCAGTCCAGGACTCTTTCTCGTGCCCCGGAAAAGCTTAAAAGGTTGTGAAATCAAGTTGTTAGTGGCAACTTCTGCAGTGGGGTCGGTATATCATATTAATCCATTTACAAAAGTAGTTCCCAAACCCAAATTTCACATTTTGTTGGGGATTTATCAGGCTTCAGAATAAGAGTGATTAAAGCCCTCCTTAGAGAGGAGGGGAAGCAACCTTGCTGAAAGGATTCAACATACAGTGCATTGGGAAATTATTCAGACCCCTTGACTTTTTCCACATTTTGTTACGTTACATCCTTATTCTAAAATAGATTACATTGTTTGTTAACCTCATCAATCTACACACAATACCCCATAATGACAAAGCAAAAACATGTTTGTAGAAATTGTACCAATTTTTAATTTTTTATTATTTTTCTTTATACGTAAATATCACATTTACATAAGTATTCAGACCCTATACTCAGTACTTTTGTTTAAGCACCTTTGGCAGCGAATACAGCCTCAAGTTTTCTTTGGTATGACGCTACAAGCTTGACACACCTGTATTTGGGGAGTTTCTCCCATTCTTCTCTGCAGATCCTCAAGCTCTGTCAGATTGGATGGGGAGCGTCGGTGCACAGCTATTTTCTGGTCTCTCCAGAGATGTTAGATCGGATTAAAATCCGGGCTCTGGCTGGGCCACTCAAGGACGTTCAGAGACTTGTCCTGAAGCCACTCCTGCGTTGTCTTGGCTGTGTGCTTAGGGTAGTTGTCCTGTTGAAAGGTGAACCTTCGCCCCAGTCTGAGGTCCTGAGCGCTCTGGAGAAGGTTTTCATCAAGGATCTCTCTGTACTTTGCTCCGTTCATCTTTCCCTCGATCCTGACTAGTCTCCCAGTCCCTGCCGCTGAAAGACATCCCACAGCATGATGCTGCCACCACCATGCTTCACCGTAGGGATGGTGCCAGGTTTCCTCCAGATGTGATGCTTGGCATTCAGGCCAAAGAGTTCATCCTTGATTTCAATATTGGTTTCATCAGACCAGATAATCTTGCTTCTCATGGTCTGAGAGTCTTTAGGTGCCTTTGGCAAATTCCAATCAGGCTGTCGTGCCTTTTACTGAGGAGTGGCTTTCGTCTAGCCACTAACATAAAGGCCTGATTGGTGGAGTGCTGCAGAGATGGTTGTCCTTCTGGAAGTTTCTCCTATCTCTACCGTGGAACTATGGAGCTCTGTCAGAGTGACCATCGGCTTGTTGTCACCAACGCCCTTCTCCCCCGATGGCTCACTTTAGCCAGGCGGCCAGCTCTAGGAAGAGTCTTGGTGGTGTGTGTGTGTGTATATATATATGTGTGTGTGTGTGTGTGTGTGTGTGTGTGTGTGTGTGTGTGTGTATACACACACACACACACACATACACACATACATACATACATACATACATACATACATACATACATACATACATACTATGGTAGTGGGGGAATAGGATTTTCCGGGCAGGAAAGCGCCAGAACTGTGCAGTCAAGAAGATAACCTTTGTGTCTGTTTCTGTTTATTACTAGAGGTATGTAATAGCACATTTATTTTATATTTCTGAGTTCATTTAGCATGTTATTGGTTTTGTGTAAAATTCACGAGGTAAAATGGCGGTGCCCTCTCGTTCTGCTTCAACGGACTTCAGTGAGGACAGTGCCGGTGCAGAGAGAAAATGTCACGGTCACACTACAGATTTGAAGCTGAATGTAATGATTAGCAGTTTTCTACATGTGTACTAATATTCAGACACATTCAGTAGTTTCTGTCTTTATCAATAAATGTTGCTATGGTGTGAACAGGAAATACAATTGTTTTTTGATTGAAATAATACAGTGAAGACAACGTTATTCGGGAACATATTACATAGTACTGCCTAAAACAAACTGTAACCTTGGACTAAATGGTTTTTGAGTCAATTGTGCATTTATGTGAATTTGGGAAACCACCTTTAGGTTAAGGGCACTTACGTTGTGTAGTGTGTACTTTGTGTCTAAGGTGTACCTGCACCTATGTCAGTCCAAGGCAAACACTGAATTAGATCATTGAACAACAAAAAATATAATATATATTTTAGAGAATAAAGAAAGTGCCAGAACTGTCAAGACAATAACTCTTTGTGTCCGTTTCTCTTTATTACTACAGGCCGACTAGAATTAAATCTGAGGCCGGTAACATCAACAGTGAGGACAAACCCAGCCTGCCTCTCTCCTTCCACACTGAGTCCAAACCTACAGTCACTGGGTCCTGATTGTGACAGTGGAGCCCAGTTTGCACTGCAGGATCCAGAGATGGCATCAGTGAAGCTGGAAGACTGCAGTCAAAAACTGGAGCTGAATGTCATCATTAAAGATGAAGAAGAGGAGGAGAAGATTGGGGAATCTGTTTCTCATGGTAAGAGCAGGTTCGATCTAACTAAGTTTGTGTTTATTCCAACGTCTCACTGTGCATGAAAAGTTGCAGTAGACCTGTTTTATGATGAACTGTTTGTATGAAAAGGTAGATGTTATTTCGTGCAACAGAGACTTGCATGGTTTGACACCAGTATTGCCAGCATGTGTTTTATTCACAGGGCTATCTGGAGTCATCAGAGAGTAGACTAAAGAAGTGAAGTAGACAAACTGCCAATGTTTTAAAGTTCTATGAAATGAGTCTGTGTAGTTACTAACCCTTGTGATAGTGAGTGGAGGATGATATGGCTCATCATTTTAATGACTTTTGCCCCTTTTTAGCTTTTGACTCTTACCCACTTTTCGAATAGTTTTTTTCGAATAGTTTTTTCCCCCTTTTGTATTGTACAGCCTACTGATATGAATACATATGTCACCTGGTACAGCCAGAAGATTTTTAGTAGCCACGGTGCTTCTACACCTGCATTGCTTGCTCTTTCGTGATTTTAGGAAGGGTTTCTGTAAAGCACTTTGTGACTTTGCCGATTTGTAAAAAGGACTTCGTAAAATAAATGTATATGTACATTACCAGTCCAAAGTCTGGACATACCTACTCATTCCAGGGTTTTTCTTTATTTTTACTATTTTCTATGTTGTCGAATAATAGTGACGACATTTAAAACTATTCAATAACACATATGGAATCACGTAGTAACCAAAAAAAGTGTTAAACAAATCAAAATATATTTTAAGTAGCCACCCTTTGCCAGCTTTGCACACTCTTGGCATTCTGTCAACCAGCTTCATGAGGTAGTCACCTGGAATGCATTTCAATTAACAGGTGTGCCTTGTTAAAAGTTAATTTGTGGAATTTCTTTCTCAACATCAACTTTTCAGAGGAGACTGCGTGAATCAGGCCTTCATGGTCGAATTGCTGCAAAGAAACCACTACTGAAGGACACCAATAAGAAGAAGAGACTTGCTTGGGCAAAGAAACACGAGCAATGGATATTAGACCGGTGGTAATCTGTCTTTTTGTCTGATGAGTCCAAATTTCAGATTTTTGGTTCCATCAGCCTTGTCTTTGTGAGACGCAGAGTAGGTGAATGGATGATCTCCACATGTGTAGTTTCCACCGTGAAGCATGGAGGAGATGGTGTGGGGGTGCTTTGCTGGTGACACTGTCTGTGATTTATTTAGAATTCAAGGCACACTTACCAGCATGGCTACCACAGCATTCGGCAGCGATATGCCATCCCATCTGGTTTGCACTTAGTGGGACTACCATTTGTTTTTCAACAGGACAATGACCCAACACACCTACCTACAGGCTGTATAAGGGCTATTTGACCAAGAAGGAGAGTGATAGAGTGCTGCATCAGATGACCTGGCCTCCACAATCACCCGACCTCAACCCAATTGAGATGATTTGGGATGAGTTGGACCGCAGAGTGAAGGAAAAGCAGCCAACAAGTGCTCAGTATGTGTGGGAACTCCTTCAAGACTGTTGGAAAAGCATTCTAGGTGAAGCTGGTTGATAGAATGCCAAGCGTGTGCAACGCTGTCAAGGCAAAGGGTGGCTACTTTGAAGAGTCTAAAATATCAAATATATTTTGATTTGTATAACACTTTTTTTTGGTTACTACATGATTGAATTTGTGTTATTGAATTGAATGTCTTTACTATTAATCTAGGTAGAAAATAGTAAAAATAAATAAAACCCTTGAATGAGTAGGTGTGTCAACTTTTGACTGGTGCTGTATATTATACCAACTGACTGGTTCTTCTGATGTTGTTCACACAGGAGACCATGTTGAGACATTCTCTACATCCAGAGAGCAACAGCAGGAAGATCACAGAGCTAAGAGGTCTCACCACTGCCCACATTGTGAGGAGATTTTCCCAATTCTATCACAGTTAAAAATACACCTAAAAATACACACTGGAGAGAAGCCTTACTCCTGCTCTGATTGTGTAAAATGCTTCACAACACCAGCTAAGCTAAAACGGCACCAGAGAACACACACAGGAGAGAAGCCTTACTCCTGCTCTGACTGTGGAAATAGTTTCTCTCAACTGGGCCACTTAAAAACACATGAACGTATACACACAGGAGAGAAGCCTTACTCCTGCTCTAATTGTGTAAAATGCTTCACAACATCAGCTGAAATAAAACGTCATCAGAGAACACACACAGGAGAGAAGCCTTACTCCTGCTCTGACTGTGAAAAGAGTTTCTCTCAACAGAGCCACCTAAAACAGCATGAACGTATACATACAGGAGAGAAGCCTTACTCCTGCTCTAATTGTGTAAAATGCTTCACAACATCAACTATGCTAAAGGTTCATCAAAGAACACACACAGGAGAGAAGCCTTACTTCTGCTCTGACTGTGGGGCGAGTTTCTCTCAACCTGTTAACTTAAAACAACATGAACGTATACACACAGGGGAGAAGCCTTACTCCTGCGCTGACTGTGCTGCGAGTTTCTCTCAACTGGGCAACTTAAAACAACATGAACGTACACACACAGGAGAGAAGCCTTACCGCTGCTCTGATTGTGGAAAATGTTTTAAAACATCAGTTGAGCTAAAAGGTCATCGGAGAACACACACAGGAGAAAACACTTACTTATAAACACATCAACGTATACATTAAGGAGAGAAGCCTCAACAGTTGTCTCAGACCAGTTAAGAGTAAAGTCACTCATCACTTCATTCTCACCTCATAAAGGAAGTGGTAACAGTGCATTTGATAACAGTAAGAAAGCGTAACACTCTATTGTAATCCTATTGTTTCTCACTGTGAGAGAACTGTGCAGAGGAAAGGGAGCGTTATAGAATGTTAACCTCTCTTGACTTTACTGATCAGTGTTCACCTTGTCAGTTTTGGTGTGTTTTGTTATCTTCTACTGTAAAGATATTGAGATGACCTTGGATTTGCCCTTAGGGTTGAATACACTCAGTAAGGTCTGATAGATGACTGGGTGGTACTGCTTTCCTCTGCATTTTTCTGTGGGAATGAGCTAGTTCGGACACTCATCGGTACAACACAAGACATGCAGCAAGATCTTTCTTCACAGTCCCCAGGTCCAGAACAGACGCTGGGAAACTCACAGTATTAAATAGAGCCATGACTACATGGAACTCTGCCAGGTAACTCAAGCTAGCAATAAGACAAGATTAAAAAAAACATAAAATAACACCTTATGGCACAACAGGAACTTTTAGCTCAGCTGATGCTGGCTTCCAGTTGAAGCTTGCATCTGTTACAAGACCATGGTGCTTGCCTACGGAGCTGTGAGGGGAACGGCACCTCCGTACCTTCAGGCTCTCATCAGTCCCTACACACAAACGAGGGCATTGCGTTCATCCACCTCTGGCCTGCTGCACAGTTCCCGCTCAGCCCAGTCAAAACTGTTCGCTGCTCTGGCACCCCAATGGTGGAACAAGCTCCCTCACGACGCCAGGACAGCGGAGTCACTCACCACCTTCCAGAGACACTTGAAACCCCACCTCTTTAAGGAATACCTGGCATAGGATAAAGTAATCCTTCTACCCCCCCTTACCCCACCACACCCAAAAAAAAATGTATATAATATTGTAAAGTGGTTATCCCACTGGCTATAAAGTGAATGCACCAATTTGTAAGTCGCTCTGGATAAGAGTGTCTGCTAAATGACGTAAATGTAAATGTGAAGCATTTTACACATCTCATATGTGTATATACTGTATTCTATAACATTCTACTGTATCTTAGTCCATGCCGCTCTGTCATTGCTTGTCCATATACAGTGAGGGAAAAAAGTATTTGATCCCCTGCTGATTTTGTACGTTTGCCCACTGACAAAGAAATTATTAGTCTATAATTTTAATGGTAGGTTTATTTGAACAGTGAGAGACAGAACAACAAAAAAACATCCAGAAAAACTAATGTCAAAAATGTTATAAATTGATTTGCATTTTAATGAGGGAAGTAAGTATTTGACCCCCTCTCAATCAGAAAGATTTCTGGCTCCCAGGTTTATTTTATACAGGTAATGAGCTGAGATTAGGAGCACTCCCTTTAAGAGTCCACAGAAGCAATCAATCAATCAGATTCCAAACTCTCCACCATGGCCAAGACCAAAGAGCTCTCCAAGGATGTCAGGGACAAGATTGTAGACCTACACAAGGCTGGAATGGGCTACAAGACCATCGCCAAGCAGCTTGGTGAGAAGGTGACAACAGTTGGTGCGATTATTCGCAAATGGAAGAAACACAAAATAACTGTCAATCTCCCTCTGCCTGGGGCTCCATGCAAGATCTCACCTCGTGGAGTTGCAATGATCATGAGAACGGTGAGGAATCAGCCCAGAACTACACGGGAGGATCTTGTCAATGATCTCAAGGCAACTGGGACCATAGTCACCAAGAAAACAATTGGTAACACACTACGCCGTGAAGGACTGAAATCATGCAGCGCGCGCAAGGTCCCCCTGCTCAAGAAAGCACATATACAGGGCCGTCTGAAGTTTGCCAATGAACATCTGAATGTTTCAGAGGAGAACTGGGTGAAAGTGTTGTGGTCAGATGAGACCAAAATGGAGCTCTTTGGCATCAACTCACCTCGCCGTGTTTGGAAGAGGAGGAATGCTGCCTATGACCCCAAGAACACCATCCCCACCGTCAAACATGGAGGTGGAAACATTATGCTTTGGGGGTGTTTTTCTGCTAAGGGGACAGGACAACTTCACCGCATCAAAGGGATGATGGACGGGGCCATGTACTGTCAAATCTTGGGTGAGAACCTCCTTCCCTCAGCCAGGGCATTGAAAATGGGTCGTGGATGGGTATTCCAGCATGACAATGACCCAAAACACACGGCCAAGGCAACAAAGGAGTGGCTCAAGAAGAAGCACATTAAGGTCCTGGAGTGGCCTAGCCAGTCTCCAGACCTTAATCCCATAGAAAATCTGTGGAGGGAGCTGAAGGTTCGAGTTGCCAAACGTCAGCCTCGAAACCTTAATGACTTGGAGAAGATCTGCAAAGAGGAGTGGGACAAAATCCCTCCTGAGATGTGTGCAAACCTGGTGGTCAAGTACAAGAAACATCTGACCTCTGTGATTGCCAACAAGGGTTTTGCCACCAAGTACTAAGTCATGTTTTGCAGAGGGGTCAAATACTTATTTCCCTCATTAAAATGCAAATAAATTTATAACATTTTTGATATGCGTTTTTCTGGATTTTTTTGTTGTTCTTCTGTCTCTCACTGTTCAAATAAACCTCCCATTAAATGTATAGACTGATCATGTCTTTGTCAGTGGGCAAACTAATATAATCAGCAGGTGATCAAATACTTTTTTCCCTCACTGTATGTATCTATATTCTTAAATTCCATTCCTTGCTTAGATTTGTGTGTATTGGGGTATATGTTGTGAAATTGTTAGATATTACTGCACTGTCGGAGCTAGAAGCACAAGCATTTCGCTACACCTGCAATAACATCTGCTAAACACGTGTATGTGACAAATAAAATTTGATTTGAAGAGACAGATTTTTTCAAATGTATTTTGCATTGTATTATGCTTGTGATACGTGGATGTCTCTCCTGGCTATCATAAGATGAATGCACTAGCTTTCTGGATGGGAGTATCTGCAACATGACTAAATTGTAAATGTAGTGCTTGATGATGTATTTTTTGTGTTTCCTGTTTGTACCCCAGGAAGAGTAGCCGCTGGGGATCCTAATAAAATACTCCATTGTACTGAATGTATCAGATAGAGATGATGTGATGATCAGTTTTCACCATTAGTCTGTTTTTGGGCCATTTATGAATGTGTTTCTATTAGTTTCTATTAGTCTTATTTTATTTTTTTACCATTCAATGTGTTTCTATGGGATGAGATAGTAAAGGCCAAATTCAATATTTGATCAAATCATTTTAAAATATATATTTTTATAACTAAAGGGGTCCTAAAATTCAAAATCAAAGGGAGCGTTATAGAATGTTAACCTCTCTTTACTTTACTGATCAGTGTTCACCCTGTCAGTTTTGGTGTGTTTTGTTTGCTTCTACTGTAATGATATTGAGATGACCTTGGATTTGCCCTTAGGGTTGAATATCCTCTGTGAGGCATCTCACAATGGAGTCTGATGGTTGACTGGGTGGTACTGCTTCCCTCTGCAGTTTTCTGTGGGAATGAGCTAGTAGACACAACATACACTGAGTGTACAAAACATTAAGGACACCTGCTCTTTCCATGACATAGACTGACCAGGTGAACCCAGGTGAAAGCTATGATCCTTAATGATGTAGTTGTGGTGTATTTATTATGGATCCCCATTAGCTTTCAGCAGAAAACAAGAAACTGCAGTTGCAGTGGGCTAAGGAAGAATTAGAAAAACATTGCCTAGTCTGATGAATCCCCCCATTCCTGCTGTTTCTTGCTGATGGGAGGACAAGGGTATGGAGAAAACCATGAGTACATGCATCCATGCCATGTGTCAACATTTGAATGCCACAGGATATCTAAACATCATTACCAATCAGGTGCATCCCTTCATGGCAGCAGTTATCCATCTGCAAAATACACTGCTCAAAAAAATTAAGGGAACACTTAAACAACCCATCCTAGATCTGAATGAATGAAATAATCTTATTAAATACTTTTTTCTTTACATAGTTGAATGTGCTGACAACAAAATCACACAAAAATTATCAATGGAAATCAAATGTATCAACCCATGGAGGTCTGGATTTGGAGTCACCCTCAAAATTAAAGTGGAAAACCACACTACAGGCTGATCCAACTTTGATGTAAAGTCCTTAAAACAAGTCAAAATGAGGCTCAGTAGTGTGAGTGGCCTCCACGTGCCTGTATGACCTCCCTACAAAGCCTGGGCATGCTCCTGATGAGGTGGTGGATGGTCTCCTGAGGGATCTCTTCCCAGACCTGGACTAAAGCATCCGCCAACTCCTGGACAGTCTGTGGTGCAACGTGGCGTTGGTGGATGGAGCGAGACATATTGTGTGTATAATTAAATTAAACAAACTGTTTTAAATCAAATAGTTAGTGTCTATATATGAACCAAATGTTATCCCATTCACATTCTCTCAAACAAATGACCTATACTGTATATACAAGACACAACATGACCTCTTTGTTTACCCTGGACAGAGGGACAGGGCCATAGTAGGCTAGACTATGTAGCTGCTGTTGTTAGTAGCCTGCAGTTTCCATGCAATACAGCATGTCAGATCGCTAGTGTTTAGGTGTATAGGCTTCTACATTTATGCAAGAGTTTTTGCTTGTGTCTGTCGGGAGTGATGTGTTATCAGGCTTGCTAAATAACTACCGGAGGGAAGTGGAGAGCGCTCCTTGAGCTTTGTGCCCGGTCCACGCAACATGGTCAAGAGACGCAAAGAGCCAGCATTAGCACTCCGATGTAAAGGACAGCCCTTACAAAAATGTACCATCGTAGTACAACGAACAACAACATTCCATGGTACTATGATGTGTTTTGGGTCACTACCAAGGCAGGAAAATACTATGGCACTGGTGCAAATACCATGGCATTTTCCTGCCACTGTAGTGACCCCAATAAACATGATAGTACCGTGGTATTGTTTTCATTGTAATACCATGTCAGGGAAATACCATGGGAGTTGCACCAGTACCATGGTATTTTCCTGACATGGTAGTGACCAAAAAACACAGATAAAAAATAAATAAAATGATACTAGGCCAAGAAAGATGGAGAGAAGAAACTGCCAGATGTGTCATAATAGGACACACATTTGATATGGAACATTGGATACATTCAGCAGGGTGGGAAAAAACACAGTCAAACACGTTTTAAATGTATTGTCGGAAGGGCTGTGGTCACCATTCATGTAATACATTAAATATATACATCAGACGGTATTGGGGAGCTATTTCATAGGGTGTTCACAGGTACATTATTTTCCCATTTCAATCTTATACCAACCAGATTGAATTTACAATATAGGGGGGTTGGCAACTAGGTTTGGCCTCCAGTCAATTTGTTGCTGAGCTTGTAGCTAGTCTGCAGGCCAGAACATAATTAGCCTATTAACAAATAGCCTATAGCTGCCCAATTCATAGTCCTACACAGTGAAGCTACACTACACATTTAACACGTGGTTAGTGGGCTAATCAATTCAATGACCATAACATAATAATGTCCATCTGATTACAGTGGTAAAATCACCAATGTCTGTATTAATAGTCCTACCTGTTCTATTAAAATATATTCATTGTATTTCTCCAATATCAAACTAGTGTGTCTTGTTTGCAACGAAACTGTCGCTGTTTGGGAAGAGTTCAATCTGAGATGTTATTATGAATCTAAGCATGGTACTTTCAGAAGTAGATTCAGAAGTCTGACGCAGAAAGGAAGGTAGGCCTAAGGAGAGAACACCCTGTGTGTTTTACAGTGGCCATTTTATTATGGACATATTGTATTATTATTGAAACTTTATTTAACTAGGCAGTTCTTATCGAATTACACAAATCTACAAGGAGTCAGTAGAAACCATATTTAATAAGAGCGTCTGCTAAATGACTCAAATGTAAATGTAAAAATGTGTACATGTGTGTTTTTGCCCTAGCCCTCACATACCTTATTCCATTCAAAGGCTGGAGTTGCTTAGTTGAATCCACTGTGTGAGTGTTAGGGCAAAAACTAAAAAGTGCACCCCTTTGTGTCCCCTGGACCAGGATTGGGAAACACTGTAGCACATTGCAACAAGTGTGAGGATGCAAATTGTATGCAATTATCATTTTCCTCATTTGCATCATCACACTTGTTTCTCTGTACTGAAATCTTGAAAACGTAATTGCTAACATGCAACAGTTTTGCTGTTGTATTAACAGTGGACTAATGAACAAAATACAACATTATCGTTTTTTTTTAAAACATCCCTTTCATAGCACCTACCACTACATTAAAGGAGTGGTTCACTATTTTACAACTTGAAGTCCTATATGTAAGGTTTGTATACAGGGGACGTCGGTGTGTCCTCAAGATTTGAAGGTATGTACTCAGGAGAAGAATCTCTGATTTTAGCAGCGCCATTTTTACACCTTCGCGACATTGCACTGTGGTTCTTCAATGTTTTCCTGCCCCTGTTGGAAAGATAAAACATTTATGGATATTTAGAAAATGTCTCCTGTATCTGCGTTTCCATCATGTTGCAATGATTTCTTTGCTAAATGTTTTTTTGTCAAATAAACCTAGGCCAATGGAAAACTGTCTACTGATGCCATCTCTAGATCCTGCAATGCAAACTAGGCTCCACTGTCACAATCAGGACTAGGTGACTGTAGGTTTAGAATCAGTGTGGAAGGAGAGAGGCAGGCTGGGTTTGTCCTCACTGTTAATTTGTCAAATCTGGATAGGATCCCAGTCCTAAATAGAAGTCTGAGATCAACTTCCTGGTCCCCTGTGAATGCCACACCCCCTCCCATTGTACCGTATGTATGAACACATTTTGAACGATGGCTGCCGAATATGCTGTGGTCCTTACTAACACAATAGGAAAGGTTGTGGTTTATGTGGGCCATCACATGTGAGTACTCAGGTCTTTCACTCTGAGCATTCATATCAATGAAAGGTACATCACTGCCACCATCTGGTGGTTCTGTCCTGGTGAGATCACAGGGTCAAAGAAAACTTGGTATGACTGTAGTCACTCCAGGCACTCAGCCCATAAGAACCATTAATACGGTCAGATCTAATATGGAAGAACTGAATACAACCATAAGAACCATTCATACTGTCAGATCTAATATGGAAGAACTGAATACAACCATAAGAACCATTCATACTGTCAGATCTAATATTGAAGAACTGAATACAAAAGAGGAGGAGAGGTTGACCAGTACAAATTCATGTACAAACATTATTTTTCATTGGCAGATCAATGCAGTTTTCCAAACATATTCATCATCAGTTTTTTGGTAAGATTTTAACTGAACAAAAATATAAACACAACATTCAACAATTTTACTGGGGTACAGTGCATATAAGGAAATCAGTCAATTGAAATACATTCATTAGGCCCTAATCTATGGATTTCACATGACAGGGGCCCACCCATCAGCCAATAAGAATGATTTTTCCCCACTAAAAGGGCTTTATTACAGATATAAATACTCCTCAGTTTCATCAGCTGTCCGGGTGGCTGGTCTCAGATTATCCTGCAGGTGAAGAAGACCGATGTGGAGGTCCTGGGCTCTTGTGAACATTCCTGCAGTCAGAATGCCAATTGCGCACTCCCTCAAAATGTAGACATTTGTGGCATTGTGTTGTGTGACAAAACTGCACATTTCAGAGTGGCCTTTTATTGTACCCAGCACAAGGTGCACCTGTGTAATGATCATGCGGTTTAATCAGCTTCTTGATATGCCACAACTCGCAGGTGGATTGATAATCTTGGCAAAGAAAAAATGCTCACTAACAGAACTGGAAACAAATTTGTGCACCAAGTTGGAGAGAAATAAGCTTTTTGTGGGTATGGAAAATATCCAGTATCTTTTATTTCAGCTCATGAAACATGGGACCAACACTTTACATGTCAAGTTTATATATTTTTTCAGCATAGTTTTAGAAGACAATTCACTAAACACGTAGTCATTTCATTTTGTCACATGTTTGGTAAACAACATGTGTAGACTAACAGTGAAATGTTGACCAACAATGGAGAACACAATACAACAATTATAATAATAGGAAAAAAGATTGTAGCACAAGGAATTAATACACGATGAGCAATGATAGCTTGGCTATATACATGGGGTGCCAATACCTAGTCAATGGTAGCTTGGCTATATACATGGGGTGCCAATACCTAGTCAATGATAGCATGGCTATATACATGGGGTGCCAATACCTAGTCAATGATAGCTTGGCTATATACAGTGCAATCTGAAAGTATTCAGACCCCTTGACTTTTTCCACATTTTATTACGTTACAGCCATATTCTAAAGTTGGTTAAATTGTTTTTCCCCCTCATCAATCTACACACAATACCCCATAATGTCAAAGCAAAAGACAGGTTTAGACATTTTTCCTAATTTATTAATAAAAAAACGGAAATATCTAAGTATTCAGACCCTTTACTCAGTACTTTCTTGAAGCACCTTTGGCAGCACTTACACCATCGAGTCTTCTTGGGTATGATGCTACAAGCTTGGCACACCTGTATTTGGGGAGTTTCATTCATTCTTCTCTGCAGATCCTCTCAAACTCTGTCAGGTTGGATGGGGAGCGTTGCTGCAAAGCTATTTTCTGGTCTCTCCGGAGATGTTAAATCGGGTTCAAGTCTGGGCTCTGGCTGGGCCAGGTGAACCTTCGCCCAAGTCTGAAGTCCTGAGCGCTCTGGAGCAGGTTTTCATCAAGGATCTCTCTGTACTTTGCTCCGTTCATTATTCCCTCGATCCTGACTAGTCACCCAGTCCCTGCCTCTGAAAAACATCCGCACAGCATGATACTGCCACGACCATGCTTCACCGTAGGCATGGTGCCAGGTTTCCTCCAGAAGTGACGCTTGGTATTCAGGCCAAAGAGTTCAATCTTGGTAACAACAGACCAGAGAATCTTGTTTCTCATGATCAGAGTCCTTTAGGTGCCTCTTGGCAAACTCCAAGTGGGCTGAACTCTGGAGCTCTGTCAAAGTGATCATCGGGTTCTTGGTCACCTCCCTGACCAAGGCCCTTCTCCTCCGATTGCGCAGTTGGCCGGGCGGACAGCTCTAGGAAGAATCTTGTTGATTCCAAACTTCTTCCATTTAAGAATGGAGGAGGCCACGGTGTTCTTGGGGACCTTCAATGCTGCAGAAATTTTTTGGTACCCTTCCCCAGATCTGTGCCTCATCACAATCCTGTCTCGGAGCTCTACGGACAATTCCTTCAACCTCATGGCTTGGTTTTTGCTCTGACATGCAATGTCAACTGTGGGATGTTATATAGACAGGTGTGTGCCTTTTCAAACCATGTCCAATCAATTGAATTTATCTCAGGTGGACTCCAATCAAGTTGTAGAAACATCTCAAGGAATATCAATGGAAACAGGATGCACCTGAGCTAAATTTCGAGGTTCATAGCAAAGGGTCTGGAATACTAATGTAAATAAGGTTTTGCAAAAATGTCTAAACCTGTTTCCACTTTGTCATTATGGGGTATTGTGTGTAGATTGATGAGGGATTTTTGTTGTTGTTTGTAAAAAAATAAATAACATTTTTACAATAAGGCTGTAACTTATTTTTTTGTTGAAGAAGTCAAGGGGTCTGAATACTTTCAGAATGCACTGTATAGACTAACTATTTCACTTTAAACACTTTGTTATATTTATGCACAAGAGAAAAGGTTGCCCAGCACAAATTAATGTACAAACATTATTTTTCATTACATATTTGTAATTTAGCAGATGCTCTTATCTAGAGCGACTTATAGCAGCAATTGGGGTTAATTGCCTTGCTCAAGGCCACAATGACAGATTTTTGACCTAGTTGGCTCTGGATTCAAACCAGCGACCTTTCAGTTACTGGCCCAACACTCTTAACCGCTAGGCTACCTGTTAAATACATAACACAATACGTGACATAAGTAGAATACAGAACACTTGAAACATTACAGGACATTTTTCATGATGGAAATTGAAATATTAAAATGTTATTTAAAAAAAGCAGTGGGTAGAGTGGCGTTTCGCAGGCGGTTTGTACGGGCAGTTATACAGGACAGTTTGTGGCTGTTTCTCAGGAGCCTGGTGGTGCAGTTACCTCTTCTTGGAGGGAGCAGGTCATTCAGTGGAAGGTCAAGAGTGTGCATGTCCTTCACCAGGTGCACTGCAGCCTGTTCTCGCCTGCTCTGCAGTGACGGGAGCTGTGGTTGGACTGCTCCACCTCTGGAGATGATCCTCAAGGCCCTCCTCTGCACCCTGTCTAGCTGGGCCTGCTGCTTTTTACTGCATCCAACTAACAGCACTCCACCGTATTCCAGACAAGGCCTGGCCAGTATAGTATAGACTCTGACCAGATCTTCAGTAGGACATTACTGGCAAGAACAGTCAAAAAGGCGTTTCGAGACCTTTCTCACTGGCTGCTCCAGGTGTCACCACTGAGGTTAGAGTCTAGATGAAAACCAAGATACTTGGTTGTTGTTACCACTGGTACTTCCTGTCCTCCTAGGATTAGTGGTGCAGGTTGTGGATGGTCCTCTGACCAAGGGCTAAATGTGCCAGTTGCCATCACCCTCTGCCCTCTTTCGGTGGTGTAGCTGTGGAGCCAGGCTAGTAACCTTGGACACAGTTCAATGTCAGACAGATGTTGCAGGAACTATGGGTGATCTACTCGATCAAAGGCTTTGGACACATCAGCAAGTAACACCCTCACCATTGTTGGGTTTATGGAGTCTGTAGCTGTCAGCCAGGAGTATGTGGCTTTCACAAGGGCGGTAGTAGTGCTGGACTTTGGGAGGTAGTCATACTGAATCGTGCACTAAGATAACACCTCCTACTGGCAGTGGACAGTTTTAACAATGTGTTTGATGACAGGGGCTAGATCTTCTGCATGCTCTTTAGTAGCCAGGCTGGAATTCCATCAGGCCCACATGCTTTACGTGCTCTGAGTCTGTTCAGAGCTTGCTTTAACTAGCCAATGCTGCACAGCTCAACCTGCTTTGTAGGCATGGGCAGGGGGAAGATGGCAAGAGGTGTGGTGCTTGTCCACGCCTCAGAAAAGAAGGCATTCAAAAACATCAGCCACGTCGTCGTCTTCAATTCCCTCGACCTGTATTCTCCCTCCTGATGTTTTCTTTGGTCCCAGTCCATTGTTAATGAAGTCCCACCATTCCTTAGGGTTTTTCTTGTTTAGGTCCTGGATTTCAGTTTTGTAGAAGATTGTCTTTGCTTCCTTGATAATCATTTGCACTGTGTTTCTGTATTTTCTCCATGTCATTGTTTCTCCCCATCTGTTGAAAATATTCTGCATTTTCCTGATGGCAGCCTTTATTCTTTCAGTCATCCAGGGCTGGTCCAGTATTGTTGTTTTCTTATTTCTTATTGACATGCATACATCAAGTGCAGTTTGAATGCAGGAGTTGAATGTCTCCACCTCATATATGGCATACCAGTCAGTACTGGCCATATATCGTGCAAAGGTCTCCTTTCTGTTCTGAGTTACCAGATGTCATTTTTTCCGCTGCACCTCTCTTCTCCCTCCTGATGTTGTGTTTGGAGAGAACAGCAGACATTTGTGATCACTGGATCCGAGAGGAGCAAGCACAGTGGGTTGTGTTGATCAGATCTAGGATGGAGTCCCCTCTGTGGTCTTGTCTTTGGCCACTTGTTTCATGTCTGGATGGGAGTTTGTCAGCATCTTGATGGGCAGGTGATTAAAGTCTCCACACAGGATGAGACTTATGAGATAATCCACAGTGTTCTGCTGCAGTGTTTTGTCATGTGCCCATGGTGGATGTTAGAGCACTCCACTACCAGAGATGAAACTGAGCTGGGGTGTTGTTTAGGACGGAGCTGAAGACACTCAAACTTTCTCTAGGTCAGTTATTCTTCTCTTTGCCTGCATACTGTGATTCACATACATAGCCACGCCCCCTCCTCGCATCCCCTCTCTAGACCTGTCATTTCTGAACAGCTGATAGTCTTTGTCATCAGAACAGCCTCAATTTGTCGGGGCATGGACTCTACAAGGTGTCGAAAGCGTTCCACTGGGATGCTGGGCCATGTTGACTGCAATGCTTCCCACAGTGTCAAGTTGTCTGGTAGTGTATTTCTACTCAGAATAGCTTGTTCCATCTCCTACAACAGATGCACAATTGGATTGAGATCTGGTGCCTCGGAAGGCCACTGCAGTAAGCTGAATTCACTGTCATGTTCGTGGAACCTTTTCTGGACAAGCCTTGTGGCATGGGGCATAATCCAGCTGAAAAAATATATTTGCAGATGGATAACTTCTGCCATGAAGGGATGCACCTGATTGACAATGATTTCTAGATATCCTGTGGCATTCAAACGTTGCTCCACTTTTATCAAGGGGCCCAATGTCTGCCATGAAAACACACCCCACACCACCACCACCATCCTGCAATGCTGACACACGGCATGGATGCATGTACTCGTGGTTTCCTCTATATCCTAGACCTCTCATTATCTTTACAGTAGGAGCTATCTAAGCACTGCAAAACTGACAAGGTGCACACTGATCAGTTAAGAGATTCTAACATTCTACAACTTTCCCGTACCTCTGCACAGTTCTCTCACAGTGAGAAACAATAGGATTACAATAGAGTGTATCCAATCCACTACCACTTCTTATGTATACGTTGGTGTCTTTTTAAATTGCCAGATATGTAGAATCTCATCTCACAGTCAGAGCAGGAGTATGGTTTCTCTCCTGTGTGTATACGTTCATGTATTTTTAAGGGACACAGTTGAGAGAAACTTTTCCCACAGTCAGAACAGGAGTAAGGCTTCTCTCCTGTGTGTGTTCTCTGATGAAGTCTTAGCTTAGTTGATGTTGTGAAGCATTTTACACAGTCGGAGCAGGAGTAAGGCTTCTCTCCTGTGTGTATACGTTCATGTATTTTTAAGGGGCCCAGTCGAGAGAAACTTTTCCCACAGTCAGAACAGGAGTAAGGCTTCTCTCCTGTGTGTGTTCTCTGATGAAGTCTTAGCTTAGTTGATGTTGTGAAGCATTTTACACAGTTAGAGCAGGAGTAAGGCTTCTCTCCTGTGTGTATACGTTCGTGTATTTTCAAGGGGCCCAGTTGAGAGAAACGCTTCCCACAGTCAGAACAGGAGTAAGGCTTCTCTCCTGTATGTATACGTTCATGTATTTTTAATTGGCCAGATTGAGAGAAACTTGACCCACAGTCAGAGCAGGAGTATGGCTTCTCTCCTGTGTGTATACGTTCATGTATTTTTAATTTGCCAGATTGAGAGAAACTTTTCCCACAGTCAGAGCAGGAATAAGGCTTCTCTCCTGTGTGTATACGTTCATGTATTTTTAATTTGCCAGATTGAGAGAAACTTTTCCCACAGTCAGAGCAGGAATAAGGCTTCTCTCCTGTGTGTGTTCTCTGATGAAGTCTTAGATTAGTTGATGTTGTGAAGCATTTTACACAGTCAGAGCAGGAGTAAGGCTTCTCTCCTGTGTGTATCCGTTGGTGTGATTTCAAGCTTTCCTGCTGAGAGAAACCCTTCCCACAGTCAGAGCAGGAGTATGGCTTCTCTCCTGTATGTATACGTTCATGTATTTTTAAGGGGCCCAGTCGAGAGAAACTCTTCCCACAGTCAGAGCAGGAGTATGGCTTCTCTCCTGTATGTATACGTTCATGTATTTTTAAGTCGCACAGTCGAGAGAAACTTTTCCCACAGTCAGAACAGGAGTAAGGCTTCTCTCCTGTGTGTGTTCTCTGATGAAGTCTTAGCTCAGTTGATGTTGTGAAGCATTTTACACAGTCAAAGCAGGAGTAAGGCTTCTCTCCTGTGTGTATACGTTCATGTATTTTTAAGGGGCCCAGTCGAGAGAAACTTTTCCCACAGTCAGAACAGGAGTAAGGCTTCTCTCCTGTGTGTGTTCTCTGATGAAGTCTTAGCTCAGTTGATGTTGTGAAGCATTTTACACAGTCGGAGCAGGAGTAAGGCTTTTCTCCTGTGTGTATACGTTCATGTATTTTTAAGGGGCCCAGTTGAGAGAAACTTTTCCCACAGTCAGAACAGGAGTAAGGCTTCTCTCCTGTGTGTGTTCTCTGATGAAGTCTTAGCTTAGTTGATGTTGTGAAGCATTTTACACAGTCGGAGCAGGAGTAAGGCTTCTCTCCTGTGTGTATACGTTCATGTATTTTTAAGGGGCCCAGTCGAGAGAAACTTTTCCCACAGTCAGAACAGGAGTAAGGCTTCTCTCCTGTGTGTGTTCTCTGATGAAGTCTTAGCTTAGTTGATGTTGTGAAGCATTTTACACAGTTAGAGCAGGAGTAAGGCTTCTCTCCTGTGTGTATACGTTCGTGTATTTTCAAGGGGCCCAGTTGAGAGAAACGCTTCCCACAGTCAGAACAGGAGTAAGGCTTCTCTCCTGTATGTATACGTTCATGTATTTTTAATTGGCCAGATTGAGAGAAACTTGACCCACAGTCAGAGCAGGAGTATGGCTTCTCGCCTGTGTGTATACGTTCATGTATTTTTAATTTGCCAGATTGAGAGAAACTTTTCCCACAGTCAGAGCAGGAATAAGGCTTCTCTCCTGTGTGTATACGTTCATGTATTTTTAATTTGCCAGATTGAGAGAAACTTTTCCCACAGTCAGAGCAGGAATAAGGCTTCTCTCCTGTGTGTGTTCTCTGATGAAGTCTTAGATTAGTTGATGTTGTGAAGCATTTTACACAGTCAGAGCAGGAGTAAGGCTTCTCTCCTGTGTGTATCCGTTGGTGTGATTTCAAGCTTTCCTGCTGAGAGAAACCCTTCCCACAGTCAGAGCAGGAGTATGGCTTCTCTCCTTAATGTATACGTTCATGTATTTTTAAGGGGCCCAGTCGAGAGAAACTCTTCCCACAGTCAGAGCAGGAGTATGGCTTCTCTCCTGTATGTATACGTTCATGTATTTTTAAGTCGCACAGTCGAGAGAAACTTTTCCCACAGTCAGAACAGGAGTAAGGCTTCTCTCCTGTGTGTGTTCTCTGATGAAGTCTTAGCTCAGTTGATGTTGTGAAGCATTTTACACAGTCAAAGCAGGAGTAAGGCTTCTCTCCTGTGTGTATACGTTCATGTATTTTTAAGGGGCCCAGTCGAGAGAAACTTTTCCCACAGTCAGAACAGGAGTAAGGCTTCTCTCCTGTGTGTGTTCTCTGATGAAGTCTTAGCTCAGTTGATGTTGTGAAGCATTTTACACAGTCGGAGCAGGAGTAAGGCTTCTCTCCTGTGTGTATACGTTCATGTATTTTTAAGGGGCCCAGTTGAGAGAAACTTTTCCCACAGTCAGAACAGGAGTAAGGCTTCTCTCCTGTGTGTGTTCTCTGATGAAGACTTAGCTTAGTTGATGTTGTGAAGCATTTTACACAGTTAGAGCAGGAGTAAGGCTTCTCTCCTGTGTGTATACGTTCGTGTATTTTTAAGGGGCCCAGTCGAGAGAAACGCTTCCCACAGTCAGAACAGGAGTAAGGCTTCTCTCCTGTGTGTGTTCTCTGATGAAGACTTAGCTTAGTTGATGTTGTGAAGCATTTTACACAGTTAGAGCAGGAGTAAGGCTTCTCTCCTGTGTGTATACGTTCGTGTATTTTTAAGGGGCCCAGTCGAGAGAAACGCTTCCCACAGTCAGAACAGGAGTAAGGCTTCTCTCCTGTGTGTGTATGTTCATGTCGTTTTAAGTTGCCCAGTTGAGAGAAACTCTTCCCACAGCCAGAGCAGGAGTAAGGCTTCTCTCCTGTGTGTGTTCTCTGATGAAGTCTTAGCTCAGTTGATGTTGTGAAGCATTTTACACAGTCGGAGCAGGAGTAAGGCTTCTCTCCTGTGTGTATACGTTCGTGTATTTTTAAGGGGCCCAGTCGAGAGAAACGCTTCCCACAGTCAGAACAGGAGTAAGGCTTCTCTCCTGTGTGTATACGTTCATGTATTTTTAAGGGGCCCAGTCGAGAGAAACGCTTCCCACAGTCAGAACAGGAGTAAGGCTTCTCTCCTATGTACACTCTCTGATGACCTGTCAGAGCCGTTGATATTGTGAAATTCTTCGCACAGTCAGTACAGGAATTCAGATTCTCTCCTGTGTGTATTTGTAGGTGTATTTTTAACTTTGATAGAATTGAGAAACTCGCCTCACAATGTGGGCAGTGGTGAGACCTCTTAGCTCTGTGATCTTCTGCTGTTGCTCTCTGGATGTAGAGAATGTCTCAACATGGTCTCCTGTGTGAACAACAACAGAAGAACCAGTCAGTTGGTGTGATATACATGTCAATCAAATGTATTTTATGAAGCCCGTTGTACATCAGAAGTTGTCACAAAGTGCTTTATAGAAACCCAGCCAAAAACTGAAAAACGCATGTCAAAAATGTTATTAATTGATTTGCATTTTAATGACTTAGTAATTGGTGGCAAAACCCTTGTTGGCAATCACAGAGGTCAGACGTTTCTTGTAGTTGGCCACCAGGTTTGCACACATCTCAGGAGGGATTTTGTTCCAATCTTCTTTGCAGATCTTCTCCAATACATTAAGGTTTCGAGGCTGACGTTTGGCAACTCGAACCTTCAGCTCCCTCCACAGATTTTCTATGGGATTAAGGTCTGGAGACTGGCTAGGCCACTCCAGGACCTTAATGTGCTTCTTCTTGAGCCACTCCTTTGGTGCTTTGGCTGTGTGTTTTGGGTCACTGTCATGCTGGAATACCCATCCACAACCCATTTTCAATGCCCTGGCTGAGGGAAGGAGGTTCTCACCCAAGATTTGACGGTACATGGCCCCGTCCATCGTCCCTGTGATGCGGTGAAGTTGTCCTGTCCCCTTAGCAGAAAAACACCCCCAAAGCATAATGTTTCCACCTCCATGTTTGACGGTGTGGATGGTGTTCTTCGGGTCATAGGCAGCATTCCTCCTCCTCCAAACACGGCGAGTTGAGTTGATGCCAAAGAGCTCCATTTTGGTCTCATCTGACCACAACACTTTCAACCAGTTCTCCTCTGAATCATTCAGATGTTCATTGGCAAACTTCAGACAGCCCTGTATATGTGCTTTCTTGAGCAGGGAGACCTTGCGGGCGCTGCAGGTTTTCAGTCCTTCGCGGCGTAGTGTGTTACCAATTGTTTTCTTGGTGACTATGGTCCCAGCTGCCTTGAGATCAATGACAAGATCCTCCGGTGGGTCAAATACTTATTTCCCTCATTAAAATGCAAATAAATTTATAACATTTTTGATATGCGTTTTTCTGGATTTCTATGTTATTATTCTGTCTCTCACTGTTCAAATAAACCTACCATTAAAATTATAGACTGATCATGTCTTTGTCAGTGGGCAAACATACAAAATCAGCAGGGGATCAAATACTTTTTTCCTCACTGTAGGGGCCTAAGCTATTGATGGATTCAAGATAAGGTCGTGGTTATTGATCTCAGATTCTCAGTGTCAAAGTAGCCTTTCATTTTGGTCATTTGTGAGGTATTAAAAAAGATTCTGCGAAAGTCTCCAGTCATCTAAAAGGATATAGAATTGCATGAAATCCATTAATAAAATAACACATTTTTCCCTGACTCTAGGCTTCTAGGAAATTCCTGGATATTGGCGGGAACTGGAAGAAGCTGTGGTACACATTGATCCAGACCATCCCAAACATGCTCAAAGTGTGACATGTCTGGTGAGTATGCAGGCCATGGAAGAATTGGGACATTTTCAGCATGTTCAATTGTGTACAGATCCTTGCGACATGGGGGCGTGCATTATCATGCTGAAACACGAGGTGGATGAATGGCAGGACAACAGGCCTCAGGATCTTGTCATGGCATCTCTATGCATTCAAACTGCCATCGATAAAATGCATTTGTATTAGTTGTCTGTAGCTTATGCCATGCCATACCATAACCCCGATACCACCATGGGGTACTCTGTTCACAACATTGACATCAGCAAACCACACGCCCACACAACGCCATACACGGTGGTCAGCAGTTGTGAGGCTGGTTGGGCATACTGCAAAATTCTCTAAAACAACATTGGAGGCAGCTAATGGTAGAGAAATTAACCTAACATTCTCTGGCAACAGCTCTGGTGGACATTCCTGCAGTCAGCATGCCAATTGCATGCTCCCTCAAAACTTGAGACATCTGTGGCATTGTGTTGTATGTATGCGTGGCATTTTTGTATTTGTTAGGGATCCACATTAGATGCTGCCAAGCACATACTCAGCTACTCTTGTCCCCAGCACAAGGTGCACCTGTGTAATGATGATCATGCTATTTAATCAGCTTCATGATATGCCACACCTGTCAGGTAGATGGATTATGTTGGCAAAGGAGAAATGCTCACTAACAGGGATGTAAACAAATTTGTGCACAACATTTTAGAAATACGTTTGTGTCTGGAACATTTCTGGGATCTTTTATTTCACCTCATGAAACATGGGACCAACACTTTACATGTTGCGTTTATATGTTTGTTCAGTGTATACAGTATTTCAAAAAAAAAAAATCATACAAACTATCAATAACAACATTTAAATTAAATCAGCCTGCTTTTCTGTTCTAATCAGGTCCATTCACAGGCTCAGAAGGATCCTGTGAGGGTGGAACATTTTCTGGCAACAGTAGTCCTTGCAGGGCTTCTGCCGTGAAGTCTTGGAGGCCCAAACACTTCTCAGCTGCAGATATAATGATGTCCAGCTTCTTGGACTTATTGTGCAGTAAAATTAATAACTGTGGCTATAAATACTAAAAAATCCACCTTCAAAATAAGTGTATCCAGATCACTTGATTGACGTACAACATTTGCAACTGGTTGCAGTGCATCCACCGCCATATCTTCTTCAGAACTGTGGCCTCTTGCTACTATAACTCTCTTCACCGCCTCCACATAGGAGATTTGCTGTACAGCCCTGATCCTTGACACCTCAACCTCTTTCACCCTAACAGGGCACTCTGGGAATTCAGGAATATGACCCCCACTATAGTTACAACATTATACATTCACATGCTCTTCAATAACATATTCCTTCCGTCTGCAAACACTTGACATGTGGCCAAACATTTTACATTTCTTGCATTGCATCAGGTTTTACACAAACTCTCTTATGGGGTATATTATATATCCCAGCTTTACATAGGGTGGTAGATACTCTTCATCAAACATCAATAATAAAGATGAACGCTGATCCTTTTTCACATTCTCCATCCTTCTTCTTCGGGATTTGGTTGGCGGAGCGCATTCAACTTTTAGGTGCATACACTGCCACCTACTGTACTGGTGTGTGAGGCCATTCAGAGCCTATATACATTAAATTCATTGATACGGTAATTAATACATAATTGCAGTATTAGCCTGCTCTACAAAATGTGAGGCTAAATGTTCTTGGTTCGTGCAGATGACCGACCTCCTCAGACCAATTGGCAGTACGCCCAGAACATTGTTCTGGGATCCAAAAGGGATATCTCAGTTTCAAGGTCTCAGCTTGGAGAGAAGAAGCCTTGTGCGGTATTGGTCAGTCACATGCAGGAACCAAATGTTAACGATTAATTAATTATTAATAAAGCTAAAATCATGCAAATATAACTTGTCTGTGTAAGCAGTATATAGGACAACTAACGGGACTGCCCCGGCAGAGCTCCCGACCGACGTGTACTATGGTGCTTTTACGTTTGTTGGAACCTCTCCAACAAGGGACTCATTTGACTTTGAGTCCCTTCGTGGCGATTGTCCACGACAAAAACCCACCACCCCATTCCACTATTTAACACCATCTAGTCCTACGCCAGACCACTACCACTCAACACCCCCTGCAGCTGTTCTGCAGTAAATCCTCGCAATCCCAAGTACTTCTCTGCCACTGCCACCACAGCCTCTATTTTCTGGGACTTTTTGATCCATTTCTGCAGTACAATTGACAACCATTGCTATAAATGCTAAAATGTCCACCTTACTGAAGCACATATTCTTCCCATCACTCTCTCTTGGTCTCGGTCTACTCACAGGAATCCTCTCAAGATCCCTCACCCTGTACCCATCTTCCTCTACCACTCCCTTCACTGCTTCTGCATACAACACTTTCTGTACTACTGTAACCCTGGCAACCTCAATCTGCCTTTCTCTCACCTGACACCTCAGATCTCCAGCCCGTTAGCACGCCCACAACTAACACACAGAACTTTCTCCACCGATACCACACATTTCTTCATCTCATGCCCTCCTGCACACTTGTCACATCTAGGCATCTCACACCTACACACTGCTGCAACAGGCCCATAAACTTCACCCCTAAAACACTGTAGTATTTACGGAACAAAATCGCTCACGGGATAACTGACACTTCCTACCTTGACCTTATCGGGCAGAGACTATCTATCAAAATCCAGCATGACAGATAATGTATTCTCTGTTTCCCCACGCTCTACACCGGATCTACGTCTCACCAAACGGAATCTTCCATTTCAACTGCATATCCTCAACACTTAAACCTAACCCCGTTATCACTCCTTTCAATGCCACCCTGTTCCGTAGAGCAATTCAAGTCACAATTCCTGTCTCTAATCAAGTAATCCGCAGCGCCCGCTCCCTCTGGACAGAGAAGAAACAATAAATAATCACGAGTCCACTCCGAGTTACCTTCACTAACATTTACATTTTAGTCATTTAGCAGACGCGCTTATCCAGAGCGACTTACAGTTAGTGAGTGCATACATTATTATGAATATATTTTTTTTATACTGGCCCCCTGTGGGAATCGAACCCACAACCCTGGCGTTGCAAACGCCATGCTCTACCAACTGAGCTACATCCCTGCCGGCCATTCCCTCCCCTACCCTGGACGACGCTGGGCCAATTGTGCGCCGCCCCATGGGTCTCCCGGTCGCGGCCGGCTACGACCAACTCAACAGTCCCCAACCTCTTCTCCACCTAACCTGACACCACATATGGATCCATTCTCTCTACAAATCTCAGTCCCACTGGGCCAGAATCATCCTGGGAACGAGGCCCGAACTCGGAGTTCCTCACCGCAGGTCCTTCATCCTCACTCTCACCAGGTTCCATCTCTGAGCTACTGGAGGACGTATCCCTCTTTATACACTAGACGATAACCTCCCTCACCACACTGCTTCCCTCTACACTCAGCTCCTTCTCAGCGGTCATCACTGCACCTGCCACCACAGTTAATTCATCCTCACTCTCATCACGTTCACTTTCCTCCTGTAGCTCTTCTAAAAGTTCTGTGTGATCTTCCATTCCATATTCACTCAAAACATATTCCACTTTTCTCCTTTGTCCTTGTCCACCATCTTCTCCTTCATCAGATCTTCCAGAAGGTTTGTGCATCCCCCACTCCACGTTTTTTCTTGTCCGCCATCTTACCACGTGTCTCAGCTCATCCACACTCCACTAGCTTTGGGTAGCTGCACACCAATGGAGTACCACAGTATAAATGATAATAGCCATAAAACCTAGCAGTCAAACAAGGAAATGGTTCCAATTATTTTTTACACCATTCATTTTTCTCATAGGGGATTTTAGAAACACTTAAAATAAGGGCTGTGTTTCATGTAGGCTTACCCTGGCGTGGCGTTTTGATAACCGTGTAAATCTCTCTAGGACAAGGTGACTTTTATCAATATATTTGCCTATATTTACCCCCACAAAAATAAAATGGTAATTAGCTGCTAATGTGGCTATCATAAAGAACTACAAATGCCATGATGATCTGGACAAAATTGCCGAATCGAGTCAAAGGTAAAGATCTCTGGGTTAACTATATAATGTTAGCTAAATTTAGTAATGAATAAATAGGCTACATTTATTTAAATGGACAAATCTGTGAACTGTCTTGTGCAAGTTTTAAATTGACACAACACCTGTAGCAAAGGTGCAGGAGTTTGCAGTGATTTGTTGTTTTGCATGATGTCTACTTTTATGATAATTAGCGTTTTAAAATCAGAGGAAATAGAGCAGAATATATTGCTAATAGTCACGCCAGGGTAAGCCTACACGAAACACAGCCCTTATTTTAAGTGTTTCTCAAATGAATAATATACTCCTGAGTGGCACAGTGGTCTAAGGCACTGCATCGCAGTGCTAACTGTGCCACTAGAGATCCTGGTTCGAATCCAGGCTCTGTCGCAGCCGGGAGACTCATGGGCGGCGCACAATTGGCCCAGGGTCGTCCAGGGTAGGGGAGGGAATGGCTGGCAGGGATGTAGCTCAGTTGGTAGAGCATGGCGTTTGCAACGCCAGGGTTGTGGGTTCGATTCCCACGGGGGGGCCAGTATAAAAAAATTTAAAAAATGTATTCACTAACTGTAAGTCGCTCTGGATAAGAGCGTCTGCTAAATGACTAAAATGTAAATGTAAAATGAATAAAAAGGAAAAATGAATGGAACCATTTCCCTGTTTGACCGCTAGGTTTTATGACACCATTTTTGCAAACATAATAATAATAAAAACTGTATTCAGACTTTACTCAGTACTTTGTTGAAGCACCTTTGGCAGTGATTACAGCCTCAAGTCTTCTTGGGTATGACGCTACAAGCTTGGCATACCTGTATTTGGGGAGTTTCTCAGCAGATCCTCTCAAGCTTGTCAGGTTAGATGGGTAGTGTCGCCACACAGCTATTTTCAGGTCTCTCTGTACTTTGCTCCGTTCATCTTTCCCTCGATCCTGACTAGTCTCCCAGTCCTTGCCACTGAAAAACATCCCCACAGCATGATGCTGCCACCACCATGCTTCACCGTTGGAATGGTGCCAGGATTCCTCCAGACGTGACGCTTGGCATTCAGGCCAAAGAGTTCAATCTTGGTTTCATCAGACCAGAGAATCTTGTTTCTCATGGTCTGAGAGTCCTTTAGGTGTCTTTTGCCAAACCCCCAGCGGGCAGTCATGTGCCTTTTCATGAGGAGTGGCTTCCGTCTAGCCACTCTACCATAAAGGCCTGATTGGTGGAGTTCTGCAGAGATGGTTGTCCTTCTGGAAGGTTCTCCTATCGCCACAGAACTCTGGAGCTCTGTCAGAGTGACCACCGGCTTCTCGGTGACCTCCCTGACCAAGGCCTTTCTCCCCCGATTGCTTAGTTTGTCCGGGCAGCCAGCTCTAGAAAAAGTATTGGTGGTTCCACACTTCTTACATTTAAGAATGATGGAGGCCTTTCGATCATGTCCTTGTACTAAAATGATTGACACTCAGGTGCAAGCCTAACATCATGTGCATAGGGCCTTTGGGTAACGTAGCACATATTCAACGATCTCTTTTTCTCACGTAGGCTGTTCATTTCTGGTCTTTGAAACTTTTTTTGGTTTATAAACGTATCATGATATACTACGTTAACACCCGTTCGTCGGGTGAGGTTGTGTCTCTCTCTGGCGGGAGGTAAGCTTGGCTTATATGGCTTATATGGTGTAGAGTAAAGCTTAAACTATGTAGTTAGATTGTAGTTAGGTATTGTAGGTAGTTATCGTGGGTTGTTGTATGTAATTATTGTAGGTAAGTATTGTATTCGACTGAGCCCGGTGAAGCACGAGGCTAGCTAGCTACCCACTACCTGGACTAGCTAGCGGGTAGCTACTGGTAACTATTAGCAACTGTGGATAGTTGTTTCACGCTTAAGAGTGCCTGTAATTACGCCAACTAGCTGCCTACAATAATTACATACAATAATGCCTACCATTCAGCTGTTTTTCTAACCTCATTGTCTGAAGCGTTAACGTTAACGTTAGGTAGTAAGTAGCTACTGTGCTCGAAATGTAGTTAGCTTGTTGCTACCTGGATAGCTACTAAACAATAGCTGGAACGACCTAGCGAACAGACGCGAACTGGCTCTGAGTCGATTCAGTGGCTAGCTTTGCACTTGGCTAGCTAACAGTAGCTGCTAGGGGTAAGTTATAACCTACATTTGTGTTTTGTTTTTACATACTGGTAGCCAGAGTCGTTAAAGGGAATTCGGGACATGGGTGACTAGTTAACGTTAGCTTCGCTCTCTCTGTGTGTTCGTGCCGTGGGTGGAGGGGTTTTTTCGTTGGCAGAAAGCAATGGCTAGCTAGTATGCTAACTATTCTAGCTAACTAACTGGCTGAATAAGTTGACGACGGACTCGCTCAAGCTGTCGGGACTAACCCACACCGTTAGACACGGACACGAATGATCTGCACTAGTGGTTTGTTGTGGCCGAGTATTGGTGCTAAACCGTGTTGTTGGAGGCTGGCATGCTAGTTGGCTGTGGCGTCATAGGACTAGGTGCCCTGGACGGTTTTCACGGAAGAATACTGTACCAAGTTAGCTAGCTGAATAAACTAAGTTAGTCTATTCCTAGAAAACATTGAACTGCTGTAGTTTACAACAATTATAGTTTCTGAGGTGGAAGTTGGGAGAGTTATATTTGGGTGTTTCAGTGAAACGTAAGTGAGGGAGGCCCCGCTCTCTCGCTTTCCCAGATGTTTAGTTCATTTCATTCCGATCTCCTTTGCATTTTCTGTAGCCTGTCAACTATGCCTCTGTCTATCCCTGTTCTCTCCTCTCCGCACAGGCTATACAAACGCCTTACACCGCGTGGCTGCTGCCTCTCTAACCTGGTGGTCCCTGCACGCACGACCCCCGTGGAGTTCCAGGTCTCAAGAGTTCATCTCAGCCTATGCTACCCTCCAGTCCCTCGACTTCTTGGCGCTGACGGAAACATGGATTACCACTGAAAACACTGCTACTCCTACTGCTCTCTCCTCGTCTGACCATGTGTTCTCGGATACCCCGAGAGCATCTGGTCAGCGGGGTGGTGGCACAGGAATCCTCATCTCTCCCAAGTGGACATTCTCTCTTTTTCCCCTGACCCATCTGTCTATCTCCTCATTTGAATTTCATGCTGTCACAGTCACTAGCCCATTCAAGCTTAACATCCTTGTCATTTATCGCCCTCCAGGTTCCCTTGGAGAGTTCATCAATGAGCTTGACGCCTTGATAAGTTCCTTTCCTGAGGATGGCTCACCCCTCACAGTTCTGGGTGACTTTAACCTCCCTACATCTACCTTTGACTCATTTCTCTCTGCCTCCTTCTTTCCACTCCTCTCCTCTTTTGACATGACCCTCTCACCATCCCCCCCTACTCACAAGGCAGGCAATACGCTTGACCTAATCTTTACTAGATGCTGTTCTTCTACTAATCTCACTGCAACTCCCCTCCATGTATCCGACCACTACTTTGTATCCTTTTCTCTCTCGCTCTCCTCCAACACTACTCACTCTGCCCGTACTCAGATGGTAATGCGCCGCCACAACCTTCGCTCTCTCTCTCCCGCTACTCTCTCCTCTTCCATCCTATCATCTCTTCCCTCTGCTCAATCCTTCTCCCTCCAATCTCCTGATTCTGCCTCCTCAACCCTCCTCTCCTCCCTTTCTGCATCCTTTGACTCTCTATGTCCCCTATCCTCCCGGCCGGCTCGGTCCTCCCCTCCTGCTCTGTGGCTTGACGACTCATTACGAGCTCACAGAACAGGGCTCCGGGCAGCCGAGCAGAAATTGAGGAAAACTAGACTCCCTGCGGACCTGGCATCTTTTCACTCCCTCCTCTCTACATTTTCTTCCTCTGTTTCTGCTGCTAAAGCCACTTTATACCACTCTAAATTCCAAGCATCTGCCTCTAACCCTAGGAAGCTCTTTGCCACCTTCTCCTCCCTGCTGAATCCCCCCCCCCCCCCCCTCTCTCTCTGTGGATGACTTCGTCAACCATTTTGAAAAGAAGGTTGACGACATCCGATCCTCGTTTGTTAAGTCAAATGACACTGCTGGTCCTGCTCACACTGCCCTACCCTATGCTTTGACTTCTTTCTCCCCTCTCTCTCCAGATGAAATCTTGCGACTTGTGGCGGCCGGCCTCCCAACAACCTGCCCGCTTGACCCTATCCCCTCCTCTCTTCTCCAGAGCATCTCCGGTGACCTTCTCTCCCTTACCTCATCTCGCTCATCAACTCATCCTTGACCGCTGGCTATGTCCCTTTCGTCTTCAAGAGAGCGAGAGTTGCACCCCTTCTCAAAAAACCTACACTCGATCCCTCCGATGTCAACAACTACAGACCAGTATCTCTTCTTTATTTTCTCTCCAAAACTCTTGAGCGTGCCGTCTCTAGCCAACTCTCTTGCTATCTCTCTCAGAATGACCTTCTTGATCCAAACCAGTCAGGTTTCAAGACTGGTCATTCAACTGAGACTGCTCTTCTCTGTGTCACAGAGGCTCTCTGCACTGCTAAAGCTAACTCTCTCTCCTCTGCTCTTGTCCTTCTAGACCTGTCTGCTGCCTTTGATACTGTGAACCATCAGATCCTCCTCTCCACCCTCTCCGAGTTGGGCATCTCCGGCGCGGCTCACTCTTGGATTGCGTCCTACCTGTCTGGTCGCTCCAGCAAGTGGCGTGGCGAGAATCTGTCTCCGCACCACGTGCTCTCACCACTCGTGTCCCCCAGGGCTCAGTTATAGGCCCTCTCCTATTCTCGCTACACACCAAGTCACTTGGCTCTGTCATATCCTCACATGGCCTCTCCTATCATTGCTACGCAGACAACACACAACTAATCTTCTCCTTTCCCCCTTCTGATAACCAGGTGGCGAATCACATCTCTGCATGTCTGGCAGACATATCAGTGTGGATGACGGATCACTACCTCAAGCTGAACCTCGGCAAGACAGAGCTGCTCTTCCTCCCGGGGAAGGACTGCCCGTTCCATGATCTCGCCATCACAGTTGACAACTCTGTTGTGTCCTCCTCCCAGAGTGCAAAGAGCCTTGGCGTGACCCTGGACAACACCCTGTCTTTCTCCGCTAACATCAAGGCGGTAATCCGATCCTGTAGGTTCATGCTCTACAACAGGGGTGTCAAACGTACGGCCCGCGGGCCGGATCCGGCCCGCAAACGGGTTTAATCCGACCCGCGAGATGATTTTGAAATATATTTAAAAAAAATATATATATTTTTTTTTTTTTATACAAAAGCGCTGCAATTTTTCAATAAAACAAACTGCTGTTCCAATTGCGGCCACTGGATGGCGCAATAGCAATTGCGTTAAGCAAGCAAACTGTTTATACCAGGGCAGAGCAAGTAGGTCAAGCACGTGCAGCCAATGAGCTACTTTGTTTTGCCCGCGATATTTATTACGGCTTCTACTTTTAACATTATGTGCTTTGGCACCCTCATTGCCCCAATATGTCTCTGTCAAAAAATAGAAAAGTGGACGCAGAGTGCAGAGTGTTCCAAGAAAAATGGTCATCCTATTTAATCACGGAATTGAATGGGAAAGCTGTATGTTTGGTGTGTTCAGAGCATGTTGCAGTGCTGAAAGAATATAAGCTTCGTCGCCACTATGTGAGTCTTCATGCCGACAAATATGACAACTTTCAAGGACAGCGGAGATGAGAGAAGGTGAATGAACTGTTGGCGGGTCTGAAGAAACAGCAGTCTGTGTTTACTCACAGCCGAGACATCAGTGACGCTGCAGTGAAAGCTAGCTACCTCATTGCTAATGAAATCGCAGTGGCTTCAAAACCATTTAGTGAGGGTGAATTTGTAAAAACATGCATGATGAAGGCAGCAGAGATTGTGTGCCCTGAAAAGCGGCAGGCTTTTGCAAATATCAGCCTGACAAGAAAAACCGTTGCAGACAGGATTTCCGATCTTTCAGTGGATTTGGACAGCCAGTTGAAGCAAAAAGTAAAGTCATTTATTGCGTTTTCGGTTGCAATTGATGAAAGCACGGACATTACAGATGTTGCACAACTGGCCATTTTTTCATCCGCGGAGTTGATGACACATTGACCGTCACCGAGGAGTTCGTGGAGTTGGTGCCGATGACAGATACAACGACAGCAGCTGATATTTTTACCGCACTCGTCGGCGCGCTGGACAGGGTCGGAGTGAACTGGTCCCGCACTGTCAGCCTGGCTACAGATGGTGCGCCCTCAATTTGATGACTTCTGTAATCGCAAAAGTCTTGGTTTCTTGCACATAAATATCAAAAGTCTACTTCCTAAGTTTGAGTTATTCACTGCGTTAGCACACTCTGCCAACCCTGATGTTCTAGCAGTGTCTGAATCCTGGCTCAGGAAGGCCACCATAAATTCTGAAATTTCCATCCCCAACTATAACATTTTCCGTCTAGATAGAACTGCCAAAGGGGGTGGAGTTGCAATCTACTGTAGAGATAGCCTGCAGAGCTCTATCATACTATCCAGGTCTGTGCCCAAACAGTTTGAGCTTCTACTTTTAAAAATCCACCTTTCCAGAAATAAGTCTCTCACTGTTGCCGCTTGCTACAGACCCCCCTCAGCCCCCAGCTGTGCCCTGGACACCATATGTGAATTGATCGCCCCCCATTTATCCTCAGAGTTTGTACTGCTTGGTGACCTAAATTGGGATATGCTTAATACCCCAGCCATCCTACAATCCAAGCTAGATGCCCTCAACCTCACGCAAATTATCAACGAACCTACCAGGTACAACCCAAAATCCGTAAACATGGGTACCCTCATAGATATCATCCTGACTAACATACCCTCTAAATACACCTCAGCTGTCTTCAACCAGGATCTCAGCGATCACTGCCTTATTGCCTGCGTCCGTAACGGGTCCGCGGTCAAACGACCACCCCTCATCACTGTCAAACGCTCCCTAAAACACTTTTGCGAGGAGGCCTTCCTAATTGACCTGGCCCAGGTATCCTGGATGGATATAGATCTCATTCCGTCAGTAGAGGATGCCTGGTTGTTCCTTAAAAGTAATTTCCTCTCAATCTTAAATAAACATGCCCCATTCAAAAAATACAGAACTAAGAACCGATATAGCCCCTGGTTCTCCTCAGACTTGACTGCCCTTGACCAGCACAAAAACATCCTGTGGCGTACAGCATTAGCATCAAATAGCCCCCGCGATATGCAACTTTTCAGGGAAGTTAGGAACCAATATACACAAGCAGTCAGGAAAGCAAAGGCTAACTTTTTCAAACAGAAATTTGCATCCTGTAGCACTAACTCCAAAAAGTTTTGGGACACTGTAAAGTCCATGGAGAATAAGAGCACTTCCTCCCAGCTGCCCACTGCACTGAGGCTAGGAAACACTATCACCACCGATAAATCTACAATAATCGAGAATTTCAACAAGCATTTTGCTACAGCTGGCCATGCTTTCCATCTGGCTACCACTAACCCGGCCACCAACTCTGCACCCTCTGCTGCAACTTGCCCATGCCCCCCCCGCTTCTCCTTCACACAAATTCAGACAGCTGATGTTTTGAAAGCGCTGCAAAATCTGGACCCCTACAAATCAGCTGGGCTAGACAATCTGGACCCTTTCTTTCTAAAACTAGCCACTAAAATTGTCGCTAACCCTATTACTAGTCTGTTTAACCTCTCTTTCATAATGTCTGAGATCCCCAGAGATTGGAAAGCTGCCGCGGTCATCCCCCTCTTCAAAGGGGGTGACACTCTAGATCCAAACTGCTACAGACCTATATCCATCCTGCCCTGCCTTTCGAAAGTATTCGAAAGCCAAGTTAACAAACAGATCATCGACCATTTCGAATACCACCGTACCTTCTCCGCTATATAATCCGGTTTCCGAGCTGGTCACGGGTGCACTTCAGCCACGCTCAAGGTCCTAAACGATATTATAACCGCGATTGATAATAGACAGTACTGTGCAGCTGTCTTCATCGACCTGGCCAAGGCTTTCGACTCTGTCAACCACCGCATTCTTATTGGCAGACTAAATAGCCTTGGTTTCTCAAATGACTGCCTCGCCTGGTTCACCAACTACTTCTCAGATAGAGTTCAGTGTGTCAAATCGGAGGGCCTGTTGTCTGGACCTATGGCAGTCTCTATGGGGGTGCCACAGGGTTCAATTCTTGGGCCGACACTTTTCTCCGTGTATATCAATGATGTCGCTCTTGCTGCTGGTGACTCTCTGATCCACCTCTACGCAGACGACACCATTTTGTATACATCTGGCCCTTCATTGGACACTGTGTTAACAAACCTCCAAACGAGCTTCAATGCCATACAACAATCCTTCAGTAGCCTCCAACTGCTCTTAAACACTAGTAAAACTAAATGCATGCTTTTCAATCGAACGCTGCTGGCACCCGCCCACCCGACTAGAATCACCACTCTCGACGGGTCTGACCTAGAGTATGTGGACAACTACAAATACCTAGGTGTCTGGTTAGACTGTAAACTCAACTTCCAGACTCACATAAAGAATCTCCAATCCAAAGTTAAATCTAGAATCGGCTTCCTATTTCGCAATAAAGCCTCCTTCACTCATGCTGCCAAACATGCCCTCGTAAAACTGACTATCCTACCGATCCTTGACTTCGGCGATGTAATTTACAAAATAGCCTCCAACACTCTACTCAGCAAATTGGATGTAGTCTATCACAGTGCCATCCGTTTTGTCTCCAAAGCCCCATACACTACCCACCACTGTGACCTGTACGCTCTTGTTGGCTGGTCCTCACTACATGTTCGTCGTCAAACCCACTGGCTCCAGGCCATCTATAAATCACTGCTAGGCAAATCCCCGCCTTATCTTAGCTCATTGGTCACCATAGCAGCACCCACCCGTAGTCTACGCTCCAGCAGGTATATCTCACTGGTCATTCCCAAAGCCAACACCTCCTTTGGCCGCCATTCCTTCCAGTTCTCTGCTGCCAATGACTGGAACGAATTGCAAAAATCTCTGAAGCTGGAGACTCTTATCTCCCTTAATAACTTTAAGCATCAGTTGTCAGAGCACCTTACCGATCACTGCACCTGTACACAGCCCATCCGAAATTAGCCCACCCAACTACCTCATCCCTATATTATTTATTTTGCTCTTTTGCACCCCAGTATCTCTATTTGCACATAATCTCTTGCACATCTAGCATTCCAGTGTTAATACTATTGTAATTATTCTGCACTATAGCCTATTTATTGCCTTACCTCCATAACTTGCTACATTTGCACACACTGTATATATATTTTCTGTTGTATTTTCTGACTTTGTTTTTTTTACCCCATATGTAACTCTGTTGTTTTTATTGCACTACTTTGCTTTATCTTGGCCAGGTCGCAGTTGTAAATGAGAACTTGTTCTCAACTGGCTTACCTGGTTAAATAAAGGTGAAATAAAAAAATAAATAAAAATGATCGGGAAAAAAGCAGGCGTTGTGACAAAGTTCAGAGAGAAAGTGCAATCTGCAAATGGAGGACGTGATTTTTTGACTTTTCACTGTATTTTGCACCAGGAGGCTTTGTGTTGCAAGTCATTAAAGATGGATAACGTCATGAAGGTGGTCATCCAAACTGTTAATTTCATCCGATCCAGAAGCCTGAATCACCGTCAGTTTGACAGCCTCCTCAGAGAGAAAGACCACATCTATGGCCTGCCATACCACACTGAGGTAAGATGGTTAAGCCGAGGTGCTGTGCTGAGGCGTTTCTTTGATTTACGAGAAGAAATTGAACAGTTCATGGAAGAAAAGGGCAAACCAGTGTTAGAATTTCATTCCGCAGAATGGATGCCGGACCTTGCATTTATGGTGGATGTTACAGAGCACCTGAATAACTTGAACAAACAGCTGCAAGGGCGCAACAAAGTTGTCACGCAGTATTATGACAGCATACGTTCTTTCAAGTTGAAGCTGTCATTGTGGGAGACGCAACTTGCCGGTGGTGATGCAGCTCACTTCCCCTGTCTGAAAAATGTGTGCGCGACCCAACATGTGGCAGACATGAAGCGGTTCAAAGATAAAATAACTGGACTGTTACGGGAGTTTGAGCAACGCTTTCAGATTTATGTTCATATGTTTTTATGTTGATGTGCTATTGTTTTTAATTGATTTTATTTTATTTGTATATTTAACCTATTCTTGACTCTGTGGTTCTTGCACTTGTTTGGGGAACAGGATTTCATTATTTTTATCTACATTTCTGCCTGAGAAATGACACCCTGATATAGTTCTGTGATCTGTGAAACAGTTCTGTTAATCACTGAGGCATTGTGTGTTTGTGTGTTCTTTTTCTTTAGAATTTTCAAATAAACTTGAGGTGTTTTATGATTAATAGTGATGTTGTGCTTGTACTATTTTGGACACACTGTCCTCAGGCTCCAGCTTTATGTTGTATGTTGATCGTATTAAAACAAAGAAAACAATCTGAAGTTGTTGTTTTTAAGTTATATATACCATGATTTTTCCGGTCCGGCCCACTTGGGAATAGATTTTCCTCCATGTGGCCCCTGAGCTAAAATGAGTTTGACACCCCTGCTCTACAACATTTGGAGAGTACGACCCTGCCTTACACAGGAAGCGGCACAGGTCCTAATCCAGGCACTTGTCATCTCCTGTCTGGATTACTGCAACTCGCTGTTGGCTGGGCTCCCTGCCTGTGCCATTAAACCCCTACAACTCATCCAGAATGCCGCAGCCCGTCTGGTGTTCAACCTTCCCAAGTTCTCCAACGTCACCCCGCTCCTCCGCACACTCCACTGGCTTCCAGTTGAAGCTCGCATCTGCTACAAGACCATGGTGCTTGCCTACGGAGCTGTGAGGGGAACGGCACCTCTGTACCTTCAGGCTCTGATCAGTCCCTACACCCAAACAAGGGCATTGCGTTCTTCCACATATGGCCTGCTGGTCCCCCTACCGCTGCGGAAGCACAGTTCCCGCTCAGCCCAGTCAAAACTGTTCGCTGCTCTGGCACCCCAATGGTGGAACAAGCTCCCTCACAACGCCAGGACAGCGGAGTCACTCACCACCTTCCGGAGACACTTGAAACCCCACCTCTTTAAGGAATACCTGGGATAGGATAAAGTAATCCTTCTGTCCCCCCTTACCCCACCCCAAAGAAAGAAAAAAAGAAAAACATATTGTAAAGTGGTTATCCCACTGGCTATAAGGTGAATGCACCAATTTGTAAGTCGCTCTGGATAAGAGCGTCTGCTAAATGACGTAAATGTAAATGTAGTCCGTTAACGCTATATGTATCCGCCATTTTGTTACTTGGTAGCTACTAGCAAAAGACCCTGTGTTGTGGATCATCTACGACTATTTTGGACGGTCCATACTGTAAAGTTAGTCTCTTGTTTCACTAACTAGCATAACTGTTTTAGGTGGAGCTATTCTTTGCTACTTTTCAAACAAATACTACGTGATATTTCACATATCATCTTGCTAGATAGGCCTTTTGTTTTGTTTGTGAGAAGTAATGGCCGAGAGAAGGCAGGAGATACTTTGTTTTGTTTAGCGTCGCTTAGGTTAGACTGCTCCCTTTAATGGATCAGTCGTCCACCAAGCTACACTCTACGATTAGGGGGAGGTGGGAGAGGAAGCGTTGGTTGTCTCGGTTAGGGAGACAGTGGAATGGAGTTCAGTGTTTTACTGTTAGGAAATATTTATGTTTGTTTCAACAGATCTTTACATATTTTCCTCACTACAAAATATTAATGTGGTCCTTGTGGTTACTAAACAGATTTTAGATATGCCTTTATTCTATAGCTTATTGCATGTTTACATCTTTGATTAAATGACTTCAAATGCAAAACTTTAATTTATTTTGTGGAATGTCTGTGGAGTTTGTAAACTATCCAAGCTTAAAACAGGTTATTACTAGGCTTAAACAACTTCATTCATCTATTGTGTTCCTACAAGAAACTCACTTGTTGAAGGATGAGCTACTTAAAGTATGCAGGAGATGACAAGGGCAAGTAGTAGCATCCTGTTTCTCCTCTCATTATCATGGTGTTATGGTTTAATTCACTAATCTGTTCTGTTTCAAGTGGATACTATTATAACTGATACAGCTGGTAGATCATTTTGATACAGGGAACTCTTTTGAATGAGCATATTAATCTGGTTAATGTTTATGGTCCTAATGATGATCATCCCAAATTCTTTGAGAATGTATTTCTATTGATAGCCTCCATTCCTAGTAAAGTCCTAATGGCAGGGGACTTTAATTGCACTCTTGATCCTCATCTCTGGTTTAGACACTTCCCACTCGCAGAGTAGAAAGAAATTACAGCATTTCATTAAGGATTTAAATCTATGTGAACATTGGAGGACTCAGTACCCGAGTAAAAGGGAGTACTCATGTTACTCGTCAACATTTAAATCATATTCTCATGTAGACTACTTTTTAGTTTCTTGCTCATTGCTTCCCAATGTAGCAGGAAGTGGATATGATACTATTGTTTTGAATGACCATTCCCTTGTGTGATTATTCTATAGGGATACAAAACTAGTAAAAGGATCCTCTAGATGGCGTTTGCATCCCAGATGGTTACAGGACCCAGACTTCTTACATTACGTTGGCGTGCATATAGATGTTTATTTGACATTGAACACTGACCAAACGTCAGCGAGTACCAGATGGGAGGCTTTCAAAGCACATATTTGGGGGCAAATTATACGTTTTACCAGTTTCAAATAAAATAAATCAGAAAATGAGAGAATTGGAGAGGGAAGCTTTTTTGGATAATTCAGTAGAAGTAAACAAGGAATGATTTGGTCTTAAAGCTCAGTATGAAGAACTTCCCACCTATAAGGCTGCAAACAGCTTAACTAGGCTGAAACAGTCCAATGATCAAGGTGAAAAACCTGGTAAATTGCTGGCCTGGCACATTAAGAAGTAAAATTCAGCATTTAATGCAATTCATAATTTACAAGGACAATTATCAATGGATCCTGTAGAAATAAACCAAACATTTGCTTCCTACTACAACACACTTTACAACTCTGAATCTCCTGAGAACTGAACTAGTCAGGTCTTGATTTTCCCTCTACTTCAGAAGACACTAAATTGGATCTGGAAAAGACATTGGATGGTGTTGAAATATCTGATGCTATTTTCGATATGAAGGGAGGTTAAGCGGAAGGTCCAGATGGGCTCCCAATAGATATTTAAGGACAAACTTCTAGGTCAACTTTTGGATATGTACAGTGCATTAGGAAAGTACTCAGACCCCTTTACTTTTTCCACAATTTGATTCATTACAGCCTTATTCTGAAATGGATTAAATAAAAAAAATCCTCCTCAATCTACACACAATACCTCATAATGACAAAGTGAAAACAGGTTCTTAGACATTTTTGCAAATGTATTAAAAAAAAAACAGCAGAAATACCTTGTTTACATAAGTATTCACACCCTTTGCTATGAGACTATGAACCTCGACATTTTTCTCAGGTGGATACTGTTTCCATTGATCATCCTTGAGATGTTTCTAAAACTTAATTGGAGTCCAACTGTGGTAAATTCAATTGATTGGAGATGATTTGGAAAGTCACAACTGTCTATATAGGTGACCAAGAACATGATGGTCACTCTGACAGAGCTCCAGAGTTCCTCTATGGAAATGTGAGAACCTTCCAGAAGGACAACCATCTCTGCAGCACTCCACCAATCAGGCCTTTATGGTAGAGTGGCCAGACGGAAGCCACTCCTCAGCAAAAAGCACATGACAGCCCGCTTCGAGTTTGCCAAAAGGCACCTAAAGGACTCGGACCATGAGAAACAAGATTATTTGGTCTGATGAAACCAAGATTGAACTTCTTGGCCTGAATGACAAGCATCACGTCTGGAGGAAACCTGGCACCATCCTTATGGTGAAGCATGGCAGTGGAAGCATCATGCTGCTGTGATGTTGTTCAGCGGCAGGGACTGGGAGCCTAGTCAGGATCGAGGGAAAGATGATTGGAGCAAAGTACAGAGAGATCCTTGATGAAAACCTGCTCCAGTGCGCTCAGGACCTCAAGACCGGGGCGAAGGTTCACCTTCCAACAGGACAACGACCCTAAGCACACAGCCAAGACAACGCAGGAGTGGCTTCGGGACAAGTCTCTGAATGTCCTTGAGTGGCCCAGCCAGAGCCGGGACTTAAACCCAATCGAACATCTCTGGAGACCTGAAAATAGCTGTGCAGCGACGCGCCCCATCCAACCTGACAGAGCTTGAGAGGATCTGCTGAGAGGAATGGGAGAAACTCCCCAAATACAGGTGTGCCAAGCTTGTAGCGTCATACACATTAAGACTTTGGCTGTAATCACTGCCAAAGGTGCTTAAACAAAGTACTGAGTAAAGGGTCTGAATACTTATGTAAATGTAATTGTTCAGTTGTTGTTGTTTTTGCAACAACTGATAAAAACCAGTTTTTGCTTTGTCATTATGGGGTATTGTGTATAGATTGATTAAGGAAAAAAAACAATTTAATCAATTTTACAATAAGGCTGAAACGTAACAAAATGTCGAAAAAGTCAAGGGGTCTGAATACTTTCCGAATGCACTGGTGTGTGTGTGCCTTTCCAAATCATGTCCAACAAACTTAGTTATCTAGAACCTACTCTTACCGTGACAAACAGATTTCCCATTCTTCTCCTCCTCTTCTTCATCTTTAATGTTGACATTCAGCTCCAATGTTTGACTGCAGTCTTCCAGCTTCACTGATGCCATCTCTGGATCCTGCAGTAAACTGGGCTCCACTGTCACAATCAGGACCCAGTGACTGTAGGTTTGGACTCAGTGTGGAAGGAGAGAGGCAGGCTGGGTTTTGTCCTCACTGTTGATGTTACCGGCCTCAGACTTATCTGAATCGGCCAGTAGTAATAAAGAGAAACAGACACAAAAGTTATTGTCTTGACAGTTCTGGCACTTTCTTTATTCTCTAAAAATATTTTCACTTTTTTCTTGTTCAATTATCTAATTCAGTGCTTGACTTGGACTGAAATAGGTGCTAATACTCATTTTGGGTGTTAATTTAAGTTAAGTGTCTAATTTCCTTAATAACCTTGTCTTCACTGTATTACTTCAATCAAAAACCAATTGTATTTCCTGTTCACACCATAGCAACATTTATTGATAACAACAGAATATGTCTGAAAAGTAGTACACATGTAGAAAACTGATAATCATTACATTCATCTTCAAAACAGTAGTGCGACCGTGAAATTGTCTCTATCTGATGCACCCGCACTGTCCTCACTGAAGTCCCGTTGAAGGCTGACGGAGAGTAGCCGCCATTTTACCAACTCGTGAATTTAACACAAAAACAATAATATGCTAAACGAACTCAGAAATCTAAAATAAATTGATTATTTATTGAACTAACATGAGAAAATTATGTACATCCACTCAGACAAACCCAAAGTATCTAGCTATGTGACTTGTAAAATAGTTTTTACCACGTTCTTTCACTCAATCGGTTTGACACAAAAATAACACATCAAACCTTTACCAAACGTGATAATACCTTAACGGATGTGATACCTAACATGGTATGACATGTTATTTCGACATTAGAAAGTTTAAACGTGCTATTACATACCTCTAGTAATAAATAGAAACGGACACAAAAGGTTATCCTCTTGACTACACAGTTCTGGCGCTTTTTTTATTCTGAAGAACGTGGCATGGGCGCGCCTGCCGGAACTTCCTGTTTCCCACCACAGTGCAACGGTCCGTGCATTCCGGGATCCCTGGGACGGCCCTACCAGTCATTACGTAATAACGTAAAACTGCAACATTACGTAGAATAAACAATAACCTTAATCAAATTGACTGGCCATCTCGGCGACAAATATGATTTGACATTAGTTAGTTTAGATTTGTTTATTGTTTGTTTATTATCACATATTTGTATTTGCAAAAGTAATATAAACACATAACATTTTATATGATCAGATATTTTTAGTTACACATTGAATTATTGAACAATTACATTTGATTTATTTTCTTATTAACTAGTAGTGTATTGGTAGTTTGTAAACATGCTACCTAACTGATCAACAATTATAGGTACAAGCTAATAACCCTACTGAGTGGTGCAGTGGTCTAAGGCACTGCATCGCAGTGCTAACTGTGCCACTAGAGATCCTGGTTCGAATCCAGGCTCTGTCGCAGCCCAGCGTCGTCCAGGGTAGGGGAGGGAATGGCCGGCAGGGTGTAGCTCAGTTGATAGAGCATGGCGTTTGCAACGCCAGGGTTGTGGGTTCGATTCCCAGGGGGGGCCAGTATAAAAAAAAAAAAAAAAAATGTATTCACTAACTGTAAGTCGCTCTGGATAAGAGCGTCTGCTAAATGACTAAAATGTAATATATATGCTATCTTATTGAACAAGAAACTTAACTCAAATAATGATGTGTGTGCTAGGCATCTCTCTCCAGGTTGTTGCGCTGCTTGGCTGTCCTGCTGCTGCCTGTACGAGCTGAGCGCCTGCTGCTGAAGTCACTCACAATGCACTTTTGCAGCCAGCCATGTGTGTTGTGACTGAGTGTGTTGTGACTGAGTGTGTGACAGAGAAAATCGTTTTAGTGTCATTTTGAGAGAAATTGTGTGCATTTTAGTGTTTGAGTCAATTTTCAAATGTTGCTAAAATTTCCAAAGTAGCTAAATTTGTTGCTAGGTGCTGTTTGAAAAAAAAGTTGCTAAATCTAGCAACAAAATAGCTAAGTTGGCATCACTGGGCCCTACCCCATTACATGAGAACAGGGTATCTGCTGCTGCCTCCTCCTACTCCAGGACACTTCTACTTTGCATAGAGTTGATCAATCTGTTGCTTGTGGCCTGTGGAATGTTGTCCCATTCCTCTTCAGTGGCTGTGTGAAGTTGCTGTATATTGACGGGAACTGGAACAAGCTGTGGTACACGTCGATCCAGCCCTCCCAAACATGCTCAATGGGTGACATGTCTGGTGAGTATGCAGGACATGGAAGAACTGGGATATTTTCAGCCTCCATGAATTGTGTACAGATCCTTGCGACATTGGGCCGTGCCTTATCATGCTGAAACATGACGTGATGTCGGCAGGACAATGGGCCTCAGGATCTAGTGATGGTATCTCTGTGAATTCAATTTGCCATTGATAAAATGAAATTTTGTTCCTTTTCCGTAGCTTATGCCTGCCCATACCATAACCCTGACACGAACATGGAGTACTCTGTTCACAACATTGACATCAGCAAACCGCTCGCCCACACACCACCATACACATGGTCTGCAGTTGTGGTTGGGCATACTGCCAATTTCACAAAAACAAAGTTGGAGGTGGCTTATGATATAGAAATTACCATTAAATTATCTGGCAACAGCTCTGGTGGTCATTCCTGCAGTCAGCATGCCAGTTGCATGCTCCCTCAAAACTTGAGACATCTGGGGCATTGTCAGTGGTAGAAAAAGCACCCAATTGTCATACTTGAGAAAAAGTAAAGATACCTTAATAGAAAATGACTCAAGTAAAAGTGAATGTCACCCAGTAAAATACTACTTGAGTAAAAGTCTAAAAGTATTTGGATTTAAATATACTTAATTATCAAAAGTAAATGTAATTGCTAAAATATACTTCACTATCAAAAGTAAAAGTAAACATATAAATAATTTCAAATTCCTTATTAAGTAAACCATATGACACCATTTTTTATTTATTTATTTATTTATTTATGGATAGCCAGGGGCACACTCCAACACTCAGACATCATTTACAAACTAAACATGTGTTTAGTGAGTCCACCAGATCAGAGGCAGTAGGGATAACCTGGGATGTTCTCTTGATAATTGCGTGAATTTGACCATTCTTTCTGTCCTAAGCATTCAAAATGTAATGAGTACTTTTGGGTGTCAGGGAAAATGTATGGAGTAAAAAGTACATATTTTTCTTTCGGAATGTAGTGAAGTAAAAGTTGTCAAAAATATAAATAGTAAAGTACAGATACCCCAAAAAAAGACTTAAGTAGTACTTTAAAGTATTTTTACTTAAGTACTTTACACCACTGGGCATTGTGTTGTGTGACAAAACTTCACATTTTAGAGTGTTTATTTTTATTTTTACGGGGTATCTTATATGTCCATAGGGTGGAAGATAGGCTTACCCTGGCGTAACATTTTGATAACAGTGTAAATCTCTCTAGGACAAGGTGACTTTGATCAATATATTCACCTGCATTTACCCCCCAAAAAGAAACACAAATTAACTGCTAATGTGGCTATCCTAAAAAAACTACATTTACATTTTACGTCATTTAGCAGACACTCTTATCCAGAGCGACTTACAGTTAGTGCATACATTATTCTTTTTTAATTTTCATACCCCATGGGAATCGAACCCACAACCCTGGCGTTGCAAACACCATGCTCTACCAACTGAGCTACCTCCCTGCCGGCCATTCCCTCCCCTACCCTGGACAACGCTGGGCCAATAACTACAAATGCCATGATGATCTGGACAAGACTGCCGAATCGAGGCAAAGGTAAGGATCTCTGGATTAACTATATAATGTTAGCTAAATGTAGTAATTAATAAATAGGCTACATTTATTTAAATCAGGGGTGTCAAACTCATTTTAGCTCAGGGGCCACATGGAGGAAAATCTATTCCCAAGTGGGCCGGACCGGAAAAATCATGGTATATATAACTTAAAAACAACAACTTCAGATTGTTTTCTTTGTTTTAATACGATTACATACAACATAAAGCTGGAGCCTGAGGACAGTGTGTCCAAAATAGTACAAGCACAACATCACTATTAATCATAAAACACCTCAAGTTTATTTGAAAATTCTAAAGAAAAAGAACACACAAACACACAATGCCTCAGTGATTAACAGAACTGTTTCACAGATCACAGAACTATATCAGGGTGTCATTTCTCAGGCAGAAATGTAGATACAAATAATGAAATCCTGTTCCCCAAACAAGTGCAAGAACCACAGAGTCAAGAATAGGTTAAATATACAAATAAAATAAAATCAATTAAAAACAATAGCACATCAACATAAAAACATATGAACATAAATCTGAAAGCGTTGCTCAAACTCCCGTAACAGTCCAGTTATTTTATCTTTGAACCGCTTCATGTCTGCCACATGTTGGGTCGCGCACACATTTTTCAGACAGGGGAAGTGAGCTGCATCACCACCGGCAAGTTGCGTCTCCCACAATGACAGCTTCAACTTGAAAGAACGTATGCTGTCATAATACTGCGTGACAACTTTGTTGCGCCCTTGCAGCTGTTTGTTCAAGTTATTCAGGTGCTCTGTAACATCCACCATAAATGCAAGGTCCGGCATCCATTCTGCGGAATGAAATTCTAACACTGGTTTGCCCTTTTCTTCCATGAACTGTTCAATTTCTTCTCGTAAATCAAAGAAACGCCTCAGCACAGCACCTCGGCTTAACCATCTTACCTCAGTGTGGTATGGCAGGCCATAGATGTGGTCTTTCTCTCTGAGGAGGCTGTCAAACTGACAGTGATTCAGGCTTCTGGATCGGATGAAATTAACAGTTTGGATGACCACCTTCATGACGTTATCCATCTTTAATGACTTGCAACACAAAGCCTCCTGGTGCAAAATACAGTGAAAAGTCAAAAAATCACGTCCTCCATTTGCAGATTGCACTTTCTCTCTGAACTTTGTCACAACGCCTGCTTTTTTCCCGATCATTGAGGGCGCACCATCTGTAGCCAGGCTGACAGTGCGGGACCAGTTCACTCCGACCCTGTCTAGCGCGCCGACGAGTGCGGTAAAAATATCAGCTGCTGTCGTTGTATCTGTCATCGGCACCAACTCCACGAACTCCTCGGTGACGGCCAATGTGTCATCAACTCCGCGGATGAAAAAATGGCCAGTTGTGCAACATCTGTAATGTCCGTGCTTTCATCAATTGCAACCGAAAACGCAATAAATGACTTTACTTTTTGCTTCAACTGGCTGTCCAAATCCACTGAAAGATCGGAAATCCTGTCTGCAACGGTTTTTCTTGTCAGGCTGATATTTGCAAAAGCCTGCCGCTTTTCAGGGCACACAATCTCTGCTGCCTTCATCATGCATGTTTTTACAAATTCACCCTCACTAAATGGTTTTGAAGCCACTGCGATTTCATTAGCAATGAGGTAGCTAGCTTTCACTGCAGCGTCACTGATGTCTCGGCTGTGAGTAAACACAGACTGCTGTTTCTTCAGACCCGCCAACAGTTCATTCACCTTCTCTCATCTCCGCTGTCCTTGAAAGTTGTCATATTTGTCGGCATGAAGACTCACATAGTGGCGACGAAGCTTATATTCTTTCAGCACTGCAACATGCTCTGAACACACCAAACATACAGCTTTCCCATTCAATTCCGTGATTAAATAGGATGACCATTTTTCTTGGAACACTCTGCACTCTGCGTCCACTTTTCTATTTTTTGACAGAGACATATTGGGGCAATGAGGGTGCCAAAGCACATAATGTTAAAAGTAGAAGCCGTAATAAATATCGCGGGCAAAACAAAGTAGCTCATTGGCTGCACGTGCTTGACCTACTTGCTCTGCCCTGGTATAAACAGTTTGCTTGCTTAACGCAATTGCTATTGCGCCATCCAGTGGCCGCAATTGGAACAGCAGTTTGTTTTATTGAAAAATTGCAGCGCATTTGTATAAAAAAATAAAAAAATAAATATTTTTTTAAAAATATATTTCAAAATCATCTCGCGGGCCGGATTAAACCCGTTTGCGGGCCGGATCCGGCCCGCGGGCCGTACGTTTGACACCCCTGTTGTAGAGCATGAACCTACAGGATCGGATTACCGCCTTGATGTTAGCGGAGAAAGACAGGGTGTTGTCCAGGGTCACGCCAAGGCTCTTTGCACTCTGGGAGGAGGACACAACAGAGTTGTCAACTGTGATGGCGAGATCATGGAACGGGCAGTCCTTCCCCGGGAGGAAGAGCAGCTCCGTCTTGCCGAGGTTCAGCTTGAGGTAGTGATCCGTCATCCACACTGATATGTCTGCCAGACATGCAGAGATGTGATTCGCTACCTGGTTATCAGAAGGGGGAAAGGAGAAGATTAGTTGTGTGTTGTCTGCGTAGCAATGATAGGAGAGGCCATGTGAGGATATGACAGAGCCAAGTGACTTGGTGTGTAGCGAGAATAGGAGAGGGCCTATAACTGAGCCCTGGGGGACACGAGTGGTGAGAGCACGTGGTGCGGAGACAGATTCTCGCCACGCCACTTGCTGGAGCGACCAGACAGGTAGGACGCAATCCAAGAGTGAGCCGCGCCGGAGATGCCCAACTCGGAGAGGGTGGAGAGGAGGATCTGATGGTTCACAGTATCAAAGGCAGCAGACAGGTCTAGAAGGACAAGAGCAGAGGAGAGAGAGTTAGCTTTAGCAGTGCGGAGAGCCTCTGTGACACAGAGAAGAGCAGTCTCAGTTGAATGACCAGTCTTGAAACCTGACTGGTTTGGATCAAGAAGGTCATTCTGAGAGAGATAGCAAGAGAGTTGGCTAGAGACGGCACGCTCAAGAGTTTTGGAGAGAAAATAAAGAAGAGATACTGGTCTGTAGTTGTTGACATCGGAGGGATCGAGTGTAGGTTTTTTGAGAAGGGGTGCAACTCTCGCTCTCTTGAAGACGAAAGGGACATAGCCAGCGGTCAAGGATGAGTTGATGAGCGAGATGAGGTAAGGGAGAGAAGGTCACCGGAGATGCTCTGGAGAAGAGAGGAGGGGATAGGGTCAAGCGGGCAGGTTGTTGGGAGGCCGGCCGCCACAAGTCGCAAGATTTCATCTGGAGAGAGAGGGGAGAAAGAAGTCAAAGCATAGGGTAGGGCAGTGTGAGCAGGACCAGCAGTGTCATTTGACTTAACAAACGAGGATCGGATGTCGTCAACCTTCTTTTCAAAATGGTTGACGAAGTCATCCACAGAGAGAGAGGGGGGGGGGGGGGGGATTCAGCAGGGAGGAGAAGGTGGCAAAGAGCTTCCTAGGGTTAGAGGCAGATGCTTGGAATTTAGAGTGGTATAAAGTGGCTTTAGCAGCAGAAACAGAGGAAGAAAATGTAGAGAGGAGGGAGTGAAAAGATGCCAGGTCCGCAGGGAGTCTAGTTTTCCTCAATTTCTGCTCGGCTGCCCGGAGCCCTGTTCTGTGAGCTCGTAATGAGTCGTCAAGCCACAGAGCAGGAGGGGAGGACCGAGCCGGCCGGGAGGATAGGGGACATAGAGAGTCAAAGGATGCAGAAAGGGAGGAGAGGAGGGTTGAGGAGGCAGAATCAGGAGATTGGAGGGAGAAGGATTGAGCAGAGGGAAGAGATGATAGGATGGAAGAGGAGAGAGTAGCGGGAGAGAGAGAGCGAAGGTTGTGGCGGCGCATTACCATCTGAGTACGGGCAGAGTGAGTAGTGTTGGAGGAGAGCGAGAGAGAAAAGGATACAAAGTAGTGGTCGGATACATGGAGGGGAGTTGCAGTGAGATTAGTAGAAGAACAGCATCTAGTAAAGATTAGGTCAAGCGTATTGCCTGCCTTGTGAGTAGGGGGGGATGGTGAGAGGGTCATGTCAAAAGAGGAGAGGAGTGGAAAGAAGGAGGCAGAGAGAAATGAGTCAAAGGTAGATGTAGGGAGGTTAAAGTCACCCAGAACTGTGAGGGGTGAGCCATCCTCAGGAAAGGAACTTATCAAGGCGTCAAGCTCATTGATGAACTCTCCAAGGGAACCTGGAGGGCGATAAATGACAAGGATGTTAAGCTTGAATGGGCTAGTGACTGTGACAGCATGAAATTCAAATGAGGAGATAGACAGATGGGTCAGGGGAAAAAGAGAGAATGTCCACTTGGGAGAGATGAGGATTCCTGTGCCACCACCCCGCTGACCAGATGCTCTCGGGGTATCCGAGAACACATGGTCAGACGAGGAGAGAGCAGTAGGAGTAGCAGTGTTTTCAGTGGTAATCCATGTTTCCGTCAGCGCCAAGAAGTCGAGGGACTGGAGGGTAGCATAGGCTGAGATGAACTCTTGAGACCTGGAACTCCACGGGGGTCGTGCGTGCAGGGACCACCAGGTTAGAGAGGCAGCAGCCACGCGGTGTAAGGCGTTTGTATAGCCTGTGCGGAGAGGAGAGAACAGGGATAGACAGAGGCATAGTTGACAGGCTACAGAAAATGCAAAGGAGATCGGAATGAAATGAACTAAACATCTGGGAAAGCGAGAGAGCGGGGCCTCCCTCACTTACGTTTCACTGAAACACCCAAATATAACTCTCCCAACTTCCACCTCAGAAACTATAATTGTTGTAAACTACAGCAGTTCAATGTTTTCTAGGAATAGACTAACTTAGTTTATTCAGCTAGCTAACTTGGTACAGTATTCTTCCGTGAAAACCGTCCAGGGCACCTAGTCCTATGACGCCACAGCCAACTAGCATGCCAGCCTCCAACAACACGGTTTAGCACCAATACTCGGCCACAACAAACCACTAGTGCAGATCATTCGTGTCCGTGTCTAACGGTGTGGGTTAGTCCCGACAGCTTGAGCGAGTCCGTCGTCAACTTATTCAGCCAGTTAGTTAGCTAGAATAGTTAGCATACTAGCTAGCCATTGCTTTCTGCCAACGAAAAAACCCCTCCACCCACGGCACGAACACACAGAGAGAGCGAAGCTAACGTTAACTAGTCACCCATGTCCCGAATTCCCTTTAACGACTCTGGCTACCAGTATGTAAAAACAAAACACAAATGTAGGTTATAACTTACCCCTAGCAGCTACTGTTAGCTAGCCAAGTGCAAAGCTAGCCACTGAATCGACTCAGAGCCAGTTCGCGTCTGTTCGCTAGGTCGTTCCAGCTATTGTTTAGTAGCTATCCAGGTAGCAACAAGCTAACTACATTTCGAGCACAGTAGCTACTTACTACCTAACGTTAACGTTAACGCTTCAGACAATGAGGTTAGAAAAACAGCTGAATGGTAGGCATTATTGTATGTAATTATTGTAGGCAGCTAGTTGGCGTAATTACAGGCACTCTTAAGCGTGAAACAACTATCCACAGTTGCTAATAGTTACCAGTAGCTACCCGCTAGCTAGTCCAGGTAGTGGGTAGCTAGCTAGCCTCGTGCTTCACCGGGCTCAGTCGAATACAATACTTACCTACAATAATTACATACAACAACCCACGATAACTACCTACAATACCTAACTACAATCTAACTACATAGTTTAAGCTTTACTCTACACCATATAAGCCATATAAGCCAAGCTTACCTCCCGCCAGAGAGAGACACAACCTCACCCGACGAACGGGTGTTAACGTAGTATATCATGATACGTTTATAAACCAAAAAAAGTTTCAAAGACCAGAAATGAACAGCCTACGTGAGAAAAAGAGATCGTTGAATATGTGCTACGTTACCCAAAGGCCCTATGCACATGATGTTAGGCTTGCACCTGAGTGTCAATCATTTTAGTACAAGGACATGATCGAAAGGCCTCCATCATTCTTAAATGGAAGAAGTGTGGAATCACCAATACTTTTTCTAGAGCTGGCTGCCCGGACAAACTAAGCAATCGGGGGAGAAAGGCCTTGGTCAGGGAGGTCACCGAGAAGCCGGTGGTCACTCTGACAGAGCTCCAGAGTTCTGTGGCGATAGGAGAACCTTCCAGAAGGACAACCATCTCTGCAGAACTCCACCAATCAGGCCTTTATGGTAGAGTGGCTAGACGGAAGCCACTCCTCATGAAAAGGCACATGACTGCCCGCTGGGGGTTTGGCAAAAGACACCTAAAGGACTCTCAGACCATGAGAAACAAGATTCTCTGGTCTGATGAAACCAAGATTGAACTCTTTGGCCTGAATGCCAAGCGTCACGTCTGGAGGAATCCTGGCACCATTCCAACGGTGAAGCATGGTGGTGGCAGCATCATGCTGTGGGGATGTTTTTCAGTGGCAAGGACTGGGAGACTAGTCAGGATCGAGGGAAAGATGAACGGAGCAAAGTACAGAGAGACCTGAAAATAGCTGTGTGGCGACACTACCCATCTAACCTGACAAGCTTGAGAGGATCTGCTGAGAAACTCCCCAAATACAGGTATGCCAAGCTTGTAGCGTCATACCCAAGAAGACTTGAGGCTGTAATCACTGCCAAAGGTGCTTCAACAAAGTACTGAGTAAAGTCTGAATACAGTTTTTATTATTATTATGTTTGCAAAAATGGTGTCATAAAACCTAGCGGTCAAACAGGGAAATGGTTCCATTCATTTTTCCTTTTTATTCATTTTACATTTACATTTTAGTCATTTAGCAGACGCTCTTATCCAGAGCGACTTACAGTTAGTGAATACATTTTTTAATTTTTTTTATACTGGCCCCCCCGTGGGAATCGAACCCACAACCCTGGCGTTGCAAACGCCATGCTCTACCAACTGAGCTACATCCCTGCCAGCCATTCCCTCCCCTACCCTGGACGACCCTGGGCCAATTGTGCGCCGCCCATGAGTCTCCCGGCTGCGACAGAGCCTGGATTCGAACCAGGATCTCTAGTGGCACAGTTAGCACTGCGATGCAGTGCCTTAGACCACTGTGCCACTCAGGAGTATATTATTCATTTGAGAAACACTTAAAATAAGGGCTGTGTTTCGTGTAGGCTTACCCTGGCGTGACTATTAGCAATATATTCTGCTCTATTTCCTCTCAGATTTTAAAACGCTAATTATCATAAAAGTAGACATCATGCAAAACAACAAATCACTGCAAACTCCTGCACCTTTGCTACAGGTGTTGTGTCAATTTAAAACTTGCACAAGACAGTTCACAGATTTGTCCATTTAAATAAATGTAGCCTATTTATTCATTACTAAATTTAGCTAACATTATATAGTTAACCCAGAGATCTTTACCTTTGACTCGATTCGGCAATTTTGTCCAGATCATCATGGCATTTGTAGTTCTTTATGATAGCCACATTAGCAGCTAATTACCATTTTATTTTTGTGGGGGTAAATATAGGCAAATATATTGATAAAAGTCACCTTGTCCTAGAGAGATTTACACGGTTATCAAAACGCCACGCCAGGGTAAGCCTACATGAAACACAGCCCTTATTTTAAGTGTTTCTAAAATCCCCTATGAGAAAAATGAATGGTGTAAAAAATAATTGGAACCATTTCCTTGTTTGACTGCTAGGTTTTATGGCTATTATCATTTATACTGTGGTACTCCATTGGTGTGCAGCTACCCAAAGCTAGTGGAGTGTGGATGAGCTGAGACACGTGGTAAGATGGCGGACAAGAAAAAACGTGGAGTGGGGGATGCACAAACCTTCTGGAAGATCTGATGAAGGAGAAGATGGTGGACAAGGACAAAGGAGAAAAGTGGAATATGTTTTGAGTGAATATGGAATGGAAGATCACACAGAACTTTTAGAAGAGCTACAGGAGGAAAGTGAACGTGATGAGAGTGAGGATGAATTAACTGTGGTGGCAGGTGCAGTGATGACCGCTGAGAAGGAGCTGAGTGTAGAGGGAAGCAGTGTGGTGAGGGAGGTTATCGTCTAGTGTATAAAGAGGGATACGTCCTCCAGTAGCTCAGAGATGGAACCTGGTGAGAGTGAGGATGAAGGACCTGCGGTGAGGAACTCCGAGTTCGGGCCTCGTTCCCAGGATGATTCTGGCCCAGTGGGACTGAGATTTGTAGAGAGAATGGATCCATATGTGGTGTCAGGTTAGGTGGAGAAGAGGTTGGGGACTGTTGAGTTGGTCGTAGCCGGCCGCGACCGGGAGACCCATGGGGCGGCGCACAATTGGCCCAGCGTCGTCCAGGGTAGGGGAGGGAATGGCCGGCAGGGATGTAGCTCAGTTGGTAGAGCATGGCGTTTGCAACGCCAGGGTTGTGGGTTCGATTCCCACAGGGGGCCAGTATAAAAAAAATATATTCATAATAATGTATGCACTCACTAACTGTAAGTCGCTCTGGATAAGCGCGTCTGCTAAATGACTAAAATGTAAATGTTAGTGAAGGTAACTCGGAGTGGACTCGTGATTATTTATTGTTTCTTCTCTGTCCAGAGGGAGCGGGCGCTGCGGATTACTTGATTAGAGACAGGAATTGTGACTTGAATTGCTCTACGGAACAGGGTGGCATTGAAAGGAGTGATAACGGGGTTAGGTTTAAGTGTTGAGGATATGCAGTTGAAATGGAAGATTCCGTTTGGTGAGACGTAGATCCGGTGTAGAGCGTGGGGAAACAGAGAATACATTATCTGTCATGCTGGATTTTGATAGATAGTCTCTGCCCGATAAGGTCAAGGTAGGAAGTGTCAGTTATCCCGTGAGCGATTTTGTTCCGTAAATACTACAGTGTTTTAGGGGTGAAGTTTATGGGCCTGTTGCAGCAGTGTGTAGGTGTGAGATGCCTAGATGTGACAAGTGTGCAGGAGGGCATGAGATGAAGAAATGTGTGGTATCGGTGGAGAAAGTTCTGTGTGTTAGTTGTGGGCGTGCTAACGGGCTGGAGATCTGAGGTGTCAGGTGAGAGAAAGGCAGATTGAGGTTGCCAGGGTTACAGTAGTACAGAAAGTGTTGTATGCAGAAGCAGTGAAGGGAGTGGTAGAGGAAGATGGGTACAGGGTGAGGGATCTTGAGAGGATTCCTGTGAGTAGACCGAGACCAAGAGAGAGTGATGGGAAGAATATGTGCTTCAGTAAGGTGGACATTTTAGCATTTATAGCAATGGTTGTCAATTGTACTGCAGAAATGGATCAAAAAGTCCCAGAAAATAGAGGCTGTGGTGGCAGTGGCAGAGAAGTACTTGGGATTGCGAGGATTTACTGCAGAACAGCTGCAGGGGGTGTTGAGTGGTAGTGGTCTGGCGTAGGACTAGATGGTGTTAAATAGTGGAATGGGGTGGTGGGTTTTTGTCGTGGACAATCGCCACGAAGGGACTCAAAGTCAAATGAGTCCCTTGTTGGAGAGGTTCCAACAAACGTAAAAGCACCATAGTACACGTCGGTCGGGAGCTCTGCCGGGGCAGTCCCGTTAGTTGTCCTATATACTGCTTACACAGACAAGTTATATTTGCATGATTTTAGCTTTATTAATAATTAATTAATCGTTAACATTTGGTTCCTGCATGTGACCGACCAATACCGCACAAGGCTTCTTCTCTCCAAGCTGAGACCTTGAAACTGAGATATCCCTTTTGGATCCCAGAACAATGTTCTGGGCGTACTGCCAATTGGTCTGAGGAGGTCGGTCATCTGCACGAACCAAGAACATTTAGCCTCACATTTTGTAGAGCAGGCTAATACTGCAATTATGTATTAATTACCGTATCAATGAATTTAATGTATATAGGCTCTGAATGGCCTCACACACCAGTACAGTAGGTGGCAGTGTATGCACCTAAAAGTTGAATGCGCTCCGCCAACCAAATCCCGAAGAAGAAGGATGGAGAATGTGAAAAAGGATCAGCGTTCATCTTTATTATTGATGTTTGATGAAGAGTATCTACCACCCTATGTAAAGCTGGGATATATAATATACCCCATAAGAGAGTTTGTGTAAAACCTGATGCAATGCAAGAAATGTAAAATGTTTGGCCACATGTCAAGTGTTTGCAGACGGAAGGAATATGTTATTGAAGAGCATGTGAATGTATAATGTTGTAACTATGGTGGGGGTCATATTCCTGAATTCCCAGAGTGCCCTGTTAGGGTGAAAGAGGTTGAGGTGTCAAGGATCAGGGCTGTACAGCAAATCTCCTATGTGGAGGCGGTGAAGAGAGTTATAGTAGCAAGAGGCCACAGTTCTGAAGAAGATATGGCGGTGGATGCACTGCAACCAGTTGCAAATGTTGTACGTCAATCAAGTGATCTGGATACACTTATTTTGAAGGTGGATTTTTTTGTATTTATAGCCACAGTTATTAATTTTACTGCACAATAAGTCCAAGAAGCTGGACATAATTATATCTGCAGCTGAGAAGTGTTTGGGCCTCCAAGACTTCACGGCAGAAGCCCTGCAAGGACTACTGTTGCCAGAAAATGTTCCACCCTCACAGGATCCTTCTGAGCCTGTGAATGGACCTGATTAGAACAGAAAAGCAGGCTGATTTAATTTAAATGTTGTTATTGATAGTTTGTATGATTTTTTTTTTTAGAAATACTGTATACACTGAACAAACATATAAACGCAACATGTAAAGTGTTGGTCCCATGTTTCATGAGGTGAAATAAAAGATCCCAGAAATGTTCCAGACACAAACGTATTTCTAAAATGTTGTGCACAAATTTGTTTACATCCCTGTTAGTGAGCATTTCTCCTTTGCCAACATAATCCATCTACCTGACAGGTGTGGCATATCATGAAGCTGATTAAATAGCATGATCATCATTACACAGGTGCACCTTGTGCTGGGGACAAGAGTAGCTGAGTATGTGCTTGGCAGCATCTAATGGGGATCCCTAACAAATACAAAAATGCCACGCATACATACAACACAATGCCACAGATGTCTCAAGTTTTGAGGGAGCATGCAATTGGCATGCTGACTGCAGGAATGTCCACCAGAGCTGTTGCCAGAGAATGTTAGGTTAATTTCTCTACCATTAGCTGCCTCCAATGTTGTTTTAGAGAATTTTGCAGTATGCCCAACCAGCCTCACAACTGCTGACCACCGTGTATGGCGTTGTGTGGGCGTGTGGTTTGCTGATGTCAATGTTGTGAACAGAGTACCCCATGGTGGTATCGGGGTTATGGTATGGCATGGCATAAGCTACAGACAACTAATACAAATGCATTTTATCGATGGCAGTTTGAATGCACAGAGATGCCATGACAAGATCCTGAGGCCTGTTGTCCTGCCATTCATCCACCTCGTGTTTCAGCATGATAATGCACGCCCCCATGTCGCAAGGATCTGTACACAATTGAACATGCTGAAAATGTCCCAATTCTTCCATGGCCTGCATACTCACCAGACATGTCACACTTTGAGCATGTTTGGGATGGTCTGGATCAATGTGTACCACAGCTTCTTCCAGTTCCCGCCAATATCCAGGAATTTCCTAGAAGCCTAGAGTCAGGGAAAAATGTGTTATTTTATTAATGGATTTCATGCAATTCTATATCCTTTTAGATGACTGGAGACTTTCGCAGAATCTTTTTTAATACCTCACAAATGACCAAAATGAAAGGCTACTTTGACACTGAGAATCTGAGATCAATAACCACGACCTTATCTTGAATCCATCAATAGCTTAGGCCCCTACAGTGAGGAAAAAAGTATTTGATCCCCTGCTGATTTTGTATGTTTGCCCACTGACAAAGACATGATCAGTCTATAATTTTAATGGTAGGTTTATTTGAACAGTGAGAGACAGAATAATAACATAGAAATCCAGAAAAACGCATATCAAAAATGTTATAAATTTATTTGCATTTTAATGAGGGAAATAAGTATTTGACCCACCGGAGGATCTTGTCATTGATCTCAAGGCAGCTGGGACCATAGTCACCAAGAAAACAATTGGTAACACACTACGCCGCGAAGGACTGAAAACCTGCAGCGCCCGCAAGGTCTCCCTGCTCAAGAAAGCACATATACAGGGCTGTCTGAAGTTTGCCAATGAACATCTGAATGATTCAGAGGAGAACTGGTTGAAAGTGTTGTGGTCAGATGAGACCAAAATGGAGCTCTTTGGCATCAACTCAACTCGCCGTGTTTGGAGGAGGAGGAATGCTGCCTATGACCCGAAGAACACCATCCACACCGTCAAACATGGAGGTGGAAACATTATGCTTTGGGGGTGTTTTTCTGCTAAGGGGACAGGACAACTTCACCGCATCACAGGGACGATGGACGGGGCCATGTACCGTCAAATCTTGGGTGAGAACCTCCTTCCCTCAGCCAGGGCATTGAAAATGGGTTGTGGATGGGTATTCCAGCATGACAGTGACCCAAAACACACAGCCAAAGCACCAAAGGAGTGGCTCAAGAAGAAGCACATTAAGGTCCTGGAGTGGCCTAGCCAGTCTCCAGACCTTAATCCCATAGAAAATCTGTGGAGGGAGCTGAAGGTTCGAGTTGCCAAACGTCAGCCTCGAAACCTTAATGTATTGGAGAAGATCTGCAAAGAAGATTGGAACAAAATCCCTCCTGAGATGTGTGCAAACCTGGTGGCCAACTACAAGAAACGTCTGACCTCTGTGATTGCCAACAAGGGTTTTGCCACCAATTACTAAGTCATTAAAATGCAAATCAATTAATAACATTTTTGACATGCGTTTTTCAGTTTTTGGCTGGGTTTCTATAAAGCACTTTGTGACAACTTCTGATGTACAACGGGCTTCATAAAATACATTTGATTGACATGTATATCACACCAACTGACTGGTTCTTCTGTTGTTGTTCACACAGGAGACCATGTTGAGACATTCTCTACATCCAGAGAGCAACAGCAGAAGATCACAGAGCTAAGAGGTCTCACCACTGCCCACATTGTGAGGCGAGTTTCTCAATTCTATCAAAGTTAAAAATACACCTACAAATACACACAGGAGAGAATCTGAATTCCTGTACTGACTGTGGGAAGAATTTCACAATATCAACGGCTCTGACAGGTCATCAGAGAGTGTACATAGGAGAGAAGCCTTACTCCTGTTCTGACTGTGGGAAGCGTTTCTCTCGACTGGGCCCCTTAAAAATACATGAACGTATACACACAGGAGAGAAGCCTTACTCCTGTTCTGACTGTGGGAAGCGTTTCTCTCGACTGGGCCCCTTAAAAATACACGAACGTATACACACAGGAGAGAAGCCTTACTCCTGCTCTAACTGTGTAAAATGCTTCACAACATCAACTAAGCTAAGTCTTCATCAGAGAACACACACAGGAGAGAAGCCTTACTCCTGTTCTGACTGTGGGAAAAGTTTCTCTCGACTGGGCCCCTTAAAAATACATGAACGTATACACACAGGAGAGAAGCCTTACTCCTGCTCCGACTGTGTAAAATGCTTCACAACATCAACTGAGCTAAGACTTCATCAGAGAACACACACAGGAGAGAAGCCTTACTCCTGTTCTGACTGTGGGAAAAGTTTCTCTCGACTGGGCCCCTTAAAAATACATGAACGTATACACACAGGAGAGAAGCCTTACTCCTGCTTTGACTGTGTAAAATGCTTCACAACATCAACTGAGCTAAGACTTCATCAGAGAACACACACAGGAGAGAAGCCTTACTCCTGTTCTGACTGTGGGAAAAGTTTCTCTCGACTGTGCGACTTAAAAATACATGAACGTATACATACAGGAGAGAAGCCATACTCCTGCTCTGACTGTGGGAAGAGTTTCTCTCGACTGGGCCCCTTAAAAATACATGAACGTATACATACAGGAGAGAAGCCATACTCCTGCTCTGACTGTGGGAAGGGTTTCTCTCAGCAGGAAAGCTTGAAATCACACCAACGGATACACACAGGAGAGAAGCCTTACTCCTGCTCTGACTGTGTAAAATGCTTCACAACATCAACTAATCTAAGACTTCATCAGAGAACACACACAGGAGAGAAGCCATATTCCTGCTCTGACTGTGGGAAAAGTTTCTCTCAATCTGGCAAATTAAAAATACATGAACGTATACACACAGGAGAGAAGCCTTATTCCTGCTCTGACTGTGGGAAAAGTTTCTCTCAATCTGGCAAATTAAAAATACATGAACGTATACACACAGGAGAGAAGCCATACTCCTGCTCTGACTGTGGGTCAAGTTTCTCTCAATCTGGCAAATTAAAAATACATGAACGTATACATACAGGAGAGAAGCCTTACTCCTGTTCTGACTGTGGGAAGCGTTTCTCTCAACTGGGCCCCTTGAAAATACACGAACGTATACACACAGGAGAGAAGCCTTACTCCTGCTCTAACTGTGTAAAATGCTTCACAACATCAACTAAGCTAAGACTTCATCAGAGAACACACACAGGAGAGAAGCCTTACTCCTGTTCTGACTGTGGGAAAAGTTTCTCTCGACTGGGCCCCTTAAAAATACATGAACGTATACACACAGGAGAGAAGCCTTACTCCTGCTCCGACTGTGTAAAATGCTTCACAACATCAACTAAGCTAAGACTTCATCAGAGAACACACAGGAGAGAAGCCTTACTCCTGTTCAGACTGTGGGAAAAGTTTCTCTCAACTGTGTCCCTTAAAAATACATGAACGTATACACACAGGAGAGAAACCATACTCCTGCTCTGACTGTGAGATGAGATTCTACATATCTGGCAATTTAAAAAGACACCAACGTATACATAAGAAGTGGTAGTGGATTGGATACACTCTATTGTAATCCTATTGTTTCTCACTGTGAGAGAACTGTGCAGAGGTACGGGAAAGTTGTAGAATGTTAGAATCTCTTAACTGATCAGTGTGCACCTTGTCAGTTTTGCAGTGCTTAGATAGCTCCTACTGTAAAGATAATGAGAGGTCTAGGATATTGAGGAAACCATGAGTACATGCATCCATGCCGTGTGTCAGCATTGCAGGATGGTGGTGGTGGTGTGGGGTGTGTTTTCATGGCAGACATTGGGCCCCTTGATAAAAGTGGAGCAACGTTTGAATGCCACAGGATATCTAGAAATCATTGTCAATCAGGTGCATCCCTTCATGGCAGAAGTTATCCATCTGCAAATATATTTTTTCAGCTGGATTATGCCCCATGCCACAAGGCTTGTCCAGAAAAGGTTCCACGAACATGACAGTGAATTCAGCTTACTGCAGTGGCCTTCCGAGGCACCAGATCTCAATCCAATTGTGCATCTGTTGTAGGAGATGGAACAAGCTATTCTGAGTAGAAATACACTACCAGACAACTTGACACTGTGGGAAGCATTGCAGTCAACATGGCCCAGCATCCCAGTGGAACGCTTTCGACACCTTGTAGAGTCCATGCCCCGACAAATTGAGGCTGTTCTGATGACAAAGACTATCAGCTGTTCAGAAATGACAGGTCCAGAGAGGGGATGCGAGGAGGGGGCGTGGCTATGTATGTGAATCACAGTATGCAGGCAAAGAGAAGAATAACTGACCTAGAGAAAGTTTGAGTGTCTTCAGCTCCGTCCTAAACAACACCCCAGCTCAGTTTCATCTCTGGTAGTGGAGTGCTCTAACATCCACCATGGGCACATGACAAAACACTGCAGCAGAACACTGTGGATTATCTCATAAGTCTCATCCTGTGTGGAGACTTTAATCACCTGCCCATCAAGATGCTGACAAACTCCCATCCAGACATGAAACAAGTGGCCAAAGACAAGACCACAGAGGGGACTCCATCCTAGATCTGATCAACACAACCCACTGTGCTTGCTCCTCTCGGATCCAGTGATCACAAATGTCTGCTGTTCTCTCCAAACACAACATCAGGAGGGAGAAGTAATCCTTCTACCCCCCCCCCCCCCCCCCCCCCCCCCCCCCCACACACACACAGCGGAGTCGCTCACCACCTTCCGGAGACATTTGAAACCCCACCTCTTTAAGGAATACCTGGGATAGGATAAAGTAATCCTTCTACCCCCCCCCCACCCCACAGCGGAGTCACTCACCACCTTCCGGAGTCATTTGAAACCCCACCTTTTTAAGGAATACCTGTGATAGGATAAAGTAATCCTTCTACCCCCCCCCCCCCCCCCCAAAATTGTAAAGTGCTTATCCCACTGGCTATAGGGTAAACGCACCAATTTGTGAGTCGCTCTGGCTAAGAGCGTCTGCTAAATGACGTTAATGTGCCCTTGAGCAAGGCACTTAACCCCAATTGCTCCTGTAAGTCGCTCTGGATAAGAGCGTCTGCTAAATGACTAAAATGTAAATGTAAATGTAGAAGAGAGGTGCAGCGGAAAAAATGACATCTGGTAACTCAGAACAGAAAGTAGACCTTTGCACGATATATGGCCAGTACTGACTGGTATGCCATATATGAGGTGGAGACATTCAACTCCTGATTTCAAACTGCACTTGATGTATGCATGTCAATAAGAAATAAGAAAACAACAATACTGGACCAGCCCTGGATGACTGAAAGAATAAAGGCTGCCATCAGGAAAATGCAGAATATTTTCAACAGATGGGGAGAAACAATGACATGGAGAAAATACAGAAACACAGTGCAAATGATTATCAAGGAAGCAAAGACAATCTTCTACAAAACTGAAATCCAGGACCTAAACAAGAAAAACCCTAAGGAATGGTGGGACTTCATTAACAATGGACTGGGACCAAAGAAAACATCAGGAGGGAGAATACAGGTCGAGGGAATTGAAGACGACGACGTGGCTGATGTTTTTGAATGCCTTCTTTTCTGAGGCGTGGACAAGCACCACACCTCTTGCCATCTTCCCCCTGCCCATGCCTACAAAGCAGGTTGAGCTGTGCAGCATTGGCTAGTTAAAGCAAGCTCTGAACAGACTCAGAGCACGTAAAGCATGTGGGCCTGATGGAATTCCAGCCTGGCTACTAAAGAGCATGCAGAAGATCTAGCCCCTGTCATCAAACACATTGTTAAAACTGTCCCCTGCCAGTAGGAGGTGTTATCTTAGTGCACGATTCAGTATGACTACCTCCCAAAGTCCAGCACTACTACCGCCCTTGTGAAAGCCACATACTCCTGGCTGACAGCTACAGACTCCATAAACCCAACAATGGTGAGGGTGTTACTTGCTGATGTGTCCAAAGCCTTTGATCGAGTAGATCACCCATAGTTCCTGCAACATCTGTCTGACATTGAACTGTGTCCAAGGTTACTAGCCTGGCTCCACAGCTACACCACCGAAAGAGGGCAGAGGGTGATGGCAACTGGCACATTTAGCCCTTGGTCAGAGGACCATCCACAAACTGCACCACTAATCCTAGGAGGACAGGAAGTACCAGTGGTAACAACAACCAAGTATCTTGGTTTTCATCTAGACTCTAACCTCAGTGGTGACACCTGGAGCAGCCAGTGAGAAAGGCCTCGAAACGCCTTTTTGACTGTTCTTGCCAGTAATGTCCTACTGAAGATCTGGTCACAGTCTATACTATACTGGCCAGGCCTTGTCTGGAATACGGTGGAGTGCTGTTAGTTGGATGCAGTAAAAAGCAGCAGGCCCAGCTAGACAGGGTGCAGAGGAGGGCCTTGAGGATCATCTCCAGAGGTGGAGCAGTCCAACCACAGCTCCCGTCACTGCAGAGCAGGCGAGAACAGGCTGCAGTGCACCTGGTGAAGGACATGCACACTCTTGACCTTCCACTGAATGACCTGCTCCCTCCAAGAAGAGGTAACTGCACCACCAGGCTCCTGAGAAACAGCCACAAACTGTCCTGTATAACTGCCCGTACAAACCGCCTGCGAAACGCCACTCTACCCACTGCTTTTTTTAAATAACATTTTAATATTTCAATTTCCATCATGAAAAATGTCCTGTAATGTTTCAAGTGTTCTGTATTCTACTTATGTCACATATTGTGTTATGTATTTAACAGGTAGCCTAGCGGTTAAGAGTGTTGGGCCAGTAACTGAAAGGTCGCGGGTTTGAATCCAGAGCCAACTAGGTCAAAAATCTGTCATTGTGGCCTTGAGCAAGGCAATTAACCCCAATTGCTGCTATAAGTCGCTCTAGATAAGAGCATCTGCTAAATTACAAATATGTAATGAAAAATAATGTTTGTACATTAATTTGTGCTGGGCAACCTTTTCTCTTGTGCATAAATATAACAAAGTGTTTAAAGTGAAATAGTTAGTCTATACAGTGCATTCTGAAAGTATTCAGACCCCTTGACTTCTTCAACAAAAAAATAAGTTACAGCCTTATTGTAAAAATGTTATTTATTTTTTTACAAACAACAACAAAAATCCCTCATCAATCTACACACAATACCCCATAATGACAAAGTGGAAACAGGTTTAGACATTTTTGCAAAACCTTATTTACATTAGTATTCCAGACCCTTTGCTATGAACCTCGAAATTTAGCTCAGGTGCATCCTGTTTCCATTGATATTCCTTGAGATGTTTCTACAACTTGATTGGAGTCCACCTGAGATAAATTCAATTGATTGGACATGGTTTGAAAAGGCACACACCTGTCTATATAACATCCCACAGTTGACATTGCATGTCAGAGCAAAAACCAAGCCATGAGGTTGAAGGAATTGTCCGTAGAGCTCCGAGACAGGATTGTGATGAGGCACAGATCTGGGGAAGGGTACCAAAAAATTTCTGCAGCATTGAAGGTCCCCAAGAACACCGTGGCCTCCTCCATTCTTAAATGGAAGAAGTTTGGAATCAACAAGATTCTTCCTAGAGCTGTCCGCCCGGCCAACTGCGCAATCGGAGGAGAAGGGCCTTGGTCAGGGAGGTGACCAAGAACCCGATGATCACTTTGACAGAGCTCCAGAGTTCAGCCCGCTTGGAGTTTGCCAAGAGGCACCTAAAGGACTCTGATCATGAGAAACAAGATTCTCTGGTCTGTTGTTACCAAGATTGAACTCTTTGGCCTGAATACCAAGCGTCACTTCTGGAGGAAACCTGGCACCATGCCTACGGTGAAGCATGGTCGTGGCAGTATCATGCTGTGCGGATGTTTTTCAGAGGCAGGGACTGGGTGACTAGTCAGGATCGAGGGAATAATGAACGGAGCAAAGTACAGAGAGATCCTTGATGAAAACCTGCTCCAGAGCGCTCAGGACTTCAGACTTGGGCGAAGGTTCACCTGGCCCAGCCAGACTTGAACCCGATTTAACATCTCCGGAGAGACCAGAAAATAGCTTTGCAGCAACGCTCCCCATCCAACCTGACAGAGTTTGAGAGGATCTGCAGAGAAGAATGAATGAAACTCCCCAAATACAGGTGTGCCAAGCTTGTAGCATCATACCCAAGAAGACTCGATGGTGTAAGTGCTGCCAAAGGTGCTTCAAGAAAGTACTGAGTAAAGGGTCTGAATACTTAGATATTTCCGTTTTTTTATTAATAAATTAGGAAAAATGTCTAAACCTGTCTTTTGCTTTGACATTATGGGGTATTGTGTGTAGATTGATGAGGGGGAAAAACAATTTAACCAACTTTAGAATATGGCTGTAACGTAATAAAATGTGGAAAAAGTCAAGGGGTCTGAATACTTTCAGATTGCACTGTATATAGCCAAGCTATCATTGACTAGGTATTGGCACCCCATGTATATAGCCATGCTATCATTGACTAGGTATTGGCACCCCATGTATATAGCCAAGCTACCATTGACTAGGTATTGGCACCCCATGTATATAGCCAAGCTATCATTGCTCATCGTGTATTAATTCCTTGTGCTACAATCTTTTTTCCTATTATTATAATTGTTGTATTGTGTTCTCCATTGTTGGTCAACATTTCACTGTTAGTCTACACATGTTGTTTACCAAACATGTGACAAAATGAAATGACTACGTGTTTAGTGAATTGTCTTCTAAAACTATGCTGAAAAAATATATAAACTTGACATGTAAAGTGTTGGTCCCATGTTTCATGAGCTGAAATAAAAGATACTGGATATTTTCCATACCCACAAAAAGCTTATTTCTCTCCAACTTGGTGCACAAATTTGTTTCCAGTTCTGTTAGTGAGCATTTTTTCTTTGCCAAGATTATCAATCCACCTGCGAGTTGTGGCATATCAAGAAGCTGATTAAACCGCATGATCATTACACAGGTGCACCTTGTGCTGGGTACAATAAAAGGCCACTCTGAAATGTGCAGTTTTGTCACACAACACAATGCCACAAATGTCTACATTTTGAGGGAGTGCGCAATTGGCATTCTGACTGCAGGAATGTTCACAAGAGCCCAGGACCTCCACATCGGTCTTCTTCACCTGCAGGATAATCTGAGACCAGCCACCCGGACAGCTGATGAAACTGAGGAGTATTTATATCTGTAATAAAGCCCTTTTAGTGGGGAAAAATCATTCTTATTGGCTGATGGGTGGGCCCCTGTCATGTGAAATCCATAGATTAGGGCCTAATGAATGTATTTCAATTGACTGATTTCCTTATATGCACTGTACCCCAGTAAAATTGTTGAATGTTGTGTTTATATTTTTGTTCAGTTAAAATCTTACCAAAAAACTGATGATGAATATGTTTGGAAAACTGCATTGATCTGCCAATGAAAAATAATGTTTGTACATGAATTTGTACTGGTCAACCTCTCCTCCTCTTTTGTATTCAGTTCTTCAATATTAGATCTGACAGTATGAATGGTTCTTATGGTTGTATTCAGTTCTTCCATATTAGATCTGACAGTATGAATGGTTCTTATGGTTGTATTCAGTTCTTCCATATTAGATCTGACCGTATTAATGGTTCTTATGGGCTGAGTGCCTGGAGTGACTACAGTCATACCAAGTTTTCTTTGACCCTGTGATCTCACCAGGACAGAACCACCAGATGGTGGCAGTGATGTACCTTTCATTGATATGAATGCTCAGAGTGAAAGACCTGAGTACTCACATGTGATGGCCCACATAAACCACAACCTTTCCTATTGTGTTAGTAAGGACCACAGCATATTCGGCAGCCATCGTTCAAAATGTGTTCATACATACGGTACAATGGGAGGGGGTGTGGCATTCACAGGGGACCAGGAAGTTGATCTCAGACTTCTATTTAGGACTGGGATCCTATCCAGATTTGACAAATTAACAGTGAGGACAAACCCAGCCTGCCTCTCTCCTTCCACACTGATTCTAAACCTACAGTCACCTAGTCCTGATTGTGACAGTGGAGCCTAGTTTGCATTGCAGGATCTAGAGATGGCATCAGTAGACAGTTTTCCATTGGCCTAGGTTTATTTGACAAAAAAACATTTAGCAAAGAAATCATTGCAACATGATGGAAACGCAGATACAGGAGACATTTTCTAAAGATCCATAAATGTTTTATCTTTCCAACAGGGGCAGGAAAACATTGAAGAACCACAGTGCAATGTCGCGAAGGTGTAAAAATGGCGCTGCTAAAATCAGAGATTCTTCTCCTGAGTACATACCTTCAAATCTTGAGGACACACCGACGTCCCCTGTATACAAACCTTACATATAGGACTTCAAGTTGTAAAATAGTGAACCACTCCTTTAATGTAGTGGTAGGTGCTATGAAAGGGATGTTTTAAAAAAAAACGATAATGTTGTATTTTGTTCATTAGTCCACTGTTAATACAACAGCAAAACTGTTGCATGTTAGCAATTAAGTTTTCAAGATTTCAGTACAGAGAAACAAGTGTGATGATGCAAATGAGGAAAATGATAATTGCATACAATTTGCATCCTCACACTTGTTGCAATGTGCTACAGTGTTTCCCAATCCTGGTCCAGGGGACACAAAGGGGTGCACTTTTTAGTTTTTGCCCTAACACTCACACAGTGGATTCAACTAAGCAACTCCAGCCTTTGAATGGAATAAGGTATGTGAGGGCTAGGGCAAAAACACACATGTACACATTTTTACATTTACATTTGAGTCATTTAGCAGACGCTCTTATTAAATATGGTTTCTACTGACTCCTTGTAGATTTGTGTAATTCGATAAGAACTGCCTAGTTAAATAAAGTTTCAATAATAATACAATATGTCCATAATAAAATGGCCACTGTAAAACACACAGGGTGTTCTCTCCTTAGGCCTACCTTCCTTTCTGCGTCAGACTTCTGAATCTACTTCTGAAAGTACCATGCTTAGATTCATAATAACATCTCAGATTGAACTCTTCCCAAACAGCGACAGTTTCGTTGCAAACAAGACACACTAGTTTGATATTGGAGAAATACAATGAATATATTTTAATAGAACAGGTAGGACTATTAATACAGACATTGGTGATTTTACCACTGTAATCAGATGGACATTATTATGTTATGGTCATTGAATTGATTAGCCCACTAACCACGTGTTAAATGTGTAGTGTAGCTTCACTGTGTAGGACTATGAATTGGGCAGCTATAGGCTATTTGTTAATAGGCTAATTATGTTCTGGCCTGCAGACTAGCTACAAGCTCAGCAACAAATTGACTGGAGGCCAAACCTAGTTGCCAACCCCCCTATATTGTAAATTCAATCTGGTTGGTATAAGATTGAAATGGGAAAATAATGTACCTGTGAACACCCTATGAAATAGCTCCCCAATACCGTCTGATGTATATATTTAATGTATTACATGAATGGTGACCACAGCCCTTCCGACAATACATTTAAAACGTGTTTGACTGTGTTTTTTCCCACCCTGCTGAATGTATCCAATGTTCCATATCAAATGTGTGTCCTATTATGACACATCTGGCAGTTTCTTCTCTCCATCTTTCTTGGCCTAGTATCATTTTATTTATTTTTTATCTGTGTTTTTTGGTCACTACCATGTCAGGAAAATACCATGGTACTGGTGCAACTCCCATGGTATTTCCCTGACATGGTATTACAATGAAAACAATACCACGGTACTATCATGTTTATTGGGGTCACTACAGTGGCAGGAAAATGCCATGGTATTTGCACCAGTGCCATAGTATTTTCCTGCCTTGGTAGTGACCCAAAAAACATCATAGTACAATGGAATGTTGTTGTTCATTGTACTACGATGGTACATTTTTGTAAGAGCTGTCCTTCACATCGGAGTGCCAATGCTGGCTCTTTGCATCTCTTGACCATGTCGCGCGGACCGGGCACAAAGCTCAAGGAGCGCTCTCCACTTCCCTCCGGTAGTTATTTAGCAAGCCTGATAACACATCACCCCCGACAGACACAAGCAAAAACTCTTGCATAAATGTAGAAGCCTATACACCTAAACACTAGCGATCTGACATGCTGTATTGCATGGAAACTGCAGGCTACTAACAACAGCAGCTACATAGTCTAGCTTACTATGGCCCTGTCCCTCTGTCCAGGGTAAACAAAGAGGTAATGTTGTGTCTTCTATATACAGTATAGGTCATTTGTTTGAGAGAATGTGAATGGGATAACATTTGGTTCATATATAGACACTAACTATTTGATTTAAAACAGTTTGTTTAATTTAATTATACACAAAAAGATGTTGCCAGTAGACATGCCAGTACATCAGGAGACGTGGAGGAGGCCGTAGGAGGGCAACAACCCAGCAGCAGGACCGCTACCTCCGCCTTTGTGCAAGGATGAGCAGGAGGAGCACTGCCAGAGCCCTGCAAAATGACTTCCAGCAGGCCACAAATGTGCATGTGTCTGCTCAAACGGTCAGAAACAGACTCCATGAGGGTGGTATGAGGGCCCGACGTCCACAGGTGGGGGTTGTGCTTACAGCCCAACACCGTGCAGGACGTTTGGCATTTGCCAGAGAACACCAAGATTGGCAAATTCGCCACTGGCGCCCTGTGCTCTTCACAGATGAAAGCAGGTTCACACTGAGCACGTGACAGAGTCTGGAGACGCCGTGGAGAACGTGCTGCTGCCTGCAACATCCTCCAGCATGACCGGTTTGGCGGTGGGTCAGTTATGGTGTGGGGTGGCATTTCTTTGGGGGGCCGCACAGCCCTCCATGTGCTCGCCAGAGGTAGCCTGACTGCCATTAGGTACAGAGATGAGATCCTCAGACCCCTTGTGAGACCATATGCTGGTGCGGTTGGCCCTGGGTTCCTCCTAATGCAAGACAATGCTAGACCTCATGTGGCTGGAGTGTGTCAGCAGTTCCTGCAAGAGGAAGGCATTGATGCTATGGACTGGCCCGCCCGTTCCCCAGACCTGAATCCAATTGAGCACATCTGGGACAATATGTCTCGCTCCATCCACCAACGCCACGTTGCACCACAGACTGTCCAGGAGTTGGCGGATGCTTTAGTCCAGGTCTGGGAAGAGATCCCTCAGGAGACCATCCACCACCTCATCAGGAGCATGCCCAGGCTTTGTAGGGAGGTCATACAGGCACGTGGAGGCGACTCACACTACTGAGCCTCATTTTGACTTGTTTTAAGGACTTTACATCAAAGTTGGATCAGCCTGTAGTGTGGTTTTCCACTTTAATTTTGAGGGTGACTCCAAATCCAGACCTCCATGGGTTGATACATTTGATTTCCATTGATAATTTTTGTGTGATTTTGTTGTCAGCACATTCAACTATGTAAAGAAAAAAGTATTTAATAAGATTATTTCATTCATTCAGATCTAGGATGGGTTGTTTAAGTGTTCCCTTAATTTTTTTGAGCAGTGTATTTTGCAGATGGATAACTGCTGCCATGAAGGGATGCACCTGATTGGTAATGATGTTTAGATATCCTGTGGCATTCAAATGTTGACACATGGCATGGATGCATGTACTCATGGTTTTCTCCATACCCTTGTCCTCCCATCAGCAAGAAACAGCAGGAATGGGGGGATTCATCAGACTAGGCAATGTTTTTCTAATTCTTCCTTAGCCCACTGCAACTGCAGTTTCTTGTTTTCTGCTGAAAGCTAATGGGGATCCATAATAAATACACCACAACTACATCATTAAGGATCATAGCTTTCACCTGGGTTCACCTGGTCAGTCTATGTCATGGAAAGAGCAGGTGTCCTTAATGTTTTGTACACTCAGTGTATGTTGTGTCTACTAGCTCATTTCCCACAGAAAACTGCAGAGGGAAGCAGTACCACCCAGTCAACCATCAGACTCCATTATGAGACGCATCACAGAGGATATTCAACCCTAAGGGCAAATCCAAGGTCATCTCAATATCATTACAGTAGAAGCTAACAAAACACACCAAAACTGACAAGGTGAACACTGATCAGTGAAGTAAAGAGAGGTTAACATTCTATAACGGGACCACCCATACACAAAAATGTATGCAAGCATGACTGTAAGTCGCTTTGGATAAAAGCGTCTGCTAAATGGCATATTATTTATTATATTATTTATAACGCTCCCTTTGATTTTGAATTTTAGGACCCCTTTAGTTACAAAAATATATATTTTAAAATGATTTGATCAAATATTGAATTTGGCCTTTACTATTTCATCCCATAGAAACACATTGAATGGTAAAAAAATAAAATAAGACTAATAGAAACTAATAGAAACACATTCATAAATGGCCCAAAAACAGACTAATGGTGAAAACTGATCATCACATCATCTCTATCTGATACATTCAGGATCCCCAGCGGCTACTCTTCCTGGGGTACAAACAGGAAACACAAAAAATACATCATCAAGCACTACATTTACAATTTAGTCATGTTGCAGATGCTCCCATCCAGAAATCTAGTGCATTCATCTTATGATAGCCAGGAGAGACATCCACGTATCACAAGCATAATACAATGCAAAATACATTTGAAAAAATCTGTCTCTTCAAATCAAATTTTATTTGTCACATACACGTGTTTAGCAGATGTTATTGCAGGTGTAGCGAAATGCTTGTGCTTCTAGCTCCGACAGTGCAGTAATATCTAACAATTTCACAACATATACCCCAATACACACAAATCTAAGCAAGGAATGGAATTTAAGAATATAGATACATACAGTGAGGGAAAAAACTATTTGATCACCTGCTGATTTTATTAGTTTGCCCACTGACAAAGACATGATCAGTCTATACATTTAATGGGAGGTTTATTTGAACAGTGAGAGACAGAATAACAACAAAAAAATCCAGAAAAACGCATATCAAAAATTTTATAAATTTATTTGCATTTTAATGAGGGAAATAAGTATTTGACCCCTCTGCAAAACATGACTTAGTACTTGGTGGCAAAACCCTTGTTGGCAATCACAGAGGTCAGATGTTTCTTGTACTTGACCACCAGGTTTGCACACATCTCAGGAGGGATTTTGTCCCACTCCTCTTTGCAGATCTTCTCGAAGTCATTAAGGTTTCGAGGCTGACGTTTGGCAACTCGAACCTTCAGCTCCTTCCACAGATTTTCTATGGGATTAAGGTCTGGAGACTGGCTAGGCCACTCCAGGACCTTAATGTGCTTCTTCTTGAGCCACTCCTTTGTTGCCTTGGCCGTGTGTTTTGGGTCATTGTCATGCTGGAATACCCATCCACGACCCATTTTCAATGCCCTGGCTGAGGGAAGGAGGTTCTCACCCAAGATTTGACAGTACATGGTCCCATCCATCATCCCTTTGATGCGGTGAAGTTGTCCTGTCCCCTTAGCAGAAAAACACCCCCAAAGCATAATGTTTCCACCTCCATGTTTGACGGTGGGGATGGTGTTCTTGGGGTCATAGGCAGCATTCCTCCTCTTCCAAACACGGCGAGGTGAGTTGATGCCAAAGAGCTCCATTTTGGTCTCATCTGACCACAACACTTTCACCCAGTTCTCCTCTGAAACATTCAGATGTTCATTGGCAAACTTCAGACGGCCCTGTATATGTGCTTTCTTGAGCAGGGGGACCTTGCGCGCGCTGCATGATTTCAGTCCTTCACGGCGTAGTGTGTTACCAATTGTTTTCTTGGTGACTATGGTCCCAGTTGCCTTGAGATCATTGACAAGATCCTCCCGTGTAGTTCTGGGCTGATTCCTCACCGTTCTCATGATCATTGCAACTCCACGAGGTGAGATCTTGCATGGAGCCCCAGGCCGAGGGAGATTGACAGTTATTTTGTGTTTCTTCCATTTGCGAATAATCGCACCAACTGTTGTCACCTTCTCACCAAGCTGCTTGGCGATGGTCTTGTAGCCCATTCCAGCCTTGTGTAGGTCTACAATCTTGTCCCTGACATCCTTGGAGAGCTCTTTGGTCTTGGCCATGGTGGAGAGTTTGGAATCTGATTGATTGATTGCTTCTGTGGACTCTTAAAGGGAGTGCTCCTAATCTCAGCTCGTTACCTGTATAAAATAAACCTGGGAGCCAGAAATCTTTCTGATTGAGAGGGGGTCAAATACTTACTTCCCTCATTAAAATGCAAATCAATTTATAACATTTTTGACATTAGTTTTTCTGGATGTTTTTTTGTTGTTCTGTCTCTCACTGTTCAAATAAACCTACCATTAAAATTATAGGCTAATCATTTCTTTGTCAGTGGGCAAACGTACAAAATCAGCAGGGGATCAAATACTTTTTTCCCTCACTGTATATGGACAAGCAATGACAGAGCGGCATGGACTAAGATACAGTAGAATGTTATAGAATACAGTATATACACATATGAGATGTGTAAAATGCTTCACATTTACATTTACGTCATTTAGCAGACACTCTTATCCAGAGCGACTTACAAATTGGTGCATTCACTTTATAGCCAGTGGGATAACCACTTTACAATATTATATACATTTTTTTGGGTGTGGTGGGGTAAGGGGGGGTAGAAGGATTACTTTATCCTATCCCAGGTATTCCTTAAAGAGGTGGGGTTTCAAGTGTCTCTGGAAGGTGGTGAGTGACTCCGCTGTCCTGGCGTCGTGAGGGAGTTTGTTCCACCATTGGGGTGCCAGAGCAGCGAACAGTTTTATCTGGGCTGAGCAGGAACTGTGCAGCAGGCCAGAGGTGGATGAACGCAATGCCCTCGTTTGAGTGTAGGGACTAATGAGAGCCTGAAGGTACGGAGGTGCCGTTCCCCTCACAGCTCCGTAGGCAAGCACCATGGTCTTGTAACAGATGCAAGCTTCAACTGGAAGCCAGCATCAGCATCAGCTGAGCTAAAAGTTCCTGTTGTGCCATAAGGTGTTATTTTATGTTTTTTTTAATCTTGTCTTATTGCTAGCTTGAGTTACCTGGCAGTTCCATGTAGTCATGGCTCTATTTAATACTGTGAGTTTCCCAGCGTCTGTTCTGGACCTGGGGACTGTGAAGAAAGATCATGCTGCATGTCTTGTGTTGTACCGATGAGTGTCCGAACTAGCTCATTCCCACAGAAAAATGCAGAGGAAAGCAGTACCACCCAGTCATCTATCAGACCTTACTGAGTGTATTCAACCCTAAGGGCAAATCCAATGTCATCTCAATATCTTTACAGTAGAAGATAACAAAACACACCAAAACTGACAGGGTGAACACTGATCAGTAAAGTCAAGAGAGGTTAACATTCTATAACGCTCCCTTTCCTCTGCACAGTTCTCTCACAGTGAGAAACAATAGGATTACAATAGAGTGTTACGCTTTCATACTGTTATCAAATGCACTGTTACCACTTCCTTTATGAGGTGAGAATGAAGTGATGAGTGACTTTACTCTTAACTGGTCTGAGACAACTGTTGAGGCTTCTCTCCTTAATGTATACGTTGATGTGTTTATAAGTAAGTGTTTTCTCCTGTGTGTGTTCTCCGATGACCTTTTAGCTCAACTGATGTTTTAAAACATTTTCCACAATCAGAGCAGCAGTAAGGCTTCTCTCCTGTGTGTGTACGTTCATGTTGTTTTAAGTTGCCAGGTTGAGAGAAACTCGCAGCACAGTCAGCGCAGGAGTAAGGCTTCTCCCCTGTGTGTATACGTTCATGTTGTTTTAAGTTAACAGGTTGAGAGAAACTCGCCCCACAGTCAGAGCAGAAGTAAGGCTTCTCTCCTGTGTGTGTTCTTTGATGAACCTTTAGCATAGTTGATGTTGTGAAGCATTTTACACAATTAGAGCAGGAGTAAGGCTTCTCTCCTGTATGTATACGTTCATGCTGTTTTAGGTGGCTCTGTTGAGAGAAACTCTTTTCACAGTCAGAGCAGGAGTAAGGCTTCTCTCCTGTGTGTGTTCTCTGATGACGTTTTATTTCAGCTGATGTTGTGAAGCATTTTACACAATTAGAGCAGGAGTAAGGCTTCTCTCCTGTGTGTATACGTTCATGTGTTTTTAAGTGGCCCAGTTGAGAGAAACTATTTCCACAGTCAGAGCAGGAGTAAGGCTTCTCTCCTGTGTGTGTTCTCTGGTGCCGTTTTAGCTTAGCTGGTGTTGTGAAGCATTTTACACAATCAGAGCAGGAGTAAGGCTTCTCTCCAGTGTGTATTTTTAGGTGTATTTTTAGCTGTGATAGAATTGGGAAAATCTCCTCACAATGTGGGCAATGGTGAGACCTCTTAGCTCTGTGATCTTCCTGCTGTTGCTCTCTGGATGTAGAGAATGTCTTAACATGGTCTCCTGTGTGAACAACATCAGAAGAACGAGTCAGTTGGTGTAATATACAGCACCAGTCAAAAGTTGACACACCTACTCATTCAAGGGTTTTATTTATTTTTACTATTTTCTACCTAGAATAATAGTGAAGACATTCAATTCAATAACACAAATTTAATCATGTAGTAACCAAAAAAAAGTGTTATACAAATCAAAATATATTTTATATTTTAGACTCTTCAAAGTAGCCACCCTTTGCCTTGACAGCGTTGCACACACTTGGCATTCTATCAACCAGCTTCACCTAGAATGCTTTTCCAACAGTCTTGAAGGTGTTCCCACACATACTGAGCACTTGTTGGCTGCTTTTCCTTCACTCTGCGGTCCAACTCATCCCAAATCATCTCAATTGGGTTGAGGTCGGGTGATTGTGGAGGCCAGGTCATCTGATGCAGCACTCCATCACTCTCCTTCTTGGTCAAATAGCCCTTACACAGCCTGTAGGTAGGTGTGTTGGGTCATTGTCCTGTTGAAAAACAAATGGTAGTCCCACTAAGTGCAAACCAGATGGGATGGCATATCGCTGCCGAATGCTGTGGTAGCCATGCTGGTAAGTGTGCCTTGAATTCTAAATGAATCACAGACAGTGTCACCAGCAAAGCACCCCCACACCATCTCCTCCATGCTTCACGGTGGAAACTACACATGTGGAGATCATCCGTTCACCTACTCTGCGTCTCACAAAGACAAGGCTGATGGAACCAAAAATCTGAAATTTGGACTCATCAGACAAAAAGACAGATTACCACCGGTCTAATATCCATTGCTCGTGTTTCTTTGCCCAAGCAAGTCTCTTCTTCTTATTGGTGTCCTTCAGTAGTGGTTTCTTTGCAGCAATTCGACCATGAAGGCCTGATTCATGCAGTCTCCTCTGAAAAGTTGATGTTGAGAAAGAAATTCCACAAATTAACTTTTAACAAGGCACACCTGTTAATTGAAATGCATTCCAGGTGACTACCTCATGAAGCTGGTTGACAGAAAGCCAAGAGTGTGCAAAGCTGGCAAAGGGTGGCTACTTAAAATATATTTTGATTTGTTTAACACTTTTTTTGGTTACTACGTGATTCCATATGTGTTATTGAATAGTTTTAAATGTCGTCACTATTATTCGACAACATAGAAAATAGTAAAAATAAAGAAAAACCCTGGAATGAGGAGGTGTGTCCAGACTTTGGACTGGTAATGTACATATACATTTATTTTACGAAGTCCTTTTTACAAATCGGCAAAGCCACAAAGTGCTTTACAGAAACCCTTCCTAAAATCACGAAAGAGCAAGCAATGCAGGTGTAGAAGCACCGTGGCTACTAACAATCTTCTGGCTGTACCAGGTGACATATGTATTCATATCAGTAGGCTGTACAATACAAAAGGGGGAAAAAACTATTCGAAAAAAACTATTTGAAAAGTGGGTAAGAGTCAAAAGCTAAAAAGGGGCAAAAGTCATTAAAATGATGAGCCATATCATCCTCCACTCACTATCACAAGGGTTAGTAACTACACAGACTCATTTCATAGAACTTTAAAACACTGGCAGTTTGTCTACTTCACTTCTTTAGTCTACTCTCTGATCACTCCAGATAGCCCTGTGAATAAAACACATGCTGGCAATACTGGTGTCAAACCATGCAAGTCTCTGTAGCACGAAATAACATCTACCTTTTCATACAAACAGTTCATCATAAAACAGGTCTACTGCAACTTTTCATGCACAGTGAGACGTTGGAATAAACACAAACTTAGTTAGATCGAACCTGCTCTTACCATGAGAAACAGATTCCCCAATCTTCTCCTCCTCTTCTTCATCTTTAATGATGACATTCAGCTCCAGTTTTTGACTGCAGTCTTCCAGCTTCACTGATGCCATCTCTGGATCCTGCAGTGCAAACTGGGCTCCACTGTCACAATCAGGACCCAGTAACTGTAGGTTTGGACTAAGTGTGGAAGGAGAGAGGCAGGCTGGGTTTGTCCTCACTGTTGATGTTACCGGCCTCAGATTTAATTCTAGTCGGCCTGTAGTAATAAAGAGAAACGGACACAAAGAGTTTTTGTCTTGACAGTTCTGGCACTTTCTTTATTCTCTAAAATATAGATTATATTTTTTGTTGTTCAATTATCTAATTCAGTGTTTGCCTTGGACTGACATAGATGCAGGTACACCAACTGAGCGCCATGCTCAGTTGGTAGAGCATGGCGCTTGCAACGCAAGGGTTGTGGGTTCGTTTCCCACGGGGGGCCAGTATGAAAAATGTATGCACTCACTAATTGTAAGTCGCTCTGGATAAGAGCGTCTGCTAAAATGTGCTGCTGCTAAAGTGCACTTAACCTATAGGTGGTTTCCCAAATTCACATAAATGCACAATTGACTCAAAAACCATTTAGTCCAAGGTTACAGTTTGTTTTAGGCAGTACTATGTAATATGTACCTGAATAACGTTGTCTTCACTGTATTATTTCACTCAAAAACCAATTGTATTTCCTGTTCACACCATAGCAACATTTATTGATAAAGACAGAAACTACTGAATGTGTCTGAATATTAGTACACATGTAGAAAACTGATAATCATTACATTCAGCTTCAAATCTGTAGTGTGACCGTGACATTTTCTCTCTGCACCGGCACTGTCCTCACTGAAGTCCGTTGAAGCAGAACGAGAGGGCACCGCCATTTTACCTCGTGAATTTTACACAAAACCAATAACATGCTAAATGAACTCAGAAATATCAAATAAACGTGCTATTACATACCTCTAGTAATAAACAGAAACAGACACAAAGGTTATCTTCTTGACTGCACAGTTTTGGCGCTTTCTTTTTTCTGAAGAATACCTGCCCGGAACATCCTATTCCCCCACTACCATAGTGTGTGTGTATATATATATATATATATACACACACACATATATATATATATATATATACACACACACCACCAAGACTCTTCCTAGAGCTGGCCGCCTGGCTAAAGTGAGCCATCGGGGGAGAAGGGCGTTGGTGACAACAAGCCGATGGTCACTCTGACAGAGCTCCATAGTTCCACGGTAGAGATAGGAGAAACTTCCAGAAGGACAACCATCTCTGCAGCACTCCACCAATCAGGCCTTTATGTTAGTGGCTAGACGGAAGCCACTCCTCAGTAAAAGGCACGACAGCCTAATTGGAATTTGCCAAAAGGCACCTAAAGACTCTCAGACCATGAGAAGCAAGATTATCTGGTCTGATGAAACCAATATTGAACTCCTTGGCCTGAATGCCAATCATCACATCTGGAGGAAACCTGGCACCATCCCTACGATGAAGCATGGTGGTGGCAGCATCATGCTGTGGGATGTCTTTCAGCGGCAGGGACTGGGAGACTAGTCAGGATCGAGGGAAAGATGAACAGAGCAAAGTACAGAGAGATCCTTGATGAAAACCTTCTCCAGAGCGCTCAGGACCTCAGACTGGGGCGAAGGTTCACCTTCCAACAGGACAACAACCCTAAGCACACAGCTAAGACAACACAGGAGTGGCTTCAGGACAAGTCTCTGAACGTCCTTGAGTGGCCCAGCCAGAGCCCGGATTTTAATCCGATCTAACATCTCTGGAGAGACCAGAAAATAGCTGTGCACCGACGCTCCCCATCCAATCTGACAGAGCTTGAGAGGATCTGCAGAGAAGAATGGGAGAAACTCCCCAAATACAGGTGTGCCAAGCTTGTAGCGTCATACCAAAGAAAACTTGAGGCTGTATTCGCTGCCAAAGGTGCTTAAAGAAAAGTACTGAGTATAGGGTCTGAATACTTATGTAAATGTGATATTTACGTATAAAGAAAAATAATAAAAAATTACAAATTGGTAAAATTTCTACAAACCTGTTTTTGCTTTGTCATTATGGGATATTGTGTGTAGATTGATGAGGTTAACAAACAATGTAATCTATTTTAGAATAAGGATGTAACGTAACAAAATGTGGAAAAAGTCAAGGGGTCTGAATAATTTCCCAATGCACAGTATGTTGAATCCTTTTAGCAAGGTTGCTTCCCCTCCTCTCTAAGGAGGCTTTCATCTTATTCTGAAGCCTGATAAATACCCAACAAAATGTGAAATTTGGGTTTGGGAACTACTTCTGTAAATGGATTAAGATATGATATACCAACCCCACTGCAGAAGTTGCCACTAACAACTTGATTTCACAACCTTTTAAGCTTTTCCGGGGCACGAGAAAGAGTCCTGGACTGGCCAGACATCCTTCTTTTAGCTATAGAACCCTTTGCCATTGCAGTAAGGGCCCACCCGTCAATTAGAGGAATAAAAATAGATTTTGCACATTGAGTGGCCCTGTATGCAGATGATACCCTCTTATTCCTAACAGATCTAAATAATTCTCTTTCCTCTCCAATTTAATTAATAACTTGTCAGTTTTTTGGGTTTAAAGTTTAAAACTTTCCCTAAACAAACGAGAGACTGAATCCAATTGTACAGCATCCATTTGTGAATACAGAACAAGGTTTCACATATCTTGGTATTAAAATCACACCAGAAATGAGCTCCTTGAGCTCAACAAATGATGTCCCCATGGTGACGAGTGTAACAGAATCCATCAACAGATGGACATCATTGTCTATATCTATTACTGGTAGAATAAATATCATTAAGATGAATATTCTGCCCAAATTTCTTTATCTATTTCAATCAATTCCTCTGGCTCCACCACCTTTATTTTCCCCAAAGATCTGAAAGATACTCTCAAATGTTATCTGGAGCAACAGAAAACCAAGGCTTTCTCTTCTTTATTTGCCCTATGACAGAGGGGGGATGCAACTTCCAAACCTACAGTGGTATTACTGGGCTGCAATGTTTTGGTTCTCCAAGAAACAACAAAAGGCTTCACTTTGGATGGATATTTGTACTCTGCTCCCTTTAAGAAACTAAAGAAGAAGACTACTAATCCCTTTGTTAAAAACACCAACTATATGGCAGGAAGTACAGCAATATCTGGGTGAATCCCCTGTATTATCCAGTTTTACACCAATTTGGGAAAATGACAATTTCAAACCTGGTAAAAATGACTTGGGGTTTAAAGAACTTCGAAGAAAAGGTATTGTTAAAGTAATGGACTTATACAATAAAAAAAAGGGCTAATGTCATTTGAAGAACTAAAGGGAAGATTTAACTACTACTTCAAATACTTACAATTGAGAAGCTTTATTTTTTCCAGTCTAAAACAATCTGCCCTACATCCTACTTTGACCACGTTAGAAATGCTCTCTGTTAATATGTGTTATGGGAGAGGTCAAATTACATCATTATATAGGAAAATGGTAGCTACTGATGAAGACAACTCTGATAGTAAGAGACTTCAGTGGATACAAGATATGCAGGAAGATATTTCAGCAGAGGACTGGGTATGATATGCTCGAAAGCACAGATACAGACCATAAACACCCGCCTGAGATTGTTGCAATACAATTGGATAATGAGAACAATTGTATTTCTGTAATTGTTGATTGTCCTACTGTGTTCTTGGGGACCTGCAACGCTGCAAAAATGTTTTGGTACCCTCCCGCAGTTCTGTGCCTCGACAAAATCCTTTCATGGAGCTCTACGGACAATTCATTCGACCTCATGGCTTGGCTTTTGCTCTGACATGCACTGTCAAATGTGGGACCTCATATATACAGGTGTGCCTTTCCAAATCACGTCCAATCAATTGAATGTACCACAGGTGGACTCCAATCAAGTTGTAGAACCATCTCAAGGATGATCAATGGAAACAGGATCCACCTGAGCTCAATGGTGAGTCTGAATATTTACAGTTGAAGTCGGATGTTTACATACACTTAGGTTGGAGTCATTAAAACTCGTTTTTCAACCACTCCACACATTTCTTGTTAACAAACTATAGTTTTGGCAAGTCGGTTAGGACATCTACTTTGTGCATGACACAAGTAATTTTTCCAACAATTGTTTAAAGACAGATTATTTCACATAATTCACTGTATCACAATTTCAGTGGGTCAGAAGTTTACATACACTAAGTTGACCGTGCCTTTTAAACAGCTTGGAAAATTCCAAAAAAGGATGTCATGGCTTTAGAAGCTTCTGATAGGCTAATTGACATCATTTGAGTCAATTGGAGATGTACCTGTGGATGTATTTCAAGGCCTACCTTCAAACTCAGTGCCTCTTTGCTTGACATCATGGGAAAGTCAAAAGAAATAAGCCAAGACCTCAGGAAAAAAAATCGTAGACCTCCACAAGTCTGGTTCATCCTTGGGAGCAATTTCCAAATGCCTGAAGGTACCACGTTCATCTGTACAAACAATAGTACGCAAGTACACCATGGGACCATGCAGCCGTCATATCGCTCAGGAAGGAGAGGCGTTCTGTCTCCTAGAGATGAACGTACTTTGGTGTGAAAAGTGCAAGTCAATCCCAGAAAAACAGCAAGGGACCTTGTGAAGATGCTGGAGGAAACAGGTACAAAAGTATCTATATCCACAGTAAAACAAGACCTATATTGACATAACCTGAAAGGCTGCTCAGCAAGGAAGAAGCCACTGCTCCAAAACCGCCATAAAAAAGCCAGACTACGGATTGCAACTGCACATGGGGACAATTTTTATTATTTTTTATTTATTTTAAGATCGTACTTTTTAGAGAAATGCCCTTGGTCTGATGAAACTAAAATAGAACTGTTTGGCCATAATGACTATCGTTATGTTTGGAGGAAAAAGGGGGGTATTTGCAGCAGGAGGGACTGGTGCACTTCACATATTAGATGGCATCATGAGTAAGGAAGGTTATGTGGATATATTGAAGCGACATCTCAAGACATCAGTCAGGAAGTTAAAGCTTGGTCGCAAATGGGTCTTCCAAATGGACAATGACCCCAAGCATACTTCCAAAGTTGTGGCAAAATGGCTTAAGGACAACAAAGTCAAGGTATTGGAGTGGCCATCACAAAGCCCTGACCTCAATCCTGTAGAAAATGTGTGGGCAGAACTGAAAAAGTGTGTGCGAGCAAGGAGGCCTACAAACCTGACTCAGTTACACCAGGTCTGTCAGGAGGAATGGGCCAAAATTCACCCAACTTATTGTGGGAAGCTTGTGGAAGGCTACCCGAAATGTTTGATCCAAGTTAAACAATTTAAAGGCAATGCTACCAAATACTAATTGAGTGTATGCTCATCAGTCATGAAAATTATATATTTACATTTACATTTTAGTCATTTAGCAGACGCGCTTATCCAGAGCGACTTACAGTTAGTGAGTGCATCCATTTTCATACTGGCCCCCCGTGGGAAACGAACCCACAACCCTGGCGTTGCAAGCGCCATGCTCTACCAACTGAGCTACATCCTCCACTCACTATAACAGGGGTTAGACACTACACAGACTCATTTCCTAGAACTTTAAAACACTGGCAGTTTGTCTACTTCACTTCTTTAGTCTACTCTCTGATCACTCCAGATAGCCCAGTGAATAAAACAAATGCTGACAAAATTGGTGTCAAACCCTGCAAGTCTGAGTAGCATGGAATAACATACCATCTTATTGAAACAGTTCATCAAGAAACAGTTCTACTGCAACTTTTCATGCACAGTGGGAAGTTGGAACGAACAACAAACTTAGTTTGATAGAACCTGCTCTTACCATGAGAAACAGATTTCCCAATCTTCTCCTCCTCTTCTTCATCTTTAATGTTGACATTCAGCTCCAGTGTTTGACTGCAGTCTTCCAGCTTCACTGATGCTGTCTCTGGATCCTGCAGTGCAAACTGGGATCCACTGTCACAATCAGGACCCACTGACTGTAGGTTTGGACTCAGTGTGGAAGGAGATAGGCTCGCTGGGTTTGCCCTCACTATTGATGTTACCGGCCTCAGATTTAATTGTAGTCGTCCTGTAGTAACAATGAGAAACAGACACAAAAAGTTATTGTCTTGACAGTTCTGGCACTTTCTTTATTCTCTAAAAACATATTATGTTTCTTCTTGTTAAATCATCTAATTCAGTGCTTGACTTGGACTGAAATAGGTGCCTGTACTCATTTTGGGTGCTGGTACTGTTTATATTTAGGTGCAGGAGCTCCACAATACTTTTGAGCTAACATTCTATAAGAGGAACAGGAGCTCAAGCACTAGATATTTGAGGTGCCGGTACTTAACCTATAGTAGATATTCCCAAATTCACATACAGTACCAGTCAAAAGTTCTAGAACACCTACTCTTTCCAGGGGTTTTCTTTATTGTTACTATTTTCTACATTTTATAATAATAGTGAAAGCATCACAACTATGAAATAACACATATGGAATCATGTAGTAACCAAAAAAGTGTTAAACCAATCAAAATATATATTTTATATTTGAGATTCTTCAAAGTAGGCAACCTTTGCCTTGATGACAGCTTTGTACACTCTTGGCATTTTCTTAACCAGCTTCGATGTAGTCACCTGGAATGCATTTCAATTAACAGGTGTCCCTTGTTAAAAGTTAATTTGTGGAATTTCTTAATGTGCTTGAGCCAATCAGTTGTGTTTTGACAAGGTAGGGGTGGTATCCAGAAGATAGGCCTATTTGGTAAAAGACCAAGTCCATATTATTGCAAGAACAGCTCAAATAAGCAGAGAAACAACAGTCCATCATTACTTTAAGACATGAAGGTCAGTCAATATGGAACATTTCAAGAACTTTGAAAGTTTCTTCAAGTGCATTCGCAAAAACCATCAAACGCTATGATGAAACTGGCTCTCATGAGGACCGCCACAGGAAAGGAAGACCCAGAGTTACCTCTGCTGCAGGGGATAAGTTCATTAGAGTTACCAGCCTCAGAAATTGCAGCCCAAATAAATGCTTCACAGACTTCAAGTAACAGACACATCTCAACATCAACTGTTCAGAGGAGACTGCGTGAATCAGGCCTTCATGGTCGAATTGCTGCAAGGAAACCACTACTAAAGGACACCAACAAGTAGAAGAGACTTGCTTGGGCCAAACAACATGAGCAATGGACATTAGACTGGTGGAAATCTGTCCTTTTGTCTGATGTGTCCAAATTTGAGATTTTTGGTTCCAACCGCAGTGTCTTTGTGAGACGCAGAGTAGGTGAACGGATGATCTCTACATGTTTGGTTCCCACCGTGAAGCATGGAGGAGGAGGAGGTGTGATGGTGCTTTGCTGGTGATTTATTTAGAATTCAAGGCACACTTACCCAGCATGGCTACAACAGCATTCTGCAGCGATACGCCATCCCATCTGGTTTGGGCATAGTGGGATTATAATTTGTTTTTCAACAGGACAATGACACAACACACCTCCAGGCTGTGTAAGGGCTATTTGACCAATAAGGAGAGTGATGGAGTGCTGCATCAGATGACCTGGCCTCTACAATCCTCCGATCTCAACCCAATTGAGATGGTTTGGGATGAGTTGGACTCCAGAGTGAAGGAAAAGCAGCCAACAAGTGCTCAGCATGTGTGTGAACTGCTTCTGATGGATATTTTTTAGTGGACTAAGAGATAAAACTGGGTTAATCACAAACATAGTTAGAATTCTTTGTTGCTGGGCCAGGAACTTAATTGGGTCATTTCACTGTGTGTGTGGGTAATGTGGGAATCTGACTTAGGGTCTAATTGATTGCTCTTACTTAAATCCATGGCTGTCCTATCTTATCAAAGACTGAAACTAGCCTGTGGCATTTTGTCTCTCTCAGCGCCAGGGTTGAACAGAGTTTAAACTAAACATGAGTGTTTTTGCAAGACAGGGGAGTGATTGATTGTAGTACTATGTGATTCTGAACTGAATGAAAGTCGAATTTAGCCGCCACCATAGACAATGGGAGTGGGCAGAGCAATAAAACTGAAGAGGGAGGTATTTTAAAGCTAGGGTGTGTGGAGGGCACTATATAAGATGGAGAGAGAGGAAGAGGAGGTGCTACTCTGCAAACTGGCATCGGCTTTGTTGAAATTATAATAAAGTCATTCTTAATTCTACAAAAACTCTGGAAGTATTTTGATTTGTAATAAAGTATAGTGATTATTTTCCACAACACTTCAAGACTGTTGGAAAAGCATTCCAGGTGAAGCTGGTTGAGAGAATGCCCAGAGTGTGCAAAGCTGTCATCAAGGTAAAGGGTGGCTACTTTGAAGAATCTAACATCTAAAATATATTTTGATTTGTTTAACACTTTTTTTGGTTACTACATGACTCCATATGTGTTATTTCATAGTTTAGATGCCTTCACTATTATTCTACAATGTAGAAAATAGTAAAACATTAAGAAAACCCCTTGAAACCCCACCTCTTTAAGGAATACCTGGGATAGGATAAAGTAATCCTTCTACCCCCCCCCCCCCCCCCCAAAAAAAAATATATATTGTAAAGTGGTTATCCCACTGGCTATAAGGTGAATGCACCAATTTGTAAGTCACTCTGGATATGAGCGTCTGCTAAATGACGTAAATGTAAATGTGTGCCCAAACTTTTGACTGGTATATTTGCCACTGCTTGACTAAAAAAATATTGGTCGACCAACAGCCTATCTATTGACCAAACAATTGACCAGTCAACTAAATGGGGTCAGCCCTGAAAGCTATTCAACAGTTGAAGGCAAAAATGAGTGAAAATTATGAGCCATATCATCCTCCACTCACTATGCAGAGGAAAGCAGTACCACCCAGTCATCTATCAGACCTTACTGAGTGTATTCAACCCTAAGGGCAAATCCAATGTCATCTCAATATCTTTACAGTAGAAGATAACAAAACACACCAAAACTGACAGGGTGAACACTGATCAGTAAAGTCAAGAGAGGTTAACATTCTATAACGCTCCCTTTCCTCTGCACAGTTCTCTCACAGTGAGAAACAATAGGATTACAATAGAGTGTTACGCTTTCATACTGTTATCAAATGCACTGTTACCACTTCCTTTATGAGGTGAGAATGAAGTGATGAGTGACTTTACTCTTAACTGGTCTGAGACAACTGTTGAGGCTTCTCTCCTTAATGTATACGTTGATGTGTTTATAAGTAAGTGTTTTCTCCTGTGTGTGTTCTCCGATGACCTTTTAGCTCAACTGATGTTTTAAAACATTTTCCACAATCAGAGCAGCAGTAAGGCTTCTCTCCTGTGTGTGTACGTTCATGTTGTTTTAAGTTGCCAGGTTGAGAGAAACTCGCAGCACAGTCAGCGCAGGAGTAAGGCTTCTCCCCTGTGTGTATACGTTCATGTTGTTTTAAGTTAACAGGTTGAGAGAAACTCGCCCCACAGTCAGAGCAGAAGTAAGGCTTCTCTCCTGTGTGTGTTCTTTGATGAACCTTTAGCATAGTTGATGTTGTGAAGCATTTTACACAATTAGAGCAGGAGTAAGGCTTCTCTCCTGTATGTATACGTTCATGCTGTTTTAGGTGGCTCTGTTGAGAGAAACTCTTTTCACAGTCAGAGCAGGAGTAAGGCTTCTCTCCTGTGTGTGTTCTCTGATGACGTTTTATTTCAGCTGATGTTGTGAAGCATTTTACACAATTAGAGCAGGAGTAAGGCTTCTCTCCTGTGTGTATACGTTCATGTGTTTTTAAGTGGCCCAGTTGAGAGAAACTATTTCCACAGTCAGAGCAGGAGTAAGGCTTCTCTCCTGTGTGTGTTCTCTGGTGCCGTTTTAGCTTAGCTGGTGTTGTGAAGCATTTTACACAATCAGAGCAGGAGTAAGGCTTCTCTCCAGTGTGTATTTTTAGGTGTATTTTTAGCTGTGATAGAATTGGGAAAATCTCCTCACAATGTGGGCAATGGTGAGACCTCTTAGCTCTGTGATCTTCCTGCTGTTGCTCTCTGGATGTAGAGAATGTCTTAACATGGTCTCCTGTGTGAACAACATCAGAAGAACGAGTCAGTTGGTGTAATATACAGCACCAGTCAAAAGTTGACACACCTACTCATTCAAGGGTTTTATTTATTTTTACTATTTTCTACCTAGAATAATAGTGAAGACATTCAATTCAATAACACACATTTAATCATGTAGTAACCAAAAAAAAGTGTTATACAAATCAAAATATATTTTATATTTTAGACTCTTCAAAGTAGCCACCCTTTGCCTTGACAGCGTTGCACACACTTGGCATTCTATCAACCAGCTTCACCTAGAATGCTTTTCCAACAGTCTTGAAGGTGTTCCCACACATACTGAGCACTTGTTGGCTGCTTTTCCTTCACTCTGCGGTCCAACTCATCCCAAATCATCTCAATTGGGTTGAGGTCGGGTGATTGTGGAGGCCAGGTCATCTGATGCAGCACTCCATCACTCTCCTTCTTGGTCAAATAGCCCTTACACAGCCTGTAGGTAGGTGTGTTGGGTCATTGTCCTGTTGAAAAACAAATGGTAGTCCCACTAAGTGCAAACCAGATGGGATGGCATATCGCTGCCGAATGCTGTGGTAGCCATGCTGGTAAGTGTGCCTTGAATTCTAAATGAATCACAGACAGTGTCACCAGCAAAGCACCCCCACACCATCTCCTCCATGCTTCACGGTGGAAACTACACATGTGGAGATCATCCGTTCACCTACTCTGCGTCTCACAAAGACAAGGCTGATGGAACCAAAAATCTGAAATTTGGACTCATCAGACAAAAAGACAGATTACCACCGGTCTAATATCCATTGCTCGTGTTTCTTTGCCCAAGCAAGTCTCTTCTTCTTATTGGTGTCCTTCAGTAGTGGTTTCTTTGCAGCAATTCGACCATGAAGGCCTGATTCATGCAGTCTCCTCTGAAAAGTTGATGTTGAGAAAGAAATTCCACAAATTAACTTTTAACAAGGCACACCTGTTAATTGAAATGCATTCCAGGTGACTACCTCATGAAGCTGGTTGACAGAAAGCCAAGAGTGTGCAAAGCTGGCAAAGGGTGGCTACTTAAAATATATTTTGATTTGTTTAACACTTTTTTTGGTTACTACGTGATTCCATATGTGTTATTGAATAGTTTTAAATGTCGTCACTATTATTCGACAACATAGAAAATAGTAAAAATAAAGAAAAACCCTGGAATGAGGAGGTGTGTCCAGACTTTGGACTGGTAATGTACATATACATTTATTTTACGAAGTCCTTTTTACAAATCGGCAAAGCCACAAAGTGCTTTACAGAAACCCTTCCTAAAATCACGAAAGAGCAAGCAATGCAGGTGTAGAAGCACCGTGGCTACTAACAATCTTCTGGCTGTACCAGGTGACATATGTATTCATATCAGTAGGCTGTACAATACAAAAGGGGGAAAAAACTATTCGAAAAAAACTATTTGAAAAGTGGGTAAGAGTCAAAAGCTAAAAAGGGGCAAAAGTCATTAAAATGATGAGCCATATCATCCTCCACTCACTATCACAAGGGTTAGTAACTACACAGACTCATTTCATAGAACTTTAAAACACTGGCAGTTTGTCTACTTCACTTCTTTAGTCTACTCTCTGATCACTCCAGATAGCCCTGTGAATAAAACACATGCTGGCAATACTGGTGTCAAACCATGCAAGTCTCTGTAGCACGAAATAACATCTACCTTTTCATACAAACAGTTCATCATAAAACAGGTCTACTGCAACTTTTCATGCACAGTGAGACGTTGGAATAAACACAAACTTAGTTAGATCGAACCTGCTCTTACCATGAGAAACAGATTCCCCAATCTTCTCCTCCTCTTCTTCATCTTTAATGATGACATTCAGCTCCAGTTTTTGACTGCAGTCTTCCAGCTTCACTGATGCCATCTCTGGATCCTGCAGTGCAAACTGGGCTCCACTGTCACAATCAGGACCCAGTAACTGTAGGTTTGGACTAAGTGTGGAAGGAGAGAGGCAGGCTGGGTTTGTCCTCACTGTTGATGTTACCGGCCTCAGATTTAATTCTAGTCGGCCTGTAGTAATAAAGAGAAACGGACACAAAGAGTTTTTGTCTTGACAGTTCTGGCACTTTCTTTATTCTCTAAAATATAGATTATATTTTTTGTTGTTCAATTATCTAATTCAGTGTTTGCCTTGGACTGACATAGATGCAGGTACACCAACTGAGCGCCATGCTCAGTTGGTAGAGCATGGCGCTTGCAACGCAAGGGTTGTGGGTTCGTTTCCCACGGGGGGCCAGTATGAAAAATGTATGCACTCACTAATTGTAAGTCGCTCTGGATAAGAGCGTCTGCTAAAATGTGCTGCTGCTAAAGTGCACTTAACCTATAGGTGGTTTCCCAAATTCACATAAATGCACAATTGACTCAAAAACCATTTAGTCCAAGGTTACAGTTTGTTTTAGGCAGTACTATGTAATATGTACCTGAATAACGTTGTCTTCACTGTATTATTTCACTCAAAAACCAATTGTATTTCCTGTTCACACCATAGCAACATTTATTGATAAAGACAGAAACTACTGAATGTGTCTGAATATTAGTACACATGTAGAAAACTGATAATCATTACATTCAGCTTCAAATCTGTAGTGTGACCGTGACATTTTCTCTCTGCACCGGCACTGTCCTCACTGAAGTCCGTTGAAGCAGAACGAGAGGGCACCGCCATTTTACCTCGTGAATTTTACACAAAACCAATAACATGCTAAATGAACTCAGAAATATCAAATAAACGTGCTATTACATACCTCTAGTAATAAACAGAAACAGACACAAAGGTTATCTTCTTGACTGCACAGTTTTGGCGCTTTCTTTTTTCTGAAGAATACCTGCCCGGAACATCCTATTCCCCCACTACCATAGTGTGTGTGTATATATATATATATATATACACACACACATATATATATATATATATATATATACACACACACCACCAAGACTCTTCCTAGAGCTGGCCGCCTGGCTAAAGTGAGCCATCGGGGGAGAAGGGCGTTGGTGACAACAAGCCGATGGTCACTCTGACAGAGCTCCATAGTTCCACGGTAGAGATAGGAGAAACTTCCAGAAGGACAACCATCTCTGCAGCACTCCACCAATCAGGCCTTTATGTTAGTGGCTAGACGGAAGCCACTCCTCAGTAAAAGGCACGACAGCCTAATTGGAATTTGCCAAAAGGCACCTAAAGACTCTCAGACCATGAGAAGCAAGATTATCTGGTCTGATGAAACCAATATTGAACTCCTTGGCCTGAATGCCAATCATCACATCTGGAGGAAACCTGGCACCATCCCTACGATGAAGCATGGTGGTGGCAGCATCATGCTGTGGGATGTCTTTCAGCGGCAGGGACTGGGAGACTAGTCAGGATCGAGGGAAAGATGAACAGAGCAAAGTACAGAGAGATCCTTGATGAAAACCTTCTCCAGAGCGCTCAGGACCTCAGACTGGGGCGAAGGTTCACCTTCCAACAGGACAACAACCCTAAGCACACAGCTAAGACAACACAGGAGTGGCTTCAGGACAAGTCTCTGAACGTCCTTGAGTGGCCCAGCCAGAGCCCGGATTTTAATCCGATCTAACATCTCTGGAGAGACCAGAAAATAGCTGTGCACCGACGCTCCCCATCCAATCTGACAGAGCTTGAGAGGATCTGCAGAGAAGAATGGGAGAAACTCCCCAAATACAGGTGTGCCAAGCTTGTAGCGTCATACCAAAGAAAACTTGAGGCTGTATTCGCTGCCAAAGGTGCTTAAAGAAAAGTACTGAGTATAGGGTCTGAATACTTATGTAAATGTGATATTTACGTATAAAGAAAAATAATAAAAAATTACAAATTGGTAAAATTTCTACAAACCTGTTTTTGCTTTGTCATTATGGGATATTGTGTGTAGATTGATGAGGTTAACAAACAATGTAATCTATTTTAGAATAAGGATGTAACGTAACAAAATGTGGAAAAAGTCAAGGGGTCTGAATAATTTCCCAATGCACAGTATGTTGAATCCTTTTAGCAAGGTTGCTTCCCCTCCTCTCTAAGGAGGCTTTCATCTTATTCTGAAGCCTGATAAATACCCAACAAAATGTGAAATTTGGGTTTGGGAACTACTTCTGTAAATGGATTAAGATATGATATACCAACCCCACTGCAGAAGTTGCCACTAACAACTTGATTTCACAACCTTTTAAGCTTTTCCGGGGCACGAGAAAGAGTCCTGGACTGGCCAGACATCCTTCTTTTAGCTATAGAACCCTTTGCCATTGCAGTAAGGGCCCACCCGTCAATTAGAGGAATAAAAATAGATTTTGCACATTGAGTGGCCCTGTATGCAGATGATACCCTCTTATTCCTAACAGATCTAAATAATTCTCTTTCCTCTCCAATTTAATTAATAACTTGTCAGTTTTTTGGGTTTAAAGTTTAAAACTTTCCCTAAACAAACGAGAGACTGAATCCAATTGTACAGCATCCATTTGTGAATACAGAACAAGGTTTCACATATCTTGGTATTAAAATCACACCAGAAATGAGCTCCTTGAGCTCAACAAATGATGTCCCCATGGTGACGAGTGTAACAGAATCCATCAACAGATGGACATCATTGTCTATATCTATTACTGGTAGAATAAATATCATTAAGATGAATATTCTGCCCAAATTTCTTTATCTATTTCAATCAATTCCTCTGGCTCCACCACCTTTATTTTCCCCAAAGATCTGAAAGATACTCTCAAATGTTATCTGGAGCAACAGAAAACCAAGGCTTTCTCTTCTTTATTTGCCCTATGACAGAGGGGGGATGCAACTTCCAAACCTACAGTGGTATTACTGGGCTGCAATGTTTTGGTTCTCCAAGAAACAACAAAAGGCTTCACTTTGGATGGATATTTGTACTCTGCTCCCTTTAAGAAACTAAAGAAGAAGACTACTAATCCCTTTGTTAAAAACACCAACTATATGGCAGGAAGTACAGCAATATCTGGGTGAATCCCCTGTATTATCCAGTTTTACACCAATTTGGGAAAATGACAATTTCAAACCTGGTAAAAATGACTTGGGGTTTAAAGAACTTCGAAGAAAAGGTATTGTTAAAGTAATGGACTTATACAATAAAAAAAAGGGCTAATGTCATTTGAAGAACTAAAGGGAAGATTTAACTACTACTTCAAATACTTACAATTGAGAAGCTTTATTTTTTCCAGTCTAAAACAATCTGCCCTACATCCTACTTTGACCACGTTAGAAATGCTCTCTGTTAATATGTGTTATGGGAGAGGTCAAATTACATCATTATATAGGAAAATGGTAGCTACTGATGAAGACAACTCTGATAGTAAGAGACTTCAGTGGATACAAGATATGCAGGAAGATATTTCAGCAGAGGACTGGGTATGATATGCTCGAAAGCACAGATACAGACCATAAACACCCGCCTGAGATTGTTGCAATACAATTGGATAATGAGAACAATTGTATTTCTGTAATTGTTGATTGTCCTACTGTGTTCTTGGGGACCTGCAACGCTGCAAAAATGTTTTGGTACCCTCCCGCAGTTCTGTGCCTCGACAAAATCCTTTCATGGAGCTCTACGGACAATTCATTCGACCTCATGGCTTGGCTTTTGCTCTGACATGCACTGTCAAATGTGGGACCTCATATATACAGGTGTGCCTTTCCAAATCACGTCCAATCAATTGAATGTACCACAGGTGGACTCCAATCAAGTTGTAGAACCATCTCAAGGATGATCAATGGAAACAGGATCCACCTGAGCTCAATGGTGAGTCTGAATATTTACAGTTGAAGTCGGATGTTTACATACACTTAGGTTGGAGTCATTAAAACTCGTTTTTCAACCACTCCACACATTTCTTGTTAACAAACTATAGTTTTGGCAAGTCGGTTAGGACATCTACTTTGTGCATGACACAAGTAATTTTTCCAACAATTGTTTAAAGACAGATTATTTCACATAATTCACTGTATCACAATTTCAGTGGGTCAGAAGTTTACATACACTAAGTTGACCGTGCCTTTTAAACAGCTTGGAAAATTCCAAAAAAGGATGTCATGGCTTTAGAAGCTTCTGATAGGCTAATTGACATCATTTGAGTCAATTGGAGATGTACCTGTGGATGTATTTCAAGGCCTACCTTCAAACTCAGTGCCTCTTTGCTTGACATCATGGGAAAGTCAAAAGAAATAAGCCAAGACCTCAGGAAAAAAAATCGTAGACCTCCACAAGTCTGGTTCATCCTTGGGAGCAATTTCCAAATGCCTGAAGGTACCACGTTCATCTGTACAAACAATAGTACGCAAGTACACCATGGGACCATGCAGCCGTCATATCGCTCAGGAAGGAGAGGCGTTCTGTCTCCTAGAGATGAACGTACTTTGGTGTGAAAAGTGCAAGTCAATCCCAGAAAAACAGCAAGGGACCTTGTGAAGATGCTGGAGGAAACAGGTACAAAAGTATCTATATCCACAGTAAAACAAGACCTATATTGACATAACCTGAAAGGCTGCTCAGCAAGGAAGAAGCCACTGCTCCAAAACCGCCATAAAAAAGCCAGACTACGGATTGCAACTGCACATGGGGACAATTTTTATTATTTTTTATTTATTTTAAGATCGTACTTTTTAGAGAAATGCCCTTGGTCTGATGAAACTAAAATAGAACTGTTTGGCCATAATGACTATCGTTATGTTTGGAGGAAAAAGGGGGGTATTTGCAGCAGGAGGGACTGGTGCACTTCACATATTAGATGGCATCATGAGTAAGGAAGGTTATGTGGATATATTGAAGCGACATCTCAAGACATCAGTCAGGAAGTTAAAGCTTGGTCGCAAATGGGTCTTCCAAATGGACAATGACCCCAAGCATACTTCCAAAGTTGTGGCAAAATGGCTTAAGGACAACAAAGTCAAGGTATTGGAGTGGCCATCACAAAGCCCTGACCTCAATCCTGTAGAAAATGTGTGGGCAGAACTGAAAAAGTGTGTGCGAGCAAGGAGGCCTACAAACCTGACTCAGTTACACCAGGTCTGTCAGGAGGAATGGGCCAAAATTCACCCAACTTATTGTGGGAAGCTTGTGGAAGGCTACCCGAAATGTTTGATCCAAGTTAAACAATTTAAAGGCAATGCTACCAAATACTAATTGAGTGTATGCTCATCAGTCATGAAAATTATATATTTACATTTACATTTTAGTCATTTAGCAGACGCGCTTATCCAGAGCGACTTACAGTTAGTGAGTGCATCCATTTTCATACTGGCCCCCCGTGGGAAACGAACCCACAACCCTGGCGTTGCAAGCGCCATGCTCTACCAACTGAGCTACATCCTCCACTCACTATAACAGGGGTTAGACACTACACAGACTCATTTCCTAGAACTTTAAAACACTGGCAGTTTGTCTACTTCACTTCTTTAGTCTACTCTCTGATCACTCCAGATAGCCCAGTGAATAAAACAAATGCTGACAAAATTGGTGTCAAACCCTGCAAGTCTGAGTAGCATGGAATAACATACCATCTTATTGAAACAGTTCATCAAGAAACAGTTCTACTGCAACTTTTCATGCACAGTGGGAAGTTGGAACGAACAACAAACTTAGTTTGATAGAACCTGCTCTTACCATGAGAAACAGATTTCCCAATCTTCTCCTCCTCTTCTTCATCTTTAATGTTGACATTCAGCTCCAGTGTTTGACTGCAGTCTTCCAGCTTCACTGATGCTGTCTCTGGATCCTGCAGTGCAAACTGGGATCCACTGTCACAATCAGGACCCACTGACTGTAGGTTTGGACTCAGTGTGGAAGGAGATAGGCTCGCTGGGTTTGCCCTCACTATTGATGTTACCGGCCTCAGATTTAATTGTAGTCGTCCTGTAGTAACAATGAGAAACAGACACAAAAAGTTATTGTCTTGACAGTTCTGGCACTTTCTTTATTCTCTAAAAACATATTATGTTTCTTCTTGTTAAATCATCTAATTCAGTGCTTGACTTGGACTGAAATAGGTGCCTGTACTCATTTTGGGTGCTGGTACTGTTTATATTTAGGTGCAGGAGCTCCACAATACTTTTGAGCTAACATTCTATAAGAGGAACAGGAGCTCAAGCACTAGATATTTGAGGTGCCGGTACTTAACCTATAGTAGATATTCCCAAATTCACATACAGTACCAGTCAAAAGTTCTAGAACACCTACTCTTTCCAGGGGTTTTCTTTATTGTTACTATTTTCTACATTTTATAATAATAGTGAAAGCATCACAACTATGAAATAACACATATGGAATCATGTAGTAACCAAAAAAGTGTTAAACCAATCAAAATATATATTTTATATTTGAGATTCTTCAAAGTAGGCAACCTTTGCCTTGATGACAGCTTTGTACACTCTTGGCATTTTCTTAACCAGCTTCGATGTAGTCACCTGGAATGCATTTCAATTAACAGGTGTCCCTTGTTAAAAGTTAATTTGTGGAATTTCTTAATGTGCTTGAGCCAATCAGTTGTGTTTTGACAAGGTAGGGGTGGTATCCAGAAGATAGGCCTATTTGGTAAAAGACCAAGTCCATATTATTGCAAGAACAGCTCAAATAAGCAGAGAAACAACAGTCCATCATTACTTTAAGACATGAAGGTCAGTCAATATGGAACATTTCAAGAACTTTGAAAGTTTCTTCAAGTGCATTCGCAAAAACCATCAAACGCTATGATGAAACTGGCTCTCATGAGGACCGCCACAGGAAAGGAAGACCCAGAGTTACCTCTGCTGCAGGGGATAAGTTCATTAGAGTTACCAGCCTCAGAAATTGCAGCCCAAATAAATGCTTCACAGACTTCAAGTAACAGACACATCTCAACATCAACTGTTCAGAGGAGACTGCGTGAATCAGGCCTTCATGGTCGAATTGCTGCAAGGAAACCACTACTAAAGGACACCAACAAGTAGAAGAGACTTGCTTGGGCCAAACAACATGAGCAATGGACATTAGACTGGTGGAAATCTGTCCTTTTGTCTGATGTGTCCAAATTTGAGATTTTTGGTTCCAACCGCAGTGTCTTTGTGAGACGCAGAGTAGGTGAACGGATGATCTCTACATGTTTGGTTCCCACCGTGAAGCATGGAGGAGGAGGAGGTGTGATGGTGCTTTGCTGGTGATTTATTTAGAATTCAAGGCACACTTACCCAGCATGGCTACAACAGCATTCTGCAGCGATACGCCATCCCATCTGGTTTGGGCATAGTGGGATTATAATTTGTTTTTCAACAGGACAATGACACAACACACCTCCAGGCTGTGTAAGGGCTATTTGACCAATAAGGAGAGTGATGGAGTGCTGCATCAGATGACCTGGCCTCTACAATCCTCCGATCTCAACCCAATTGAGATGGTTTGGGATGAGTTGGACTCCAGAGTGAAGGAAAAGCAGCCAACAAGTGCTCAGCATGTGTGTGAACTGCTTCTGATGGATATTTTTTAGTGGACTAAGAGATAAAACTGGGTTAATCACAAACATAGTTAGAATTCTTTGTTGCTGGGCCAGGAACTTAATTGGGTCATTTCACTGTGTGTGTGGGTAATGTGGGAATCTGACTTAGGGTCTAATTGATTGCTCTTACTTAAATCCATGGCTGTCCTATCTTATCAAAGACTGAAACTAGCCTGTGGCATTTTGTCTCTCTCAGCGCCAGGGTTGAACAGAGTTTAAACTAAACATGAGTGTTTTTGCAAGACAGGGGAGTGATTGATTGTAGTACTATGTGATTCTGAACTGAATGAAAGTCGAATTTAGCCGCCACCATAGACAATGGGAGTGGGCAGAGCAATAAAACTGAAGAGGGAGGTATTTTAAAGCTAGGGTGTGTGGAGGGCACTATATAAGATGGAGAGAGAGGAAGAGGAGGTGCTACTCTGCAAACTGGCATCGGCTTTGTTGAAATTATAATAAAGTCATTCTTAATTCTACAAAAACTCTGGAAGTATTTTGATTTGTAATAAAGTATAGTGATTATTTTCCACAACACTTCAAGACTGTTGGAAAAGCATTCCAGGTGAAGCTGGTTGAGAGAATGCCCAGAGTGTGCAAAGCTGTCATCAAGGTAAAGGGTGGCTACTTTGAAGAATCTAACATCTAAAATATATTTTGATTTGTTTAACACTTTTTTTGGTTACTACATGACTCCATATGTGTTATTTCATAGTTTAGATGCCTTCACTATTATTCTACAATGTAGAAAATAGTAAAACATTAAGAAAACCCCTTGAAACCCCACCTCTTTAAGGAATACCTGGGATAGGATAAAGTAATCCTTCTACCCCCCCCCCCCCCCCCAAAAAAAATATATATTGTAAAGTGGTTATCCCACTGGCTATAAGGTGAATGCACCAATTTGTAAGTCACTCTGGATATGAGCGTCTGCTAAATGACGTAAATGTAAATGTGTGCCCAAACTTTTGACTGGTATATTTGCCACTGCTTGACTAAAAAAATATTGGTCGACCAACAGCCTATCTATTGACCAAACAATTGACCAGTCAACTAAATGGGGTCAGCCCTGAAAGCTATTCAACAGTTGAAGGCAAAAATGAGTGAAAATTATGAGCCATATCATCCTCCACTCACTATCACAAGGGATAGTAACTACACAGACTCATTTCATAGAACTTTAAAACACTGGCAGTTTGTCAATGTCCATTCTTTAGTCTACTCTCTGATCACTCCAGATAGCCCAGTCAATAAAACAAATGCTGACAATACTGGTGTCAAACCATGCAAGTCTCAGTGGCATGAAATAACCCAGTCATAGCCCAGTTGTTCAGGGATGTGTGATGTCAGAATTACAGAATTCAACCTAGCAAAAGACTGGGTGATAACTTATAGAGGTCTAACTTATCAAGATAACATAGTTAGATATAACCTTCTCTTACCATGAGAAACAGATTTCCCAATCTTCTCCTCCTCTTCTTCATCTTTAATGTTGACATTCAGCTCCAGTGTTTGACTGCAGTCTTCCAGCTTCACTGATGCCATCTCTGGATCCTGCAGTGCAAACTGGGCTCCACTGTCACAATCAGGACCCAGTGACTGTAGGTTTGGACTCAGTGTGGAAGGAGAGAGGCAGGCTGGGTTTGTCCTCACTGTTGATGTTACCGGCCTCAGATTTAATTATAGTCGTCCTGTAGTAATATAGAGAAATGGACACAAAAGTTAGTCTTGACAGTTCTGGCACTTTCTTTATTCTCTAAAAATATATTAGATCAGGTAGCTAAGCATTTACAACAAACCATTTATTAATTTCACATTAGACACAAATTGCACACTTTAAATTAAACAACATAAGTGCACTTAACCTATAGTAGATTTCAGAAATTCACATAAATGACTGAAAAACCATTTAGTACAAGGTTGCAGTTTGTTTTAGGCAGCACTATGTAATATTTTCCTGAATAACATTGTCTTCACTGTATTATTTCAATCAAAAACCAATTGTATTTCCTGTTCACACCATAATAACATTTATAGATAAAGACAGAAACAACTGAATGTGTCTGAATATATGGAAAAAGGGGAGGGGTCTGAATACTTTCTGAATCCACTGTAAGGAATTGGCAACTCGTTCTCATTCTGAGAAATAAGGTAGGCCACTTGATTTCAACATCTGAACAAAGTGGACAGGCTAACATGCTTTTCAAACAGTTGGAGACAGACAGAATGGTGTGTTCATAACAACTAAACGGTTCAACCTTGTTAGAAAACAGATCCAAGTTGGCTAAACTTGAAACAAAGATTAGCTGGTTAATCACTAGCACTTGAGAGATTGTTGATGAGACCTGTGTTAATTGTCTATAGCCTAATGACTGATACAATAAGTTAGTCAATTTGTAACAAGAAATTGCATTTTCATAGACAGACTTGAAAGTCAGATCAGTGATTATTGCAACAAAAAAAGCAGGTTAAACTATTTTTTATAAAATAATACAATAATTAGTGGGTCTTATTGGTTGTGGATGGCTTATATTTAGCCTAGGTATAACTTCACAAGCCCTGAATTCATTAGATTATAGCTGACTGTTTGAAATGCAGTGTATTTTACCTTTAATTGTACAACACTTACTTAGAGAAAAACAAAATTGAGAAATCTTGAATCACCCATACGTTTGAAAAAACTCAAGATACAGCTGTATGATTTGTAGTCCATATCGCCCCGCCCTAACAGAGTACATTACGTTATACTGTACTATTGTACTGTACTGAACTAAACTTTTCTTTCCTGTACTCTGCTGTACTGTACTTTCCAATCTTGTGAAACAGTAGATATGTTTCCAATAACTTGTCCATTGATTTTTTTCTGGACATTTAGAAAAGGTTTGCATAGAAAATAGATACGACAATTGCCCTCTAGGGTGTGTTTCCATGTAACTATCTTGTGTCGATAAAAACAGCTGGACGTAATGACTCACCCTGTACCGTCAAAATGGTTTGGCAATCATCATTTATTTAAAACACTGTTTCAATCCTCACTTGTCAGAATAAAGAAACTTTGACAAAAGAAAAACCCACCCGTCCAATGATTAAAAATGGTTGTCGAGCTTTAGAACATTTCTCCTATATCTGCCGTTTCCATTACACACGGTGCAAAGATTTTTTTTTGCAACATTGCTTTTGTCGAATGCACCTGGTTCAATGGAAACCTGCCTAATGATGTCTGAGTGATTGGTTCAGATTTGGTCCGGTCTAATGTTTGGGCCAAGTCAGTTAAGAACAAATTCTTATTTACAATAATGGCTTACCCTGGCCAAACCTGGCCGACGCTGGGCCAATTTTGCACCGCCCTATGCGACTCCCAATCACGGCCGTATTGTGATACAGCCTGGAATCCAACCAGGGTCTGTAGTGACAGATGCAGTGCCTTAGACCGCTGCGCCACTCGGGAGCCCTGTGACTAATCATTTTGGCTATTTAAACTCTGAAAAGGCCTATCAGCTACCCAACTTTATCAGGAGTTATCCTGATCCTCTTTGCAATGAGAAACAATGCATTTGCACAGCGGGAAATGCAGAAGTATTTAATTTTTTGCTATGATCATCTTGTCAAAAATTTACAGAGACAAACTTGAAACCACTGATTATCATGACAATTTAGCTGACAAGGTTACACTCCCGGACAACAGTGGTTTCAGAGTCCTGCAATAGAGTGAAGACGCTAATATTTGTGTAAACTCTACATAGTTGTGTTCTGTGGGTGTCACTGAGTAGGCTGAACAATACATAGGTAGGGCTGTACAGTGCAATATGAATGTCCAATACAAACAAAAGAAACAGCATACTCAACTGGCGTAACGCGGTAAGGACCAAGAACGGGGTCAATATGGACCACGGGTCACAAAATAATTATATAATAATACTGTTTTGGTTGGGCTTCAACCCCTGGTATCATATAAACACACATAAGACATGGAAACATGTAGAATTGCTTAAAAACAGCAACAACAAATAATCTCAGCCCTGTCGTAAAATGTGTAGGATTGCGGGATATTAGCTTTAAAACTGCTAAATGTTCTCTCCGCCAACAAGAGGGTTGTGAACAGTTTGGGGTCGCAAGTTGGGGGTTTGTTACTACGCCAATAAATGACAATATCCATCCGGACCTTTGCCACCTAGGAAATTTGTTTGATCGGACCTTCTCAAATAGTACTGGAGTTCCCCTGCAATAGACTGACTGGGAAGGTGATTTTTCACAGTCAAAGTCCTGCAATAAGAGCTAAGACGCTAATATTTGTATAAACTCTTGAGAATTGTTTTCTGTGGGTGTCACCCGTTCCATGGGAGCACAATCCAACCCGTTTCATAAGTGCATATAAGAATGCCCCCAATGCAATTATGTGGTCTAATACCTCCACAGTGGGATTTCAACCGTTTCTTTCTGTTTATTTTCAAAATAATTAGTTTTTGTAATTCATTTTAAATTAAGTAACAACATTTGACATGATTCCAATATTTTATATCAGTTTGCATCACTTTCAATGAAGGCCTTTTATTTTGAGGGCAAACCGCAAATTCCACTATTGTGACTAATCATTATTATGACTAGCTTCACATACGTAGGGACAAGCGGGTACCAGGGCTGCGTCCAGCAGGAGGACGGAGATGTTGGCCACGATCAGATACAAATGTATTATGTAGAGCAAACATGGCTCTGATTCTAATGAATCATGTCACTATTATTCAGGGTATTTCTATCTGCAACTTTCCAAAACGTGTTTGTACTGAACATGCCCAGGTGAAACGCACTGACCTATATACGAACCTGGAAAGCCTCACAAATGAAAACGTGTAATGGACGCCGCGCCGTGTGCTGGTAAAATATTTTTTATCACGTTCTTCAATCACTCGGATTGACACAAACATTACACAAAACCTTTGCCAAACGTGATAATACCTTGACTGATTTGTTATCTAACATGTTATGACGTTATTTCGATATTAGACCGTTTAAAAGTGCTATTACATACCTGAAGTAATAAAGAGAAACGGAAAGCACAGTCCTGTCGTTTTCTTTGTTCTGAAGAATGTTGCGCGCCTCGCCGGAAGTTCCTGTTCCCCAACTACCACAATGCAACAGCCATCTTCTTCTTCTTCTGTGGTTTTTATGGCAGACTACATCCAAAAGTTGTATTGCCGCCACCAACTGGACGGTTTGAAACCACAAAATAAATTAAATAAAAAATACATCCATACTTAATAGTGATACCAACTTACTCCACCCTAATAAAAATAGTACATTGCCAAAACAAACAAAACTCCCATTTCTTCCTTCCTTTAAATCTCCATATCTCCCTTCTCAGTCTCTAGGACCTGAGATGGAGGTACGACTTTTGCCAATATTCCATGTAACTCTTTTGCCAATAAATCTTTCAGCCCAAGGAACTGTTCTGCCGCAACCACAATGATTTCTATCTTCCTATATATTTTCTCCACCTTGGCAGTGCCATTAATCACCATTGCAATGAAGGCCACAAAGTCCACCTTTTTAACCTTTAAAATGTCAGGATCATCTTGTTGAAAGGCAACCCCTGCAGCTTGCATTGAAGGCTTATCCACCACCATTATATTTACTGTAAAGATAACCCCCAACAACTACAATGATTCAGTAGATCAGTAATGTTACAGTACTCTAGCATGTCTCACAGCTGCTTATGCTGACAAAACATGTTAGTGAATAGGTCAGATTTAGCTTTGTGATGCTCATTTAAACTTCCTGTCTTGTTCAGCTTCAGAACAACAGTAAATATGTCACTTGAAACATAGTTTTTTGGTAATTCATTACACAAAAGAGAAGAGCTTGACTAGAACAAATTCATATGCATACTATTTTTCATTGGTAGATAAATTAAACAGAATTAAGCCTTAATGACTATTCATTACTAAAATAACTTATCTAGTTTTAAAATACAATTTAATAAACAAAAAGTATCCACCCAAACTAATGGTGAAAACTGATCATCACACCATCTCTGTCTGATACATGTTGTGTCTACTAGCTCATTCCCACAGAAAACTGCAGAGGGAATCAGTACCACCCAGTCAACCAGCCTCACAGAGGATATTCAACCCTATGGGCAAATCCAAGGTAATCTCAATATCTTTACAATAGAAGCTAACAAATCACACCAAAACTGACAAGGTGAACACTGTAAAGTAAAGTAAAGAGGGGCTAACATTCTATAACGCTCCCTTTCCTCTGCACAGTTCTCTCACAGTGAGAAACAATAGGATTACAATAAGAGTGTGCTACGATTTCTTGAGAATTAAGTGATGGAATGATTTTAATCTTAGCTAGTCAGACAACTGATGAGGATTCTCACATTTATGTGGCCATGTTGAGAGAAACTCTTCCAACAGTCAGAGCAGGAGTACCAGATCCCTTGATATTTTACAGCTCTTCCCACAATCAGAGCAGGGAAACAGATTCTCTCCTGTGTGTATTTTTAGGTGAATTTTTTTAGCTTTGATAGAATTGGGAAAATCTCCTCACAATGTGGGCAGTGGTGAGACCTCTTAGCTCTGTGATCTTCCTGCTGTTGTTCTCTGGATGTAGAGAATGTCTCAACATGGTCTCCAGTGTGAACAACATCAGAAGAACCAGCCAGTTGGTGTGATTTACATCAATCACATTTCTTTTATAAAGCCCATTTTACATCAGCCGTTGTCACAGAGTGCTTTACAGATACCCTAACCTAACGTATCAGGTGTAAAAGAAATGCCTAAACGAGGTCCACAGAAACCAGAAGCTTCCGGTTTTCAGGCTTTGCCTTCCTCTCTGCCTTTTCCCTGAAACACGGATGCTTCCGGTGTTTGTTGACTCCGCTGAGGGTGCAGGTACCGAGACTAAAACCCCAAAGAGCAAGCAATGCAGGAGCACAGTGGCTAGGAAAAACTCCCTAGAAGGAAGGAACCTAGGAAGAAACCTAGAGAGGAACCAGGCTCTGAGCAGTGGCCAGTCCTCTTCTGGCTGTACTGGGTAACAAATGACTTAATATAAGTATGCTGTACAATACAGGGGAACAAAACTATTCTAAAGTGTTACGAGCCATATCATCCTCCACTCACTATCACAAGGGTTAGTAACCATCAGGGCTGGGGTCAATTCCATATCAATTCACATTTTTAAATTTGACTAATTCAGCAGACACTCTTATCCAGAGTGACTTACAATAGTGCATTCATCTTCAGATAGCTAGGTGAGACAACAACGCATCACAATCGTATCAATTAGATTTTCTAGGGTACAGAAAGGGAGTAGAGTAGGGTCCAGGAGGCAAAGTCAGAGTCATGAGAGAGGATAGGATAAAATAGGCGAGAGAAGAGGGAGAGAGAGAGTGAAGATTGGGGCGGTGCATTACCATCTGGGTTAGGGCTGAGTGGGAGGAGCATGACCATCTGGGTTAGGGCTGAGTGGGAGGAGCATGACCATCTGGGTTAGGGCTGAGTGGGAGGAGCATGACCATCTGGGTTAGGGCTGAGTGGGAGGAGCATGACTATCTGGGTTAGGGCTGAGTGGGAGGAGCATGACCATCTGGGTTAGGGCTGAGTGGGAGGAGCATGACCATCTGGGTTAGGGCTGAGTGGGAGGAGCATGACCATCTGGGTTAGGGCTGAGTGGGAGGAGCATGACCATCTGGGTTAGGGCTGAGTGGGAGGAGCATGACCATCTGGGTTAGGGCTGAGTGGGAGGAGCATGACCATCTGGGTTAGGGCTGAGTGGGAGGAGCATGACCATCTGGGTTAGGGCTGAGTGGGAGGAGCATTACCATCTGGGTTAGGGCTGAGTGGGAGGAGCATGACCATCTGGGTTAGGGCTGAGTGGGAGGAGCGTGACCATCTGGGTTAGGGCTGAGTGGGTAGGTTGGAGGAGAGATGGAGAGAAAAGGAAACAAAGTAGGGATCAGAGACTTGGAGGGGGGTTGCAGTGAGATTAGTAGGAGAACAGCCTCTAGTGAAGATGGGGTCACGCTGTGGGAGGGGACTGGGAAAGGGTGAGGTCAAAAGAGGAAAGGTGTTTCCAGGTAAACCAATTTTCCTGATTGAAAAACATTGAATAGAATTGGAATTAGAATGACAGTGTACTTCCTGAATTGACTGGAATTTAAATGGAATTGACACCAACCCTGGCAACTACACAGACTCATTTCATAGAACTTCAAAACACTGGCAGTATCTCTACTTCACTTCTTTAGTCTACTCTCTGATCACTCCAGATAGCCCAGTTAATAAAACAAATGCTGACAATACTGGTGTCATCCATGCAAGTCTCAGTAGCATGAAATAACATCTATCTTATCATCGAAACAGTTCTATAACAATTTTTCATGCACAACGATAAAACAAGCTTTGTTGTGTAGAGTTCTTCAGGGGTGTCAGAATGACAGAATGAACTTATGGAGGTCTTACTATTGGAGATAACTCCTAGATGTAGATAGTACTATAGTGGCGGGCCCAACCCCAGACTTCTCTTTTATCAACCCAAAGGTTTTACTGTCTTCTCAGGAATTCAGCCTTCTCTGTGTTGCTCCCCCATCCCCCTATTCTGAATGATGCATTATCTCACCATCCCCCATTCTGAATGGTGCATTATCTCACCATCCCCCATTATTAATGATGCATTATCTCACCATCCCCCATTCTGAATGATGCATTATCTCACCATCCCCCATTCTGAATGATGCATTATCTCACCATCTCCCATTCTGAATGATGCATTATCTCACCATCCCCCATTCTGAATGATGCATTATCTCACCATCCCCCATTCTGAATGATGCATTATCTCACCATCCCCCATTCTGAATGATGCATTATCTCACCATCCCCCATTCTGAATGATGCATTATCTCACCATCCCCCATTCTGTCACACCTCTGAGCTTCTGTTGTGATAACATGCTGTAGGTCTGATATCTGATTGGAAGTTAACTCAACAGTAATGCCATTGATCAACAACTCCGATGTTGAATCCAAAGATGGTCAAATGGTTATAAAATGGTCTTAGCTTCAATGTGTCTTTCTCTTTTGTTCTTGACCTGCTGTGGTGAGATATATACTGAGTGAACAAAACATTAGGAACACCTTCCTAATATTGAGTTGCACCCCCTTCTGCCCTCAGAAAAGCCTAACTTTGTCAGGGCATGGACTCTACAAGGTGTTGAAAGCCTTCCACAGGGATGCTGTTCCATGTTGATTGCAATGCTTTCCACTGTTGTGTCAAGTTCTTGATACCCACGGCAAACTGTTGAAACTGCGGGAAACTGTGTTGCAGTTCTTGACACACTAAAACGGGTACGTCTGGTACCTACTACCATACCCTGTTCACGCTCTGAATGAAACACATACACAAAAAAATATTTCACCCGTCTCCTCCCCTTCATCTACACTGAAGTGGATTTAACAAGAGACATCGATAAGGGATCATAGCTTTCACCTGGTCAGTCTATGGCAGGGAAAGAAGCATATGTTCCTAATGTTTAATACACTCACTGTCTTTCTCTCTACCCCTCTCCCATGAGCTATGGACCATGACACAAATCAAATCAAATCAAATTTTATTGGTCACATGCGCCGAATACAACAGGTGCAGACATTACAGTGAAATGCTTACTTACAGCCCTTAACCAGTAGTGCATTTATTTTAAACAAAAAAAGATAAAAACAAAAACAAAACAAAATAAAACAACAACAAAAAAAAAAGTGTTGAGAAAAAAAGAGCAGAAGTAAAATAAAGTGACAGTAGGGAGGCTATATATACAGGGGGGTACCGGTGCAGAGTCAATGTGCGGGGGCACCGGCTAGTTGAGGTAGTTGAGGTAATATGTACATGTGGGTAGAGTTAAAGTGACTATGCATAAATACTTAACTTAACAGAGTAGCAGCAGCGTAAAAAGGATGGGGTGGGGGGGCAGTGCAAATAGTCTGGGTAGCCATGATTAGCTGTTCAGGAGTCTTATGGCTTGGGGGTAGAAGCTGTTGAGAAGTCTTTTGGACCTAGACTTGGCACTCCGGTACCGCTTGCCGTGCGGTAGCAGAGAGAACAGTCTATGACAATGGTGGCTGGAGTCTTTGACAATTTTGAGGGCCTCCCTCTGACACCGCCTGGTATAGAGGTCCTGGATGTCAGGAAGCTTTGCCCCAGTGATGTACTGGGCCGTACGCACTACCCTCTGTAGTGCCTTGCGGTCGGAGGCCAAGCAGTTGCCATACATGCTCTCGATGGTGCAGCTGTAGAATTTTTTGAGGATCTGAGGACCCATGCCAAATCTTTTCAGTCTCCTGAGGGGGAATAGGCTTTGTCGTGCCCTCTTCACGACTGTCTTGGTGTGTTTGGATCATGATAGTTCGTTGGTGATGTGGACACCAAGGAACTTGAAGCTCTCAACCTGTTCCACTACAGCCCCGTCGATGAGAATGGGGGCGTGCCCAGTCCTCTTCTTTTTCCTGTAGTCCACAATCATCTCCTTTGTCTTGGTCACGTTGAGGGAGAGGTTGTTGTCCTGGCACCACACGGCCAGATCTCTGACCTCCTCCCTATAGGCTGTCTCATCGTTGTCAGTGATCAGGCCTACCACTGTTGTGTCGTCGGCAAACTTAATGATGGTGTTGGAATCGTGCCTGGCCATGCAGTCATGGGTGAACAGAGAGTACAGGAGGGGACTGAGCACGCACCCCTGAGGGGCCCCCGTGTTAAGGATCAGTGTGGCAGATGTGTTGTTACCTACCCTTACCACCTGGGGGCGGCCCGTCAGGAAGTTCAGGATCCAGTTGCAGAGGGAGGTGTTTAGTCCCAGGATCCTTAGCTTAGTGATGAGCTTAGAGGGCACTATGGTGTTGAATGCTGAGCTGTAGTCAATGAATAGCATTCTCACGTAGGTGTTCCTCTTGTCCAGGTGGGAAAGGGCAGTGTGGAGTGCAATAGAGATTGCATCATCTGTGGATCTGTTGGGGCGGTATGCAAATTGGAGTGGGACTAGGGTTTCTGGGATAATGCCGTTGATGTGAGCCATGACCAGCCTTTCAAAGCACTTCATGGCTACAGACGTCAGTGCTACGGGTCGGTAGTCATTTAGGCATGTTATCTTAGAGTCCTTGGGCACGGGGACTATGGTGGTCTGCTTGAAACATGTTGGTATTACAGACTCAGTCAGGGACATGTTGAAAATGTCAGTGAAGACACTTGCCAGTTGGTCAGCACATGCTCAGAGTACACGTCCTGGTAATCCGTCTGGCCCTGCGGCCTTGTGAATGTTGACCTGCTTAAAAGTCTTACTCACATTGGCTACGGAGAGCGTGATCACATAGTCATCCGGAACAGCTGGTGCTCTCATGCATGCTTCAGTGTTGCTTGCCTCGAAGTGAGCATAGAAGTGGTTTAGCTCGTCTGGTAGGCTTGTGTCACTGGGCAGCTCACGGCTGTGCTTCCCTTTGTAGTCTGTAATCGTTTTCAAGCCCTGCCACATCCGACGAGCGTCAGAGCCAGTGTAGTACGATTCAATCTTAGTCCTGTATTACCTCTTTGCCTGTTTGATGGTTCATCGGAGGTCATAGCGGGATTTTTTATAAGCGTCCAGGTTAGAGTCCTGTTCCTTGAAAGCGGCAGCTCTACCCTTTAGCTCAGTGCGGATGTTTCCTGTAATCCATGGCTTCTGGTTGGGGTATGTACGTACGGTCACTGTGGGGACGACATCATCGATGCACTTATTGATGAAGCCAGTGACTGATGTGGTGTACTCCTCAATGCTGTCTGAAGAATCCCGGAACATGTTCCAGTCTGTGCTAGCAAAACAGTCCTGTAGCTTAGCATCTGCTTCATCTGACCACTTTTTTAATAACCGAGTCACTGGTGCTTCCTGCTTTAGTTTTTGCTTATAAGCAGGAATCAGGAGGATAGAGTTATGGTCAGATTTGCCAAATGGAGGGCGAGGGAGAGCTTTGTATGCGTCTCTGTGTGTGGAGTAAAGGTGGTCTAGAGTTTTTTTTCCTCTGGTTGCACATTTAACATGCTGGTAGAAATTAGGTAGAACGGATTTAAGTTTCCCTGCATTAAAGTCCCCGGCCACTAGGAGCGCTGCATCTGGATGAGCGTTTTCCTGTTGATTAATGGCCTTGTACAACTCATTCAGTGCAATCTTAATGCCAGCAAGCTATGGATTCTCTCTATCCCATGAGCTATGGGCCATGACACAAGCTATGGATTCTTTGTCTTTTTCTTCCTGTCTGATCATGTTTAGATACTTAATGTTTTGTTAATGTCAGTACTGACTTGTAATTTAGGCTTTACGCCTTGGGCGGAAGGTAACTGAAAGGTTGCTGGTTCGAATCCCCGAGCCGACTAGGTGAAACATCTGTCGATGTGCCCTTGAGCAAAGCACATAACCCGAGTTCCTCTAAAAATAAAGAAATATAAGTGAATCGTTAATTTTACAATGTCATTAAATCTATTTACCTTTAGTATTCCACTATCAGACCAATTCTTGCTAGTCAATATCAACTCATTGCCTAATGCTTTCTTGCATATTTTAATCATCTTTATGGTGTCAGATAAACATTTTCGTAGACTTTGTTAATACATAAATTGAAGTATTTTCATGAGTCGCAGGTGAGGTGTACTGTACATATGATCACTAAAGAACCTACTCTTACCATGAGAAACAGATTTCCCAATCTTCTCCTACTCTTCTTCATCTTTAATGTTGACATTCAGCTCCAGTGTTTGACTGCAGTCTTCCAGCTTCACTGATGCCATCTCTGGATCCTGCAGTGCAAACTGGGCTCCACTGTCACAATCAGGACCCAGTGACTGTAGGTTTGGACTCAGTGGGGAAGGAGAGAGGCAGGCTGGGTTTGTACTCACTGTTAATTACATTTACATTTACATTTACATCATTTAGCAGACACTCTTATCCAGAGCGACATACAAATTGGTGCATTCAACTTATGATAGCCAGTGGGACAACCACTTTTTTTTGGGGGGGGGGGGGGTAGATGGATTACTTTTTACTATTCCAGGTATTCCTTAAAGAGGTGGGGTTTCAAGTGTCTCTGGAAGGTGGTCAGTGACTCCGCTGTCCTGGCGTCTGTAAACTCTGGACAGATTTGAACAATTGCTGCCTAAAATGCTGTGGTGCTTACTAACACAACAGGAAATATTGTGTTACATGAATTCTCAGCTCTTTCATTCTGAATATTCAAATCAATGACTCACCCTCAAATGGACCATCAATACCAGAGTTCTACAATACTATTTACATAATCAACTGGACATTACAACAGCCTGAACCTCAATATAGTCCTGGGCATATATTGAACTCTAACAATGGGGGATGGAAAGGGTCTGTTGAAATGAATACTATAGTGGTGTGAGAAAGGTAACACAAGCTTCCTCTCTGGTTCCGCTCCCCAATAGTAAGTGGGTCATTTTAAAACACATAAAAATGAAAAAAATACAAATAATATATTTGTTGTTTTATTTAATTGTAACCAAAGAAGAAAACCTGTCTAAGTCCTACTGTCTCATTACTGAAAACATCTATTCATATGCAATATAGAAAATAATGGGGACTAGCAAATTGGATTGTCCCAATGGTGATGTGTAGAGGTGTAGTGACATGTTTTGACTAGATAAATAATATAGAAGAGAAATTGGCTCATTTAAAATGTTTTAAATCCCGTATGACTATAGATTACATCACCATAATCAAGCACTGGGATTTGGAGTGGGTCTAGGGTTTCCGGGATGATGGTGTTGATGTGAGCCATGATCAGTCTTTCGAAGCGCTTCATGGCTACCGACGTGAGTGCTACTGGGCGGAAGCCATTTAGGCAGGTTATCTTCGCTTTCTTGGGCACAGGGACAATGGTGGTCTGTGTCAGAGTGGTGTGTGTGGATGAGTGAAAGGAATCAAGCGCAGGAACCAGGATGACTTCAACAGACTTTAGTAAGGTCCAACACAATAAATGAGTCGCCAACCCAACCGGGCGGCGCAAACAATTACGCACGAACACAGTGCGGAAAAACAAGAAAAGCGCACGCAGTGCGAACTCTCGAAAATACAACGACGAGAGAATCAAACTCCTTAGAGGCAGGCTGACAATAAACAATCACGCATAACACCTGACCCAAACACACGAAACTAAATAGGGAACACAATTAAACACAAACAAGGGACAGGTGTTACAAACAGACAAAACCAAACGAACATGAAACATAGAACGGTGGCAGCTAGTACTCCGGAGACGACGACCGCCGAAGCCTGCCCGAACAAGGATAAGGAGCAGCCTCGGCCGAAACCGTGACAGTACCCCCCCCTTGACGCGCGGCTCCAGCCGTGCGCCGACCCGGGGCTCGGGGACGACCCGGACGACGCGGAGCAGGGCGCGCAGGATGACCCCGATGGAACTCGGTCAGCAGGGACTGGTCCAATATGTCCCTCCTTGGTACCCAGCACCGCTCCTCCGGACCGTACCCCTCCCACTCCACGAGATATTGAAGACCCCCCATCCGGCGTCTCGAATCCAGGATGGACCTCACGGTGTACGCCGGAGCCCCCTCGATGTCCAACGGGGGCGGAGGAGTCTCCTCTATCTCATACTCCTGGAGTGGACCAGCTACCACCGGCCTGAGGAGAGACACATGGAACGAGGGGTTAATATTCCTATAGTCAATAGGCAGTTCTAACCTGTAACACACCTCGTTCAACCTCCTCAGGACTTTGAATGGCCCCACAAACCGCCGACCCAGCTTCCGGCAGGGCAGGCGGAGGGGCAGGTTTCTGGTCGAGAGCCAGACTCGATCTCCAGGTGCGTATACAGGCCCCTCACTGCGGTGGAGATCGGCGCTCGTTTTCTGCCGACGGATGGCCCGCTGCAGATGTACGTGGGCAGCGTTCCATGTCTCCTCCGAGTGCCGTACCCATTCATCCACCGCAGGGGCCTCGATCTGGCTCTCGTGCCAAGGTGCCAGAACCGGCTGGTACCCTAACACACACTGGAAAGGGGTTAGTTGGGTGGAGGAGTGGCGGAGAGAGTTCTGTGCCATTTCGGCCCACGGAACGTATCTCGCCCACTCCTCCGGCCGGCCCTGGCAATAAGACCTCAGAAACCTACCCACCTCCTGGTTCACACGTTCAACCTGCCCATTACTCTCCGGGTGGTAACCCGAGGTAAGGCTTACTGAAACCCCCAACCGTTCCATAAACGCTCTCCACACTCTGGAGGTGAACTGGGGGCCTCGGTCAGACACTATATCCTCGGGTACCCCGTAATGCCGGAAGACATGGGTAAACAGAGCCTCAGCGGTCTGTAGGGCAGTGGGTAGACCCGGCATGGGAAGGAGACGACAGGCCTTCGAGAACCGATCCACAATGACCAGGATGGTAGTATTCCCCTGTGAGGGGGGAAGGTCGGTAACAAAATCCACCAAGAGGTGGGACCAGGGTCGTTGGGGAATAGGCAGGGGTTGTAGCTTACCCCTGCGCAAATGTCTGGGTGCCTTACACTGGGCACACACCGAACAGGAGGAGACATAAATCCTCACATCCCTAGCTAACGTTGGCCACCAGTACTTCGTGCTAAGGCAGTGCACTGTCCGGCCGATACCCGGATGGCCAGAGGAGGGGGACGTATGAGCCCAACAAATGAGGCGATCGCGTACCTCGAGCGGAACGTACGTCCGACCCACTGGACACTGTGGAGGACTTGGGTCGGTGCGTAACGCCCGCTCGATCTCGGCATCAACCTCCCACACCACCGGTGCAACCAGACAAGACTCCGGTAGTATGGGCGTGGGCTCAACGGACCTCTCCTCCGCGTCATACCGCCGAGACAGAGCATCTGCCTTCCCGTTCTGGGACCCAGGGATATACGTGATTTTAAACACAAACCGGGCTAGAAACATAGTCCAGCGTGCCTGGCGAGGATTCAGTCTCCTAGCTGCCCGGATGTACTCCAGGTTACGGTGGTCAGTTAGAATGAGGAAAGGGTGTTGAGCCCCCTCGAGCCAATGCCGCCACACCTTTAGGGCCTGTACCACGGCTAACAGCTCCCTGTCTCCTACGTCATAATTCCGCTCCGCCGGACTGAGCTTTTTAGAATAAAACGCACAGGGACGGAGTTTAGGTGCTGTGCCAGACCGTTGGGAAAGAACGTCCCCTATACCGGCCTCTGACGCGTCCACCTCTACCTGGAAAGGTAAAGAGGGATCCGGATGCGCCAACACCGGCGCCGAGGTAAACAGGTCCTTCAGTCTCCCAAAAGCCCTGTCCGCCTCCGCTGACCACCGCAAGCGCACCGGACCCCCCTTTAACAGAGACGTTATGGGAGCTGCCACCTGTCCAAAATCCCGGATAAACCTCCGGTAATAATTTGCAAACCCCAAGAACTGTTGCACCTCCTTCACAGTGGTTGGGGTCTGCCAATTATGCACAGCGGACACCCGGTCTACCTCCACCTTCACCCCTGACGCAGACAACTGGTAACCCAGAAAGGAGACCGACTTCTGAAAAAACAGACATTTCTCTGCCTTGACATATAGGTCATGCTCCAACAGCCTCCTCAATACTCGGCATACCAGGGCTACATGCTCTGCTCGGGTAGGACTGTACACCAGAATGTCGTCGATGTACACGACTACTCCCTGTCCCTGCATGTCCCGGAAAATCTCATCGACGAAGGATTGGAAGACTGAGGGAGCATTCATTAACCCATATGGCATGACTAGATACTCGTAGTGTCCGGAAGTCGTGCTAAACGCTGTCTTCCATTCATCGCCCTCTCTAATGCGCACCAAGTTATATGCGCTCCTGAGATCCAATTTAGTAAAGAACTGCGCACCGTGCAGTGACTCCGTCATAGTCGCAATCAGAGGAAGTGGATAGCTGTACTTCACCGTAATCTGATTGAGACCGCGGTAATCAATACACGGGCGCAGACCTCCATCCTTTTTCTTTACAAAAAAGAAACTTGAGGAAGCGGGTGAAGTGGAGGCCCGTATGTATCCCTGTCTCAGAGACTCAGCGATGTACGTCTCCATCGCCTTCCTCTCCTCTTGAGACAAGGGATACACATGGCTCCGCGGGAGAGCTGCTCCTGACTGGAGATCTATCGCACAATCCCACCGTCTATGAGGCGGCAGCTGCGCCGCCCTAGTTTTACTAAACACTAGTTTCAAATCCTCATACTCGGGGGGGAATATGCAGTGCTGACATTAGATTCGGACTTTCCACCGAGGTCGCCCCAATGGAAACACCCAGACACCGCCCCTCACACTGGGCAGACCACCCTTTTAGAGCTTTCTCTCGCCACATAATAATAGGGTCCATTAACCAGGGAAGGCCCAGCACTACCGGATAGGCAGGAGAGTCAATCAGATAGAGCTGAATCGTCTCCTCATGACCCTCCTGCGCCATCATCTGAAGGGGTGCTGTGACCTCCCTAATCAACCCAGACCCTAACGGACGGCTATCTAGGGCATGAACAGGGAAAGGCTTATCAACTGGAAGGAGGGGAATCCCTAACTCTATACAAAACTGGCGATCTACAAAATTCCCAGCTGCGCCTGAATCTACCAGCGCCTTATGCTGGGAACGAGGTGCAACCTGGGGGAAACAAACAGGCAAGGTTAAGTGAACGACAGAAAGCTCTGGGTGAGTAGGGCGCCTACTCACCTGGGGGGACCCCCCAATGCGTGACCTGCCTTCTCCTCCACCGGGGGACCCTCCCCAACACCTAGCCGCGGTGTGCCCTCCACGGCCACAGTTAGTGCAGGGAACGGCCCCCCTCGGGTTCCTACTCCTCCGTTCTCTAGCGCCAGCACCCCCGAGCTCCATAGGGCTCGGCTCGGAGGTGCTGGAGAGTGGAATGGGCGAACCCCACCCGGGACGTCCACGGGTGGCGAGCAGGGTATCCAGCCGAATGGCCATGTTGACAAGTTGGTCAAAGGTCAACGAGGTGTCCCTGCACGCCAACTCTCGCTGGACATCCTCCCGGAGGCTGCAACGGAAGTGGTCTATAAGGGCCCGCTCATTCCACCCTGCATCGGCCGCTAGAGTCCGGAATTCCAAGGCAAAGTCCTGGGCGCTCCTCATCCCCTGTCGGAGGTAGAACAGACGCTCCCCCGCCGCCTTCCCCTCTGGTGGATGGTCAAACACAGCACAGAAGCGGCGGGAGAACTCCGCATAGGTCGTGGTAGCGGCGTCCATTCTCCTCCATTCGGCGTTGGCCCACTCCAACGCCTTGCCGGTGAGACAGGAGATGAGGGCTGAGACGCTCTCGTGTCCCGAGGGCGCCGGGTGTACGGTGGCGAGGTAGAGCTCCACTTGCAGCAGGAACCCTTGACACCCGGCAGCGGAGCCGTCGTACGCCCTCGGGAGCGAGAGCCGAATCCCACTGGTTCCCGGAGATGGGACAGGAGGACTGACCGATGGGGATGGTTCGGTAGGTGGGGTCGTGGGTACCCCGCTGGTTTCCCATCGGTGGAGAGTGTTCATCACCCCCTCCAGGGCATGACAGACCTGGTTTATCCGGTCCTCCTGCCCACGAAGACGTTCCTCCAAACCTGCTGTTTGCGCGGCCGCTCCTGCTGATTCCATGGAAAGATGCGTGATTCTGTCAGAGTGGTGTGTGTGGATGAGTGAAAGGAATCAAGCGCAGGAACCAGGATGACTTCAACAGACTTTAGTAAGGTCCAACACAATAAATGAGTCGCCAACCCAACCGGGCGGCGCAAACAATTACGCACGAACACAGTGCGGAAAAACAAGAAAAGCGCACGCAGTGCGAACTCTCGAAAATACAACGACGAGAGAATCAAACTCCTTAGAGGCAGGCTGACAATAAACAATCACGCATAACACCTGACCCAAACACACGAAACTAAATAGGGAACACAATTAAACACAAACAAGGGACAGGTGTTACAAACAGACAAAACCAAACGAACATGAAACATAGAACGGTGGCAGCTAGTACTCCGGAGACGACGACCGCCGAAGCCTGCCCGAACAAGGAGAAGGAGCAGCCTCGGCCGAAACCGTGACAGTCTGCTTGAAACATGTAGGTATTATGGACACGGTCAGGGAGATGTTGAAAATGTCAGTGAAGACACCTGCCAGTTGGTCTCTGTTTGTAAGTCATGGATATAATATGCCTCTCTCTGTTTGTAAGTTATGGATATAATATGTCTCTCTCTGTGTGTAAGTCATGGATATAATATGTCTCTCTCTGTTTGTAAGTCATGGATATAATATGTCCCTCTCTGTTTGTAAGTCATGGATATAATATGTCTCTCTCTGTTTGTAAGTCATGGATATAATATGTCTCTCTCTGTTTGTAAGTCATGGATATAATATGTCTCTCTCTGTTTGTAAGTCATGGATATAATATGTCTCTCTCTGTTTGTAAGTCATGGATATAATATGTCTCTCTCTGTTTGTAAGTCATGGATATAATATGTCTCTATCTGTTTGTAAGTCATGGATATAATATGTCTCTCTCTGTTTGTAAGTCATGGATATAATATGTCTCTCTCTGTAACAACAATTATTCTCTCTCACCTCCTGTCTTAAATTGGCTGTACAACTTCTAAGCCCTTGAACCTCAAGTTGGCACACAACATAACCGACCACATTAAAGCTTCTGGCTACAGGGGATTTCTAGTCACCAGTTCTGATGTTGCTCTTTCAGCTTTCAATTTTCTCTTAGACTTTCCAACATAATAATAGCCACATGGGCACATCAGGAAATATACCACACATTTTGTTTTACAGGAAATTCTACCCAGGACATACATTTTATTTCCAGTATGAGGGTGAAGAAAGAAGTCCCCCTTGGTCATCACATTACAGTTCTCACAATGATTTGAGGGGAGGGTGGATAGGAAATGCTGAGGGGGAACATATTCATCTGCTCTTACTAGGCTGTCCTTTAGGTTTCTAGCATGTTTAAAAGAGAATCGAGAGATATTCTGAAAAGGCCGGCCCACAGAGGGATCCCAGTCCTAAATAGAAGTCAGAGATCAAACTCCTGGTTCTCCCCTGTTCCTTCCACACGCCCTCCCATTGTACTGTATGTATGAACACATTTTGAACAATGGCTGCCTAAAATGCTGTGGTGCTTACATTTACATTTACATTTACATTTTAGTCATTTAGCAGACGCTCTTATCCAGAGCGACTTACAGTTAGCACATACATTATTTTTATCGAACCCACAACCCTGGCGTTGCAAACGCCATGCTCTACCAACTGAGCTACATCCCCTGCCGGCCATTCCCTCCCCTACCCTGGACGACGCTGGGCCAATTGTGCGCCGCCCCATGGGTCTCCCGGTCGCGGCCGGCTACGACAGAGCCTGGATTCGAACCAGGATCTCTAGTGGCACAGCTAGCACTGCGATGCAGTGCCTTAGACCACTGCGCCACTCGGGAGACATGTTGATGTCATTGCTGAAACTCCTGGAAGTACAGTGAGAGCACACTCTGTTGGTCAGTTACGTTCTCTATGTATCAGTGTGGTGGTGGGCTTGGTAGTCGGGATCTCCCCTGGGTGCTGGCAGGGGTAGGGGTTACTTCAGAGGGGAGGTCTTACTTCAGAGGGGAGGTCTTCATGGGGATCATTATTCTGGACTCCATGTGCTGAATCAGCGGAACTGTGTAATAGACAACCTCATCCCAGCCGTCATGTTGCCAAGCTGCGTTTCTGGTGTCTTCTCTCGACTGGAGGTCTTTGTAGGCCCAGAGGTGATGCACCATGTAGAGGCTGCCGATCTGCGAGAAGAACCCTCCCACAGCCTCACTGTTCTGCTGCCGGAACTCTATGGCCCGAGCCCAGTAGTTTCCCCACTCAATCATAGTTCCAGGCCTGAGTTGGTATGAGCGGAGCTCATAGATGTTGGGTCCTGGGCGGGGGGTGGGCTCGTTCCAGAAGCTGAACTCCAGCAGCAGCTGGTTACGACGAGACAGCAACATCTTCCCCCGCTCATTCCTGTACTCCATGAACTCCTTATTTTGCCGGAGTTTGTTCATGACCTCTGTCAGGGCTGGGTAGCCTCCCCGATATCTCCACAGGTGAACTGCCTGGTCCTGCTCGCCATACCATGTGTTCCAGGTGCCAAGCAGCTCACAGGGGTAGTGAGAGTCAGCGTTGATGGAGGGCAGAACCTCCTCACAAAGTTTGTTGTAAGCATCAAGGCACTCGGGCTTGACATTGTGAAACTGTATTTTGTAGAGGTTGGTGTCTTCCTTCTTAGCCAGTAGTTGAGAGTGGGCATCCTTTCTGGGGTCGACCTTCCTGACGAACAGAGACTTGAACCAGCTGTCCTCACGGTTCCTATTGGTGGATGCTGATAGACTCCTGATTGAAAGTATGACTTGTCCGTTCGTCCGGACTCCGTTTCTCGTCTGTTTTAGGCAGTTTCCCACATTCTGAAGGACTCGGGTCGCCATCTTTCCCTGGCCTGATTGAGTACTTGCCAGAGAAGAGGAGGCGAACCGAGAGGGACAACTCGTTCTTATGCCGCGTTCACATGCTAGTCGGAACTAGGAAACCCGGAAATGCTCAAGTTGCTTACCGGCTGGTTCAACGAATCAACAAGTCGGACATTTCCGAGTTTCCTAGCTCCGACCAGCATCCGAACGCGCCATTATTATACCTCAGCGGGGATAACTGGGGCCATAACTGTCTTCTCCAGCAGGTTGCGTATTTCGTTTTGTTTTTTATAGGAAAGGTTGTGGTAGACGTGGGCCATCACAGGTGAGTTCACAGCTCTTTTACTCTGAGCATTCATATCAATGACTCACCCTCAGATGGACCATCAATGCCAGAGTTCTACAAGACTGTTTACATAATCAACTGGGCATTTCAACAGTCTGTCCCTCAATATAGTCCTGGGCATATATTGTTTATCTTACTATTGTTATAACTGCTAACTTTTTAGCATTTGTGGCACAAATCCAATGCAAGTCAATGGTACGTATACAGTCACAGTGAAAGTCTAGACACCCCTTTACATTTTGCTAGCTTAAATATTAATAGAGATTCAATATAGTTTTTATCCTGCCGACCTACAAAAACTATTCCACATTTTCAAAGTGTAAGAAAATTGTAGAACAATTTTACTTCTAAAGATATCCAGTAGTTTTGATTACATATATTTTCACACCCCATGAAACAGTTCTACAGCATCTGTACATGTGTGTTGTGGCTTGTAACTTGCTAGGTAGCAGTTTAAGACATGGTTTGAATCCTAATCAACCCATCCAATGTGAGTACATGTTGAAGTACAGTAGATTAATAAAGCTACAGTACTGCAGCTGGTGACAAAGCTGCGTATATTGAAAAAGCTTTTTTTGTGGGGGGGGGGGGGGGGGGGCATGGATCAGCTTAATATTGCAGATAGATTTTAACTTCTATCAATGTAATTGTCTGCATCACTTCCAATCCCCCATGTTTTTTTTAATATATATACTCCCCTTTATTACTTTTCAACCCCGCCATCCTTTCCCTACTTGGAGTAAATTAGTGAACAACAATGCCCAGGCCTCTACCTCCGGCCTATACTTACTATCTACACCTTATGGACACAGTCAATTTTACAATAATTCTATTATACAGTGAGGGAAAAAAGTATTTGATCCCCTGCTGATTTTGTACGTTTGCCCACTGACAAAGAAATGATCAGTCCATCATTTTAATGGTAGGTTTATTTGAACAGTGAGAGACAGAATAACAACAAAATAATCCAGAAAAACGCATGTCAAAAATGTTATAAATTGATTTGCATTTTAATGAGGGAAATAAGTATTTGACCCCTCTGCAAAACATGACTTAGTACTTGGTGGCAAAAAAGCCACCAGGTTTGCACACATCTCAGGAGGGATTTTGTCCCACTCCTCTTTGCAGATCTTCTCCAAGTCATTAATGTTTCGAGGCTGATGTTTGGCAACTTGAACCTTCAGCTCCCTCCACAGATTTTCTATGGGATTAAGGTCTGGAGACTGGCTAGGCCACTCCAAGACCTTAATGTGCTTCTTCTTGAGCCACTCCTTTGTTGCTTTGGCCGTGTGTTTTGGGTCATTGTCATGCTGGAATACCCATCCACGACCCATTTTCAATGCCCTGGTTGAGGGAAGGAGGTTCTCACTCAAGATTTGACGGTACATGGCCCCGTCCATCGTCCCTTTGATGCGGTGAAGTTGTTCTGTCCCCTTAGCAGAAAAACACCCCCAAAGCATAATGTTTCCACCTCCATGTTTGACGGTGGGGATGGTGTTCTTGGGGTCATAGGCAGCATTCCTCCTCCTCCAAACACGGCGAGTTGAGTTGATGCCAAAGAGCTCCATTTTGGTCTCTGACCACAACACTTTCACCCAGTTCTCCTCTGAATCATTCAGATGTTCATTAGCAAACTTCAGACGGGCGTGTATATGTGCTTTCTTGAGCAGAGGGACCTTGCGGGCGCTGCAGGATTTCAGTCCTTCACGGCGTAGTGTGTTACCAATTGTTTTCTTGGTGACTATGGTCCCAGCTGCCTTGAGATCATTGACAAGATCCTCTCGTGTAGTTCTGGGCTGATTCCTCACCGTTCTCATGATCATTGCAACTCCATGAGGTGAGATCTTGCATGGAGCCCCAGGCCGAGGGAGATTGACAGTTATTTTGTGTTTCTTCCATTTGCGAATAATCGCACCAACTGTTGTCACCTTCTCACCAAGCTGCTTGGCGATGGTCTTGTAGCCCATTCCAGCATTGTGTAGGTCTACAATCTTGTCCCTGACATCCTTGGAGAGCTCTTTGGTCTTGGCCATGGTGGAGAGTTTGGAATCTGATTGATTGATTGCTTCTGTGGACAGGTGTCTTTTATACAGGTAACAAGCTGGGATTAGGAGCACTCCCTTTAAGAGTGTGCTCCTAATCTCAGCTCGTTACCTGTATAAAAGACACCTGGGAGCCAGAAATCTTTCTGATTGAGAGGGGGTCAAATACTTATTTCCCTCATTAAAATGCAAATCAATTTATAACATTTTTGACATGCGTTTTACTGGATTTTTTTGTTGTTATTCTGTCTCTCACTGTTCAAATAAGCCTACCATTAAAATGATAGACTGATCATTTCTTTGTCAGTGGGCAAACGTACAAAATCAGCAGGGGATCAAATACTTTTTTCCCTCACTGTATAAACATTTTTTTGCTCCTGAACTACTTCTACTCTCAACCTCTCTGATCATTTCCATGATGTCCATCCGGTTTGCTTCTATATGCCATGTCTTTCTGACTGTGCTCTTTCCCAAAAGCTCCCAACATACAACCTATATACTTATTATGGACACAGTATTCTTACATTAATAGCTATCTTTGTTATTATTTGTTGTTATTTGTTATTAGTCCCATCCTTCAACTCCATTCAATACCTCCCATCTATCTCTTAACACCATCCATATAGGATTTCTATTTGCCATATATATTTCAACCGTACTGTGATGTTTTACAAAAGTTCTGAATCTTTCTATTCTCATTGCTTCTACAGATTGTGAATTAAAAATAAACATTTTTGCTAAAAGTATTATTATATTATTGATCGATTGACTATGACTTTTCAGATCACCCAGTAATGCTATCTGCAAGGTTAGCTCCAGGTAAATATTGCAATCCTTTAGCCATTCCTGGACCTGTGTCCAACAACAAGCTACAAATGGACAGAACCAAAACAAATTATCTAATGATTCTGTCTCTTGAAAAAGCTTGTTAGTTCATAGGTAAAATGTATCTTTGTGATGCTCATTTCAAGTATTTTTTCCAGCTTCAGACAAACACTAAATATTTCACTTAAAACATAGTTTTGTTGTATTTAATGATAGGGAAGAGAAGAGTTTGACCAACACAGATTCATGTCCAATCTTTGAGGACGTGTCTACATTGTTAGAGTGGTCACATGCCAATCTGTTCCATATAATAGACAGTCTTTGGAACAATGCAATCTGAAAGTATTTCAGACCCCTTAACTTTTTCCACATTTTATTACGTTACAGACATATTCTAAAGTTGGTTAAATCATTTTTTCCCCTCATCAATCTACACACAATACCCCATAATGTCAAAGCAAAACACAGGTTTAGACATTTTTCCTAATTTATTAATAAAAAAATGGAAATATCTAAGTATTCAGACCCTTTACTCAGTACTTTCTTGAAGAACCTTTGGCAGCGATTACAGCAGAGTCTTCTTGGGTATGATGCTACAAGCTTGGCACACCAGTATTTGGGGAGTTTCATTCATTCTTCTCTGCAGATCCTCTCAAACTCTATCAGGTTGGATGGGGAGCGTTGCTGCACAGCTATTTTCTGGTCTCTCCGGAGATGTTCAATCGGGTTCAAGTCTGGGCTCTGGCTGGGCCAGGTGAACCTTCGCACCAGTCTGAAGTCCTGAGGGCTCTGGAGCAGGTGTTCATCAAGGATCTCTCTGTACTTTGCTCCCTTCATTATTCCCTCGATCCTGACTAGTCTCCCAGTCCCTGCCTCTGAAAAACATCCGCACAGCATGATACTGCCACGACCATGCTTCACCGTAGGCATGGTGCCAGGTTTCCTCCAGAAGTGACACTTGGTATTCAGGCCAAAGAGTTCAATCTTGGTAACAACAGACCAGAGAATCTTGTTTCTCATGGTCAGAGTCCTTTAGGTGCCTCTTGGCAAACTCCAAGCGGGCTGAACTCTGGAGCTCTGTCAAAGTGATCATCGGGTTCTCGGTCACCTCCCTGACCAAGGCCCTTCTCCTCCGATTGCGCAGTTGGCCGGGCGGACAGCTCTAGGAAGAGTCTTGGCGATTCAAAACTTCTTCCATTTAAGAATAGAGGAGGCCACGGTGTTCTTGGGGACCTTCAATGCTGCAGACATTTTTTGGTACCCTTCCCCAGATCTGTGCCTCATCACAATCCTGTCTCGGAGCTCTACGGACAATTCCTTCAACCTCATGGCTTGGTTTTTGCTCTGACATGCAATGTCAACTGTGGGATGTTATATCGACAGACAAACCATGTCCAATCAATTGAATTTATCTCAGGTGGACTCCAATCAAGTTGTAGAAACATCTCAAGGAATGTCAATGGAAACAGGATTATACATTTCGAGATTCATAGCAAAGGGTCTGGAATACTAATGTAAATAAGGTTTTGCAAAAATGTCTAAACCTGTTTCCACTTTGTCATTATGGGGTATTGCTTGTAGATTGATGAGGGATTTTTGTTGCTTTTGTTGTTTGTAAAAAAAAAAATCATTTTTACAATAAGGCTGTAACTTATTTTTTTGTTGAAAAAGTCAAGGGGTCTGAATACTTTCAGAATGCACTGTATAGACACTAACTATTTCACTTTAAACACTTTGTTATATTTATGCACAAGAGAAGAAGAGGTTGCCCAGCACAAACTCATGTACAAACATGATTTTTCATTACATATTTGTAATTTAGCAGATGCTCTTATCCAGAGCGACTTATAGGACCAATTGGGGTTAATTGCCTTGCTCAAGGCCACAATGACAGATTTTTGACCTAGTTGGCTCGGGATTCAAACCAGCGACCTTTCAGTTACTGGCCCAACACTCTTAACCGCTAGGCTACCTGTTAAATACATAACACAATACGTGACATAAGTAGAATACAGAACACTTGGGCGGCAGGTAGCTTAGTGGTTAAGAGCGTTGTGCCAGTAACCGAAAGGTCGCTGGTTCTAATCCCCGAGCCGACTAGGTGAAAAATCTGTCGACGTGCACTTGAGCAAGGCACTTAACCCTAATTGCTCTTGTAAGTCGCTCTGGATAAGAGCGTCTGCTAAATGACCAATTTATTTATTTATTATTTATTAAACATTACAGGACATTTTCCATGATGAAAATTGAAATATTAAAATGTTATTTAAGAAAAGCAGTGGGTAGAGTGGCGTTTCGCAGGCGGTTTGTACAGGCAGTTATACAGGACAGCTTGTGGCTGTTTCTAAGGAGCCTGGTGGTGCAGTTACCTCTTCTTGGAGGGAGCAGGTCATTCAGTGGATGGTCAAGAGTGTGCATGTCCTTCACCAGGTGCACTGCAGCCTGTTCTCGCCTGCTCTGCAGTGACGGGAGCTGTGGTTGGACTGCTCCACCTCTGGAGATGATCCTCAAGGCCCTCCTCTGCACCCTGTCTAGTTGGGCCTGCTGCTTTTTACTGCATCCAACTAACAGCACTCCACCGTATTCCAGAACAGTCAAAAAGGCGTTTCGAGGCCTTTCTCACTGGCTGCTCCACATGTCACCACTAAGGTTAGTCTAGATTAAAATCAAGATACTTGGTTGTTGTTACCACTGGTACTTCCTGTCTTCCTAGGATTAGTGGTGCAGGTTGTGGATGGTCCTCTGACCAACGGCTAAATGTACCAGTTGCCATCACCCTCTGCCCTCTTTTGGTGGTGTAGCGGTGGAGTCAGGCTAGTAACCTTGAACACAGTTCAATGGCAGACAGATGTTGCAGGAACTATGGGTGATCTACCCGATCAAAGGCTTTGGACACATCAGCAAGTAACACCCTCACCATTGTTGGGTTTATGGAGTCTGTAGCTGTCAGCCAGGAGTATGTGGCTTTCACAAGGGCGGTAGTAGTGCTGGACTTTGGGAGGTAGTCATACTGAATCGTGCACTCAGATAACACCTCCTACTGGCAGGGGACAGTTTTAACAATGTGTTTGATGACAGGGGCTAGATCTTCTGCATGCTCTTTAGTAGCCAGGCTGGAATGCCATCAGGCCCACATGCTTTACGTGCTCTGAGTCTGTTCAGAGCTTGCTTTAACTGGCCAATGCTGCACAGCTCAACCTGCTTTGTAGACATGGGCAGGGGGAAGATGGCAAGAGGTGTGGTGCTTGTCCATGCCTCAGCAAAGAAGCCATTCAAAACATCAGCCACGTTGTCGTATTCAATTCCCTCGACCAGTATTCTCCCTCCTGATGTTTTCTTTGGTCCCGGTCCTTTGTTAATGAAGTCCCACCATTCCTTAGGGTTTTTCTTCTTTAGGTCCTGGATTTCAGTTTTGTAGAAGATTGTCTTTGCTTCCTTGATAATCATTTGCACTGTGTTTCTGTATTTTCTCCATGTCATTGTTTCTCCCCATCTGTTGAAAATATTCTGTATTTTCCCGATGGCAGCCTTTATTCTTTCAGTCATCCAGGGCTTGTCCAGTGTTGTTGTTGTTTTCTTATTGGCATGTATACATCAAGTGTAGTTTGAATGCAGGAGTTGAACATCTCCACCTTTGCATCGATGCTCTCCACCTCATATATGGCAGAACAGTCAGTACTGGCCATACATCGTGCAAAGGTCTCCTTTCTGTTCTGGGTTACCAGATGTCCTTTTTTCCGCTGCACCTCTCTTCTCCCTCCTGATGTTGTTTTTGGAGAGAACAGCAGACATTTGTGATCACTGGATCCGAGAGGGGCAAGGACAGTGGGTTGTGTTGATCAGATCTAGGATGGAGTCCCCTCTGTGGTCTTGTCTTTGGTCACTTGTTTCATGTCTGGATGGGAGTTTGTCAGCATCTTGATGGGCAGGTGATTAAAGTCTCCACACAGGATGAGACCCATTTGGGGAGAGGACATCCTGATCACATTGACAGTGATTATGAGATAATCCACAGTGTTCTGCTGCAGTGTTTTGTCATGTGCCCCTGGTGGATGTTAGAGCACTCCACTACCAGAGATGAAACTGAGCTGGGGTGTTGTTTAGGACGGAGCTGAAGACACTCAAACTCTTCTTTCTCTAGGTCAGTTATTCTTCTCTTTGCCTGCATACTGTGATTCACATACATAGCCACACCCCCTCCTCGCATCCCCTCTCTGTACCTGTCATTTCTGAACAGCTGATAGTCTTTGTCATCAGAACAGCCTCAATTTGTCAGGGCATGGACTCTACAAGGTGTCGAAAGCGTTCCACTGGGATGCTGGCCCATGTTGACTGCAATGCTTCCCACAGTTGTGTCAAGTTGTCTGGCAGTGGATTTCTACTCAGAATAGCTTGTTCCATCTCCTACAACAGATGCACAATTGGATTGAGATCTGGTGCCTCGGAAGGCCACTGCAGTAACCTGAATTCACTGTCATGTTCGTGGAACCTTTTCTGGACAAGTCTTGTGGCATGGGGCATAATCCTGCTGAAAAAATATATTTGCAGATGGATAACTGCTGCCATGAAGGGATGCACCTGATTGACAATGATTTTTAGATATCCTGTGGCATTCAAATGTTGCTCCACTTTTATCAAGGGGCCCAATGTCTGCCATGAAAACACACCCCACACCACCACCATCCTGAAATGCTGACACACGGCATGGATGCATGTACACGTGGTTTCCTCAATGTCCTAGACCTCGCATTATATTTACAGTAGGAGCAATCTAAGCACTGCAAAACTGACAAGGTGCACACTGATCCGTAAAGAGATGCTAAAATTCTACAACTTTCCCGTTCCTCTGCACAGTTCTCTCACAGTGAGAAACAATAGGATTACAATAGAGTGTATCCAATCCACTACCACTTCTTATGTATACGTTGGTGTCTTTTTAAATTGCCAGATATGTAGAATCTCATCTCACAGTCAGAGCAGGAGTAAGGCTTCTCTCCTGTATGTATACGTTGATGTTGTTTTAAGTTGCCAGGTTGAGAGAAACTTGCCCCACAGTCAAAGCAGGAGTAAGGCTTTTCTCCTGTGTGTATACGTTCATGTTTTTTTAATGTGCCCAGTTGAGAGAAACTTGCCCCACAGTCAAAGCAGGAGTAAGGCTTTTCTCCTCTGTGTATACGTTCATGTGTTTTTAAGTGGCCCAGTTGAGAGAAACTTGCCCCACAGTCAGAGCAGGAGTAAGGCTTCTCTCCTGTGTGTATACGTTTATGTTGTTTTAAGGTGTCCAGTTGAGAGAAACTCTTCCCACAGTCAGAGCAGGAGTAAGGCTTCTCTCCTGTATGTATACGTTCATGTGTTTTTAAGTGGCCCAGTTGAGAGAAACTTGCCCCACAGTCAGAGCAGGAGTAAGGCTTCTCTCCTGTATGTATACGTTCATGTGTTTTTAAGTTTCTAAGAGAGAAACTCTTTCCACAGTCTGAGCAGGAGTAAGGCTTCTCTCCTGTGTGTGTTCTCTGATGAGCTTTTAGATCAGTTGATGTTGTGAAGCGTTTTACACAGTCAGAGCAGGAGTAAGGCTTCTCTCCTGTATGTATATGTTGATGTTGTTTTAAGTTGCCCAGTCGAGAGAAACTTGCCCCACAGTCAAAGCAGGAGTAAGGCTTTTCTCCTGTATGTATAGGTCCATGTTGTTTTAAGTGGCCCAGTTGAGAGAAACTTGCCCCACAGTCAGAGCAGGAGTAAGGCTTCTCTCCTGTGTGTATCCTTTGGTGCGATTTTAAGCTTTCCTGTCGAGAGAAATTCTTCCCACAGTCAGAGCAGGAGTACGGCTTCTCTCCTGTGTGTATTCTCTGATGAACTTTTAGCTCAAATGATGTTTTGAAGCACTTTACACAGTAAGAGCAGGAGTAAGGCTTCTCTCCTGTGTGTATACGTTTATGTTGTTTTAAGGTGTCCAGTTGAGAGAAACTCTTCCCACAGTAAGAGCAGGAGTAAGGCTTCTCTCCTGTATGTATACGTTCATGTGTTTTTAAGTGGCCCAGTTGAGAGAAACTCTTTCCACAGTCAGAGCAGGAGTAAGGCTTCTCTCCTGTGTGCAATCTCTGATGAACTGTCAGAGCCTCTGATGTTGTGAAATCTTTCACACAGTCAGTACAGGAATACATATTCTCTCCTGTGTGTACTTGTAGGTGTATTTTTAACTTTGATAGAATTGAGAAAATCTCCTCACAATGTGGGCAGTGGTGAGACCTCTTAGCTCTGTGATCTTCCTGCTGTTGCTCTCTGGATGTAGAGAATGTCTCAACATGGTCTCCTGTGTGAACAACATCAGAAGAACCAGTCAGTTGGTGTGATATACATGTCAATCAAATGTATTTAATGAAGCCCTTCTTACATCAGAAGTTGTCACAAAGTGCTTTATAGAAACCAAGCCAAAAACCCCAAAGAGCAAGCAATGCAGATGAAGAAGCCATATCATCCTCCACTCACTATCACAAGGGTTCGTAACTACACAGACTCATTTAATAGAACTTTAAAACATTGGCAGTTTGTCTACTTCACTTCTTTAGTCTACTCTCTGATCACTCTAGATAGCCCAGTGAATAAAACAAAATGCTGGCATTACTGGTGTCAAACCATGTACAGTGAGGGAAAAAAGTATTTGATCCCCTGCTGATTTTGTACGTTTGCCCACTGACAAAGATATGATCAGTCTATAATTTTAATGGTAGGTTTATTTGAACAGTGAGAGACAGAATAACAACAAAGAAATCCAGAAAAAACGCATGTCAAAAATTTTATAAATTGATTTGCATTTTAATGAGGGAAATAAGTATTTAATGGGCCTCAGGATCTTGTCTATGGAGGACTAAAAGTGCCACAATTAAATAAATAAATACACCATTAAATAATTACTTAAATGTGTCATTAATTAATTAAAATTAGAATTAAATACATAAATGTGTAATTAAATGTATCATTAATTAATTCAAATACCGATTCATTTTATGTAAAATACATATATAATTATTTCACTATTTACATTTCATGATCCTGCATTGCAGTGATTCATGAATTACTTAAAACTGTCAAACTGACCCATCAAAGTCAGTGGGCGGGGCTAACGCGAATCTAGTCTGATCCATTGCTTTGGTCTGAAGTAGAGTAGGCCAACCTGGATAGAGACAATGGAGGATCTCCGTGAACTTTCCAGGGAGTTGGTTAGAGACATTTTAAACTTAGCAGAGGATGTAGAAGCAGGACCTGCTGACCCAGAGCATGTAGCTAGTAAAGCAGAGGAACTTATTGAAGGTGAATAGCGCCACCCAGTGTATTGGAATGTGTTCAGTAGCTCTGCATCAATCCATTATCCGGAATTGATTTGTCTTGGCTTGATGCAGAGGGTAACCAATCAGGCGTTAGGTTCCGCCTACCAACTTTTGATGGGTCAGTTTGACAGTTTTAAGTAATTCATGAATCACTGCAATGCAGGATCATGAAATGTAAATGTAAATAGTGAAATGATTATATATGTATTTTACATAAAATGAATCGGTATTTGAATTAATTAATGATACATTTAATTACACATTTATGTATTTAATTCTAATTTTAATTAATTAATGACACATTTAAGTAATTATTTAATGGTGTATTTATTTATTTAATTGTGGCACTTTTAGTCCTCCATACTTGTCATGGCATCTCTGTGCATTCAAACTGCCATCGGTAAAATGCAATTGTATTAGTTATCTGTAGCTTATGCCATGCCATACAGTGGGGAAACAAAGTGTTGTCAGCCACCAATTGTGCAAGTTCTCCCACTTAAAAAGATGAGAGGCCTGTAATTTTCATCATAGGTACACGTCAACTATGACAGACAAATTGAGCATTTTTTCTCTCCAGGAAATCACATTGTAGGATTTTTTATGAATTGATTAGCAAATTATGGTGGAAAATAAGTATTTGGTCACCTACAAACAAGCAAGATTTCTGGCTATCACAGACCTGTAACTTCTTCTTTAAGAGGCTCCTCTGTCCTCCACTCGTTACCTGTATTAATGGCACCTGTTTGAACTTGTTATCAGTATAAAAGACACCTGTCCACAACCTCAAACAGTCACACTCCAAACTCCACTATGGCCAAGACCAAAGAGCTGTCAAAGGACACCAGAAACAAAATTGTAGACCTGCACCAGGCTGGGAAGACTGAATCTGCAATAGGTAAGCAGCTTGGTTTAAAGAAGTCAACTGTGGGAGCAATTATTAGGAAATGGAAGACATACAAGACCACTGATTATCTCCCTCGATCTGGGGCTCCACGCAAGATCTCACCCCGTGGGGTCAAAATGATCACAAGAACGGTGAGCAAAAATCCCAGAACCACACGGGGGGACCTAGTGAATGACCTGCAGAGAACTGGGACCAAAGTAACAAAGCCTACCATCAGTAACACACTACGCCGCCAGGGACTCAAATCCTGCAGTGCCAGACGTGTCCCCCTGCTTAAGCCAGTACATGTCCAGGCCCGTCTGAAGTTTGCTAGAGTGCATTTGGATGATCCAGAAGAGGATTGGGAGAATGTCATATGGTCAGATGAAACCAAAATATAACTTTTTGGTAAAAACTCAACTCGTCGTGTTTGGAGGACAAAGAATGCTGAGTTGCATCCAAAGAAAACCATATCTACTGTGAAGCATGGGGGTGGAAACATCATGCTTTGGGGCTGTTTTTCTGCAAAGGGACCAGGACGACTGATCCGTGTAAAGGAAAGAATGAATGGGGCCATGTATCGTGAGATTGAGGGAAAACCTCCTTCCATCAGCAAGGGCATTGAAAATGAAACGTGGCTGGGTCTTTCAGCATGACAATGATCCCAAACACACTGCCTGGGCAACGAAGGAGTGGCTTCGTAAGAAGCATATCAAGGTCCTGGAGTGGCCTAGCCAGTCTCCAGATCTCAACCCCATAGAAAATCTTTGGAGGGAGTTGAAAGTCCGTGTTGCCCAGCGACAGCCCCAAAACGTCACTGCTCTAGAGGAGATCTGCATGGAGGAATGGGCCAAAATACCAGCAACAGTGTGTGAAAACCTTGTGAAGAATTACAGAAAACGTTTTACCTGTGTCATTGCAAACAAAGGTTATATAACAAAGTATTGAGAAACTTTTGTTATTGACCAAATACTTATTTTCCACCATAATTTGCAAATAAATTCATAAAAAATCCTACAATGTGATTTTCTGGAGAAAAAAATTCTCATTTTGTCTGCCATAGTTGACGTGTACCTATGATGAAAATTACAGGCCTCTCTCATCTTTTCAAGTGGGAGAACTTGCACAATTGGTGGCTGACTAAATACTTTTTTTCCACACTGTACCATAACCCTGATACCACCATGGGGTACTCATGGTGGAAACACAAGGTGATGGAGGTGGATGAATGGCAGGACAACGGGCCTCAGGATCTTGTCATGGCATCTCTGTGCATTCAAACTGCCATCGATAAAATGCAATTGTATTAGTTGTCTGTAGCTTATGCCATGCCATAACCCCGATACCACCATGGGGTACTCTGTTCACAACATTGACATCAGCAAACCGCACAACACCATTACACGGTCGTCAGCAGTTGTGAGGCTGGTTGGGCCAAATTCTCTAAAACAACATTGGAGGCAGCTAATGGTAGAGAAATTAACCTAACATTCTCTGGCAACAGCTCTGGTGGACATTCCTGCAGTCAGCATGCCAATTGCATGCTCCCTCAAAACTTGAGACATCTGTGGCATTGTGTTGTGTGAAAAAACTGCACATTTTAGAGTGGCATTTTTGTATTTGTTAGGGATCCCCATTAGATGCTGCCAAGAACCTATTCAGCTACTCTTGTCCCCAGCACAAGGTGCACCTGTGTAATGATGATCATGCTATTTAATCAGCTTCTTGATATACCACACCTGTCAGGTGGATGGATTATCTTGGCAAAGGAGAAATGCTCACTAACAGGGATGTAAACAAATTTGTCCACAACATTTTAGAAATACGTTTGTGTCTGGAACATTTCTGGGATCTTTTATTTCACCTCATGAAACATGGGACCAACACTTTACATGTTGTGTTTATATGTTTGTTCAGTGTATACAGTATTTCAAAAAAATCATACAAACTATCAATAACAACATTGAAATTAAATCAGCCTGCTTTTCTGTTCTAATCAGGTCCCTACACAGGCTCAGAAGGATCCTGTGAGGGCGGTACATTTTCTGGCTACAGTAGACCTTGCAGGGCTTCTGCCGTGAAGTCTTGGAGGCCCAAAAACTTCTCAGCTACAGATATAATGATGTCCAGCATCTTGGACTTCTTGTGCAGTACAATTAATAACTGTGGCTGTAAATACTAAAAAATCCACCTTCAAAATAAGTGTATCCAGATCACTTGATTGACGTACAACATTTGCAACTGGTTGCAGTGCATCCACCTCCATATCTTCTTCAGAACTTGCTACTATAACTCTCTTCACCGCCACCACATAGGAGATTTGCTGTACAGCCCTGATCCTTGAGACCTCAACCTCTTTCACCCTAACAGGGCATTCTGGGAATTCAGGAATATGACCCCCACCACAGTTACATTTTACATTCACATGCTCTTCAATAACATATTCCTTCCATCTGCAAACATGTGGCCAAACTTTTTACATTTCTTGCATTGCACCAGGTTTTACACAAACTCTCTTATGGGGTATATTATATATCCCAGCTTTACATAGGGTGGTAGATACTGTTCATCAAACATCAATAATAAAGATACGTGCATTTGCATCCTTCTTCTTCGGGATTTGGTTGGCGGAGCGCATTCAACTTTTAGGTGCATACACCGGCACCTACTGTACTGGTGTGTGAGGCCATTCACAGCCTATATACATTAAATTCATTGATACAGTAATTAATACAAAATTGCACCTGCCAAGTATTAGCCTGCTCTAAAAAATGTGAGGGTAAATGTTCTTGGTTCGTGCAGATGACTGACCTCCTCAGACCAATTGGCAGTACGCCCAGAACATTGTTCTGGGATCCAAAAGGGATATCTCAGTTTCAAGGTCTCAGCTTGGAGAGAAGAAGCCTTGTGAGGTATTGGTCGGTCACATGCAGGAACCAAATGTTAACGATTAATTAATTATTAATAAAGCTAAAATCATGCAAATATAACTTGTCTGTGTAAGCAGTATATAGGACAACTAACGGGACTGCCCCGGCAGAGCTCCCGACCGACGTGTACTATGGTGCTTTTACGTTTGTTGGAACCTCTCCAACAAGGGACTCATTTGACTTTGAGTCCCTTCGTGGCGATTTTCCACGACAAAACCCCCCAAACCCCATTCCACTATTTAACACCATCTAGTCCTACGCCAGACCACTACCACTCAACACCCCTTGCAGCTGTTCTGCAGTAGATCCTCGCAATCCCAAGTACTTCTCTGACGCTGCCACCACAGCCTCTATTTTCTGGTACTTTTGATCCATTTCTGCAGTACAATTGACAACCATTGCTCTAAATGCTAAAAAGCCCACCTTACTGAAGAAATATTCTTCCCATTTTTACATTGACATTTTAGTCATTTAGCAGACGCTCTTATCCAGAGCGACTTACAGGAGCAATTAGGGTTAAGTGCCTTGCTCAAGGGCACATTAACGTCATTTAGCAGACGCTCTTAGCCAGAGCGACTCACAAATTGGTGCGTTCACCCTATAGCCAGTGGGATAACCACTTTACAATTTTGGGGGGGGGGTTAGGGGGGGGGGTTAGAAGGAATACTTTATCCTATCCCAGGTATTCCTTAAAGAGGTGGGGTTTCAAGTGTCTCCGGAAGGTGGTGAGTGACTCCGCTGTCCTGGCGTCGTGAGGGAGCTTGTTCCACCATTGGGGTGCCAGAGCAGCGAACAGTTTTGACTGGGCTGAGCGGGAGCTATGCTTCCGCAGAGGAAGGGGAGCCAGCAGGCCAGAGGTGGATGAACGCAATGCCCTCGTTTGGGTGTAGGGACTGATCAGAGCCTGAAGGTACAGAGGTGCCGTTCCCCTCACTGCTCCATAGGCAAGCACCATGGTCTTGTAGCGGATGCGAGCTTCAACTGGAAGCCAGTGGAGTGTGCGGAGGAGGGGGGTGACGTGAGAGAACTTGGGAAGGTTGAACACCAGACGGGCTGTGGCGTTCTGGATGAGTTGTAGGGGTTTAATGGCACAGGCAGGGAGGCCAGCCAACAGCGAGTTGCAGTAGTCCAGACGGGAGATGACAAGTGCCTGGATTAGGACCTGTGCCGCTTCCTGTGTAAGGCAGGGTCGAACTCTCCGAATGTTGTAGAGCATGAACCTGCAGGAGCGGGTCACCGCCTTGATGTTGGCGGAGAACGACAGGGTGTTGTCCAGTGTCACGCCTAGGCTCTTCGCACTCTGGGAGGAGGACACAGCAGAGTTGTCAACCGGGATGGCGAGATCATGGAACGGGCAGTCCTTCCCCGGGAGGAAGAGCAGCTCCGTCTTGCCAGGGTTCAGCTTGAGGTGGTGATCCGTCATCCATACTGATATGTCTGCCAGACATGCAGAGATGCGATTCGCCACCTGGTTATCAGAAGGGGGAAAGGAGAAGATTAGTTGTGTATCGTCAGCGTAGCAATGATAGGAAAGGCCATGTGAGGATATGACAGAGCCAAGTGACTTGGTGTATAGGGAGAAAAGGAGAGGGCCTAGAACTGAGCCCTGGGGGACACCAGTGGTGAGAGCACGTGGTGCGGAGACAGCTTCTCGCCACGCCACTTGGTAGGAGCGACCGGTCAGGTAGGACGCAATCCAGGAGTGAGCCGCGCCGGAGATGCCCAGCTCGGAGAGGGTGGAGAGGAGGATCTGATGGTTCACAGTATCAAAGGCAGCAGACAGGTCTAGAAGGACAAGAGCAGAGGAGAGAGAGTTAGCTTTAGCAGTGCGGAGAGTCTCCGTGACACAGAGAAGAGCAGTCTCAGTTGAATGACCAGTCCTGAAACCTGATTGGTGTGGATCAAGAAGGTCATTCTGAGAGAGATAGCAAGAGAGTTGGCTAAAGACGGCACGCTCAATAGTTTTGGAAAGAAAAGAAAGAAGGGATACTGGTCTGTAGTTGTTGACATCAGTGGGGTCGAGTGTTGGTTTTTTGAGAAGGGGAGCAACTCTCGCTCTCTTGAAGACGGAAGGGACATGGCCAGTGGTCAGGGATGAGTTGATCAGCGAGGTGAGGTAGGGGAGAAGGTCACCGGAGATGGTCTGGAGAAGGGAGGAGGGGATGGGGTCAAGCGGGCAGGTTGTTGGGCGGCCTGCAGTCACAAGTCGCAGGATTTTATCTGGAGAGAGAGGGGAGAAAGAAGTCAAAGCATAGGGTAGGGCAGTGTGAGCAGGACCAGCAGTGTCATTAGACTTAACAAACGAGGATCGGATGTCGTCAACCTTCTTTTCAAAGTGGTTGACGAAGTCATCGACAGAGAGAGAGGAGGGGGGGGGGGGGGGGATTCAGGAGGGAGGAAAATGTGGCAAAGAGCTTCCTAGGGTTAGAGGCAGATGCTTGGAATTTTGAGTGGTAGAAGGTGGCCTTAGCAGCAGAAACAGATGAAGAAAATGTAGAGAGGAGGGAGTGAAAAGATGCCAAGTCGGCAGGGAGTTTAGTTTTCTTCCATTTCCGCTCCGCGGCCCGGAGCTCTGTTCTGTGAGCTCGCAATGAGTCATCAAGCCACGGAGCTGGAGGGGAGGACCGAGCCAGCCGGGAGGATAGGGGACACAGAGAGTCAAAGGATGCAGAAAGGGAGGAGAGGAGGGTTGAGGAGGCAGAATCAGGAGATTGGAGGGAGAAGGATTGAGCAGAGGGAAGAGATGATAGGATGGAAGAGGAGAGAGTAGTGGGAGAGAGAGAGCGAAGGTTGCGGCGGCGCATTACCATCTGTGTAGGGGCAGAGTGAGTAGTGTGGGAGGAGAGCGAGAGAGAAAAGGAAACAAAGTAGTGGTCGGAGACATGGAGGGGAGTTGCAGTGAGATTAGTAGAGGAGCAGCATCTAGTGAAGATGAGGTCAAGCGTATTGCCTGCCTTGTGAGTAGGGGGGGACGGTGAGAGGGTGAGGTCAAAAGAGGAGAGGAGTGGAAAGAAGGAGGCAGAGAGAAATGAGTCAAATGTGGACATAGGGAGGTTGAAATCCCCCAAAACTGTGAGGGGTGAGCCATCCTCAGGGAAGGAACTTATCAAGGCGTCAAGCTCATTGATGAACTCTCCAAGGGAACCTGGAGGGCGATAGATGACAAGGATATTAAGCTTAAATGGGCTAGTGACTGTGACAGCATGGAATTCAAATGAGGAGATAGACAGATGGGTTAGGGGAAAAATTGAGAATGTCCACTTGGGAGAGATGAGGATTCCTGTACCACCACCCCTCTGACCAGATGCTCTCGGGGTATGCGAGAACACATGGTCAGACGAGGAGAGAGCAGTAGGAGTTGCTGTGTTTTCAGTGGTGATCCATGTTTCCGTCAGCGCCAGGAAGTCGAGGGACTGGAGGTTGGCATAGGCTGGGATGAAGTCAGCTTTGTTGGCAGCAGAACGGCAGTTCCAGAGGCTGCCTGCAACCTGGAACTCCACGTGGGTGGTGCGTGCAGGGACCACCAGGTTAGAGAGGCAGCAGCCACGCGGTGTGGTGCGTTTGTGTAGCCTGTGCAGAGAGGAGAGAACAGGGATAGGCAGAGGCATAGTTGACAGGCTGTAGCAAATGGCTACAAAAATGCAGAGGAGATCGGAATGAAATGAGCTAAGCATCTGGGAGCGGAGAGAGCAGGGCCTCCCTCACCAAAAACTTCTACCTCAGAAACTAAAATTGTTTCACTGAACCACCCGAACAAAAACTCTCCCAACATCCGCCTTTAGAAATCAGAATTGTTGTGAACCACAGCGGTTCAATGTTTAAAGGAATAGACTCAACCCACTTTATTCAGCTAGCCAACTATGACACCATAGCTAACTAGCAAGCTAGCATCCAATAACAATAACACACCGTTTAGTACCAACACTTGGTCACAACAAAGTCACTCTCTCTTGGTCTCTGCCTACTCACAGGAATCCTCTCAAGATCCCTCAACCTGTACCCATCTTCCTCTACCACTCTCTTCACTGCTTCTGCATACAACACTTTCTGTATTACTGTAACCCTGGCAACCTCAATCTGCCTTTCTCTCACCTGACACCTCAGATCTCCAGCCCGTTAGCACCCCCACAACTAACACACAGAACTTTCTCCACCGATACCACACATTTCTTCATCTCATGCCCTCCTGCAGACTTGTCAAATCTAGGCATCTCACGCCTACACACTGCTGCAACAGGCCCATAAACTTCACCCCTAAAACACTGTAGTATTTACAGAACAGAATCTCTCACGGGATAACTGACACTTCCTACCTTGACCTTATCTGGCAGAGACTATGCATCAAAACCCAGCATGACAGATAATGTATTATCTGTTTCCCCACGCTCTACACCGGATCTACGTCTCACCAAACGGAGGGTGTCACAGACACCTGGAATCTTCCATTTCAACTGCTCATCCTCAACACTTAAACCTAACCCCGTTATCACTCCTTTCAATGCCACCCTGTTCCGGAGAGCAATTCAAGTCACAATTCCTGTCTCTAATCACGTAATCCGCAGCACCCGCTCCCTCTGAGCAGAGGAGAAACAATAAATCATCACGAGTCCACTCAGTTACCTTCACCAACTCAACAGTCCCCAACCTCTTCTCCACCTAACCTGACACCACATATGGATCCATTCTCTCTACAAATCTCACTACCACTGGGCCAGAATCATCCTTATCATCCTTGGAACGAGGCCCGAACTCGGAGTTCCTCACAGCAGGTAATTCATCCTCACTCTCGCCAGGTTCCATCTCTGAGCTACTGGAGGACGTATCCTTCTTTATACACTAGACGATAACCTCCCTCACCACACTGCTTCCCTATACACTCAGCTCCTTCTCGGCGTTCATCACTGCACCTGCCACCACAGTTATTTAGTTTTAAATTGACACAATACCTGTTATCAAAGGTTACAGCTAGAGATGACGTGCAGGAGCTTGCAGTGATTTGTTGTTTTGCATGATGTCTACTTTGATGATAATTTGAGTTTTATAATCTGAGAGGAAATAGAGCCGAATATTGCTAAAAGTCACTCCAGGGTAAGCCTACACGAAACACAGCCATTATTCTAAGTGTTTCTAAAATGAATAAAAAGGAAAAATGATTGGAACCATTTCCCTGATTGACCGCTACGTTTTATGACACCATTTTTGCAAAAAAAAAAAAAAAAAAAAAACAGTATTCAGACTTTACTCAGTACTTTGTTGAAGCTCCTTTGGCAGTGATTACAGCCTCAAGTCTTCTTGGGTATAACGCTACAAGCTGTGACACTCTGGCTCTATGGACTTTGAGAATTGAGCCAGGGTTGTTCATTTTCATGTGTTCGGGTGTATTTCATTTGGTGGTGTTGGGGATGGGTGAGTTTCATTTTGTTTGTGTCTAGTTGTGATTGGTTAATGACTCCCAATCGGAGGTAACGAGTCTCAGCTGTCGGCTCGTTATCTCTGATTGGGAGCCATATATATTCTGTGTGTTTTCACCTTTGTTTTGTGGGTTATTGTTTCTGTGTTGCTGTTAGTGTGTTTCAGTATAGTACTTCACGTATCGTCTTTTGTTGTTTTTTCGTGGTTTCTTTGGATTAATAAAGTCATCATGTTCACTCGCAACGCTGCGCATTGGTCCAATCCTTCAGACGATCGTGACAGAATAACCCACCACAAAAGGACCAAGCAGCGTAACAAGCGGCAACAGGACCTACCTACACAGGAGTTATGGACGCCTCCTAAGGTCTGGACATGGGAAGAGTTATTGGACGGAAAGGATCCTTGGGCACAACCGGGAGAATATCGCCTCCCTCGTGAAGAGCTGGAGGCAGCCAAAGCCGAGAGGAGGTGGTACGAGGAGGCAGCGCGAAGGCGAGGCTGGAAGCCCGTGGAAGAGAGGCAACCCCAAGAAATTTTTTGGGGGGGGCACATGGCTTGGGCAGCTGGGCAGCAGGAGGCTGCCACAGGTAGAGCTGGAGAAAAGGCTATCGGATTACGGGAGCCATTGGCGAGTAGAGGGAAGGAAGTTGTTGTGGCACGGCATGAGAGACTGAAGTGTGTTCCCAGTCTGGTCCGGTCCGTTCTTGATCCCCAGTTAAGGCCAGTGGTGGGTGTTCCCGGTACGGACCGGTCTGTTCCTACTCCACGCACCAGGTCCACGATGTGCGTCGCCAGCCCGGCCCGGCCTGTTCCGGCCACTCGCACCAGGGATAAGGTGCGCGTCGCCAGCCCAGCCCGGCCTGTTCCTGCTCCACGCACGAATCCTACGGGGTGCGTCACCAGTCGGCCAGAGTCTGCCGTCTGCCCAACGGCGCCTGAACTGCCCGTCGGCCCTATGGCGTCTGAACTGCCCGTCTGCCAAGCGCTGCATAAGCCGCCCGTCTGTACTGAGCCTGCAAAGCCGTCCGTCTGCCATGAGCCTTCAGAGCCTTCCGCCAGACAGGAGCCGCTAGAGCCTTCCGCCAGACAGAATCATACATCTGCTATGGAATCAGCAGGAGCCGACGCAGCCCATACTAGACTGGAAGCTCGGGTTCGGGACCAGGAAGAGCAGATCCTGCAGATGGGAGCCGCCCTGCTGGAGATGTTGACTGCAATCCGAGGCTGGGGTCCGCCTCCACCGCCAGTCTCCCAGCCAGCACCATCAGCCAGCTATGAGCAGCCAGATCCGTCAGCCAGCCATGAGCAGCCAGATCCGTCAGCCAGCCATGAGCAGCCAGATCCGTCAGCCAGCCATGAGCAGCCAGATCCGTCAGCCAGCCATGAGCAGCCAGACCCGTCAGCCAGCCATGAGCAGCCAGACCCGTCAGCCAGCCATGAGCAGCCAGATCCGTCAGCCAGCCATGAGCAGCCAGATCCGTCAGCCAGCCATGAGCAGCCAGACCCGTCAGCCAGCCATGAGCAGCCAGACCCGTCAGCCAGCCATGAGCAGCCAGATCCGTCAGCCAGCCATGAGCAGCCAGATCCGTCAGCCAGCCATGAGCAGCCAGATCCGTCAGCCAGCCATGAGCAGCCAGATCCGTCAGCCAGCCATGAGCAGCCAGACCCGTCAGCCAGCCATGAGCAGCCAGACCCGTCAGCCAGCCATGAGCAGCCGGATCCGTCAGCCAGCCATGAGCAGCCAGATCCGTCAGCCAGCCATGAGCAGCCGGATCCGTCAGCCAGCCATGAGCAGCCAGATCCGTCAGCCAGCCATGAGCAGCCAGATCCGTCAGCCAGCCATGAGCCGTCTAGCCAGGATCCGCCAGAGCCGTCCGGCCGGGATCCGCCAGAGCCGTCCAGCCTGTATCCGCCAGAGCCGTCTAGCCAGGATCCGCCAGAGCCGTCCAGCCAGGATCCGCCAGAGCCGTCCAGCCAGGAGCCGCCAGAGCCGTCTAGCCAGGATCCGCCAGAGCCGTCCAGCCAGGATCCGCCAGAGCCGTCTAGCCAGGATCCGCCAGAGCCGTCCAGCCAGGATCCGCCAGAGCCGTCCAGCCAGGATCCGCCAGAGCCGTCCAGCCAGGATCCGCCAGAGCCGTCCAGCCAGGATCCGCCAGAGCCGTCCAGCCAGGATCCGCCAGAGCCGTCCAGCCAGGATCCGCCAGAGCCATCCCGCCAGGATCCGCCAGAGCCGTCCCGCCAGGATCCGCCAGAGCCAGCCAGCCAGGATCCGCCATCTAGTCAGGTGATGCCCCTTAGTCCGGTGCTGCCCCTGAGTCCGGTGCCGCCCCTTAGCCCGGTGCTGCCCCGTAGTCCGGTACTGCCCCTTAGTCCTGTACTGCCCTTTAGTCCGGTACTGCCCCGTAGTCCGGTGCAGCCCCTTAGTCCGGTGCTGTCCCTTAGCCCGGTGCTGCCCCTTATCCTGGTGCTGCCCCTTAGTCCGGTGTTGCCCCTTAGTCCAGGTGGGGTTAGTTGGAGGGTGGTCATTGGGGGGAGGCTACCGAAGCAGGTTGTGACTGTGGTGGGGTGGGGATTACGACCGGGGCCAGAGCCGCCACCATGGACAGACGCCCACCCAGACCCTCCCCTAGTCCTGATGTTGGTGCGCCCGGAGTTCGCACCTTTAGGGGGGGGTACTGTGACACTCTGGCTCTATGGACTTTGAGAATTGAGCCAGGGTTGTTCATTTTCATGTGTTCGGGTGTATTTCATTTGGTGGTGTTGGGGATGGGTGAGTTTCATTTTGTTTGTGTCTAGTTGTGATTGGTTAATGACTCCCAATCGGAGGTAACGAGTCTCAGCTGTCGGCTCGTTATCTCTGATTGGGAGCCATATATATTCTGTGTGTTTTCACCTTTGTTTTGTGGGTTATTGTTTCTGTGTTGCTGTTAGTGTGTTTCAGTATAGTACTTCACGTATCGTCTTTTGTTGTTTTTTCGTGGTTTCTTTGGATTAATAAAGTCATCATGTTCACTCGCAACGCTGCGCATTGGTCCAATCCTTCAGACGATCGTGACACAAGCTTGGCATACCTGTATTTGGGGAGTTTCTCTGCAGATCCTCTCAAGCTTGTCAGGTAAAATGGGTAGCGTCGCCGCACAGCTATTTTCAGTTCTCTCTGTACTTTGCTCCGTTCATCTTTCCCTCGATCCTGACTAGTCTTCCAGTCCCTGCCACTGAAAAACATCCCCACAGCATGATGCTGCCACCACCATGCTTCACCGTTGGGATGGTGCCTGGATTCCTCCAGACGTGACGCTTGGCATTCAGGCCAAAGAGTTCAATCTTGGCTTCATCACACCAGAGAATCTTGTTTCTCATGGTCTGAGAGTCCTTTAGGTGTCTTTTGGCAAACTCCCAGTGGGCAGTCATGTGTCTTTTCATGAGGAGTGGCTTCCGTCTAGCCACTCTACCTTAAAGGCCTGATTGGTGGAGTTCTGCAGAGATGGTTGTCCTTCTGGAAGGTTCTCCTATCGCCACAGAACTCTGGAGCTCTGTCAGAGTGACCACTGGCTTCTTGATGACCTCCCTGACCAAGGCCCTTTTCCCCCGATTGCTTAGTTTGTCTGGGCTGCCAGCTCTAGAAAAATGATTGATGGTCCCACACTTTTTCCATTTAAGAATGATGGAGGCCTTTCGATCATATCCTTGGACTAAAATGATTGACACTCAGGTGCAAGCCTAACATCACATGCAAAGGGCCTTTGGGTAACATTGCACATATTCAATGATATCTCTTTTTCTCACGTAGGCTGTTCATTTCTGATCTTTGATACTTTTTTTGGTTTATAAACGTATCATGGTATACTACATTAACGCTATACGTATGGGCCATATTGTTACTTGGTAGCTACTAGCAGCAGACCCTGTGTTGTGGATCATCTACCACTATTTTGGACGGTCCATACTGTAACGTTAACGTTAGTCTCAGGCTTCACTAACTAGCGTTACTGTTTTAGGTGGAGCTATTCTTTGCTATTTTTCAAACAAATACTACGTGATATTTCACATATCATCTTGCTAGAGAGGCCTTTTGTTGTGATATTTAGGCTACTATATAGGCTACTAGCAAAATACCCTGTGTTGTTAGGATAGATTTATGTTTGTTTCTTCCAACAGATCTTTACATATTTTCCTCACTACAAATACAGTGGGGGAAAAAAGTATTTAGTCAGCCACCAATTGTGCAAGTTCTCCCACTTAAAAAGATGAGAGAGGCCTGTAATTTTCATCATAGGTACACGTCAACTATGAGAGACAAAATGAGAGAGAAAAAAATCCAGAAAATCACATTGTAGGATTTTTAATGAATTTATTTGCAAATTATGGTGGAAAATAAGTATTTGGTCAATAACAAAAGTTTCTCAATAATTTGTTATATACCCTTTGTTGGCAATGACACAGGTCAAACGTTTTCTGTAAGTCTTCACAAGGTTTTCACACACTGTTGCTGGCCCAATTTTGGCCCATTCCTCCATGCAGATCTCCTCTAGAGCAGTGATGTTTTGGGGCTGTCGCTGGGCAACACAGACTTTCAACTCCCTCCAAAGATTTTCTATGGGGTTGAGATCTGGAGACTGGCTAGGCCACTCCAGGACCTTGACATACTTCTTACGAAGCCACTCCTTCGTTGCCCGGGCGGTGTGTTTGTGATCATTGTCATGCTGAAAGATCCAGCCACGTTTCATCTTCAATGCCCTTGCTGATGGAAGGAGGTTTTCACTTAAAAATTCACGATACATGGCCCCATTCATTCTTTCCTTTACACGGATCAGTCGTCCTGGTCCCTTTGCAGAAAAACAGCCCCAAAGCATGATGTTTCCACCCCCATGCTTCACAGTAGGTATGGTGATCTTTGGATGCAACTCAGCATTCTTTGTCCTCCAAACACGACGAGTTGAGTTTTTACCAAAAAGTTCTATTTTGGTTTCATCTGACCATATGATATTCTCCCAATCCTCTTCTGGATCATCCAAATGCACTCTAGCACACTTCAGACGGGCCTGGACATGTACTGGCTTAAGCAGGGGGACACGTCTGGCGCAGCAGGATTTGAGTCCCTGGCGGCGTAGTGTGTTACTGATGGTAGGCTTTGTTACTTTGGTCCCAGCTCTCTGCAGGTCATTCACTACGTCCCCCCGTGTGGTTCTGGGATTTTTGCTCACCGTTCTTGTGATCATTTTGACCCCACGGGGTGAGATCTTGCGTGGAGCCTCAGATCGAGGGAGTTTATCAGTGGTCTTGTATGTCTTCCATTTCCTAATAATTGCTCCCACAGTTGATTTCTTCAAACCAAGCTGCTTACCTATTGCAGATTCAGTCTTCCCAGCCTGTTGCAGGTCTACAATTTTGTTTCTGGTGTCCTTTGACAGCTCTTTGGTCTTGGCCATAGTGGAGTTTGTAGTGTGACTGTTTGAGGTTGTGGACAGGTGTCTTTTATACTGATAACAAGTTCAAACAGGTGCCATTAATACAGGTAACGAGTGGAGGACAGAGGAGCCTCTTAAAGAAGAAGTTACAGGTCTGTGAGAGCCAGAAATCTTGCTTGTTTGTAGGTGACCAAATACTTATTTTCCACCATAATTTGCAAATAAATTCATAAAAAATCCTACAATGTGATTTTCTGGATTTTGTTTTCTAAATTTGTCTGTCATAGTTGACGTATACCTATGATGAAAATAACAGGCCTCTCTCATCTTTTTAAGTGGGAGAACTTGCACAATTGGTGGCTGACTAAATACTTTTTTTCCCCCACTGTATTCCTGCGGTCCTTGTGGTTACTAAACAGATTTTAGATATGCCTTTATGCTATAGCTTATTCCATGTTTACATCTTTGGTTAAATGACTTCAAATGCAAAACGTAAATTTATTTTGTGGAATGTCAGTGGAGTTTGTAAACTATCCAAGCTTAAAACAGGTTATTACTAGGCTTAAACAACTTTATCTATTGTGTTCCTACAAGAAACTCACTTGTTGAAGGATGAGCTACTTAAAGTATGCAGGAGATGACAAGGGCCAGTAATAGCATCCTGTTTCTCCTCTCATTCTCATGGTGTTATGGTTTTAATTCACTAATCTGTTCCGTTTCAAGTGGATACTATTATAACTGATACAGCTGGTAGATACAGGGAACTCTTTTGAATGAGCATATTAATCTGGTTAATGTTTATGGACCTAATGATGATAATCCCAAATTCTTTGAGAATGTATTTCTATTGATAGCCTCCATTCCTGGTAAGGTCCTAATGGCAGGGGACTTTAATTGCACTCTTGATCCTCATCTAGATCGCTCCTCTGGTTTAGACACTTCCCACTCGCAGAGTAGAAAGAAATTACAGCATTTAATTCAGGACTTAAATCTATGTGAACGTTGGAGGACTCAGAACCCGAGTAAAAGGGAGAATTCATGTTACTCGTCAACATTTAAATCATATTCTGATGTAGACTACTTTTTAGTTTCTTGCTTATTGCTTCCCAATGTAGCTAGAAGTGGATATGATACTATTGTTTTGAATGACCATTCCCTTGTGTGATTATTCTATAGGGATACAAAACTAGTAAAAGGATCCTCTAGAAGGCGTTTGCATCCCAGATGGTTAAAGGACCCAGACTTCTTACATTACGTTGGAGTGCATATAGATGTTTATTTGACATTGAACACTGACCAAACTTCAGCGAGTACCAGATGAGAGGCTTTCAAAGCACATATTTGAGGGCAAATTATACGTTTTACCAGTTTAAAATCAAATAAATCAGAAAATGAGAGCGATGGACAGCAAAATCAGAGAATTGGAGAGAAGCTTTTTTGGATAACTCAGTCGAAGTAAACAAGGAATGATTTGGTCTTAAAGCTCAGTATGAAGAACTTCCCACCTCAAAGGCTGCAAACAGCTTAACTAGGCTGAAACAGTCATATGATCAAGGTGAAAAACCTGGTAAATTGCTGGCCTGGCACATTAAGAAGTAAAATTCAGCCTTTAATGCAATTCATAATTTACAAGGACAATTATCAATGGATCCTGTAGAAATGAACCAAACATTTGCTTCCTACTACAACACACTTTACAACTCTGAATCTCCTGAGAACTGAACTAGTCAGGTCTTGATTTTCCCTCTACTTCAGAAGACACTAAATTGGATCTGGAAAAGGAATTTGATAGTGTTGAAATATCTGATGCTATTTTCAATCTGAAGGGAGGTAAAGCGGAAGGTCCAGATGGGCTCCCAATAGATATTTAAGGACAAACTTCTAGGTCCACTTTTGGATATGTACAGTGCATTAGGAAAGTATTCAGACCCCTTGACATTTTCCACAATTTGTTACGTTACAGCCTTATTCTAAAATGGATTAAATAAAAAAAATCGTCATCAATCTATACACAATACCTCATAATGACAAAGTGAAAACAGGTTCTTAGACATTTTTGGGATTGATGAGGGGAAAAAACTATTTAATCTATTTTACAATAAGGCTGTAACGTAACAAAATCTCAAAAAAGTCAAGAGGTCTGAATACTTTCCGAATGCACTGTATATAGACAGATGTGTGCCTTTCCAAATCATGTCCAACAAACTTAATTAGATAGAACCTGCTCTTACCCTGAGAAACAGATTTCCCAATCTTCTCCTCCTCTTCTTCATCTTTAAAGTTGACATTCAGCTCCAGTGTTTGACTGCAGTCTTCCAGCTTCACTGATGCCATCTCTGGTACCTGCGGTGCAAACTTGGCTCGACTGTCAATCAGGACCCAATGACTGTAGGTTTGGACTCAGTGTGGAAGGAGAGAGGCAGGCTGGGTTTGTCCTCACTGTTGATGTTACCGGCCTCAGACTTATCTGAATCTGCCAGTAGTAATATAGAGAGCACAGACACAAAAGTTAGTGTTGACAGTTCTGGCAATATCTTTATTCTCTAAAAATATAATTTTTTATTGTTCAATTATCTAATTCAGTGCTTTACTTGGACTGAAATAGGTGCCAATACTCATTTTGGGTGCCAGTACTGTTTATATTAAGGAGCAGGAGCTCCACAATACTTTTGAGCTAATACCTAACCTATAGTAGATAAATGCATACATTACTCAAAATCCATTTAGTACAAGGTTACAGTTTGTTTTAGACAGCACTGTGTGCTAATTTCCTGAATAACCTTGTCTTCATTGTATTACTTCAATCAAAACACAATTGGTTTTCCTGTTCACACCACAGCAACATTTATTGATAAAGACAGAAACAACAGAATGTGTCTGAATATTAGTACACATGTAGAAAACTGATAATCATTACATTCTGCTTCAAAACAGTAGTGCGACCGTGAAATTGTCTCTCTGATGCACCCGCACTGTCCTCACTGAAGTCCGTCGCTGCTGACCAAGAGTAGCCGCCATTTTACCAGCATGGGAATTTTACACAAAAGCAATAATATGCTAAACGAACTCAGAAATCTCAAATAAAATGATTATTTATTAAACAAAAATGAGAAAATTATGTACATCCACTCAGACAAACCCAAAATCTCTAGTTATGTGACTTGTAAAATAGCTTTTATCACGTTCTTTCACTTACTCGGTTTGACACAAAAATAACACATCAAACCTTTACCAAACGTGATAATACCTTAACGGATGTGTTACCTAGCATGGTATGACATGTTCTTTCGACATTAGAAAGTTTAAACGTGCTATTACATACCTGCAGTAATAAATAGAAACGGACACAAAGGTTATCTTCTTGACTGCACAGTTCTGGCGCTTTCTTTATTGTGAAGAACGTGGGATGGGCGCGCCTGCCGGAACTTCCTGTTTCCCCACTACAACGGTGCAATGGTCTGTGCATTTCGGGATCCTTGGGACGGCCCTACAAGTGTTGCCAACTCATTTTCAGTCGATTTGTTGCTAAAAGTTGCTCAAAACGTTGTGATGTCTTTGCGTGATGAAGTCATTATGTAAAAACGTAAAACTGCATAATTACATAGAATACACAATAACGTTAATCAAATTGACTGGCCATCTCGGCGACAAATATGATTTGGCATTTGTTAGTTTAGATTTGTTTGTTTATTATCACATATTTGTATTTGTAAAAGTAATATAAACACATAACATTTATATGATCAGATATTTTTATTTATTAACACAACACATTGAATTATTGAACAATTACATTTGATTTATTTTCTTATTAACTAGTACTGTATTGGTAGTTAGTAAACATGCTACCTAACTGATCAACAAGTATAGGTACAAGCTAATAACAAGGTATATATGCTATCTTATTGAACAAGCAATTCAACTCAAATAATGATGTGTGCGCTAGGCATCTCTCTCCAGCTCTCTCCAGGTTGTTGTGCTGCTTGGCTGGCCTGCTGCTGCCTGTGCACGAGCTGAGCGCCTGCTGCTGACGTCACTCACAATGCACTTTTGCAGCCAGCCATGTGTGTTGTGACTGAGTGTGTGACAGATAAAATCGTTTTAGTGTCATTTAGAGGTAAAATGTGTGCATTTTAGTGTTTGATTCACTTTTCAAAAGTTGCTAAAAGTTCCAAATAAGTTTTTTAAAAGTAGCTACATTTGTTGCTAGGTGCTGTTTGAAAAAAAAAGTTGCCAGGGTAGTCTGAAAAGTTGCTAAATCTGGCAACAAAATTGCTAAGTTGGCATCACTGGGCCCTACCCCATTACATGAGAACGGGGTATCTGCCGCTGCCTCCTCCTCCTCCGGGACACTTCTACTTTGCATAGAGTTGATTAATCTGTTGATTGTGGCCTGTGGAATGTTGTCCCATTCCTCTTCAGTAGTTGTGCGAAGTTCCTGTATATTGGTGGGAACTGGAACAAGCTGTGGTACACGTAGATCCAGCCCTCCCAAACATGCTCAATGGTTGACATGTCTTGTGAGTATGCAGGACATGGAAGAACTGGGACATTTTCAGCTTCCTGGAATTGTGTACAGATCCTTGCGACATTGGGCCATGCATTATCATGCTGAAACATGACGTGATGTTGCAAAACTCTGGTAACTTTCCCCAAATTCCCTTGTTTTCCAGAAAACCCGGTTGTAAGGTTTCCTGAATCAGGAGGGAATAAACAGGAAATCTGGAATCTTTCAAATAGGATTTGTCACGATCGTCTACCAATGAGGAAGCGGACCAAAGCGCAGCGCGTTGAGCGAACATGACTTTAATAGAATAAGCACAGAAATACAAAACAAAAGACGACTCGTGAAGTCCACAGTACAACGACTCAAACGGAAACAAAAACCCACAACCCCAAGGTGAAAACACACAGTATAAATATGGCTCCCAATCAGAGATAACGAGCCGACAGCTGACACTCGTTACCTCCGATTGGGAGTCACTCAATACAACAATCAACAACCTAGAAATAGACACAACAGAACTCCCAACATAGAAATAAACGTGACAGAAATGCAAACATAAAAAATCACCCAAAACCCAACAAAACAAAATACACCCTGGCTCAAATACAAAAGTCCTGGAGCCAGAGTGTCACAGGATTTCTGGAAAACCTGGGGATTATGGGAAAGTTGGTGGATTTTTGCAACTCTAGTCCCAGGAGACTGAACTGTGGGCACGTTTTTATTCCTGCCTAGCACAAACATCTCATTCAACTAATCATGGTCTTCCATTTAGACCACAATTAGTTGAGTGAAGTGTTAGTAGAGTGCTGGAACCTGGACACTCTGACTACAATTGTCTAAATACAGGTGTCATGTTTTCTTTTGCTAATCCATGCAGGTTTGTCATCTCATAAGGAGTGGAGAAGCCCTATGCACCATAAACCCCCTAAAGGTGCGAACTCCGGGCGCACCAGCATACAGTCTAGGGGAGGGTCTGGGTGGGCGTCTGTCCACGGTGGCGGTTCTGCCCCTGGTCGTGGTCCCCACCCCACCTTAGTCACCACCCGCTTCCCTAGCCTCCTCCACATGACCACCCCCCAACTAAACCCCACTGGGTTAAGGGGCGGCACCGGACTAAGGGGCAGCACCGGACTAAGGGGCAGTACCGGACTAAGGGGCAGTACCGGACTAAGGGGCAGTACCAGGCTGAATGGCGGATACTGGCTGGACGGCTCTGGCGGCTCCCGGCAGGACGTTTCTGGCGGATCCTGGCTGGTCGGCTCTGGCGGATCCCGGCTGGACGGCTCTGGCGGATCCCGGCTGGACGGCTCTGGCGGATCCCGGCTGGACGGCTCTGGCGGATCCCGGCTGGACGGCTCTGGCGGATCCCGGCTGGACGGCTCTGGCGGATCCCGGCTGGACGGCTCTGGCGGATCCCGGCTGGACGGCTCTGGCGGATCCCGGTTGGACGGCTCTGGCGGATCCCGGCTGGACGGCTCTGGCGGATCCCGGCTGGACGGCTCTGGCGGATCCCGGCTGGACGGCTCTGGCGGATCCTGGCTGGACGGCTCTGGCGGATCCTGGCTGGACGGCTCATGGCTGGCTGACGGATCTGGCTGCTCATGGCTGGCTGACGGATCTGGCTGCTCATGGCTGGCTGACGGATCTGGCTGCTCATGGCTGGCTGACGGATCTGGCTGCTCATGGCTGGCTGACGGATCTGGCTGCTCATGGCTGGCTGACGGATCTGGCTGCTCATGGCTGGCTGACGGATCTGGCTGCTCATGGCTGGCTGACGGATCCTGGGTACGCACACAAGGCCTAGTGCGTGGTGCCGGAACTGGAGGTCCCGGGCTGAGGACACGCATCTCAGGGCTAGTGCGGGGAGAAGCAACAGGGCATGCTGGACCCTGGGAACGCACATAAAGCCTAGTGCGGGGAGAAGGAACAGGGCATGCTGGACCCTGGGGACGCACATAAGGCCTAGTGCGGGGAGAAGCAACAGGGCATGCTGGACCCTGGGAACGCATATAAGGTCTAGTGCGGAGAGCAGCAACAGGGCATGCTGGACCCTGGGGACGCACATAAGGCCTAGTGCGGAGAGCAGCAACAGGCCGGGTCGGGCTGGCGACGCGCACCGTAGGCTTCGTACGAGGCTCAGGAACAGGCCGGGCTGGGCTGGCGACGCGCACCGTACACTTGGTGCGGGTGGCAGGAACAGGCCGAACCGGGCTGGCGACGCGCACCGTACACTTAGTGCGAGGGGCCGGAACAGGCCGTACCGTACTGGGGACACACACTACTGGCTGTACCTCGGGATTAGGAACGGGCCGGACCGGACTGGTTACACACCCCAGTACCTCTCGCCGTGCCTCTACACCTTCCTTCCCTGCTTTTCCCAGTAGCCCCCTTAACCTGGTAGCCTCCTGAATCCGCCCCTTCTCTGCCTCCGTCAGCCCCCTTAACCTGGTAGCCTTCTGAATCTGCCTTGTGGCAGCCTCCTGCTGCTCAGTCGCCCAAGCCATGTGCCCCCCCAAAAAAATTTCTTGGGGTTGCCTCTCGTCCTTCCGACGATGGCTCTGCCGACGCCGTTGCTCCTCTCTCCGTCGCCTCTCCACAGTTTCGCTCCATAAGCGGCGATCCATCCCATCCAGGATCTCCTCCCAAGTCCAGGACCCTTTACCTTCCAAAATCTCTTCCCATGTCCAGACCCTAGGCTCCTGGACACGCTGCTTGGTCCTTTGATGGTGGGTTTTTCTGTCACGATCGTCTACCAATGAGGAAGCGGACCAAAGCGCAGCGCGTTGAGCGAACATGACTTTAATAGAATAAGCACAGAAATACAAAACAAAAGACGACTCGTGAAGTCCACAGTACAACGACTCAAACGGAAACAAAAACCCACAACCCCAAGGTGAAAACACACAGTATAAATATGGCTCCCAATCAGAGATAACGAGCCGACAGCTGACACTCGTTACCTCCGATTGGGAGTCACTCAATACAACAATCAACAACCTAGAAATAGACACAACAGAACTCCCAACATAGAAATAAACGTGACAGAAATGCAAACATAAAAAATCACCCAAAACCCAACAAAACAAAATACACCCTGGCTCAAATACAAAAGTCCTGGAGCCAGAGTGTCACAGGATTTCTGGAAAACCTGGGGATTATGGGAAAGTTGGTGGATTTTTGCAACTCTAGTCCCAGGAGACTGAACTGTGGGCACGTTTTTATTCCTGCCTAGCACAAACATCTCATTCAACTAATCATGGTCTTCCATTTAGACCACAATTAGTTGAGTGAAGTGTTAGTAGAGTGCTGGAACCTGGACACTCTGACTACAATTGTCTAAATACAGGTGTCATGTTTTCTTTTGCTAATCCATGCAGGTTTGTCATCTCATAAGGAGTGGAGAAGCCCTATGCACCATAAACCTTAATACTGGAGTAACTTCCTGTCAGAGAAACTGTGATTAGAGGGTTAGACAGGAGGCCCTGGACCAATGGGAGGTCACAGGTGAGGGCTTGGGGGTCAGAGAGAGTGGGCTAGTATGTTAGACCATTCCATTGGTCCTTATGTGAAATCTCCACCAATTTGGGGCAAAGGGCCATGCAAAATGAACTGGCCCAGTAAGAGGGGACATTACAGACATGAAGATAGAACTCCCCCAACACTCCTCACATTGAGTTGCTGCATCAGATTTAAAGGCCCCCTTATAGTCCTCAATAATCAACAATGTAATACTTATTACAGGTTAACGCTCTTGCTTTCTTTCAAGCACACTCAGTACTTCTATCCATCCCTCTCCAGGTGCCAGAGACAGAACATTCCAAGGACCTCCAGAGCCTTCTGACCAATTACCTGCCATCTCTCCAGAGCACAGAGAAGTAGGCTCCATTTGTAATAGTATACTGATGCAACTTCACTAGTGCTGTCTGTGTGATATAGCAGATAATCAAGGTCTTCACTAGTGCTGTCTGTGTGATATAGCAGATAATCAAGGCCTTCACTAGTGCTGTCTGTGTGATACAGCAGATAATCAAGGTCTTCACTAGTGCTGTCTGTGTAATAGAGCAGATAATCAAGGCCTTCACTAGTGCTGTCTGTGTGATAGAGCAGATAATCAAGGCCTTCACTAGTGCTGTCTGTGTGATATAGCAGATAATCAAGGTCTTCACTAGTGCTGTCTGTGTGATATAGCAGATAATCAAGGTCTTCACTAGTGCTGTCTGTGTGATATAGCAGATAATCAAGGTCTTCACTAGTGCTGTCTGTGTGATATAGCAGATAATCAAGGTCTTCACTAGTGCTGTCTGTGTGATATAGCAGATAATCAAGGTCTTCACTAGTGCTGTCTGTGTGATATAGCAGATAATCAAGGTCTTCACTAGTGCTGTCTGTGTGATAGAGCAGATAATCAAGGTCTTCACTAGTGCTGTCTGTGTAATATAGCAGATAATCAAGGCCTTCACTAGTGCTGTCTGTGTGATATAGCAGATAATCAAGGTCTTCACTAGTGCTGTCTGTGTAATATAGCAGATAATCAAGGCCTTCACTAGTGCTGTCTGTGTGATATAGCAGATAATCCAGGGTCCCTGGTTGGGTTTATTGTACTTCAGAACTCATGCTCTCTCCCTCTAAAAGTCTCTCAGACTTGAATAAAAATCTGTTCTTCCCCCTGTCCCCAAGTGTGTCTGCTTGGCCATGGAACTCCAGAGCAGCACATCAAAAAACATGCCACCCTGATGCCAGCAGGCCGTTCCCTGAGGAAGGATGCAACGGTCAAGGCTTTCAATGGTCACATTTGGGGGATGACTAAATGAAAAATAACTTTTTCATAGCATGTTGGTCTTCACATTTTTACCATGGTAACTTAAACAACTTGCAGACTTTATCGATCAAAACAACACTTAGAGCTTATAATTCAAAAGTTCAGAAATCAAGTCTCATGTCCAGGGTGAATAACACTTTTATTCATGTATATCAGACATGACATGCGTCAACTAAAATATACACTGAATGTACAAAACATTAGGAACACCTGCTCTTTCCATGACAGACTGACCAGGTGAATGCTATGATGCCTTATTGATGTTACCTGTTAAATCCACTTTATATCAGTGTAGATGAAGGGGAAGAGACAGGTTAAATAAGGATGTTTAAGCCTTGAGACAATTGAGACATGGGTTGTGTATGTGTGCCATTCAGAGGGTGAACCGGCAAGAAAATATTGAAGTGCCTTTGAACAGGGTATGACCTTTAATGTAAAACAGTGTGTGTTCGTTTTTCATGTTATTGGTTTTGTGTAAACATGTATAATCTTACGAGCTGTTAACATGGCGTCCTCCATTTTGATGTTCGTTTAAAGTCCACATAGAAGATAATGGCCCCTATCAGATATTTATGTAGTTGGTGCAGTATATTATTTTACTGTAGTAAATATACATTAGGTGGTCGGGGTTGTTAGAGCCCTGAATGCTGATTGGCTGAAAGCCGTGGTATATCAGACGTACACCACAGGTATGACTAAATATATATATATATTTTTTACTGTTCTACATATGTTGGTAACCAGTTTATAATAGCAATTAGGCGACTCAGGCAGTGCATCGTGCCTAACAGCCCTTAGCCGTGGTATATTGACCATAACATACCTCTTCGGGCCTTATTGCATAAATATTCATGAGTTCTATCTTGGAAAAGTATTTATTAGCTTACAATTGTACAATTTATGCTTCCTGCATATAACCACGAAGACGGCCGGAAAGGCCCTAAAGCAAGATCGTAAATGGTGAGCCTGCTGTAGCCTACAGTCCATGGTAAACTGGTGCGAACCAAGTTGCACTATACGTTTTAGTATTTGATTTGGAGAACCTCAATCCCAACTTTTAGAACAATATTACAGTATTATAAAAATGGATTTATGAGTTTGTAATTTGTGAATGTTTTCTGGGGGTGCTCAAGTTAATATTATATGCATTTCAAGCATTGAGAAATAGCTGCTATATGCCCATTAACGGACTTCAGTGCAGTAGCTCTCAAAATCCCTTCTCCCTATGTAGGTTTTTCAGCCATTACATTCGTCCACATTTGGCTCTGTGTAAACTACAATTCCTATGCTCTGTTTTAACATTGAGAAAAGTCAATACTCATCACTTTCACAAACATACAGTGAGGGAAAAAAGTATTTGATCCCCTGCTGATTTTGTACGTTTGCCCACTGACAAAGAAATGATCAGTCTAATTTTAATGGTAGGTTTATTTGAACAGTGAGAGACAGAATAACAAAATAAATCCAGAAAAACGCATGTCAAAAATGTTATAAATTGGGAAATAAGTATTTGACCCCCTCTCAATCAGAAAGACTTCTGGCTCCCAGGTGTCTTTTATACAGGTAACGAGCTGAGATTAGGAGCTCACTCTCAAAGGGAGTGCTCCTAATCTCAGCTTGTTACCTGTATAAAAGACACCTGTCCACAGAAGCAATCAATCAATCAGATTCCAAACTCTCCACCATGGCCAAGACCAGAGAGCTCCCAAAGGATGTCAGGGACAATATTGTAGACCTACACAAGGCTGGAATGGGCTACAAGACCATCGGCAAGCAGCTTGGTGAGAAGGTGACAACAGTTGGTGCGATTATTCGCAAATGGAAGAAACACAAAATATCTGTCAATCTCCCTCGGCCTGGGACTCTTGGGCTCCATGCAAGATCTCACCTCGTGGAGTTATAATGATCATGAGAACGGTGAGGAATCAGCCCAGAACTACACGGGAGGATATTGTCAATGATCTCAAGGCAGCTGGGACCATAGTCACCAAGAAAACATTTGGTAACACACTACGCCGTGAAGGACTGAAATCCTGCAGCACCCGCAAGGTCCCCCTGCTCAAGAAAGCACATATACAGGGCCGTCTGAAGTTTGCCAATGAACATCTGAATGATTCAGAGGAGAACTGGGTGAAAGTGTTGTGGTCAGATGAGACAAAAATGGAGCTCTTTGGCATCAACTCAACTCACCGTGTTTGGAGGTGGAGGAATGCTGCCTATGACCCCAAGAACACCATCCCCACCGTCAAACATGGAGGTGGAAACATTATGCTTTGGGGGTGTTTTTCTGCTAAGGGGACAGGACAACTTCACCGCATCAAAGGGACGATGGACGGGGCCATGTACCGTCAAATCTTGGGTGAGAACCTCCTTCCCTCAGCCAGGGCATTGAAAATGGGTCGTGGATGGGTATTCCAGCATGGATGAAGGTCATGCTTAGGCTAATAAGCTATAAAGGGAAATAAATTGCTACAGTTTACACTTTTAGAGTTATTTCATGAAATGTTATTTTTAGAAAAGGGCCGTTTTTTAAGTTGCGGGGTAAATGCAGGCGAATATATTGATCAAAGTCACCTTGTCCTAGAGAGATTTACATTGTTGTCACGGTCGTCTAGGAGCGAAGGAGACCAAGGCGCAGCGTGTCCAAGAAACATGACTTTATTAATTAAAGTTTCGAACTACAAACAAAAAGACGACTCATGAAGTCCACGGTTACACTGACCGAAACGGAAACAAAAACCCACAACACCCAAAGGAAAACATACAGATTAAATATGGCTCCCAATCAGAGATAACGAGCCGACAGCTGACACTCGTTACCTCCGATTGGGAGTCACATGACTACACAAGAACTAACCAAAGCCACACACACCCAAATGAACACACCCTATTCCCAACCTAACCAAAACAAAACCCCAACAAAACGAATACACCCTGGCTCAAATACAAGTCCCGGAGCCAGAGTGTGACAATTGTTATCAAAACGTTACACCAGGGTAAGCCTATCTTCCATCCTATGTAAAGCTGGGATATATGAGATACCCCATAAGGGAGACACTCTAAAATGTGAAGTTTTGTCACACAACACAATGCCCAGTGGTGTAAAGTACTTAAGTAAAAATACTTTAAAGTACTACTTAAGTCGTTTTTTGGGGTATCTGTACTTTACAATTTATATTTTTGACAACTTTTACTCGACTACATTCCGAAAGAAAAATATATACTTTTTACTCCATACATTTTCCCTGACACCCAAAAGTACTCGTTAAATTTTGAATGCTTAGGACAGAAAAATTGTCAAATTCACGCAATTATCAACGGAACATCCCTGGTCATCCCTACTGCCTCTGATCTGGCGGACTCACTAAACACGTTTAGTTCGTAAATGATATCTGAGTGTTGGAGTGTGCCCCTGGCTATTGTCACGCCCTGGCTCTGGGGTCTCTTAAATGTTGAGCCAGGGTGTGTAGTGTCTATGTTGTATTTTCTATGTTGTTGATCTAGTTCGTGTATTTCTATGTTGGCCAGGGTGGTTCCCAATCAGAGGCAGCTGTAGCTTGTTGTCTCTGATTGGGGAACATACTTAGGCAGCCTGTTTAGCACTGTTTATTGTGGGATCTTGTTCCGTAAGGTTTGTTTTGGTGTATAACCTAGGACTTCACGTATCGTTTGGTTTGTTGTTTTGTTCGTGTGTGTTAAGTACGTTAATTAATAAAGATGTACGCTTACCACGCTGCGCCTTGGTCCGCTTCTCATAACAATCGTGACAGCTATCCATAAATACAATTTAAAATAAAAAATTAAATCATCTGGTTTACTTAATAAGGAATTTGAAATGATTAATACGTTTACTTTTGATAGTGAAGTATATTTTAACAATTACATTTACTTTTGATAATTAAGTATATTTAAAACCAAATACTTATAGAATTTTACTCAAGTAGTATTTTACTGGGTGACTTTCAGTTTTACTTGAGTCATTTTCTATTAAGGTATCTTTACTTTTACTCAAGTATGACAATTGGGTGCTTTTTCTACCACTGACAATGCCACAGATGTCTCAAGTTTCGAGGGAGCATGCAACTGGCATGCTGACTGCAGGAATGTCCACCAGAGCTGTTGCCAGATAATTTAATGGTAATTTCTCTACCATAAGCCACCTCCAACTTTGTTTTAGAGAATTAGGCAGTATGCCCAACCACCCTCACAACTGCAGACCATGTGTATGGTGGTGTGTGGGCGTGTGGTTTGCTGATGTCAATGTCGTGAACACAGTACCACATGTTCGTGTCAGGGTTATGGTATGGGCAGGCATAAGCTACGGAGAAGGAACAAAATTGCATTTTATCAATGGAAAATGTAATGCACAGAGATACCATGACAAGATCCTGAGGCCCATTGTCCAGCATGATAATGCACGGCCCAATGTCGCAAGGATCTGTACACAATTCCAGGAAGCTGAAAATGTCCCAGTTCTTCCTTGTCCTGCATACTCACAAGACATGTCACCCATTGAGCATGTTTGGGAGGGCTGGATCGACGTGTACCACAGCTTGTTCCAGTTCCTGTCAATATACAGCAACTTCACACAGCCACTGAAGAGGAATGGGACAACATTCCACAGGCCACAATCAACAGATTGATCAACTCTATGCAAAGTAGAAGTGTCCTGGAGGAGGAGGAGGCAGGAGCAGATACCCTGTTCTCATGTAATGGGGTAGGGCCCAGTGATGCCAACTTAGCTAGCTATTTTGTTGATAGATTTAGCAACTTTTCAGACTACCCTGGCAAAAAAAAATTCAAACAGCACCTAGCAAATTTTTTTGCTACTTTAAAAAACGTATTTGGAACTTTTAGCTACTTTTGAAAAGTGACACTCACACACTAAAATGCACACATTTTCCCTCTAAATGACACTAAAACGATTTTCTCTGTCACACACTCAGTCACAACACACATGGCTGGCTGCAAAAGTGCATCGTGAGTGACGTCAGCAGCAGGCGCTCAGCTCGTGCACAGGCAGCAGCAGGCCAGCCAAGCAGCACAACAACCTGGAGAGAGCTGGAGAGAGATGCCTAGCGCACACATCATTATTTGAGTTAAGTTGCTTGTTCAATAAGATAGCATATATACCTTGTTATTAGCTTGTACCTATAATTGTTGATCAGTCAGGTAGCATGTTAACTAACAACCAATAAACTGCTTGAAACTATAATTGTTCAGAATGTGTAGGTTTACTAGTTAAGAAAATAAATCAAATGTAATTCTTCAATAATGTGTCATGTGTAATTGTTCAATAATTAAATGTGTTGTGTTTAAAAATAAAAATATCTGATCATATAAAATGTTATGTGTTTATATTACCTTTACAAATACATATATGTGATAATAAACAAACAAATCTAAACTAACAAATGTCAAATCATATTTGTCACCGAGACGCCAGTCAATTTGAGTAACGTTATTGTGTATTCTACGTAATGACGCGGTTTTATGTTATAACGAAAAATGTATACACTCACTAACTGTAAATCGCTCTGGATAAGAGCGTCTGCTAAATGACTAAAATGTAAATGTAATGATGTCATCACGTAATGACATCACAACGTCATTTAGCAACTTTTAGCAACACATTGACCTGCCTCTAACAACTTCCCCTGAAAATTAGTTGGCAACCCTGCAGGGGAGTTGCTCTTTCAACTTTCAAATTTCTCTTAGACTTTCCAACATAATAATAGCCACATGGGCACATCAGGAAATATACCACACATTTTGTTTTACAGGAAATTCTACCCAGGACATACTTTTTATTTCCAGTATGAGGGTAAAGAAATTAATCCCCCTTGGTCATCGCATTACAGTTCTCACAATGATTTGAGGGGAGGGTGGATAGGAAATGCTGAGGGGGAACATATTCATCTGCTCTTACTAGGCTGTTCTTTAGGTTTCTAGCATGTTTAAAAGAGAATCGAGAGATATTCTGAAAAGGCCGGCCCACAGAGGGATCCCAGTCCTAAATAGAAGTCAGAGATCAAACTCCTGGTTCTCCCCTGTTCCTTCCACACGCCCTCCCATTGTACTGTATGTATGAACACATTTTGAACAATGGCTGCCTAAAATGCTGTGGTGCTTACAAACACAATAGGAAAGGTTGTGGTAGACGTGGGCCATCACAGGTGAGTTCACAGCTCTTTTACTCTGAGCATTCATATCAATAACTCACCCTCAGATGGACCATCAATGCCAGAGTTCTACAAGACTGTTTACATAATCAACTGGGCATTTCAACAGTCTGTCCCTCAATATAGTCCTGGGCATATATTGTTTATCTTACTATTGTTATAAATGCTAACTTTTTAGCATTTGTGGCACAAATCCATTGCAAGTCAATGGTACGTATACAGTCACAATGAAAGTCTACACACCCCTTTACATTTTGCTAGCTTAAATAATAATAGAGATTAAATATTGTTTTTATCCTGCCGACCTACAAAAACTATCCCACATTTTCAAAGTGTAAGAAAATTGTAGAACAATTTTACTTCTAAAGATATCCAGTAGTTTTGATTACATATATTTTCACACCCCATGAAACAGTTCTACAGCAACTTTACATCTGTGTTGTGGCTTGTAACTTGCTAGGTAGCAGTTTAAGACATGGGTTGAATCCTAATCAATCCATCCAATGTGAGTACATGTTGAAGTACAGTAGATTAATAAAGCTACAGTACTGCAGCTGGTGACAAAGCTGCGTATATTGAAAAAGCTTGTTAGTGCATAGGTCAAATGTATCTTTGTGATGCTCATTTCAAGTCTTTTTTCCAGCTTCAAACATTAAATATTTCACTTAAAACATAGTTTTGTTTTATTTAATGATAGAGAAGAGAAGAGTTTGACCAACACAGATTCATGTCCAATCTTTGAGGACGTGTCTACATTGTTAGAGTGGTCACATGCCAATCTGTTCCATATAATAGACAGTCTTTGGGACAGTGGAAAGCTGCATGGCCCCTTGGTTGTTGCTAAGCAGGCATTCTTCTTCTATGGTGTTTATTGGTGGTGTTCAGACCAACGTTAAAGGTACATCACTGCCACCTTCTGGGCTGGAGTGTGATAGAGACATGTGGTTCTGTCCTTCACAGGGTCAAAGAAAACTTGGTATGACTGTAGTCACTCCAGGCACTCAGTCCATGAGAACCATTCATACTGTCAGATCTAATATGGAAGAACTGAATACAACCATAAGAACCATTCATACTGTCAGATCTAATATGGAAGAACTGAATACAACCATAAGAACCATTCATACTGTCAGATCTAATATGGAAGAACTGAATACAACCATAAGAACCATTCATACTGTCAGATCTAATATGGAAGAACTGAATACAAAAGAGAAGGAGAGGTTGACCAGTACAAATTCATGTACTAATGTTATTTTTCATTGGCAGATCAATGCAGTTTTCCAAACATATTCATCATCAGTTTTTTTGGTAAGATTTTAACTAACTGAACAAAAATATAAACACAACATTCAACAATTTTACTGGGGTACAGTTCATACAAGGAAATATGTCAATTGAAATACATTCATTAGGCCCTAATCTATGGATTTCACATGACAGGGGCCCACCCATCAGCCAATCAGAATACATTTTTCCCACTAAAGGGCTTTATTACAAATATAAACACTCCTCAGTTTCATCAGCTGTCCGGGTGGCTGATCTCAGATGATCCTGCAGGTGAAGAAGCCAGATGTGGAGGTCCTGGGCTTGCACGGTTACACGTGGTCTGTGGCTGTGAAGCCAGTTGGACGTTATGCCAAATTCTCGGTAGAGAAATTTACATTCAACTCTCTGGCAACAGCTCTGGTCAGCATGCCAATTACGCACTCCCTCAAAATGTAGACATCTGTGGCATTGTGTTGTGACAAAACTGCACATTTCAGAGTGGCCTTTTATTGTACCCAGCACAAGGTGCACCTGTGTAATGATCATGCTGTTTAATCAGCTTCTTGATATGCCACACCTGCCAGGTGGGATTGATTATCTTGGCAAAGGAGAAATGCTCACTAACAGAGATGTGAACAAATTTGTGCACCAAATTTGAGAGAAATAAGCTTTTTGTGCGTATGGAAACTTTCTGGGATCTTTTATTTCAGCTCATGAAACATGGGACCAACACTTTACATGTCAAGTTTACGTATTTTTTCTGTATAGTTTTAGAAGACAATTCACTAAACACATAGTCATTTCATTTGAATTGTCACATGTTTGGTAAACAACAGCTGTAGACTAACAGTGAAATGTTGACCAAAAATGGAGAACACAATACAACAATTACAATTATAGGAAGAAAAATTGTAGCACAAGGAATTAATACACGATGAGCAATGATAGCTTGGCTATATACATGGGGTGCCAATACCTAGTCAATGGTAGCTTGGCTATATCCATAGGATGCCAATACCTGGTCAATGATAGCTTGGCTATATACATGGGGTGCCAATACCTAGTCAATGATAGTTATATACAGTGCATTCGGAAAGTATTTAGACCCCTTGACTTTTTCCATATATTATTATGTTACATCCATATTCTAAAATGGATTAAATAGTTTTTCCCCCCTCATCAATCTACACACAATACCACATAATGTCAAAGCAAAAGACAGGCTTTTAGAAGTTTTTCCAAATTTATTGATAAAAAACAGAAATCAAATTTTCATAAGTATTCAGACCCTTTACTCAGTACTTTCTTGAAGCACCTTTGGCAGCGATTACAGCATCAAGTCTTCTTGGGTATGACGCTACAAGCTTGGCACACCTGTATTTGGGGAGTTTCATCCATTCTTCTCTGCAGATCCTCGCAAGCTCTGTCAGGTTGGATGGGGAGCGTTGCTGCACAGCTATTTTCTGGTCTCTCTAGAGATGTTAAATCAGGTTCAAGTCTGGGCTCTGGCTGGGCCAGGTGAACCTTCGCCCCAGTCTGAAGTCCTGAGCACTCTGGAGCAGGTTTTCATCAAGGATCTCTCTGTACTTTGCTCCGTACATTATTCCCTCGATCCTGACTAGTCTCCCAGTCCCTGCCTCTGAAAAACATCCGCACAGCATGACACTGCCACAACCATGCTTCACCGTAGGCTTGGTGCCAGGTTTCCTCCAGATGTGACGCTTGGCATTCAGGCCAAAGAGTTCAATCTTGGTAACAACAGACCAGAGAATGTTGTTTCTCATGGTCAGAGTCCTTTAGGTGCCTCTTGGCAAACTCCAAGCGGGCTGAACTCTGGAGCTCTGTCAAAGTGATCATCGGGTTCTTGGTCACCTCCCTGACCAAGGCCCTTCTCCCCCGATTGCTCAGTTTGGCCGGGCAGACAGCTCTAGGAAGAGTCTTGGTGATTCCAAACTTCTTCCATTTAAGAATGGAGGAGGCCACTGTGTTCTTGGGGACCTTCAATGCTGCAGACATTTTTTGGTATCCTTCCCCAGATCTGTGCCTCGACACAATCCTGTCTCGGAGCTCTACGGACAATTCCTTCGACCTCATGGCTTGGTTTTTGCTCTGACATGCACTGTCAACTGTGGGATGTTATATAGACAGGTGTGTGCCTTTTCAAACCATGTCCAATCAATTGAATTTATCTCAGGTGGACTCCAATCAAGTTGCATAAACATCTCAAGGAAGATCAATGGAAACAGGATTCACCTGATCAAAATTTCGAGATTCATAGCAAAGGGTCTGGAATACTTATGTAAATAAGGTATCTGTTTTTTATTTCTAATACATTTGCAAAAATATCTAAACCTGTTTTCGCTTTGTCATTATGGGGTATTGTGTGTAGATTGATGAGGGATTTTTTAATTTAAAAAAAATCTATTTTTCTTGTTGAAAAAGTAAAGGGGTCTGAATACTTTCAGAATGCACTGTATAGACACTAACTATTTCACTTTAAACACTTTGTTATATTTATACACAAGAGAAGAAGAGGTTGCCCAGCACAAATTCATGTACAAACATGATTTTTCATTACATATTTGTAATTTAGCAGATGCTCTTATCCAGAGCGACTTATAGGACCAATTGGGGTTAATTGCCTTGCTCAAGGCCACAACGACAGATTTTTGACCTAGTTGGCTCGGGATTCAAACCTGCGACCTTTCAGTTACTGGCCCAACACTCTTAACCACTAGACTATGTGTTAAATACATAACACAATACGTGACATAAGTAGAATACAGAACACTTGAAACATTACAGGACATTTTTCATGATGGAAATTGAAATATAAAAATGTGATTTAAAAAAAAAAGAGTTTTTGGGAAAACCATTGAGGAGCTGGAGTTATTATGCAGTCTGATAGCAGTGGGTAGAGTCGCGTTTCAAAGGCGGTTTGTACAGGCAGTTATACAGGACAGTTTGTGGCTGTTTCTCAGGAGCCTGGTGGTGCAGTTACCTCTTTTTGGAGGGAGCAGGTCATTCAGTGGACGGTCAAGAGTGTGCATGTCCTTCACCAGGTGCACTGCAGCCTGTTCTCGCCTGCTCTGCAGTGACGGGAGCTGTGGTTGGACTGCTCCACCTCTGGAGATGATCCTCAAGGCCCTCCTCTGCACCCTGTCTAGTTGGGCCTGCTGCTTTTTTAACTGCATCCAACTAACAGCACTCCACTGTATTCCAGACAAGGCCTGGCCAGTGTAGTATAGACTGTGACCAGATCTTCAGTAGGACATTACTGGCAAGAAATGTCAAAAAGGCGTTTTGAGGCCTTTCTCACTGGCTGCTCCACGTGTCACCACTGAGGTTAGAGTGATGAAAACCAAGACACTTGGTTGTTGTTACCACTGGTACTTCCTGTCTTCCTAGGATTAGTGGTGCAGGTTGTGTATGGTCCACTGACCAAGGGCCTCCTCAGTGTCTCCTGAGTGGCGCAGTGGTCTAAGGCACTGCATCGCAGTGCTAACTGTGTCACTAGAGAACCTGGTTCGAATCCAGGCTCTGTCGCAGCCGGCCGCGACCGGGAGACTCATGGGCGGCGCACAATTGGCCCAGCGTCGTCCAGGGTAGGGGAGGGAATGGCCGGCAGGGATGTAGCTCAGTTGATAGAGCATGGCGTTTGCAACGCCAGGGTTGTGGGTTCAATTCCCACAGGGGGCCAGTATAAAAATAAATAAATATGTAAGTCGCTCTGGATAAGAGCGTCTGCTAAATGACTAAAATGTAAATGTAAATGTAAAATGTAAGGGCTAAATGTGCCAGTTGCCATCACCCTCCGCCCTCTTTCGGTGGTGTAGCTGTGGAGCCAGGCTAGTAACCTTGGACACAGTTCAATGTCAGTCAGATGTTGCAGGAACTTTGCGTGATCTACTCGATCAAAGGCTTTGGACACATCAGCAAGTAACACCCTCACCATTGTTGGGTTTATGGAGTCTGTAGCTGTCAGCCAGGAGTATGTGGCTTTCACAAGGGCGGTAGTAGTGCTGGACTTTGGGAGGTAGTCATACTGAATCGTGCACTCAGATAACACCTCCTACTGGCAGGGGACAGTTTTAACAATGTGTTTGATGACAGGGGCTAGATCTTCTGCATGCTCTTTAGTAGCCAGGCTGGAATGCCATCAGGCCCACATGCTTTACGTGCTCTGAGTCTGTTCAGAGCTTGCTTTACCTGGCCAATGCTGCACAGCTCAACCTGCCTTGTAGACATGGGCAGGGGGAAGATGGCAAGAGGTGTGGTGCTTGTCCATGCCTCAACAAAGAAGCCATTCAAAACATCAGCCACGTCGTCGTCTTCAATTCCCTTGACCTGTATTCTCCCTCCTGATGTTTTCTTTGTCCCAGTCCATTGTTAATGAAGTCCCACCATTCCTTAGGGTTTTTCTTCTTTAGGTCCTGGATTTCAGTTTTGTAGAAGATTGTCTTTGCTTCCTTGATAATCATTTGCACTGTGTTTCTGTATTTTCTCCATGTCATTGTTTCTCCCCATCTGTTGAAAATATTCTGTCTTTTCCTGATGGCAGCCTTTCTTCTTTCAGTCATCCAGGGCTGGTCCAGTATTGTTGTTTTCTTATTTCTTATTGACATGCATACATCAAGTGCAGTTTGAATGCAGGAGTTGAATGTCTCCACCTCATATATGGCAGACCAGTCAGTACTGGCCATACATCGTGCAAAGGTCTCCTTTCTGTTCTGAGTTACCAGATGTCCTTTTTTCCGCTGCACCTCTCTTCTCCCTCCTGATGTTGTGTTTGGAGAGAACAGCAGACATTTGTGATCACTGGATCCGAGAGGGGCAAGGACAGTGGGTTGTGTTGATCAGATCTAGGATGGAGTCCCCTCTGTGGTCTTGTCTTTGGCCACTTTTTTCATGTCTGGATGGGAGTTTGTCAGCATCTTGATGGGCAGGTGATTAAAGTCTCCACACAGGATGATACCCATTTGGGGAGAGGACATCCTGATCACATGGACAGTGATTATGAGATAATCCACAGTGTTCTGCTGCAGTGTTTTGTCATGTGCCCATGGTGGATGTTAGAGCACTCCACTACCAGAGATGAAACTGAGCTGGGGTGTTGTTTAGGACGGAGCTGAAGACACACAAACTCTTCTTTCTCTAGGTCAGTTATTCTTCTCTTTGCCTGCATACTGTGATTCACAAATATAGCCACGCCCCCTCCTCGCATCCCCTCTCTGGACCTGTCATTTCTGAACAGCTGATAGTCTTTGTCATCAGAACAGCCTCAATTTGTCAGGGCATGGACTCTACATGGTGTCGAAAGCGTTCCACTGGGATGCTGGCCCATGTTGACTGCAATGCTTCCCACAGTTGTGTCAAGTTGACTGGTAGTGGATTTCTACTCCGAATAGCTAGTTCCATCTCCTACAACAGATGCACAATTGGATTGAGATCTGGTGCCTCGGAAGGCCACTGCAGTAACCTGAATTCACTGTCATGTTCGTGGAACCAATCCTGGACAAGCCTTGGGGCATGGGACATAATCCTGCTGAAAAAATATATTTGCAGATGGATAACTGCTGCCATGAAGGGATGCACCTGATTGGCAATGATGTTTAGATATCCTGTGGCATTCAAACGTTGCTCCACTTTTATCAAGGGGCCCAATGTGTGCCATGAAAACACACCCCATTCCACCACCACCAGCCTGCAATGCTGACACACAGCATGGATGCATGTACTCGTGGTTTCTTCCATACCCTTGACCTCCCATCAGTGTGAAATAGCAGCGGGATTCATCAAACCAGGCAATGTTTTTCCAATTCTCCAGTGTCCAGTGTTCATTTCTTAGCCCACTGCAACTGCAGTTTATTGTTTTCTGCTGGAGGCTAAAGGGGATCCATAACAAATACACCACAACTACATCATTAAGGATCATAGCTTTCACCTGGGTTCACCTGGTCAGTCTATGTCATGGAAAGAGCAGGTGTCCTTAATGTTTTGTCCACTCAGTGTGTTGTGTCTAATAGATCATTCCCACAGAAAACTGCAGAGGGAAGCACTACATCCCAGTCAACCAACAGACCCCATTGTGAGACGCCTCACAGAGGATATTCAACCCTAAGGGCAAATCCAAAGTAATCTCAATATCTTTACAATAGAAGCTACCTAAACACAGCAAAACTGACAAGGTGCACACTGATCAGTAAAGTAAAGAGATGCCAACATTCTACAATGCTCTGCACAGTTCTCTCACAGTGAGAAAAAATAGGATTACAATAGTGTTCTACGCTTTCTTCATTTGATCCAATCCACTACCACTTCTTATGTATCTGTTGGTGTCTTTTTAAATTGCCCAATATGTAGAATCTCGTCTCACAGTCAGTGCAGTGATACGTCTTCTCTCCAGTGTGTAACCGTTGGTGTGTTTTTACGTTGCCCAATCGGGAGAAACTCTTGCCATATTAAGAACAGAAGTAAGGATTCTCTCCTGTGTGTGTTCTCTGATGACCTTTTAGCTCAGCTGTTGTTTTAAAACATTTTCTACTTCTCTCCTTTATGTTTACCTTGGTGTCTTTTTAAATGGCCCATTTAAAAGAAACTCTTTCCACAGTCAGAGCAGGAAAACGGCTTCTATCCTGTGTGTGTTCTCTGATGAACTGTTAGCTGAGATGATGTCGTGAAGCATTTTACACAATCAGAGCAGGAGTAAGGCTTCTCTCCTGTGTGTGTTCTCTGATGAACTTTTAGCTCAGTTGATGTTGTGAAGCATTTTACACAGTCAGAGCAGGAGTAAGGCTTTTCTCCTGTATGTATACGTTCATGTTTTTTTAAGTGGCCCAGTTGAGAGAAACTCTTCCCACAATCAGAGCAGGAGTAAGGCTTCTCTCCTGTGTGTGTTCTCTGATGAAGTTTTAGCTCAGTTGATATTGTGAAGCATTTTCCACAGTCAGAGCAGGAGTAAGGCTTCTCTCCTGTGTGCACTCTCTGATGAGTTGTCAGAGCCCCTGCTGTTGTGAAGCTCTTACCACAGGCAAAGCAGGAGTAAGGCTTCTCTCCTGTGTGTATACGTTCATGTGTTTTTAAGCTGCCCAATTGAGAGAAACTTGCCCCACAGTCAGAGCAGGAGTAAGGCTTCTCTCCTGTGTGTGTTCTCTGATGAACTGTTAGCTTAGATGATGTTGTGAAGCATTTCACACAGTCAGAGCAGGAATACGGCTTCTCTCCTGTATGTATACGTTGGTGTGATTTTAACTTGTCATGTACAGAGAACCTCTGGCCACAGTCAGAGCAGAAATAAGGCTTCTCTCCTGTGTGTGTTCTCTGATGAACTTTTAGCTGAGCTGATGTTGTGAAGCATTTTACACAGTCAGAGCAGGAGTAAGGCTTCTCTCCTGTATGTATACGTTCATGTTGTTTTAAGTGGTCCAGTCGAGAGAAACTCTTCCCACAGTTAGAGCAGGAGTAAGGCTTCTCTCCTGTGTGTGTTCTCTGATGAACTTTTAGCTGAGCTGATGACGTGAAGCATTTTACACAGTCAGAGCAGGAGTAAGGCTTTTCTCCTGTATGTATACGTTCATGTTGTTTTAAGGTGCCCAGTTGTGAGAAACTTGCCCCACAGTCAGAGCAGTAGTAAGGCTTCTCTCCCGTATGTATACGTTCATGTGTTTTTAAGTTGCCCAGTCGAGAGAAACTCGTCCCACAGTCAGAGCAGGAGTAAGGCTTCTTTCCTGTGTGCACTCTCTGATGAACTGTCAGAGCCTGTGATGTTGTGAAGCTCTTCCCACAGTCAGTGCAGGAATACAGATTCTCTCCTGTGTGTATTTTTAGGTGTAGTTTTAGCTTTGATAGAATTGGGAAAATCTCCTCACAATGTGGGCAGTGGTGAGACCTCTTAGCTCTGCGATCTTCCTGCTGTTTCTCTCTGGATGTAGAGGGTGTCTCAACGTCACCTGTGTGAAAAGCATTTTAAAAAAGTCAATTGGTGTGATATGCACTGAGTGTACAAAACATTATGAACTCTTTCCAGGACATGACCAGGTGAGAGCTATGATCTCTGATGCCACTTGTTAAATCCACTTCAGATCAGTGTCGATGAAGGGGAGGAGACAGATTAATGAAGGGCTTTTAAGCCTTGAGACAATTGAGACATGGATTGTGTATGTGTGCCATTCAGAGGGTGAATGGTGTGTTTTAATCAAATCAAATACAAAAGCTGAAGAATATACGCACATCCAGGTAATCAAATCCACCATATGCACTGAGCTTGTCTGACAGGTTGAAGCGCACTAAATAGTAGGGGTGTAACGATCCATCTATTACATCGATATATCGATTTATATTCATATGATCCAACTACATCGATCTGTGCTCTGCGAGTTGGCCTTTTGGACAACATATATCGATCTAACATCGTTTTAAAATGTAATAAATCGATTTTATCGATACTAGGAAATAACCCATTGGATTTAAGCACGTCAGACTTTATATGCAGGGGTGCACATAACTGGTACGCAGATACGCAAGCGCGACAAAAATCAGGAATGCGTAATGCCACTTGTGTTACTACGCTTGTCAACTACTGTCAGGGATGTCCAAAAAGCAACAGACATTAAGCAGTTTCTTTGGCGTTTCGCCACCTACAAAGAAACGCCAACTGGAGCCAGAGCCGAAGAAAATACTTTTTTCCAAGATGTGCAGTGGCTTGAAGCTAACGATGAGTGCACAGAAATGTGGTGCAAGATTTGCCGCTCAAATCCACATCTAGCAAACAAAACAGGTGCATTTTATAAAGGCTCAAAGAATTTCAACCATCCTTTATTTGACAAACATGAAAAGAGCAAGGAGCACACGAATGTGGCGCAAGCCATTGCCAAAAGCTAGCCGAGAATAAATGTCCAGTCGCCCACTTGCCAGATGGCGAGACAAGCTGAATGAAGAACAGCGGCAAGCTCTGTTTAATATTTTTCTCTTTCCATAAAGCTAAACACGCACGTCCCATGTCTTCCTATTCTGAGGATGTTCCTTTACTGAAGCTGCTATGAGTAAATGTCGGAGGTGCATATCATTCACGTGAAGGGGGCACACGGATCATGCAGAGCATCGCTCACACTATCAGCGGGGAGTTACGAGCCACCATTGCGGTCCTTACAAGAAACAGGAATCTAGGAAACTTCACCTGCACTGTCCAGTATCCAGGTATTTATTTCAGTCACACTGGTTAAATTTTTGGCTAAAAGGTTACTGAATCGATTTCAAGTCACTGAATCGTTTCGGATCGTATCGTTCTAAATGAACCAATATCGTCCTTGAATCGTATCGACAACCACGAATCGTGATACAAATCGAATCGTTGTTAAAACGAATCGTTACACCCCTACTAAATAGTAAATAAATGATAAGCGTACCAGAGAGTCTGTTGTAACGTTTTATTGTTAAGCCTTTATTACAGCAAAGACTAAAAACAGTTGCATTGATTCGTGAATGCAATTTCCGAAATGGAACGGTTTATTTATTGTTTACGCTAATGAATCAAGAGTTGCTTTGTTATTTTGAAACCAAAAATGCTTGATTGCATTTCAATGGCTTGCATGCTGTGTGATGACATTAACAAATGAATGATTGATACAGTAGCCTATATACAGTGTGCAAGAGTATTCCAAGATAAATATACAACACAGGGAATTAACGATCAATGGAAACAGTTGTTTTTCAGTTCAACATCTGTTTAGTATCTATGTAGGGGTTCGAGTCCGGGACTCATAGCTACATGTGGCAAGTTCACATTGGTCCAAATGGTCTATACATTGAGCCTGAAATGGGATACTTGGTTTTGGCTATTAGCCCAATTTTATTGCAAGGAATTCTAATTGGTCAACCACAGGCAAGGCTTGGGTATAAACTACATCTTGTCTCTTTGTTCAGTGGAGAAAACACTGAGGACAGGGAAGAATAAACATCTACAATCTACTTTCCAGCATAACAATGATTGGTTCTCTTTTAATAAATATATTTTTCTCCCCCTGATTTGCTTTGGGGTCTGTGTTATTGAAGAATAACATCAACTGCTAACAAGTGCATTCAGAAACAATTCAGACCCCCTTGACTTTTTCCACATTTTGTTACGTTGCAGCCTTATTCTAAAATGGATTAAAAAAACAAATAATCCTCAGCAATCTACACACAAAACCCCATAATGACAAAGCCAAAACAGTTTTTTTTTTTATGTTGCTAATATGTACCCTAATTACATAAGTATTCAGAACATTTACTATGACTCGAAATTGAGCCCAGGTGCAACCTGTTTCCATTCATCATCCTTGAGATGTTTCTACAACTTGATTGTAGCCAATCCTTGGTAAATTCAATTGATTGGACATGATTTGGTAAGGCACACACCTGTTTATATAAGGTCCCACAGTTGACAGAGCATGTCAGAGTAAAAACCAAGCCATGAGGTCGAAGGAGTTGTCCGTAGAGCCCCGAGACAGGATTGTGTCATGGCACAGATCTGGGCAAGGGTACCAAAAAACGTCTGCAGCATTGAAGGTCCCCAAGAACACAGTGGCCTCCATCATTCTTAAATGGAAGAAGTTTGGAACCCCCAAGACTCTTCCTAGAGCGGCCGCCCGGCCAAACTGAGAAATCGGGGAGAAGGGCCATGGTCAGGGATGTGACCAAGAACACGATTGTCACTAACAGAGCTCTAGAGTTCCTCTGGAGATGGGAGAACCTTCCAGAAGGTCAACCATCTCTGCAGTACTCCAGCAATCAAGCCTTTATGGTAGAGTGGCCAGATGGAAGCCAATCTTCAGTAAAAGGCACATGACAGCCCACTTGGAGTTTGCCAAAAGGCACCTAAAGTCTCTCAGACCATGAGAAACAAGATTCTCTGGTTGGATGAAACCAAGATTGAACTCTTTGGCCTGAATGCCAAGCGCCATGTCTGGAGGAAACCTGGCACCATCCCTACGGTGAAGCATGGTGATGGCAGGATCATGCTGTCGGGTTGTTTTCAGCGTCAGGGACTGGGAGACTAGTCAGGATCAAGGCAAAGATGAGTTGAGCAAAGTACAGAGAGACATCCTTGATGAAAAGCTGCTCCCGAGCGCTCAGGACCTCAGACTGGGACAAAGGTTCACCTTCCAACAGGACAACGACCCTAAGCACACAGCCAAGACAACGCAGGAGTGGCTTCGGGAAAAGTCTCAATGTTCTTGAGCAGCCCAGCCAGAGCCCGGACTTGAACCCGATCGAACATCTCTGGAGAAACCTGAAAATAGCTGTGCAGCAGCGCTCCCCATCCAACCTGACAGAGCTTGAGAGGATCTGCAGAGAAGAATGGGAGAAACTCTCCAAATACAGATGTGTCAATCATGTAGCGTCATACCACAAAATACTCTATAATCGCTGCCAAAGATGCTTCAACAAAGTACTGAATCCATTTTTTATTTTTTATAATTTAGCTAAAATGTCTAAAAACCTGTTTTTGCTTTGTCATTATGGGGTAGTGTAGATTGACAAGGGCAAAAAAACTATTTAATCATTTTTAGAATAAGGCTGTGACACAACAAAATATGGAAAAAGTAAAGGGGTCTGAATACTTTCCGAAGGCACTGTATATGTTGGGGTCAATGAAGGGTGGATAGGAACTTGGTGCATGGAAAGTTACTGAGGGAGACAAGGGGAAGTGCAGAATTCATATTCTGTTGCTAAGGAGGGAGGCAAAGGGCAACAGTCTAGTTTCAGTTCCTGATAATAGACCTGTCTGCTGCCTTTGATACTGTGAACCATCAGATCCTCCTCTCCACCCTCTCCGAGCTGGGCATCTCCGGCGCGGCTCACTCCTGGATTGCGTCCTACCTGACCGGTCGCTCCTACCAAGTGGCGTGGCGAGAAGCTGTCTCCGCACCACGTGCTCTCACCACTGGTGTCCCCCAGGGCTCAGTTCTAGGCCCTCTCCTTTTCTCCCTATACACCAAGTCACTTGGCTCTGTCATATCCTCACATGGCCTCTCCTATCATTGCTACGCTGACGATACACAACTAATCTTCTCCTTTCCCCTTCTGATTACCAGGTGGCGAATCGCATCTCTGCATGTCTGGCAGACATATCAGTATGGATGACGGATCACCACCTCAAGCTGAACCCTGGCAAGACGGAGCTGCTCTTCCTCCCGGGGAAGGACTGCCCGTTCCATGATCTCGCCATCACGGTTGACAACTCCGCTGTGTCCTCCTCCCAGAGTGCGAAGAGCCTTGGCGTGACCCTGGACAACACCCTGTCGTTCTCCGCCAACATCAAGGCGGTGACCCGCTCCTGCAGGTTCATGCTCTACAACATTCGGAGAGTACGACCCTGCCTTACACAGGAAGCGGCACAGGTCCTAATCCAGGCACTTGTCATCTCCCGTCTGGACTACTGCAACTCGCTGTTGGCTGGCCTCCCTGCCTGTGCCATTAAACCCCTACAACTCATCCAGAATGCCGCAGCCCGTCTGGTGTTCAACCTTCCCAAGTTCTCTCACGTCACCCCCCTCCTCCGCACACTCCACTGGCTTCCGGTTGAAGCTCGCATCCGTTACAAGACCATGGTGCTTGCCTATGGAGCAGTGAGGGGAACGGCACCTCTGTACCTTCGGGCTCTGATCAGTCCCTACACCCAAACGAGGGCATTGCGTTCATCCACCTCTGGCCTGCTGGCTCCCCTTCCACTGCGGAAGCATAGTTCCCGCTCAGCCCAGACAAAACTGTTCGCTGCTCTGGCACCCCAATGGTGGAACAAGCTCCCTCATGACGCCAGGACAGCGGAGTCACTCACCACCTTCCGGAGACATTTGAAACCCCACCTCTTTAAGGAATACCTGGGATAGGATAAAGTAATCCTTCTACCCCCCCCCCCCCCCCCCAAAAATTGTAAAGTGGTTATCCCACTGGCTATAGGGTGAATGCACTAATTGGTGAGTCGCTCTGGTTAAGAGCGTCTGCTAAATGACGTAAATGTGCCCTTGAGCAAGGCACTTTAACCCTGATTGCTCCTGTAAGTCGCTCTGGATAAGAGCGTCTGCTAAATGACTAAAATGTAAATGTAATGTAAATGATAAGGCAGGCCAGTTGCAGAACTAGGGAGGAGCAAGGAATCCGGGTCGAGGTCATGTCAACAGATGAAGTGAGAAGAAACCTCTGGGAGGGGGGCCAGAGGGGCCCACCACAACGACCCTCCTACTACAGTCCTATCTCACACGCATACACTTTCACGCCCACGAAGGTTCTAGCATCAGGCAGGGCCATGACTACACCAGTGAGAAGAACCAATTAAGTTCCTGACTAGCAACAGAGATGTATTGGCTGTCTAGATGTGTAAGGCGTTGACCCCGGCTAGTAGGAGGTTATAAATATATGTGCTTGTGTAATCATGCTTTGTCTTTGCAGCTGTTTGACCCTTTGGGTGAATAAACTTAGTTTGAGGTTTTCCTAGATGTCCATTTGAGTTTTTACTCTGTTTGTTCAGAACCTAACAGAATGCTTAATTATGAAAAAGGTTCATAACAAAATATTATCTAACGGGCAAAATTATGTACGCGATGTGCTTTATCTATTACCTAGTGCACAAGTTGACTACAGGCCTTTCTTTAAATAGTACTAATATTCAAAGCCCAAAAAACGTCACTAAGCAGAATGCTAACAAAATGCTAACTAGTACTAAGGAATCATCATAGAGAATGCTAACTAAATGCTAACGAGTGCATTGCTAACATTTTGTACAGTTTCTGACCTCAACTATACAAGTAACTCAAACGCTTCTCACAGTTTGCTGCACGCACAAACCTAATATTATCCAGCAAGGCTCTTGATCCAAGAGGGAATTCTCTGCTGTTAGCAAGGCTCTTGATCCAGGAGGGGATTCTCTGCTGTTAGCAAGGCTCTTGATCCAGGAGGGGATTCTCGGTTGTTACCAAGCGAATACTTGATTTTGGAAGAAGCTATCCACTTAGCTAGATAGCTAACTAACTACTAAATTAGCAAAACAAATGGGCAACTGCAGAGCATTTAGCACATTGTAGACTGTTACCTTAATAGTTATAACATATCTAGCTGGCAAACATTTAGTTGTGAATTCCATACTGTAATTAGATCCCCTGGCGCATGCTGCAGGACAGAGAGTGACTCACAAGGCTCCGCTCTCTTCTCGTTGACTGGGGACTACCGTAAGCTACATAATAATGGGACGTAATGTTCTTTATCTCGTAACGTATTGCACAAGTTGACTGCAGGTATTTACTTAAAAAGTAGCTACAAAGATTCAAATTAATAAAAAAAAATACTTCAAAGAAATAGTTTCAACTGTACTGAAAACCCACCCAGTGGCTTTTTCCAAATAACCTGGTATCCAGTATACCACCCAAGCCTAGTAACTACACAGACTCATTTTATAGAAGTTCTAATTACTGTTAGTTTGTCTACGTCCCTTCTTTAGTCTACTCTCTGAGCATTCCAGATAGCCCAGTTAATAAAACACATGCTGGCAATACTGGTATTTGTGTATTTTGGTTCTTTGGTATTTTATTAGGATCCCAATAAGCTGTTGCAAAAGCATCAGCTACTCTTCCTGGGGTCCACACAAAACATGAAACATGACATAATACAAAAAAATAATAGACAAGAACAGCTCAAGGACAGAACTACATAAAAACATTTTAAAAGGCACACGTAGCCTACATGTCAATACATACAAAAACTATCTAGGTCAAATAGGGGAGAGGCGTTGTGCCGTGAGGTGTTGCTTTATCTGTTTTTGAAAGCAGGTTTGCTGTTTATTTGAGCAATATGAGATGGAACGGAGTTCCATGCAATAGCGGCTCTATATAATACTGTACACTTTCTTGAATTTGTTCTGGATTTGGGGAGTGTGAAAAGACCCCTGGTGGCATGTCTGGTGGGGTAAGTGTGTGAGTCAGAGCTGTGTGTAAGTTGACTATGCAAACAATTTGGCATGCATTGTCCCTCTGATGACAATGAAGAGCAGGACGTGACGCTCTGTTCTGGGCCAGCTGCAGCTTAAATAGGTATTTTTATTTATTTATTTGTATACCATTTTTATTTTATGGGGGGGTAGATCAGCTTTAATATTGCAGATAGATTGTAACTTCCTTCAATCTAATTGTCTGCATCACTTCCAATCCCCCATTTTTTCCCACATATATATATATACAGTGGGGGGAAAAGTAATTAGTCAGCCACCAATTGTGCAAGTTTTCCCACTTAAAAAGATGAGAGAGGCCTGTAATTTTCATCATAGGTACACGTTACTATGACAGACAAAATGAGAATTTTTTTTCTCCAGAAAATCACATTGTAGGATTTTTCATGAATTTATTTGCAAATTATGGTGGAAAATAAGTATTTGGTCAATAACAAAAGTTTCTCAATACTTTGTTATATACCCTTTGTTGGCAATGACACAGGTCAAACGTTTTCTGTAAGTCTTCACAAGGTTTTCACACACTGTTGCTGGTATTTTGGCCCATTCCTCCATGCAGATCCTTTAGAGCAGTGATGTTTTGGGGCTGTCGCTGGGCAACACTGACTTTCAACTCCCTCCAAAGATTTTCTATGGGGTAGAGATCTGGAGACTGGCTAGGCCACTCCAGGACCTTGAAATGCTTCTTACGAAGCCACTCCTTCGTTGCCCGGGCGGTGTGTTTGGGATCATTGTCATGCTGAAAGACCCAGCCACATTTCATCTTCAATGCCCTTGCTGATGGAAGGAGGTTTTCACTCAAAATCTCACGATACATGGCCCCATTCATTCTTTCCTTTACACGGATCAGTCGTCCTGGTCCCTTTGCAGAAAAACAGCCCCAACGCATGATGTTTCCACCCCCATGCTTCACAGTAGCTTTGGTGTTCTTTGGATGCAACTCAGCATTCTTTGTCCTCCAAACACGACGAGTTGAGTTTTTACCAAAAAGTTATATTTTGGTTTCATCTGACCATATGACATTCTCCCAATCCTCTTCTGGATCATCCAAATGCACTCTAGCAAACTTCAAATGGGCCTGGACATGTACTGACTTAAGCAGGGCGACATGTCTGGCACTGCAGGATTTGAGTCCCTGCTGGCGTAGTGTGTTACTGATGGTAGGCTTTGTTACTTTGGTCCCAGCTCTCTGCAGGTCATTCACTAGGTCCCCCCGTGTGGTTCTGGGATTTTTGCTCACCGTTCTTCTGATCATTTTGACCCCACGGGTTGAGATCTTGCATGGAGCCCCAGATCGAGGGAGATTATCAGTGGTCTTGTATGTCTTCCATTTCCTAATAATTGCTCCCACAGTTGATTTCTTCAAACCAAGCTGCTTACCTATTGCAGATTCAGTCTTCCCAGCCTGGTGCAGGTCTACAATTTTGTTTCTGGTGTCCTTTGACAGCTCTTTGGTCTTGGCCATAGTGGAGTTTGGAGTGTGACTGTTTGAGGTGGTGGACAGGTGTCTTTTATACTGATAACAAGTTCAAACAGGTGCCATTAATACAGGTAACGAGTGGAGGACAGAGGAGCCTCTTAAAGAAGAAGTTACAGGTCTGTGAGAGCCAGAAATCTTGCTTGTTTGTAGGTGACCAAATACTTATTTTCCACCATAATTTGCAAATAAATTCATTAGAAATCCTACAATGTGATTTTCTGGATTTTGTTTTCTAAATTTGTCTGTCATAGTTGACGTATATCTATGATGAAAATAACAGGCCTCTCTCATCTTTTTAAGTGGGAGAACTTGCACAATTGGTGGCTGACTAAATACTTTTTTTCCCCCACTGTATTCCTGCGGTCCTTGTGGTTACTAAACAGATTTTAGATATGCCTTTATGCTATAGCTTATTCCATGTTTACATCTTTGGTTAAATGACTTCAAATGCAAAACGTAAATTTATTTTGTGGAATGTCAGTGGAGTTTGTAAACTATCCAAGCTTAAAACAGGTTATTACTAGGCTTAAACAACTTTATCTATTGTGTTCCTACAAGAAACTCACTTGTTGAAGGATGAGCTACTTAAAGTATGCAGGAGATGACAAGGGCCAGTAATAGCATCCTGTTTCTCCTCTCATTCTCATGGTGTTATGGTTTTAATTCACTAATCTGTTCCGTTTCAAGTGGATACTATTATAACTGATACAGCTGGTAGATACAGGGAACTCTTTTGAATGAGCATATTAATCTGGTTAATGTTTATGGACCTAATGATGATAATCCCAAATTCTTTGAGAATGTATTTCTATTGATAGCCTCCATTCCTGGTAAGGTCCTAATGGCAGGGGACTTTAATTGCACTCTTGATCCTCATCTAGATCGCTCCTCTGGTTTAGACACTTCCCACTCGCAGAGTAGAAAGAAATTACAGCATTTAATTCAGGACTTAAATCTATGTGAACGTTGGAGGACTCAGAACCCGAGTAAAAGGGAGAATTCATGTTACTCGTCAACATTTAAATCATATTCTGATGTAGACTACTTTTTAGTTTCTTGCTTATTGCTTCCCAATGTAGCTAGAAGTGGATATGATACTATTGTTTTGAATGACCATTCCCTTGTGTGATTATTCTATAGGGATACAAAACTAGTAAAAGGATCCTCTAGAAGGCGTTTGCATCCCAGATGGTTAAAGGACCCAGACTTCTTACATTACGTTGGAGTGCATATAGATGTTTATTTGACATTGAACACTGACCAAACTTCAGCGAGTACCAGATGAGAGGCTTTCAAAGCACATATTTGAGGGCAAATTATACGTTTTACCAGTTTAAAATCAAATAAATCAGAAAATGAGAGCGATGGACAGCAAAATCAGAGAATTGGAGAGAAGCTTTTTTGGATAACTCAGTCGAAGTAAACAAGGAATGATTTGGTCTTAAAGCTCAGTATGAAGAACTTCCCACCTCAAAGGCTGCAAACAGCTTAACTAGGCTGAAACAGTCATATGATCAAGGTGAAAAACCTGGTAAATTGCTGGCCTGGCACATTAAGAAGTAAAATTCAGCCTTTAATGCAATTCATAATTTACAAGGACAATTATCAATGGATCCTGTAGAAATGAACCAAACATTTGCTTCCTACTACAACACACTTTACAACTCTGAATCTCCTGAGAACTGAACTAGTCAGGTCTTGATTTTCCCTCTACTTCAGAAGACACTAAATTGGATCTGGAAAAGGAATTTGATAGTGTTGAAATATCTGATGCTATTTTCAATCTGAAGGGAGGTAAAGCGGAAGGTCCAGATGGGCTCCCAATAGATATTTAAGGACAAACTTCTAGGTCCACTTTTGGATATGTACAGTGCATTAGGAAAGTATTCAGACCCCTTGACATTTTCCACAATTTGTTACGTTACAGCCTTATTCTAAAATGGATTAAATAAAAAAAATCGTCATCAATCTATACACAATACCTCATAATGACAAAGTGAAAACAGGTTCTTAGACATTTTTGGGATTGATGAGGGGAAAAAACTATTTAATCTATTTTACAATAAGGCTGTAACGTAACAAAATCTCAAAAAAGTCAAGAGGTCTGAATACTTTCCGAATGCACTGTATATAGACAGATGTGTGCCTTTCCAAATCATGTCCAACAAACTTAATTAGATAGAACCTGCTCTTACCCTGAGAAACAGATTTCCCAATCTTCTCCTCCTCTTCTTCATCTTTAAAGTTGACATTCAGCTCCAGTGTTTGACTGCAGTCTTCCAGCTTCACTGATGCCATCTCTGGTACCTGCGGTGCAAACTTGGCTCGACTGTCAATCAGGACCCAATGACTGTAGGTTTGGACTCAGTGTGGAAGGAGAGAGGCAGGCTGGGTTTGTCCTCACTGTTGATGTTACCGGCCTCAGACTTATCTGAATCTGCCAGTAGTAATATAGAGAGCACAGACACAAAAGTTAGTGTTGACAGTTCTGGCAATATCTTTATTCTCTAAAAATATAATTTTTTATTGTTCAATTATCTAATTCAGTGCTTTACTTGGACTGAAATAGGTGCCAATACTCATTTTGGGTGCCAGTACTGTTTATATTAAGGAGCAGGAGCTCCACAATACTTTTGAGCTAATACCTAACCTATAGTAGATAAATGCATACATTACTCAAAATCCATTTAGTACAAGGTTACAGTTTGTTTTAGACAGCACTGTGTGCTAATTTCCTGAATAACCTTGTCTTCATTGTATTACTTCAATCAAAACACAATTGGTTTTCCTGTTCACACCACAGCAACATTTATTGATAAAGACAGAAACAACAGAATGTGTCTGAATATTAGTACACATGTAGAAAACTGATAATCATTACATTCTGCTTCAAAACAGTAGTGCGACCGTGAAATTGTCTCTCTGATGCACCCGCACTGTCCTCACTGAAGTCCGTCGCTGCTGACCAAGAGTAGCCGCCATTTTACCAGCATGGGAATTTTACACAAAAGCAATAATATGCTAAACGAACTCAGAAATCTCAAATAAAATGATTATTTATTAAACAAAAATGAGAAAATTATGTACATCCACTCAGACAAACCCAAAATCTCTAGTTATGTGACTTGTAAAATAGCTTTTATCACGTTCTTTCACTTACTCGGTTTGACACAAAAATAACACATCAAACCTTTACCAAACGTGATAATACCTTAACGGATGTGTTACCTAGCATGGTATGACATGTTCTTTCGACATTAGAAAGTTTAAACGTGCTATTACATACCTGCAGTAATAAATAGAAACGGACACAAAGGTTATCTTCTTGACTGCACAGTTCTGGCGCTTTCTTTATTGTGAAGAACGTGGGATGGGCGCGCCTGCCGGAACTTCCTGTTTCCCCACTACAACGGTGCAATGGTCTGTGCATTTCGGGATCCTTGGGACGGCCCTACAAGTGTTGCCAACTCATTTTCAGTCGATTTGTTGCTAAAAGTTGCTCAAAACGTTGTGATGTCTTTGCGTGATGAAGTCATTATGTAAAAACGTAAAACTGCATAATTACATAGAATACACAATAACGTTAATCAAAACAAAATCAAATTGACTGGCCATCTCGGCGACAAATATGATTTGGCATTTGTTAGTTTAGATTTGTTTGTTTATTATCACATATTTGTATTTGTAAAAGTAATATAAACACATAACATTTATATGATCAGATATTTTTATTTATTAACACAACACATTGAATTATTGAACAATTACATTTGATTTATTTTCTTATTAACTAGTACTGTATTGGTAGTTAGTAAACATGCTACCTAACTGATCAACAAGTATAGGTACAAGCTAATAACAAGGTATATATGCTATCTTATTGAACAAGCAATTCAACTCAAATAATGATGTGTGCGCTAGGCATCTCTCTCCAGCTCTCTCCAGGTTGTTGTGCTGCTTGGCTGGCCTGCTGCTGCCTGTGCACGAGCTGAGCGCCTGCTGCTGACGTCACTCACAATGCACTTTTGCAGCCAGCCATGTGTGTTGTGACTGAGTGTGTGACAGATAAAATCCTCTTCTGGATCATCCAAATGCACTCTAGCAAACTTCAGACGGGCCTGGACATGTACTGGCTTAAGCAGGGGGACACGTCTGGCACTGCAGGATTTCAGTCCCTGGCGGCGTAGTGTGTTACTGATGGTAGGCTTTGTTACTTTGGTCCCAGCTCTCTGCAGGTCATTCACTAGGTCCCTCCGTGTGGTTCTGGAATTTTTGCTCACCGTTCTTGTGATAATTTTGACCCCACGGGGTGAGATCTTGCGTGGAGCCCCAGATCGAGGGAGATTATCAGTGGTCTTGTATGTCTTCCATTTCCTAATAATTGCTCCCACAGTTGATTTCTTCAAACCAAGCTGCTTACCTATTGCAGATTCAGTCTTCCCAGCCTGGTGCAGGTCTACAATTTTGTTTCTGGTGTCCTTTGACAGCTCTTTGGTCTTGGCCATAGTGGAGTTTGGAGTGTGACTGTTTGAGGTGGTGGAAAGGTGTCTTTTATACTGATAACAAGTTCAAACAGGTGCCATTAATACAGGTAACGAGTGGAGGACAGAGGAGCCTCTTAAAGAAGAAGTTACAGGTCTGTGAGAGCCAGAAATCTTGCTTGTTTGTAGGTGACCAAATACTTATTTTCCACCATAATTTGCAAATAAATTCATTAGAAATCCTACAATGTGATTTTCTGGATTTTGTTTTCTCAATTTGTCTGTCATAGTTGACATGTACCTATGATGAAAATGACAGACCTCTCTCATCTTTTTAAGTGGGAGAACTTGCACAATTGGTAGCTGACTAAATACTTTGTTTCCCCACTGTATATGTTTTGACCATGACAGTTTACAATCAAAGGTAATGCCAAGTAATTTAGTCTCCTCAACTTGTTCAACAACCACACCATTCATTACCAGATTCAGCTGAGGTCTAGAACTTAGGAAATGATTTGTACCAAATACAGTGCTCTTAGTTTTAGATGTTCAGGGTCAGTTTATTACTGGCCACCCATTCCAAAACAGACTATACTGGTGTCATCCATGCAAGTCTCAGTAGCATGAAATAATATCTACCTTCTCATTGAAACAGTTCATCATGAAACAGTTCTACTGCAACTTTTCATGCACAGTGGAAAGTTGGAATGAACCTGCTCTTACCATGAGAAACAGATTTCCCAATCTTCTCATCCTCTTCTTCATCTTTAATGTTGACATTCAGCTCCAGTGTTTGACTGCAGTCTTCCAGCTTCACTGATGCCATCTCTGGATCCAGCGGTGCAAACTGGACTCGACTGTCAATCAGGACCCAGTGACTGTAGGTTTGGACTCAGTGTGGAAGGAGAGAGGCAGGCTGGGTTTGTCCTCACTGTTGATGTTACCAGCCTCAGATTTAATTCTAGTCGGCCTGTAGTAATAAAGAGAAACAGGCAACAGTCTTGACAGTTCTGGAACTTTCTTTATCCTCAAAAAATATATTATATTTCTTCTTGTTCAATTACCTGATTTCAACAGATCAGGTAACTAAACAATGACAAAACAACATTCATTCACATTAGACAAGGGCACAAAAATTACACAAAGCAACTGCAGATATTAATAAATGACTCAAAAACTATTTAGGACAAGGTTACAGTTTGTTTTAGACAGCACTATGAGCTATTTTCCTTAATAACCTTATCTTCACTGTATTTTTTCACTCAAAAATAATAATATTCACGGACGGCCAGGGACACACTCCAACACTCAAACGTCATTTACAAACACAGTATTTGTGTTTAGTGAGTCCGCCAGATCAGGGGCAGTAGGGGTGACAATGCGTGATATTGATAGGTGAGTGAATTGGACCATATTGCTGTCCTGCCTCAGCATTATAAATGTAACGAGTACTTTTGGGTGTCAGGGAAAATGTATGGGAGTAAAAAGTACAACTTTTCTTTAGGAATTAAGTGGAGTAAAAGTTGCCAGAAAATATAAATAGTAATGTACAAATACCCCCAAAACTACTTCAGTAGTACTTCAAAGCCTTTTTACTTTTACATTTCAGTCATTTAGCAGAAGCTCTTATCCAGAGTGACTTACAGTAGTGAGTGCACACATTTTTCATACTGGTCCCCAGTGGGAATCGAACCCACAACCCTGGCGTTGCAAGCGCCATGCTCTACTAACTGAGCCACACAGGACTACTTAGTTACTTTACACCACTGCCAACTGTATTTCCCGTTCACACCATAGCAACAATTATAGATACAGGTAGAAACTACTGAATGTGTCTGAATATTAGTACACATGTAGAAAACTGATAAACATTGTTGTGGCAAATTCATCCTTATACTGATCAAAGAACCAAAGTATTTCAGAGTTTTTGTTGAATTAGGATAGACTTTATTACATAAGCAATAGAGCCAAGGTCGTTTGCAAAGCATCTGATTTTCCATCTCCCAGCTCTCAGTTTATATAGTCATTTTACATACATTTTAGCTCAACCCCTCCCTCCTGGGTTCCTCCACCACTGTCTCCAGTTTCCACCTCTTGACCGCTCCGCCCACTTCCTTAGTTTATGATAGAGGCGAAATCTGACTTCTCCTCTATGTATTCAGTTTGGAACCAATGGTGGTGTGACCAATCAAGCTTTGTCATTACATTTTACATTTACATACATTTTAGTCATTTAGCAGACGCTTTTATCCAGAACGACTTACAGTTAGTGAGTGCATACATTATTTTTATTTAATTTTTCATACTGGCCCCCCGTGGGAATCGAACCCACAACCCTGGCGTTGCAAACGCCATGCTCTACCAACTGAGCTACATCCCTGCTGGCCATTCCCTCCCCTATCCTGGACGACGCTGGGCCAATTGTGTGCCGCCCCATGGGTCTCCCGGTCGCAGCCGGCTACGACAGTGCCTGGATTCGAACCAGGATCTCTATTGGCACAGCTAGCACTGCGATGCAGTGTCTTAGACCACTGCACAACTAACCGCCCTGTCATGTAAAAATTATCATTTTCAGGTTGAACTTTGTTCAACCCTGGCTCACCCTTTCTTGACCTGGAGATTGATTATGGACATGGCAGGCCCACAATCAATCTCTCAAACATACCCAAGCCTAATCCCTCTGTCCCACCCCGTCAGGCTGTAATTTAATCAGGAAGACACTCAAGGAGAGACAAAGGGTTCAGCCTGGTTTCAGTCACTGATAAGAGAAGACAACCGAAGACAGGTCAGATGACCAGAGAACAAACACATAAACACAATGAGAAACGAATTACGTTCTTGCCTAGGAACAGGGATTTATCAATGTTTAACCCTGGCTCCATGTTTGTTGATTAACCATGTCCATCCCATAGTCCACTGAAAAATCCTCATCATATGGTTAAAAACTAACAGAGTCATTTCCTTGCTCTGTTTCATAGTTCCCTGAGCTATTTCCTTGCTCTGTTTCAGGCCTCTTCTTCTCATGTTGTGATTAACTATTTAACCATACATTGTTAGCTTGTCATGATGTAATTAACTATGCTTAACTGGAAAATTGCTTGCGGTACGTTTTTGGAAACATAAGGAACGTATCTTTCATATCAGCTAAATATAATTTTTGAAAAACAAAAAGGTTAAATTACTACACACCTTTATAGGGTTAGTGTTCCCACATGGTCCTATCTCCATGTTACAGCACTTGTTTACGGAAGACAGATGTAAGCCATAGGCCCTGTGCTAATTAGCTATCTAGCGTGCTCCCAACACCTGTATGTAAGCTAACTGGGGAGGAAGTGTAGTTTGTCAACTGGAGGCACACACAGTGTACGGATCTGTGTAAAACTGCTACAGTAAGTGTTATCTTTATTTGAAAGATTAGTTCTCGCTGACATGAAAGATAAGGGGCATATTAGCATACGTTTGTGAAAGCGATGATTATTGACGTTTCTCAACGTTAAAACAGAGCATCGGAATTGTAGTTTACACAGAGCCAAATGTGGACGAATGTAATGGCTGAAAACTCTACATACGGAGAAGGGATTTAGAGAGCTACTGCACTGAAGTCTGTTAAAGGGCATATAGCAGCTATTTCTCAATGCTTGAAACGCATATAATAGTAACTTAGAGCACCCCCAGAAAACATTCCCAAATTACAAACTCATAAATCCATTTTTATAATACTGTAATATTGTTCTAAAAGTTGGGTTTGAGGTTCTCCAAATCAAATACTAAAACGTATAGTACAACTTGGTTCGGACCAGTTTACCATGGACTGTAGGCTACAGTAGGCTAACTGTTTGAGTCATCAAAATTACGATCTTACTTTAGGGCCTTTCTGGCCGTCTTCGTGGGTTTATGCGGGAAGCATAAATTGTACAATTGTAAGCTAATAAATACTTTTCTAAATTAGAACTCATGAATATTTATGCAATAAGGCCCGAGGAGGTGTGGTATATGGCCAATATACCACGGCTAAGGGCTGTTAGGCACGATGCAATGCCTGAGTCGCCTAATTGCTATTATAAAACTGGTTACCAACATATGCGTAGGTCTGATATACCACGGCTTTCGGCCAATCAGCATTCAGGGCTCGAACAACCCCGACCACACAATGTATATTTACTACAGCAAAATAATATACTGCACCAACTACATAAATATCTGATAGGGGCCATTATCTTCTACGTGGACTTTAAACGAACATCAGAACGGACGACGCCATTTTAACAGCTCGTAAGACTATACATTTTTACACAAAAACCAATAACATGAAAAACGAACACAGAAATATCAAACTGATCCTTTATTAAATTACATTGACGAAATGATGTAGATTCACTCAGACAAATCCCAAATCTCTAGCTATGTGACTTGTAAAATAGTTTTTATCACGTTCTTTCACTCACTCGGTTTGACACAAAAATAACCCATAACTTTACCAAATGGGAGAATACCTTGACGTATGTGTTAACTAGTATGTTATGACATGTTCTTTCAATATTAGAAAGTTTAAACGTGCTATTACATACCTGTAGTAATATATTTGAAACGGACACAAAGTTGTCGTCTTGACAACACAGGTCTGGCGCATTCTTTATTCTGAACAATGGGGCGCGCCAACCCGGAACTTCCTGTTCCCCCACTACCACAGTGCAACATCGCCATCTATTGGACTGATGGACTAACTGCCTCTTCTTCTTATCTAGTATAATGACGTTAACGTAATGTGTATGCCTCCACCTACTGTTCGGTTAGTAAACCAGAGAAAAAATAACTGTCCATTGCGGAAAAGGGGGACAAACTACGTCACACAAAATAAAAATATATAAAAAGTCACAGTCCAATCCAGATCACATCCCTACACAGGCTCAGGGGCCTTGGAGGGCGGAACATCTCCAGTCAGTATTCCCTGCAATCAGTGGAAACTCATTAGAGGAGGAAGGGGAGGACCATCCCCCTCAGTGAATTTCATAAAAAATTAAAATAGTGAAACATTTTAAAAGTATCATCTTTAGAATAATTTATTAAAACACACGGTTTTACATTAAAGGCCATACCCCTTTCAAAGGCACTTAAATATTTTCTTGCCGGTTCACCCTCTGAATGGCACACATACACAACCCATGTCTCAATTGTCTCAAGGCTTAAAAAACCTTATTTAACCTGTCTTTTCCCCTTCATCTACAGTGATTTAAAGTGGAATTAACAGGTAACATCAATAAGACATCAAAGCATTCACCTGGTCGGTCTGTCATGGAAAGAGCAGGTGTTCCTAATGTTTTGTACATTCAGTGTATTTTTTTAGTTGACGCATGTCATGTCTGATATACATGAATAAAATTGTTATTCACCCTTGGACATGAGATTTGATTTCTGAACTTTTGAATTATAAGCTCTAAGTGTTGTCTTGGTTGATAAAGTATGCATGTTGTTTAAGTTACCATAGTAAAAATGTGAAGACCAATATGCTATGAAAAAGTTATTTTGCATTTAGTCATCCCCCAAATGTGACCATTGAAAGCCTTGACCGTTGCATCCTTCCTCAGGGAACGGCCTGCTGACATCAGGGTGGCATGTTTTTTGATATGCTGCTCTGGAGTTCCATGGCCAAGCAGACACACTTGGGGACAGGGGGAAGAACACATTTTTATTCAAGTCTGAGAGACTTTTAGAGGGAGAGAGCATGAGTTCTGAAGTACAGTAAACCCAACCAGGGACCCTTGATTATCTGCTATATCACACAGACAGCACTAGTGAAGACCTTGATTATCTGCTATATTACACAGACAGCACTAGTGAAGACCTTGATTATCTGCTATATCACACAGACAGCACTAGTGAAGACCTTGATTATCTGCTATATTACACAGACAGCACTAGTGAAGGCCTTGATTATCTGCTATATCACACAGACAGCACTAGTGAAGACCTTGATTATCTGCTATATCACACAGACAGCACTAGTGAAGACCTTGATTATCTGCTATATTACACAGACAGCACTAGTGAAGACCTTGATTATCTGCTATATCACACAGACAGCACTAGTGAAGACCTTGATTATCTGCTATATCACACAGACAGCACTAGTGAAGACCTTGATTATCTGCTATATCACACAGACAGCACTAGTGAAGACCTTGATTATCTGCTATATTACACAGACAGCACTAGTGAAGGCCTTGATTATCTGCTATATCACACAGACAGCACTAGTGAAGGCCTTGATTATCTGCTGTATTACACAGACAGCACTAGTGACGTTGCATCAGTATACTATTACAAATGGAGCCTACTTCTCTGTGCTCTGGAGAGATGGCAGGTAATTGGTCAGAAGGCTCTGGAGGTCCTTGGAATGTTCTGTCTCTAGCACCTGGAGAGGGATGGATAGAAGTACTGAGTGTGCTTGAAAGAAAGCAAGAGAGTTAACCTGTAATAAGTATTACATTGTTGATTATTGAGGACTATAAGGGGGCCTTTAAATCAGATGCAGCAACTCAATGTGAGGAGTGTTGGGGGAGTTCTATCTTCATGTCTGCAATGTCCCCTCTTACTGGGCCAGTTCATTTTGCATGGCTCGGTGGCCCAGATTGGTGGAGATTTCACATAAGGACCAATGGAATGGTCTAAAATGTGCAAACTCCACCCACCCGGGGCACTGGGCCATGTTAAACATACTAGCCCACTCTCTCTGACCCCCAAGCCCTCACCCGTGACCTCCCATTGGTCCAGGGCCTCCTGTCTAACCCTCTAATCACAGTTTCTCTGACAGGAAGTTACTCCAGTATTAAGGTTTATGGTGCATAGGGCTTCTCCACTCTTTATGAGATGACAAACCTGCATGGATTAACAAAAGAAAACATGGCACCTGTATTTAGACAATTGTAGTCAGACAGCCACAGTTTACACAGGAGTGTCCAGGTTCCAGCACTCTACTAACACTTCACTCAACTAATTGTGGTCTAAATGGAAGACCATGATTAGTTGAATGAGATGTTTGTGCTAGGCAGGAATAAAAACGTGCCCACAGTTCAGTCTCCTGGGACTAGAGTTGCAAAAATCCTGTTTGCAAAAAAACTTTCCCATAATCCCCAGGTTTTCCAGAAATCCTGTTTGAAGATTCCAGATTTACTGTTTATTCCCTCCTGATTCAGGAAACCTTCCAACCGGATTTTCCGGAAAAAAAGGGAATTTGGGGAAAGTTACCAGATTTTTGCAACTACCTGACAGAAATCACCAACGTCTGTATTATAGAACGAGCTTCCTAAGGAAAATGAGATGACAATTCTGCATGATATAGACAATAACATGTGTGGATCTACATGTAATTGCCAAAATAAAGGAAACACCAACATAGTGTCTTTTAATAGGGCGTTGAGCCACCATGAGGCAGAATAGTTTCAATGCACCTTGGCATAGATTCTACAAGTGTCTGAACTCTATTGGAGGGAAGCGACACCAGTCTTCCTCAAGAAATTCCATCCTTTGGTGTTTTGTTGATGGTAGTGGAAAATTCTGTGTCAGGAGCCGCTCCAGAATCTCCCATAAGTGTTCAATTTGGTTGAGATCTGGTGACTGTGACGGCCATGGCATATGGTTTGTATAGTTTTCATCAAACGATTCAGGCACTCATGCCCTGTGGATGGGGGCATTGTCATCATATGGGGGCAAATTTTTGTATGCATGACCCTAAGCATGATGCGATGTTAATTGCTTAATTAACTCAGGAACCACACCTGTGTAGAAGCACCTGCTTTCAATATACTTTGTACCCCTCATTTACTCAAGTGTTTAAATTGTTTTGCCCCTTTTTCTCCCCAATTTCTTGATGTCCAATTACGATCTTTTCTCATCGCTGCACCTCCCCAATGGGCTCGGAAGAGGCGAAGGTCGAGTCATTCGTCCTCCGAAACATGACCTGCCAAACAGCGCTTCATAACGCCCATAACCCGGAAGCTAGCCATACCAATGTGTCGGAGGAAACACTGTTCAACTGACGACTGAAGTCAGCCTGCAGGCGCCCAGCCCGCCACAAGGAGTTGCAAGAGCGTGATGAGCCAAGTAACGCTCCCCTGGGACAAACCTAACCCGGACGTCGCTGGGCCAATTGTGCACCGCCCTATGGGACTCCTGGTCACGGCTGGTTGTGACACAGCCTGGGATCGAACCTGCGTCTGTAGTTACGCCTCAAGCACTGCGATGCAGTGCCTTAGACCGCTGCGCCACTCAGGAGACCCTAGTTACCTGTATTTTTATCTAACATGTGTGCCTTCCTGAATAAACTCCAGAATAAACCTGAAGAACAGGGAGATTTTTCTGATGCTCGGGTCTCTGAAGTTCTACATCTGTCTGGGTGTTATGTGCTTACGTCTTTAAAATATGACTAGAACATATATTGTTTATTTCTAGAAATATATCCTTAGATACATTGATGAACTCAGTTGATAGTGGGAGTTAGCTATCTAGATAGCTATTCCCCAGCAGTTTCAACCTAGCTAGCTACCTAATGGCCTTTTTATAATCTTTATAGATAATACAAATATATTAAGTTTCCCCTCGCATCTAGAGCTATCTAATATAGCAAGCCAGTTGATAGTACAGTAGCTAGGATGAATGCAATGTGTGACATTAGTAGCTATATGGGTGACATTAGCTAACCTTAGATAATTGAGTGATGAAATCTGAAGAATGACATCACTTCAGAAAAAGGTTTATAGCTTAACAGGAATTAATGAGTCTACCAATACAGATATCCACTGGCAAATCTTTACATAAATGATGTCATCAAAAACATGTTGAAATAGCATTAGGCTGAATTATCTAGCTAGCTAGCTAGTCCTTTGCTGGGAGTCCACCATGTTGCAATGTGGCTACTGGCTAGGTACCTACCTGGTGATGTAATCATCATGTTGTATGGGTACTGCCTTCCATTTAGCCAATCAATGACATTATAAGAAAAAATACAGTAGTTGCATGGTAAGAAATGGACGAGAAAAACACAGCTCAATCAAAACCATCTAACCTATAGCGCTTTAGACACACCCACTCCTTTCCAGACGCCTACTACTTTCCTTTAGACACACCCACTCCTTTCCACACGCCCACTACTTTCCTTTAGACACACCCACTCCTTTCCAGACGCCCACTACTTTCCTTTAGACACACCCACTCCTTTCCAGACGCCCACTACTTTCCTTTAGACACACCCACTCCTTTCCAGACGCCCACTACTTTCCTTTAGACACACCCACTCCTTTCCACACGCCCACTACTTTCCTTTAGACACACCCACTCCTTTCCAGACGCCCACTACTTTCCTTTAGACACACCCACTCCTTTCCACACGCCCACTACTTTCCTTTAGACACACCCACTCCTTTCCACACGCCCACTACTTTCCTTTAGACACACCCACTCCTTTCCACACGCCCACTACTTTCCTTTAGACACACCCACTCCTTTCCAGACGCCCACTACTTTCCTTTAGACACACCCACTCCTTTCCACACGCCCACTACTTTCCTTTAGACACACCCACTCCTTTCCACACGCCCACTACTTTCCTTTAGACACACCCACTCCTTTCCAGACGCCCACTACTTTCCTTTAGACACACCCACTCCTTTGCAGACGCCCACTACTTTCCTTTAGACACACCCACTCCTTTCCAGACGCCCACTACTTTCCTTTAGACACACCCACTCCTTTCCACACGCCCACTACTTTCCTTTAGACACACCCACTCCTTTCCACACGCCCACTACTTTCCTTTAGACACACCCACTCCTTTCCACACGCCCACTACTTTCATTTAGACACACCCACTCCTTTCCAGACGCCCACTACTTTCCTTTAGACACACCCACTCCTTTCCACACGCCCACTACTTTCCTTTAGACACACCCACTCCTTTCCACACGCCCACTACTTTCCTTTAGACACACCCACTCCTTTCCAGACGCCCACTACTTTCCTTTAGACACACCCACTCCTTTGCAGACGCCCACTACTTTCCTTTAGACACACCCACTCCTTTCCACACGCCCACTACTTTCCTTTAGACACACCCACTCCTTTCCAGACGCCCACTACTTTCCTTTAGACACACCCACTCCTTTCCAGACGCCCACTACTTTCCTTTAGACACACCCACTCCTTTCCACACGCCCACTACTTTCCTTTAGACACACCCACTCCTTTCCAGACGCCCACTACTTTCCTTTAGACACACCCACTCCTTTGCAGACGCCCACTACTTTCCTTTAGACACACCCACTCCTTTCCACACGCCCACTACTTTCCTTTAGACACACACATTTAGTTTGTAAATGATGTCTGAGTGTTGGAGTGTGCCCCTGGCTATCCATAAATACAATTTAAAAGATAAAATGGTGTCGTCTGGTTTACATAATATAAGGAATTTGAAACGATTTCTGCATTTACTTTTACTTTTGATAGTGAAGTATATTTGAGCAATTACATTTACTTTTGATACTTAAGTATATTTAAAACCAAATACTTTTAGACTTTTACTCAAGTAGTATTTTACTGGGTGACTTTCACTTTTACTTGAGTCATTTTCTATTAAGGTATCTATACTTTTCTCAAGTATGACAACTGGGTGCTATTTCTACCAATGACAATGCCACAGATGTCTCAAGTTTTGAGGGCGCATGCAACTGGCATGATGACTGCAGGAATGTCCACCAGAGCTGTTGCCAGATAATTTAATGGTAATTTCTCTACCATAAGCTGCCTCCAACTTTGTTTTAGAGAATTTGGCAGTATGCCCAACCACCCTCACAACTGCAGACCAAGTGTATGGTGGTGTGTGGGCGAGCGGTTTGCTAATGTCAATGTCATGAACAGAGTACCCCGTGTTCATGTCCAGGTTATGGTATGGGCAGGCATAAGCTACAGAGAAGGAACAAAATTGCATTTTCTTAATGGCAAATGTAATGCACAGAGATACCATGACAAGATCCTGAGGCCCATTGTCCTGCCGACATCACGACATGTTTCAGCATGATAATGCAGGGCCCAATGTCGCAAGGATCTGTACACAATTCCAGGAAGCTGAAAATGTCCCAGTTCTTCCATGTCCTGCATACTCACAAGACATGTCAACCATTGAGCATGTTTGGGAGGGCTGGATCGACGTGTACCACAGCTTGTTCCAATTCCCACCAATATACAGCAACTTCACACAACTACTGAAGAGGAATGGGACAACATTCCACAGGCCACAATCAACAGATTTATCAACTCTATGCAAAGTAGAAGTGTCCCGGAGGAGAAGGAGGCAGTGGCAGACACCCCGTTCTCATGTAATGGGGTAGGGCCCAGTGATGCCAACTTATCAATTTTGTTGCCAGATTTAGCAACTTTTCAGACTACCCTGGCAACTTTTTTTTCAAACAGCACCTAGCAACAAATGTAGCTACTTTAAAAAACTTATTTGGAACTTTTAGCAACTTTTGAAAAGTGACTCAAACACTAAAATGCACACATTTTACCTCTAAATGACACTAAAACTATTTTATCTGTCACACACTCAGTCACAACACACATGGCTGGCTGCAAAAGTGCATTGTGAGTGACGTCAGCAGCAGGCGCTCAGCTCTACTGTTTTGAAGCTGAATGTAATGATTATCAGTTTTCTACATCCAGGCTCTGTCGTAGCCGGCCGCGACCGGGAGACCCATGGGGCGGCGCACAATTGGCCCAGCGTCGTCCAGGGTAGGGGAGGGAATGGCCGGCAGGGGATGTAGCTCAGTTGGTAGAGCATGGCGTTTGCAACACCAGGGTTGTGGGTTTGATAAAATAATGTATGTGCTAACTGTAAGTCGCTCTGGATAAGAGCGTCTGCTAAATGACTAAAATGTAAATGTAATGTACATGTGTACTAATATTCAGACACATTCACTAGTTTCAGTCTTTATCAATAAATGTTGCTATGGTGTGAACAGGAAATACAATTGGTTTTTGATTGAAGTAATACAGTGAAAACAAGGTTCTTCAGGAAATTAGCACACAGTGCTGTCTAAAACAAACTGTAACCTTGTACTAAATGGATTTTGAGTCATGTATGCATTTATCTACTATAGATTAGGTATTAGCTCAAAAGTATTGTGGAGCTCCTGCACCTTAATATAAACAGTACCGGCACCCAAAATGAGTATTGGCACCTATTTCAGTCCAAGTAAAGCACTGAATTAGATAATTTAACAAGAAAAAATTATATTTCTAGAGAATAAAGAAAGTTCCAGAACTGTCAACACTAACTTTTGTGTCTGTGCTCTCCATATTACTACTGGTCGATTCAGTCTGAGGCCGGTAACATCAACAGTGAGGACAAACCCAGCCTGCCTCTCTCCTTCCACACTGAGTCCAAACATACAGTCACTGGGTCCTGATTGTGACAGTGGAGCCCAGTTTACTGCAGGATCCAGAGATGGCATCAGTGAAGCTGGAAGATTGCAGTCAAACACTGGAGCTTAATGTCAACATTAAAGATGAAGAAGAGGAGGAGAAGATTGGGAAATCTGTTTCTCAGGGTAAGAGCAGATTCTATCCAATTAAGTTTGTTGGACATGATTTGGAAAGGCACACGCCTGTCTATATACAGTGCATTCGGAAAGTATTCAGACCCCTTGACTTTTTTGAAATTTTGTTACGTTACAGCCTTATTGTAAAATAGATTAAATAGTTTTTTTCCCTCATCAATCTACTCACAATACCCCATAATGATAAAGCCAAAACTGGTTTTTGTTCAATTGTTGCAAAAACAACATCTGAACGATCACATTTACAAAATGTCTTTCTACTCTGCGAGTGTCTAAACCAGGGCTCTTCAATTCCGGTCCTGGAGGGCCGAAACACCTCTGTTTTTCATCCTCTCCTTCTAATCAGGGGCTAATTCAGACCTTGGACACCAGGTGAGTGCAATTAACTACCAAGTAGAAATAAAAAACAGAAATGTTTCGACCCTCCAGGAGCGGAATTGAAGAACCCTGGTCTAAACCATGATCACCTTGATCTCATTCATCTCAGTCTCATTGCAAAGGGTGTTTATTATAATACTTATGTAAACAATATATTTTTGTAGTTTTTAATACATTTGCAAAAATGTCTAAGAACTTCTTTTCACTTTTTCATTATGGGGTATTGTGTGTAGATTGATGAGGAATTGTTTTATTTAATTCATTTCAGAAGAAGGCTGTAACGTAACAAATTGTGGAAAAAATCAAGGGGTCTGAGTACTTTCCTAATGCACTGTACATATCCAAAAGTGGACCTAGAAGTTTGTCCTTAAATATCTATTGGGAGCCCATCTGGACCTTCCGCTTAACCTCCCTTCATATCGAAAATAGCATCAGATATTTCAACACCATCCAATTCCTTTTCCAGATCCAATTTAGTGTCTTCTGAAGTAGAGGGAAAATCAAGACCTGACTAATTCAGTTCTCAGGAGATTCAGAGTTGTAAAGTGTGTTGTAGTAGGAAGCAAATGTTTGGTTTATTTCTACAGGATCCATTGATAATTGTCCTTGTAAATTATGAATTGCATTAAAGGCTGAATTTTACTTCTTACTGTGCCAGGCCAGCAATTTACCAGGTTTTTCACCTTGATCATAGAAGGACTGTTTCAGCCTAGTTAAGCTGTTTGCAGCCTTTGAGGTGGGAAGTTCTTCATACTGAGCTTTAAGACCAAATCATTCCTTGTTTACTTCTACTGAGTTATCCAAAAAAGCTTCCCTCTCCAATTCTCTGATTTTGCTGTCCATCTCTCATTTTCTGATTTTTATTTGATTTTAAACTGGTAAAACGTATACTTTGCCCCTAAATATGTGCTTTGAAAGCCTCCCATCTGGTACTCGCTGATGTTTGGTCAGTGTTTAATGTCAAATAAACATCTATATGCACTCCAACGTAATGTAAGAAGTCTGGGTCCTGTAACCATCTGGGATGCAAACGCCATCTAGAGGATCCTTTTACTAGTTTTGTATCCCTATAGAATAATGACACAGGGGAATGGTCACTCAGAACAAAACTATCATATCCACTTCCTGCTACATTGGGAAGCAATAAGCAGGAAACTAAAAAGTAGTCTACATGAGAATATGATTTAAATGTTGACAAGTAAAGTGAATACTCCCTTTTACTCGGGTTCTGAGTCCTCCAAGGTTCACATAGATTTAAATCCTTAATGAAATGCTGTAATTTCTTTCTACTCTGCGAGTGGGAAGTGTCTAAACCAGAGGAGCAATCTAGATGAGGATCAAGAGTGCAATTAAAGTCCCTTGCCATTAGGACCTTACCAGGAATGGAGACTATCAATAGAAATACAGAAATACCTTGTACTAAATGGCTTTTGTCATTTATGCATTTACAGTACCAGTCAAAAGTTTGGACACACCTACTCATTCAAGGGTTTTTCTTAATTTGTACTATTTTCTACATTGTAGAATAAAACTTTTGAAGTAGACAAACTGCCAATGTTTTAAAGTTCTACGAAATGAGTCTGTGTAGTTACTAACCCTTGTGATAGTGAGTGGAGGATGATATGGCTTCTACATCTGCATTGCTTGCTCTTTGGGGTTTTAGGCTGGGTTTCTGTAAAGCACTTTGTGACATCATCTGATGTAAAAAGAACACAGTGGGGGAAAAAAGTATTTAGTCAGCCACCAATTGTGCAAGTTCTCCCACTTAAAAAGATGAGAGGCCTGTAATTTTCATCATAGGTACACAACAACTATGACAGAAAAATGGATAATTTTCCCCCCAGAAAATCACATTGTAGGATTTTTAATGAATTTATTTGCAAATTATGGTGGAAAATAAGTATTTGGTCACCTACAAACAAGCAAGATTTCTGGCTCTCACAGACCTGTAACTTCTTATTTAAGAGGCTCCTCTGTCCTCCACTCGTTACCTGTATTAATGGCACCTGTTTGAACTTGTTATCAGTATAAAAGACACCTGTCCACAACCTCAAACAGTCACACTCCAAACTCCACTATGGCCAAGACCAAAGAGCTGTCAAAGGACACCAGAAACAAAATTGTAGACCTGCACCAGGCTGGGAAGACTGAATCTGCAATAGGTAAGCAGCTTGGTTTGAAGAAATCAACTGTGGGAGCAATTATTAGGAAATGGAAGACATACAGTGGGGGAAAAAAGTATTTAGTCAGCCACCAATTGTGCAAGTTCTCCCACTTAAAAAGATGAGAGAGGCCTGTAATTTTTATCATAGGTATAATATAGTATATAGTATTGAGAAACTTTTGTTATTGACCAAATACTTATTTTCCACCATAATTTGCAAATAAATTCATAAAAAATCCTACAATGTGATGTTCTGGATTTTTTTCCCTCATTTTGTCTGTCATGGTTGACGTGTACCTATGATGAAAATTACAGGCCTCTCTCATCTTTTTAAGTGGGAGAACATGCACAATTGGTGGCTGACTAAATACTTTTTTTCCCCACAGTACATTTGATTGACATGTATATCACACCAACTGACTTATTCTTCTGATGTTGTTCTCACAGGTGACATTGCGACATTCTCTACATCCAGAGAGCAACAGCAGGAAGATCACAGAGCTAAGAGGTCTCACCACTGCCCACATTGTGAGGAGAGTTTCTCAGTTCTATCAAAGTTAAAAATACACCTACAAATACACACAGGAGAGAATCTGTATTCCTGTACTGACTGTGGGAAGAATGTCATGATATCAAAGACTCTGACAGTTCATCAGAGAGTGCACATAGGAGAGAAGCCTTACTCCTGCTCTGACTGTGGGGCAAGTTTCTCTCAACTGGACCACTTAAAATCACATGAACGTATACATACAGGAGAGAATTCTTACTCCTGCTCTGACTGTGTAAAATGCTTCACAACATCAACTGAGCTAAGACTTCATCAGAGAACACACACAGGAGAGAAGCCTTACTCCTGCTCTGACTGTGTAAAATGCTTCACAACATCAACTGAGCTAAAACTTCACCAGAGAACACACACAGGAGAGAAGCCTTACTCCTGCTCTGACTGTGGGGCAAGTTTCTCTCAACTGGGCCACTTAAAAACACATGAACGTAAACACACAGGAGAAAAGCCTTACTCCTGCTCTGATTGTGGGAAGAGTTTCTCTCAACTGGGCAACTTAAAAATACATGAACGTATACACACAGGAGAGAAGCCTTACTCCTGCTCTGACTGTGTAAAATGCTTCACAACATCAGATAAGCTAAAACGTCATCAGAGAACACACACAGGAGAGAAGCCTTACTCCTGCTCTGACTGTGGGAAGAGTTTCTCTCAAATGGGCCTCTTAAAAATACATGAACGTATACATACAGGAGAGAAGCCTTACTCCTGCTCTGATTGTGGGAATAGTTTCTCTCAACTGGGCACCTTAACACAACATGAACGTATACACACAGGAGAGAAGCCTTACTCCTGCTCTGACTGTGCGGCAAGTTTCTCTCAACTGGGCAACTTAAAAATACATGAACGTTTACACACAGGAGAGAAGCCTTACTCCTGCTCTGACTGTGAAATGAGATTCTACATATTGGGCAATTTAAAAAGACACCAACGTATACATAAGAAGTGGTAGTGGATTGGATCAAATGAAGAAAGCGTAGAACACTATTGTAATCCTATTGTTTCTCACTGTGAGAGAACTGTGCAGAGGAATGGGAACGTTGTAGAATGTTAGCATCTCTTTACTGATCAGTGTGCACCTTGTCAGTTTTGCAGTGCTTAGATAGCTCCTACTGTAAAGATATTGAGAGGACTAGGGTATTGAGGAAACCACGAGTACATGCATCCATGCCATGTGTCAATATTGCAGGCTGATGGTGATGGTGTGGGCTGTGTTTTCATGGCACATATTGGGCCCCTTGATATAAGTGGAGCAACGTTTCAATGCCACAGGATATCTAAACATCGTTACCAATCAGGTGCATCCCTTCATGGCAGCAGTTATCCATCTTCAAATACATTTTTTCAGCAGGATTATGTCCCATTCCACAAGGCTTGTCCAGGAATGGTTCCACGAACATGACAGTGAATTCAGGTTACTGCAGTGGCCTTCCGAGGCACCAAATCTCATTCCAATTGTACATCTGTTGTAGGAGATGGAACGAGCTATTCGGAGTAGAAATCCACTGCCAGTCAACTTGACAAAACTGTGGGAAGCATTGCAGTCAACATAGGCCAGCATCCCAGTGGAGACGTTCAACTCCTGCATTCAAACTGCACTTGGTGTATGCATGCCAATAAGAAATAAGAAAACAACAACACTGGACAAGCCCTGGATGACTGAACGAATAAAGGCTGCCATCAGGAAAATACAGAATATTTTCAACAGATGGGGAGAAACAATGACATGGAGAAAATACAGAAACACAGTGCAAATGATTATAAAGGAAGCAAAGACAAGCTACTACAAAACTGAAATCCAGGACCTAAAGAAGAAAAACCCTAAGGAATGGTGGGACTTCATTAACAAAGGACTGGGACCAAAGAAAACATCAGGAGGGAGAATACAGGTCGAGGGAATTGAAGACGACGACGTGGCTGATGTTTTGAATGGCTTCTTTGCTGAGGCATGGACAAGGACCACACCTCTTGCCATCTTCCCCCTGCCCATGTCTACAAGGCAGGTTGAGCTGTGCAGCATTGGCCAGTTAAAGCAAGCTCTGAACAGACTCAGAGCACGTAAAGCATGTGGGTCTGATGGCATTCCAGCCTGGCTACTAAAGAGCATGCAGAAGATCTAGCCCCTGTCATCAAACACATTGTTAAAACTGTCCCCTGCCTGTAGGAGGTGTTATCTGAGTGCACGAATCAGTATGACTACCTCCCAAAGTCCAGCACTACTACCGCCCTTGTGAAAGCCACATACTCCTGGCTGACAGCTACAGACTCCATAAAACCAACAATGGTGAGTGATTTACTTGCTGATGTGTCCAAAGCCTTTTATCGAGTAGATCACGCAAAGTTCCTGCAACATCTGTCTGACATTGAACTGTGTCCAAGGTTACTAGCCTGGCTCCACAGCTACACCACCGAAAGAGGGCAGAGGGTGATGGCAACTGGCACATTTAGCCCTTGGTCAGAGGACCATCCACAACCTGCACCACTAATCCTAGGAAGACAGGAAGTACCAGTGGTAACAACAACCAAGTATCTTGATTTTAATCTAGACTCTAACCTCAGTGGTGACATGTGGAGCAGCCAGTGAGAAAGGCCTCGAAACGCCTTTTTGACTGTTCTGGAATACGGTGGAGTGCAGTTAGTTGGATGCAGTAAAAAGCAGCAGGCCCAACTAGACAGGGTGCAGAGGAGGGCCTTGAGGATCATCTCCAGAGGTGGAGCAGTCCAACCACAGCTCCCGTCACTGCAGAGCAGGCGAGAACAGGCTGCAGTGCACCTGGTGAAGGACATGCACACTCTTGACCATCCACTGAATTACCTGCTCCCTCCAAAAAGAGGTAACTGCACCACCAGGCTCCTGAGAAACAGCCACAAACTGTCCTGTATAACTGCCCGTACAAACCGCCTGTGAAACGCCACTCTACCCACTGCTATCAGACTGCATAATAACTCCAGCTCTTAAATGGTTTTCCCAAAAACTCTTTTTTTTCCCAATAACATTTTAATATTTCAATTTCCATCATGAAAAATGTCCTGTAATGTTTTCAGTGTTCTGTATTCTACTTATGTCACGTATTGTGTTATGTATTTAACAGGTAGCCTAGCGGTTAAGAGTGTCAACTAGGTCAAAAATGTGTCATTGTGGCCTTGAGCAAGGCAATTAACCCCAATTGGTCCTATAAGTCGCTCTAGATAAGAGCATCTGCTAAATTACAAATATGTAATGAAAAATCATGTTAGTACATTAATTTGTGCTGGGCAACCTCTTCTTCTTCTCTTGTGCATAAATATAACAAAGTGTTTAAAGTGAAATAGTTAGTCTATACAGTGCATTCTGAAAGTATTCAGACCCCTTGACCTTTTCAACAAAAAATAAGTTACAGCCTTATTGTAAAAATGATTATTTGTTTTACAAACAACAACAAAAATCCCTCATCAATCTACACACAATACCCCACAATGACAAAGTGGAAACAGGTTTAGACATTTTTGCAAAACCTTATTTACATTAGTATTCCAGACTCTTTGCTATGAATCTCGAAATTTTGCTCAGGTGCATCCTGTTTCCATTGATCTTCCTTGAGATGTTTCTAGAACTTGATTGGAGTCCACCTGAGATAAATTCAATTGATTGGACATGGTTTGAAAAGGCACACACCTGTCTATATAACATCCCACAGTTGACATTGCATGTCAGAGCAAAAACCAAGCCATGAGGTCGAAGGAATTGTCCGTAGAGAGCTCAGAGACAGGATTGTGTCGAGGCACAGATCTGGGGAAGGGTACCAAAAAATGTCTGCAGCATTGAAGGTCCCCAAGAACACCGTGGCCTCCTCCATTCTTAAATTGAAGAAGTTTGGAATCACCAAGATTCTTCCTAGAGCTGTTCGCCCGGCCAACTGCGCAATCGGAGGAGAAGGGCCTTAGTCATGGAGGTGACCAAGAACCCGATGATCACATTGACAGAGCTCCAGAGTTCAGCCCGCTTGGAGTTTGCCAAGAGGCACCTAAAAGACTCTGACCATGAGAAACAAGACTCTCTGGTCTGATGTTACCAAGATTGAACTATTTTGCCTGAATGCCAAGCGTCACGTCTGGAGGAAAACTGGCACCATGCCTACGGTGAAGCATGGTCGTGGCAGTATCATGCTGTGCGGATGTTTTTCAGAGGCAGGGACTGGGAGACTAGTCAGGATCGAGGGAATAATGAACGGAGCAAAGTACAGAGAGATCCTTGATGAAAACCTGCTCCAGAGCGCTTAGGACTTCAGACTGGGGCGAAGGTTCACCTGGCCCAGCCAGAGCCCAGACTTGAACCCGATTGAAGATCTCCGGAGAGACCAGAAAATAGCTGTGCAGCAACGCTCCCCATCCAACCTGATAGAGTTTGAGAGGATCTGCAGAGAAGAATGAATGAAACTCCCCAAATACAGGTGTGCTAAGCTTGTAGCATCATACCCAAGAAGACTCAATGGTGTAATCGCTGCCAACGGTGCTTCAAGAAAGTACTGAGTAAAGGGTCTGAATACTTAGATATTTCCGTTTTTTATTAATAAATTAGGAAAAATGTCTAAAAACCTGTCTTTTGCTTTGACATTATTGGGGTATTGTGTGTAGATTAATGAGGGGGAAAAAAGATTTAACGAACTTTAGAATATGACTGTAACATAATAAAATGTGGAAAAAGTCAAGGGATCTGAATACTTTCAGATTGCACTGCATATAGCCAAGCTACCATTGACTAGGTATTGGCACCCCATGTATATTGCCAAGCTACCATTGACTATGTATTGGCACCCCATGTATATAGCCAAGCTATCATTGACTAGGTATTGGCACCCCATGTATATAGCCAAGCTATCATTGACTAGGTATTGGCACCCCATGTATATAGCCAAGCTACCATTGACTAGGTATTGGCACCCCATGTACAGTGGGGGGAAAAAGTATTTAGTCAGCCACCAATTGTGCAAGTTCTCCCACTTAAAAAGATGAGAGAGGCCTGTAATTTTCATCATAGGTACACGTCAACTATGACAGACAAATTGAGAAAAACATTTCCAGAAAATCACATTGTAGGATTTTTTATGAATTTATTTGCAAATTATGGTGGAAAATAAGTATTTGGTCACCTACAAACAAGCAAGATTTCTGGCTCTCACAGACCTGTAACTTCTTCTTTAAGAGGCTCCACAACCTCAAACAGTCACACTCCAAACTCCACTATGGCCAAGACCAAAGAGCTGTCAAAGGACACCAGAAACAAAATTGTAGACCTGCACCAGGCTGGGAAGACTGAATCTGCAATAGGTAAGCAGCTTGGTTTGAAGAAATCAACTGTGGGAGCAATTATTAGGAAATGGAAGACATACAAGACCACTGATAATCTCCCTCGATCTGGGGCTCCACGCAAGATCTCACCCCGTGGGGTCAAAATTATCACAAGAACGGTGAGCAAAAATTCCAGAACCACACGGAGGGACCTAGTGAATGACCTGCAGAGAGCTGGGACCAAAGTAACAAAGCCTACCATCAGTAACACACTACGCCGCCAGGGACTGAAATCCTGCAGTGCCAGACGTGTCCCCCTGCTTAAGCCAGTACATGTCCAGGCCCGTCTGAAGTTTGCTAGAGTGCATTTGGATGATCCAGAAGAGGATTGGGAGAATGTCATATGGTCATATGAACCCAAAATATAACTTTTTGGTAAAAACTCCACTCGTCGTGTTTGGAGGACAAAGAATGCTGAGTTGCATCCAAAGAACACCATACCTACTGTGAAGCATGGGGGTGGAAACATCATGCTTTGGGGCTGTTTTTCTGCAAAGGGACCAGGACGACTGATCCGTGTAAAGGAAAGAATGAATGGGGCCATGTATCGTGAGATTTTGAATGAAAACTTCCTTCCATCAGCAAGGGCATTGAAGATGAAACGTGGCTGGGTCTTTCAGCATGACAATGATCCCAAACACACCGCCCGGGCAACGAAGGAGTGGCTTCGTAAGAAGCATTTCAAGGTCCTGGAGTGGCCTAACCAGAGTCCAGATCTCAACCCCATAGAAAATCTTTGGAGGGAGTTGAAAGTCCGTGTTACCCAGCGACAGCCCCAAAACATCACTGCTCTAGAGGAGATCTGCATGGAGGAATGGGCCAAAATACCAGCAACAGTGTGTGAAAACCTTGTGAAGACTTACAGAAAACATTTGACCTGTGTCATTGCCAACAAAGGGTATATAACAAAGTATTGAGAAACTTTTGTTATTGACCAAATACTTATTTTCTACCATAATTTGCTAATAAATTCATTACAAATCCTACAATGTGATTTTCTGGAGAAAAAAAATCTCATTTTGTCTGTCATAGTTGACGTGTACCTATGATGAAAATTATAGGCCTCTCTCATCTTTTTAAGTGGGAGAACTTGCACAATTGGTGGCTGACTAAATACTTTTTTCCCCACTGTATATAGCCAAGCTACCATTGACTAGTATTGGCACCCCATGTATATATCCAAGCTACCATTGACTAGGTATTGGCACCCCATGTATATAGCCAAGCTATCATTGGTCATTGTGTATTAATTCCTTGTGCTACAATCTTTTTTCCTATTATTATAATTGTTGTATTGTATTCTCCATTGTTGGTCAACATTTCACTGTTAGTCTACACCTACTGTTTACCAAACATGTGACAAAATGAAATGACTACGTGTTTAGTTAATTGTCTTCTAAAACTATACTGAAAATATATTTAAACTGGACATGTAAAGTGTTGGTCCCATGTTTCATGAGCTGAAATAAAAGATCCCGGATATTTTCCATACGCACAAAAAGCTTATTTCTCTCAAATTTGGTGTACAAATTTGTTTCCATTTCTGTTAGTGAGCATTTCTCCTTTGCCAAGATAATCAATCCACCTGCGAGTTGTGGCATATCAAGAAGCTGATTAAACTGCATGATCATTACACAGGTGCACCTTGTGCTGGGTACAATAAAAGGCCACTCTGAAATGTGCAGTTTTGTCACACAACACAATGCCACATATGTCTACATTTTGAGGGAGTGCACAATTGGCATGCTGACGGCAGGAATGTTCACCAGAGCTGTTGCCAGAGAATTTAATGTACATTTCTCTACCGAGAATTTGGCAGAACTTCCAACTGGCTTCACAGCCGCAGACCATGTGTCACCGTGCAAGCCCAGGACCTCCACATCTGGCTTCTTCACCTGCAGGATAATCTGAGACCAGCCACCCGGACAGCTGATGAAACTGAGGAGTATTTATATCTGTAATAAAGCCCTTTAGTGGGGGAAAATCATTCTTATTGGCTGATGGGTGGGCCCCTGTCATGTGAAATCCATAGATTAGGGTCTAATTAATGTATTTCAATTGTCTGATTACCTTATATGAACTGTACCCCAGTAAAATTGTTGAATGTTGTGTTTATATTTTTGTTCAGTTAGTTAAAATCTTACAAAACAACTGATGATGATTATGTTTGGAAAACTGCATTGATCTGCCAATGAAAAAATAACATTAGTACATGAATTTGTACTGGTCAACCTCTCCTTCTCTTTTGTATTCAGTTATTCCATATTAGATCTGACAGTATGAATGGTTCTTATGGTTGTATTCAGTTCTTCCATATTAGATCTGACAGTATGAATGGTTCTTATGGTTGTATTCAGTTCTTCCATATTATATCTGACAGTATGAATGGTTCTTATGGTTGTATTCAGTTCTTCCATATTATATCTGACAGTATGAATGGTTCTTATGGTTGTATTCAGTTATTCTATATTAGATCTGTCTGTATGAATGGTTCTTATGGTTGTATTCAGTTCTTCCATATTAGATCTGACAGTATGAATGGTTCTTATGGTTGTATTCAGTTCTTCCATATTAGATCTGACAGTATGAATGGTTCTTATGGTTGTATTCAGTTCTTCCATATTAGATCTGACAGTATGAATGGTTCTCATGGGCTGAGTGCCTGGAGTGACTACAGTCATACCAAGTTTTCTTTGACCCTGTGATCTCACCAGGACAGAACCACATGTGTCTATCTCACTCCAGCCCAGAAGGTGGCAGTGATGTACCTTTAAAATTGGTCTGAACACCACCAATAAACACCATAGAAGAAGAATGCCTGCTTAGCAACAACCAAGGGGACATGCAGCTTTCCACTGTTCCAAATATTGTCTATTATATGGAACAGATTGGCATGTGACCACTCTAACAATGTAGATACATCCTCAAAGATTGGACATGAATCTGTGTTGGTCAAACTCTTCTCTTCTCTATCATTAAATACAACAAAACTATGTTTTAAGTGAAATATTTAGTGTTTGTCTGAAGCTGGAAAAAAGACCTGAAATGAGCATCACAAAGATACATTTGACCTATGCACTAACAAGCTTTTTCAATATACGCAGCTTTGTCACCAGCTGCAGTACTGTAGCTTTATTAATCTACTGTACTTCAACATGTACTCACATTGGATGGGTTGATTAGGATTCAAACCATGTCTTAAACTGCTACCTAGCAAGTTACAAGCCACAACACAGATGTAAAGTTGCTGTAGAACTGTTTAATGGGGTGTGAAAATATATGTAATCAAAACTTCTGTCACGATCGCTTAAGGAGGGAGACCAAGGCGCAGCGTTGCGGGTGAACATATTTATTTATTGACTAGATCACACGATCAAAACAATGAACGAAACGTGAAGTCCTTCGATACACAAACCAAAAGGAACAAGAAACCACAAAACACAAAGTGAAAACATACAGTTTAAATATGGCTCCCAATCAGAGACAACGAGCCAACAGCTGACACTCGTTACCTCTGATTGGGAGTCACTCAAACAAAGAAATACAATAACCTAGACCCACAACAAAACATAGAAACTAACACCCTGGCTCAACATACGAGAGTCCCCCGAGCCAGGGCGTGACAACTACTGGATATCTTTAGAAGGAAAATTGTTCTACTATTTTCTTACACTTTGAAAATGTGGAATAGTTTTTGTAGGTCGGCAGGATAAAAACAATATTTAATCTCTATTAATATTTAAGCTTGCAAAATGTAAAGGGGTGTGTAGACTTTCACTGTGACTGTATACGTACCATTGCCTTGCAGTGGATTTGTGCCACAAATGCTAAAAAGTTAGCATTTTAAACAATAGTAAGATAAACAATATATGCCCAGGACTATATTGAGGGACAGACTGTTGAAATGCCCAGTTGATTATGTAAACAGTCTTATAGAACTCTGGCATTGATGGTCCATCTGAGGGTGAGTCATTGATATGAATGCTCAGAGTAAAAGAGCTGTGAACTCACCTGTGATGGCCCACGTCTACCACAACCTTTCCTTTTGTGTTTGTAAGCACCACAGCATTTTAGGCAGCCATTGTTCAAAATGTGTTCATACATACAGTACAATGGGAGGGCGTGTGGAAGGAACAGGGGAGAACCAGGAGTTTGATCTCTGACTTCTATTTAGGACTGGGATCCCTCTGTGGGCCGGTCTTTTCAGAATATCTCTTGATTCTCTTTTAAACATGCTAGAAACCTAAAGGACAGCCTAGTAAGAGCAGATGAATATGTTCCCCCTCAGCATTTCCTTTCCACTCTCCCCTCAAATCATTGTGAGAACTGTAATGCGATGACCAAGGGGGATTTCTTTCTTTACCCTCATACTGGAAATAAAATGTATGTCATGGGTAGAATTTCCTGTAAAACAAAATGTGTGGTATATTTCCTGATGTGCCCATGTGGCTATTATTATGTTGGAAAGTCTAAGAGAAAAAATAAATAAAATAAAAACTTATTTTAAAAACAAATACTTATTTTCCACCATAATTTGCAAATAAATTCATAAAAAATCCTACAATGTGATTTTCAGATTTTTTTTCTCATTTTGTCTGTCATAGTTGACGTGTACCTATGATGAAAATTACAGGCCTCTCTCATCTTTTTAAGTGGGAGAACTTGCACAATTGGTGGCTGACTAAATACTTTTTTTCCCCACTGTATGTTGGAAAGAGAAATTTGAAAGTTGAAAGAGCAACTCCCCTGCAGTGTTGCCAACTAATTTTCAGGGGAAGTTGTTAGAGGCAGGTCAATTTGTTGCTAAAAGTTGCTAAATGACGTTGTGATGTCATTGCGTGATGACATCATTACATTTACATTTTACATTTTAGTCATTTAGCAGATGCTCTTATCCAGAGCGACTTACAGTTAGTGAGTGCATAAATGTTTCATTATAACATAAAACTGCGTCATTACGTAGAATACACAATAACGTAATTCAAATTGACTGGCGTCTCGGCGACAAATATGATTTGACATTTGTTAGTTTAGATTTGTTTGTTTATTATCACATATTTTTTATTTGTAAATGTAATTTAAAAACACAACACATTTAATTATTTAACAATTACACATTACACATTATTGAACAATTACATTTTATTATGTGAGCAAGACAAATGAGATGATTGTGGACTACAGGAAAAGGAGGGCCGAACACAAAAGTTTGAAGTTCCTTGGTGTCCACATCACCAACAAACTATCATGGTCCAAACACACCAAGACAGTCGTGAAGAGGGCCCGACAATGCCTTTTCCCCCTCAGGAGACTGAAAAGATTTGGCATGGGTCCCAGATCATCAAAATGTTAAACAGCTGCACCATCGAGAGCATCCTGACCGGTTGCATCACCGCCTGGTATTGCAACTGCTTGGCAGTTGCATCCGACCGTAAGGCGCTACAGAGAGTAGTGCGTATGGCCCAGTACATCACTGGGGCCAAGATTCCTGCCATCCAGGACCTATATACTAGGCGGTGTCAGAGGAAGGCCCAAAAAATTGTCAAAGACTCCAGTCACCCAAGTCTGATAGAAGCATTTGTATGTTTAAGGTAATGACTAAAGTATTCCACCCCGAAACTGTGTGAAATGTGTTAGAATCATAAGACAATAATCTGATAGTGTTTAGCTTAGTTAGAAGTACAACTAGGGCATTGACTCATTTTTATATCTATGCAAGCAGAGTGCCACTGTGAAACCAATAACAGAAAACAGGATGTGAAACTAGACACTGAAAAACATGTCCCCTACCTAGGGTGAGGACAGTGAGAGAGCTTAGAGAGTTAATCATATGTGCTTGTATAAGATGCATATTTGCCCAGCAACAGAGTATTTGTGTCTTGTGAAACCAGTAAAGGAAGTCTGTGTATGTGTGACCTGATACTGGAGGAACCAGAAAAGCAACCACACGAACACAGCTGGAGTGTGAAATAGATCCAGGAAGAAACAATAGGTTGCTGTGCAAGCTAACAGAGAAATATGATAGCTGTCTAAATATGGGCTAGGAGCTTTCTCATTGGCCCACTTAGGGGCGTAGTAGAGGTATAAAAAACATTGTGCATTGGATGATTTTCAGAGCTCTCATGAATAAAATACTGATCTAATGCAGAAATGGGACTTTGTTTAATTCATTATTAACTAGAGCCTTACAACCTCTGGGAATTATTCAAAGCTTGAGAAGTAGTTGACTTCAACACCCTGAGATAACAAAATGATCGTGACAAAGTCATAGACTGTTCTCTGTGCTACCACACGGCACACGGTACCGGAGCACCAAGTCTAGATCCAAAAGGCTCCTTAACAGCTTCTACACTGCTGCTACTCGCTGTTTATTATCACTGTACCCCTACCTACATGTACAAATTACCTGGACTAACCTGTACCCCCGCACATTGACTAGGTACCGGTGCCCACTGTATATAGCCTCGTTATTGTTATTTTACAGTGTTACTTTTATATATTTTGTCTTTTTTTTTGGGGGGGGGGGTTATTTAGTTAATATTTTTCTTAACTCTGTTTTCTTAAAACTGCATTGTTGGTTAAGGGCTTGTAAGTAAGTCTACACCTATTGTATTCGGCGCATATGACAAATAACATTTGATTTGATTTAATATCCATGACTTTCAAACAGAGAGAGAAATATTATATCCATGACTTACAAACAGAGAGAGACATATTATATCCATGACTTACAAACAGAGAGAGACATATTATATCCATGACTTACAAACAGAGAGATAAATATTATATCCATGACTTACAAACAGAGAGATAAATATTATATCCATGACTTACAAACAGAGAGAGAAATATTATATCCATGACATGCAAACAGAGAGATAAATATTATATCCATGACTTACAAACAGAGTAGCCTCGTACGAGCCGTCCTGATCTCTTGAGCTTGCATTCTGTTAAGTTAAATGTATCAGTGAGATCAGGATGGTTCCTACAAGGCTACAAACAGAGAGTCCTAGAGGCCTTAATGATGAACTCCTGTTAGGTTTCTTCCTGTGATCAACAGAGAGTCCTAGAGGCCTTAATGATGAACTCCTGTTAGGTTTCAGGCTTTTCTTTGTTTATTATCTTTTTCTTCTAGAAAATAATTAATAATTAATGTAAATAATGATTTTGAATAATGATTGTGAATAATGATTGTAAATAATGATTTTGAATAATGATTGTAAATAATGATTGTAAATAATGATTGTAAATAATGATTGTGAATGATGATTGGGATGCATGTAAATGATTGTAAATAATGAATGTAAATAATGATTGATTGTAAAGAAATAAATAATCAGTACAACAATATGACATCATCTATCAATATGGTGGATGCCTGTTGTTCTCCAAACACTGAGGAAGGCCGCCTCCATTTGTTTTGACCTCTGCTGCTAAAAAAGAAGACATTAAACCTGAAAGAATATTCCACAGAGTGTGGTTTTCATTTCTTCCAATCTGGTTTTAGACCTGGACATATTTTTCAGCGGCTACACTAGATGAGGTGCTATATTGTTTAGGGGTGTCAAACTCATTCCATGGAGGGCCTTGGATCTGCAGGTTTTTGGTTTTTCCTTACAATTAAAACCTAGACAACCAGGTTTGGGAGTTCCTTACAAATTAGTGACCTTAAATGATCAATCAAGTACAAGGGAGGAGTGAAAACCCGCAGCCACTCGGTCCTCCGTGGAATGAGTTTGACACCTGTGGTTTAGACCATAAAAATCATTGTGCTGCTTTATTTATTGACCTGTCGAAGGCATTTGATACAGTTGATCATTTCTTACTTTTTCTAAGGTTGTCTGAAAATAAGCCTAGATCAGGCATCTTGTAGTTGGCTCAATAACTATCTAACGGACACAATGTGTGCTTGCTTAATGACGTTATCAAATCTAGATTAATCAATAATATGAAAGGTGTGCTGCAGGCAATATTCCATCTAAACTGCGCGCACTTCCTCCAGGACTGCAGAGAAGCCATGCCGCGCAGAGACGCAAGAGATTGAAACATATATAACTTTGCAAGATTGAGTCTGTGATTTTGTTGTAGGCAGAGCCAGTCCGAACCGAGTAGAATTCTATTGACGGGAGTAGCCCAGGAGCGGTCTTTCAATCACCCGCGAGTGAATGCGCAGTTCAGATCAGACAGCAGAGCCGCGCGTCTGCACATTTTTTGATATTCTTTGTTAGTTAGCGAGTTATTAGCCCAATTATACATAAGTATAGGTCAGCAATGGGGAATTACTGCTTCCTACAAGAGAACAAAACGTGTAGGCTACATTTCAAGCTGTCTTTGAAAAGCCAGTCAGATAAAAAGCTTATGTCTTAATTAAAGAGGCAGTGTTGTATTTTGAGACAGGCTTGAATATGCAAATAAGCCAATAAGCCTACATTGTCTAATTCTCTGTATGGGAATAATAATTAATATTATTTTGTAAAGTGGTTTCTTGCATCATACAACACAATACAATTTACAGTCACCTATTTGGCCCATGGTGTTACAAACCAAGTAAAAAAATCAAGAATTCATGTCAAGCCCTTCATAATGTAAAAACGTTTTTAAAAGTATAATGCAATGTGGGCCTGCATTGAACACCACATATAGGCTACTGTAGGCTATATCATAGAAATAAAAAGCTATCTAAAACTGTAAGGGTACAGCCTCAGTGTTCACTGGAAACGCGCGCGGGAAGTTGCGCAAAAGTCTCACAGCGTTCAAGTTTACGCTCATAAGACCTACAATTTGCTCAGTTGCCCAAAAAACTATTTTACAGAAATAAATCCTGCTTCACTTTGGAAAGTAGAAGGAAGATTGTTCAAGCAACGCTTCTCCCAGTGCTTGATTATGGTGATGTAATCTACAGTCATACGGCTGCCTCTGTTTTAAAACCTTTAGCACTGTGTTGTATCACTGGGGAAAATGTTCATATAAAAGTAAAATAAAAAAAAGCAATATAAATACAAAATATGCCTTTTGAACACGGCACCCAAATATACATTTTTGACTAGAAACATTTTTAACTGAGCCAATTTCTCTTCTATATTATGTATCTAGTCAAAACATGTCACTACACCTCTACACATCACCATTGGGACAATCCAATTTGCTAGTCCCCATTATTTTCTATAATGCATATGAATAGATTATTTTCAGCATAAAGGACTTAGACAGGTTTTCTTCTTAGGTAATGTAGTGTCCGAGACAACGATGCTGACATGCTGTGATGACAAGAAATACGTTGATACTGTCCTTGATTATAATGGTTTATTACATCAAAGATTTCAGTATCAATTTACAGACTCCTGCAGACATCTGGAGAACAACTGACCCAATCTCTAATATGTTATTCTCTCCCCGTCCTTTGTTCCAACCATGGTATTTATAATATGTAACATAATATGGGTGGTTTTCTATAGACCAATCCCTGGCCTTTACATAACATACTCTCCTCTGTCTTAGGGGGCCCCTATAGTAATGTTTTCCAGATGTCTCCGCAAGCAGAGCCAAATTCTGGAATGTTCAGATACTACATATTTCCCCCCTTCAAGACTAATTAAGTCTCGAAAACAAAAATAATAGGATTATGACAAATCTTGTGTAACTTTAACAATAAAACAAAATGTATGTAGTGTGACACATTTTTATGAAGTGTAAACAAATCGTTATGGAGTGTAAGAGCGAAAAACCTGTCTGGCAGCTTTCTTTCCAAATATCCATCAATCAATCAAGACAGTAAAATTCTCTCATGGCCCCTCTGCCCCAGGCGACCACCTAAGTACTCCAGATCAATTCATACATCTTTATCAATGCATTTTAAACTATGATGCAATTTAATACACATGAAAGCCTCAGAAAACAAAGTACAATAAAAAATGTCCATATTCAGGCTGGTCGACCCATCGGACCCTCCTGTGGATTCTCTCTGTCCCTGCCTAGACCCAATATCCCTAAGCATCCATGAAAAAAACAAAAACATCTGAGGTCCCCACATGTACCCAACAACAGAAAACATAATTCTTCAAAAATTAATACAGAAAGAATATGACACAAATTATGTATTACACATACAAATATGTCTATATATAATTGCAGACACTGGAATGTAGTCCACTACACTGCATCTCCACAGCAGTGTCGACTTTTAATGCAACGTTGATGATGGAATCTGAACATTTCCACACCTTCCTTGTTCCACTTCCTCCAGTTCATTCATATTGTCCATGTTTGAGTATTTGAATCCCCTCTACACATCCCCCCATACTTCTGGAAGAAAAGAAAACACCAACCAGTATCTTTTGCAAAGCAACACATGAAAATTAAAACATCAATATCAAAATGATATATACAATGATATATAAAATGAATAAAACAAAAAATATATTATTTGTCTTTTTTTTCTCATTTTTATGTGTTTTAAAATGACCCACTTACTATTGGGGAGTGGAGACAGAGAGGAAGCTTGTGTTACCTTTCTCACACCACTACAGTATTCATTTCAACAGACCCTTTCCATCCCCCATTGTTAGAGTTCAATATATGCCCTGGACTATATTGAGGTTCAGGCTGTTGTGATGTCCAGTTGATTATGTAAATAGTATTGTGGAACTCTGGTATTGATGGTCCATTTGAGGGTGAGTCATTGATATTTATGCTCAGAGTGAAAGACCTGAGTACTCACCTGTGATGGCCCACATCAACCACAACCTTTCCAATTGTGTTAGTAAGGACCACAGCATATTAGGCAGCCATTGTTCAAAATGTGTTCATATATACGGTACAATGGGAGGGGGTGTGGCATTCACAGGGGACCAGGAAGTTGATCTCAGACTTCTATTTAGGACTGGGATCCTATCCAGAGTTGACAGATTACAAACCCAGCCTGCCTCTCTCCTTCCACACTGATTCTAAACCTATAGTCACCTAGTCCTGATTGTGACAGTGGAGCCTAGTTTGCATTGCAGGATCTAGAGATGGCATCAGTAGACAGGTTTCCATTGGCCTAGGTTTATTTGACAAAAAAAAACATTTAGCAAAGAAATCATTGCAACGTGATGGAAACGGCAGATACAGGAGACATTTTCTAAAGATCCACAAATATTTTATCCGTTCGACAGGGGAAGGAAAACATTGAAAAACCACAGTTCAATGCCGCGAAGGCATAAAAATGGCGCTGCTAAAATCAGAGATTCTTCTCCTTCATACCTTTGAATCTTGGGTACACACCGACGTCCCCTTTATACAAACCTTACATATAGGACTTCAAGTTGTAAAATAGTGAACTACTCCTTTAATGGAGTGGTAGGTGCTATGAAAGGGATGTTTAAAAAAAAAACGATAATGTTGTATTTTGTTCATTAGTCCACTGTTAATACAACGCCAAAAATGTTGCATGTTAGAAATCAAGTTTTCAAGATAGAGCACTTTCAGTACAGAGAAACAAGTGTGATGATGCAAATGAGGAAAATAATAATAACATACAATTTGCATCATCACACTTGTTGCAATGTACTACAGTGTTTCCCAATCCTGGTCCAGGGGACACAAAGGGGTGCGCTTTTTAGTTTTTGCCCTAACACTCACACAGTGGATTCAACTAAGCAACTCCAGCCTTTGAATGGAATAAGGTATGTGAGTGTTAGGGCAAAAACAAACAAGTACACCCCTTTGGGACCAGGATTGGGGAACACTGCTGTACTGAAAGTCCTCCATCTTGAGAACTTCACTGCTGACGTGCACATTTTTGGGGATTGTATACATGGTGAGGAAACCAATGTGTACATTTGTAATTTGATTGAACTATCCCTTTAATTAGAGTTATTTTGGAGTTACACTTAGTCAGAGGTGCATTTTCTCTAAGCATGTGCTATAAATAAACATTATTTTATTTTATAAAGAAAACTTATTTTGTCATCTCTTAAGAAGGATAGGCCAACTGAACGACTGTGCTCGCATACTCCCTTAAAAGACCTTTGCTTGAAAAACGAGAAAATAGTGGCAGTAGTACGGTTTGTCCATTTTGAGACACCATAGACCCCTTTCTGTGTCTACAAACATTGCTGCAAGAGGGGCATGGGCGCGAGTTGGTGGCAGAACAAGGGGGAGTTCTTATAGAACGCCAGCAAAAAAAGCCTCTATTTACATGTTGCTTATGAGTGTATTTCACACTACTTTGGATTATAATTGGATTTTAAGGCTCGTATGAATGCCCTGCTTAATATAATGTTTGTGGCATCATCACAAATCAACTGCATTATACTTAAAAAACACTTCAACCAGTAAAATGACTCTTTGGCTAGCTTTTGCTATAGCCTATATCAATCATCGTTAGCATTGTAGCTAACAACTGCTGCATCCAAAATTGTTATTTTGCAAAGATCACAACCAAATATAATTTTAGCGATTGTTCAAGCAATTATCAAAACATAATTCTAAGCCTATGAGAACCCAAAAAAGTTATTTTGTTTAGAAGAAATACAAATGTAAATCTAGACTACTGCCTCCAAGAGTCGCACGCATCTGTTTGTGACGTCAGTGTGTCATGTCCTGGAAAAGGGTCTATAGCCACTTCCTCAAAATAGTCAGAAAACTCAAGAAATCTGTCTTTAATGTTGATGTTTTTGCAGAGGAAATCTTAGTCGTGCAATTTTACATCTAACTAACATGTTTGCTTCAGTATTTCTCAATGAAAAAACCTGCATGAAAACAAGTCTTCTCAAGTTTAATGACAACAGAGACTTTAATGAAGAATCCCTACTGTTGACCAATCACCAACGAAGGGGCGTAGACTTCGGCTACCGACTTGCCTCGAGGAAAATATGTTGTGTTCCCGAAAAGCCGAAAAAACCCTTACCGAAAGTCCAAAACGAAAACCTCACAAAATGTTGTCATAATATATGCACAAACTCTTCCGGCTGGAAAGCATGCTGACGCCTTAAAGGCTAACAAAAAGTCTGTCTTACAATGGTTTCAGTAGTCCTACACGGTCAAAAGGTATAGATTATACCCCTATTTAGACCTGAAGTAGCAGACAGTCTAAATACAGATTAGTGACAATATCGGAACGCTTAAACCATTTGTAACATAATTATTGTTAGTCCAGCATAAAGTTTGAGCTTTCCTTTCAACACCATGGAGTGAATCCTTACCACTGCTACACCTGGCTATCAGCCACCGGAGCTTAGTCTGGCAGCGAAAAAGTTTAGTAAAACACATAGGGTGTTCACTCCTTAGGCCTACCTTCCTTTCTGCGTCGGACTTCGGCCTCATGTCTTGGGTGGAAAATCTACTTCTGAAAGTACCATGCTTAGATGCATAATAACATCTCAGATTGAACTCTTCGCAAACAGCGACAGTTTCGTTGCAAACAAGACATACTGGTTTGATACTGGAGAAATATGATAAATATATTTTAATAGAACAGTTAGGACTATTAATATAGACATTGGTGATTTTACCACTGTAATCAGATGGACATTATTATGTTATGGTCATTGAATTGATTAGCCCACTAACCACGTGTTAAATGTGTAGTGTAGCTTCACTGTGTAGGACTATGAATTGGGCAGCTATAGGCTATTTGTTAATAGGCTAATTATGTTCTGGCCTGCAGACTAGCTACAAGCTCAGCAACACATTGACTGGAGGCCAAACCTAGTTGCCAACCCCCCTATATTGTAAATTCAATCTGGTTGGTATAAGATTGAAATGGGAAAATAATGTACCTGTGAACACCCTATGAAATAGCTCCCCAATACCGTCTGATGTATATATTTAATGTATTACATGAATGGTGACCACAGCCCTTCCGACAATCCATTTAAAACGTGTTTTCCTGTGTTTTTTCCCACCCTGCTGAATGTATCCAATGTTCCATATCAAATGTGTGTCCTATTATGACACATCTGGCAGTTTCTTCTCTCCATGTTTCTTGGCCCAGTATCTTTTTTTACAAAAATCTGTGTTTTTTGTTCAGTACCATGTCAGGAAAATACCATGGTACTAGTGCAGCTACCATGGTATTTCCCTGACATGGTATTACAATGAAAAAGATACCACGGTACTATCATGTTTATTGGGTCACTACAGTGGCAGGAAAATGCCATGGTATTTGCACCAGTGCCATAGTATTTTCCTGCCTTGGTAGTGTCCCAAAAAACATCATAGTACCATGGAATGTTGTTGTTCATTGTACTACGATGGTACATTTTTGTAAGAGCTGTCCTTCACATCGGAGTGCTAATGCTGGCTCTTTGCGTCTCTTGACCATGTCGCGTGGACCGGGCACAAAGCTCAAGGAGCGCTCTCCACTTCCCTCCTGTAGTTATTTAGCAAGCCTGATAACACATCACTCCCGACAGACACAAGCAAAAACTCTTGCATTAATGTAGAAGCCTATACACCTAAACACTAGCGATCTGACATGCTGTATTGCATGGAAACTGCAGGCTACTAACAACAGCAGCTACATAGTCTAGCCTACTATGGCCCTGTCCCTCTGGCCAGGGTAAACAAAGAGGTAATGTTGTGTCTTGTATATACAGTATAGGTCATTTGTTTGAGAGAATGTGAATGGGATAACATTTGGTTCATATATAGACACTAACTATTTGATTTAAAACAGTTTGTTTCATTTAATTATACACAAAAAGATGTTGCCCAGATCAAATTAATCTACAAACAGTGTTTTTCATTACATTTGAGTCATTTAGCAGATGCTCTTATCCAGAGCAACTTACAGGACCAATTAGGGTTAATTGAGTTGATCAAGGGCACAACAACAGATTTTTCACCTAGTTGGCTCGGGATTCAAACCAGCGACTTTTCAGTTACTGGTCCAACACTCTTAACCGCTAGGCTACCTGCGGCCAGATCAATTAACTTCAATACAGTTATCCAAATACATTCATAATCAATGAATAAAATAATGAATCTAATTTTAAAAGACAATTTAAAAAACACAAGTAGTCGATTCATAGCCTTTTTATAATTAATAAAAGTTGTTTAGTAATATAAAATAATCCACACAAACTAATGCTGAAAACTGATCATCACACCATCTTTATCTGATATACACTGAGTGTACAAAACATTAGGAACACCTTCCTAATATTGAGTTGTACCCCCCTTTGTCCTCAGAATAGCCTCAATTCGTCGGGGCATGGACTGTCCAAGGTGTTGAGAGCATTCCACAGGGATGCTGGTCCATGTTGACTGCAATGCTTCCCACAGTTGTGTCAAGTTGACTGGTAGTGGATTTCTACTCCGAATAGCTCGTTCCATCTCCTCCCACAGATGCACAATTGGATTGAGATCTGGTGACTCGGCAGGCCACTGCAGTAAGCTGAATTCACTGTCATGTTCTTGGAACCATTCCTGGACAAGGCTTGTTGCATGGGGCATAATCCTGCTGAAAAAATATATTTTGCAGATGGGATGCACCTGATTGGTAACGATGTTTAGATATCCTGTGGCATTCAAACATTGCTCCACTTTTATCAAGGGGCCCAATGTGTGCCATGAAATCCCACCCCACACCACCACCACCAGCCTGCAATGCTGACACACAGCATGGATGCATGTACTCATGGTTTTCTCCATACCTTAGTCCTCCCATCAGCATGAAACAGCAGGAACCGGGATTCATCAGACCAGGCAATGTTTTTCAAATTCTCCAGTGTCCAGTGTTTTCATTCCTTAGCCCACTGCAGTTTCTTGTTTTCTGCTGAAAGCTAATGGGGATCCATAATAAATACACCACAACTACATCTTTAAGGATCATAGCTTTCACCTGGTCAGTCTATGTCATGGAAAGAACAGGTGTCCTTAGCAGTGTATGTTGTGTCTACTAGCTCATTCCCACAGAAAACTGCAGAGGGAAGCAGTACCACCCAGTCAACCATCAGACTCCATTGTGAGACGCCTCACAGAGGATATTCAACCCTAAGGGCAAATCCAAGGTCATCTCAATATCTTTACAGTAGAAGCAAACAAAACACACCAAAACTGACAAGGTGAACACTGATCAGTAAAGTAAAGAGAGGCTAACATTCTATAACGCTCCCTTTGATTTTGAATTTTAGGACCCCTTTAGTTATAAAAATATATATTTAAAAATGAATTTGGCCTTTACTACTATATCCAATAGAAACACATTGAATAACACATTCATAAATGGCCCAACAACAGACTAATGGTGAAAACTGATCATCACATCATCTCTATCTGATACATTCAGTACAATGTAGTATTTTATTAGGATCCCCAGCGGCTACTCTTCCTGGGGTACAAACAGGAAACACAAAAAATACATAAAATACATCATCAAGCACTACATTTACAATTTAGTAATGTCGCAGATGCTCCCGTCCAGAAAGCTAGTGCATTCATCTTATGATAGCCAGGAGAGACATCCACATATCACAGTGGTATTCCAACCACGTATCACAAGCATAATACAATGCAAAATACAATATAAAATACATCTGAAAAAAATCTGTCTCTTCAAATCAAATCAAATGTTATTTGTCACATACACGTGTTTAGCAGATGTTATAGCAGGTGTAGCGAAATGCTTGTGCTTCTAGCTCTGACAGTGCAGTAATATCTAACAAGTAATATCTAACAATTTCACAACATATACCCAATACACACAAGTCTAAGTAAGGAATGGAATTTAAGAATATATACATATATGGACAACCAATGACAGAGCGGCATGGACTAAGATACAGTAGAATATTATAGAATACAGTATATATATGGACAACCAATGACAGAGCGGCATGGACTAAGATACAGTAGAATATTATAGAATACAGTATATACATATGAGATGTGTAAAATGCTTCACAACATCAGCTGAGCTAAAAGTTCCTGTTGTTATTTTTTAAATGTGTCATAGGTTTATTTTATTTTATTGATTTTTGAATCTGGTTTTATTGCTAGTTTGAGTTACCTGGCAGAGAGTTCCATGTAGTCATGGCTCTATTTAATACTGTGCGTTTCCCAGCGTCTGTTCTGGACCTGGGGACTGTGAAGAAACCTCTTGCTGCATGTCTTGTGTTGTACCGATGAGTGTCCGAACTAGCTCATTCCCACAGAAAACTGCAGAGGAAAGCAGTACCACCCAGTCATCTATCAGACCTCACTGAGTGTATTCAACCCTAAGGGCAAATCCAAGGTCATCTCAATATCATTACAGTAGAAGCTAACAAAACACACCAAAACTGACCAGGTGAACACTGATCAGTAAAGTAAAGACAGGCTAACATTCTATAACGCTCCCTTTCCTCTGCACAGTTCTCTCACAGAGAGAAACAATAGGATTACAATAGAGTGTTACTCTTTCTTAATGTTATCAAATGCACTGTTACCACTTCCTTTATGAGGTGAGAATGAAGTGATGGAGTGACTTTACTCTTAACTGGTCTGAGACAACTGTTGAGGCTTTTCTCCTTAATGCATACGTTGATGTGTTTATAAGTAAGTGTTTTCTCCTGTGTGTGTTCTCCGATGACCTTTTAGCTCAACTGATGTTTTAAAACATTTTCCACAATCAGAGCAGTAGTAAGGCTTCTCTCCTTTGTGTATATGTTTGTGTTGTTTTAATTCGCCCAGTCGAGAGAAACTCTTTCCACAGTAATTACAGGAGTAAGGCTTCTCTCCTGTGTGTGTTCTCTGATGAACTTTAAGATCAGTTGATGATTTAAAACATTTTCCACAGTCAGAGCAGGAGTAAGGCTTCTCTCCTGTGTGTGTTCTCAGATGAACTTTTAGCTTAGCTGATGTTGTGAAGCATTTTCCACAACCTGAGCAGCAGTAAGGCTTCTCTCCTGTATGTATACGTTCATGTAGTTTTAAGTTGCCAGGTTGAGAGAAACTCGCCCCACAGTCAGAGCAGAAGTAAGGCTTCTCTCCTGTGTGTGTTCTCTGATGAACTTTTAGCTTAGCTGATGTTGTGAAGCATTTTACACAATCTGAGCAGGAGTAAGGCTTCTCTCCTGTATGTATACGTTCATGTAGTTTTAAGTCGCCCAGTCGAGAACAACTCTTTCCACAGTAAGAGCAGGAGTATGGCTTCTCTCCAGTGTGTGTTCTCTGGTGAACTTTTAGTTCAGTTGATGATTTAAAACATTTTCCACAGTCAGAGCAGAAGTAAGGCTTCTCTCCTGTGTGTGTTCTCTGGTGAACTTTTAGCTCCGCTGATGATTTAAAACATTTTCCACAGTCAGAGCAGGAGTAAGGCTTCTCTCCGTTATGTATACCTTGGTGTCTTTTAAAGTGGCTAAGTTGAGAGAAACTCTTCCTACAGTCAAAGCAGCAGTAAGGCTTCTCTCCTGTGTGTATACGTTCATGTTGTTTTAAGTTGCCAGGTTGAGAGAAACTCACAGCACAGTCAGCGCAGGAGTAAGGCTTCTCCCCTGTGTGTATACGTTCATGTTGTTTTAAGTTAACAGGTTGAGAGAAACTCGCCCCACAGTCAGAGCAGACGTAAGGCTTCTCTCCTGTGTGTGTTCTTTGATGAACCTTTAGCATAGTTGATGTTGTGAAGCATTTTACACAATTAGAGCAGGAGTAAGGCTTCTCTCGTGTATGTATACGTTCATGCTGTTTTAGGTGGCTCGGTTGAGAGAAACTCTTTCCACAGTCAGAGCAGGAGTAAGGCTTCTCTCCTGTGTGTGTTCTCTGATGACGTTTTATTTCAGCTGATGTTGTGAAGCATTTTACACAATTAGAGCAGGAGTAAGGCTTCTCTCCTGTGTGTATACGTTCATGTGTTTTTAAGTGGCCTAGTTGAGAGAAACTATTTCCACAGTCAGAGCAGGAGTAAGGCTTCTCTCCTGTGTGTGTTCTCTGGTGCCGTTTTAGCTTAGCTGGTGTTGTGAAGCATTTTACACAATCAGAGCAGGAGTAAGGCTTCTCTCCAGTGTGTATTTTTAGGTGTATTTTTAACTGTGATAGAATTGGGAAAATCTCCTCACAATGTGGGCAATGGTGAGACATCTTAGCTCTGTGATCTTCCTGCTGTTGCTCTATGGATGTAGAGAATGTCTTAACATTGTCTCCTGTGTGAACAACATCAGAAGAACCAGTCAGTTGGTGTAATATACAGTACCAGTCATAAGTTGACACACCTACTCATTCAAGGGTTTTATTTATTTTTACTATTTTCTACCTAGATTAATAGTGAAGACATTCAATTCAATAACACAAATTTAATCATGTAGTAACCAAAAAAAAGTGTTATACAAATCAAAATATATTTGATATTTTAGACTCTTCAAAGTAGCCACCCTTTGCCTTGACAGCGTTGCACACGCTTGGCATTCTATCAACCAGCTTCACCTAGAATGCTTTTCCAACAGTCTTGAAGGAGTTCCCACACATACTGAGCACTTGTTGGCTGCTTTTCCTTCACTCTGCGGTCCAACTCATCCCAAATCATCTCAATTGGGTTGAGGTCGGGTGATTGTGGAGGCCAGGTCATCTGATGCAGCACTCCATCACTCTCCTTCTTGGTCAAATAGCCCTTACACAGCCTGTAGGTAGGTGTGTTGGGTCATTGTCCTGTTGAAAAACAAATGGTAGTCCCACTAAGTGCAAACCAGATGGGATGGCATATCGCTGCCGAATGCTGTGGTAGCCATGCTGGTAAGTGTGCCTTGAATTCTAAATAAATCACAGACAGTGTCACCAGCAAAGCACCCCCACACCATCTCCTCCATGCTTCATGGTGGAAACTACACATGTGGAGATCATCCGTTCACCTACTCTGCGTCTCACAAAGACAAGGCTGATGGAACCAAAAATCTGAAATTTGGACTCATCAGACAAAAAGACAGATTACCACCGGTCTAATATCCATTGCTCGTGTTTCTTTGCCCAAGCAAGTCTCTTCTTCTTATTGGTGTTCTTCAGTAGTGGTTTCTTTGCAGCAATTCGACCATGAAGGCCTGATTCACGCAGTCTCCTCTGAAAAGTTGATGTTGAGAAAGAAATTCCACAAATTAACTTTTAACAAGGCACACCTGTTAATTGAAATGCATTCCAGGTGACTACCTCATGAAGCTGGTTGACAGAATGCCAAGAGTGTGCAAAGCTGGCAAAGGGTGGCTACTTAAAATATATTTTGATTTGTTTAACACTTTTTTTGGTTACTACGTGATTCCATATGTGTTATTGAATAGTTTTAAATGTCGTCACTATTATTCTACAACATAGAAAATAGTAAAAATAAAGAAAAACCCTGGAATGAGTAGGTGTGTCCAGACTTTGGACTGGTAATGTACATATACATTTATTTTACGAAGTCCTTTTTACAAATCGGCAAAGTCACAAAGTGCTTTACAGAAACCCTTCCTAAAATCACGAAAGAGCAAGCAATGCAGGTGTAGAAGCACAGTGGCTACTAAAAATATTCTGGCTGTACCAGGTGACATATGTATTCATATCAGTAGGCTGTACAATACAAAAGGGATCAAAAACTATTCTAAAAGTGGGTAAGAGTCAAAAGCTAAAAAGGGGCAAAAGTCATTAAAATGATGAGCCATATCATCCTCCACTCACTATCACAAGGGTTAGTAACTACACAGACTCATTTCATAGAACTTTAAAACACTGGCAGTTTGTCTACTTCACTTCTTTAGTCTACTCTCTGATCACTCCAGATAGCCCTGTGAATAAAACACATGCTGGCAATACTGGTGTCAAACCATGCAAGTCTCTGTAGCACGAAATAACATCTACCTTTTCATACAAACAGTTCATCATAAAACAGGTCTACTGCAACTTTTCATACACAGTGAGACGTTGGAATAAACAAAAACTTAGTTAGATAGAACCTGCTCTTACCATGAGAAACAGATTCCCCAATCTTCTCCTCCTCTTCTTCATCTTTAATGATGACATTCAGCTCCAGTTTTTGACTGCAGTCTTCCAGCTTCACTGATGCCATCTCTGGATCCTGCAGTGCAAACTGGGCTCCACTGTCACAATCAGGACCCAGTAACTGTAGGTTTGGACTCAGTGTGGAAGGAGAGAGGCAGGCTGGGTTTGTCCTCACTGTTGATGTTACCGGCCTCAGATTTAATTCTAGTCGGCCTGTAGTAATAAAGAGAAACGGACACAAAGAGTTATTGTCTTGACAGTTCTGGCACTTTCTTTATTCTCTAAAATATAGATTATATTTTTTGTTGTTCAATTATCTAATTCAGTGTTTGCCTTGGACTGACATAGGTGCAGGTACACCAACTGAGCGCCATGCTCAATTGGTAGAGCATGGCGCTTGCAACGCAAGGGTTGTGGGTTCGTTTCCCACGGGGGGCCAGTATGAAAAATGTATGCACTCACTAATTGTAAGTCGCTCTGGATAAGAGCGTCTGCTAAAATGTGCTGCTGCTAAAGTGCACTTAACCTATAGGTGGTTTCCCAAATTCACATAAATGCACAATTGACTCAAAAACCATTTAGTCCAAGGTTACAGTTTGTTTTAGGCAGTACTATGTAATATGTACCTGAATAACGTTGTCTTCACTGTATTATTTCACTCAAAAACCAATTGTATTTCCTGTTCACACCATAGCAACATTTATTGATAAAGACAGAAACTACTGAATGTGTCTGAATATTAGTACACATGTAGAAAACTGCTAATCATTACATTCAGCTTCAAATCTGTAGTGTGACCGTGACATTTTCTCTCTGCACCGGCACTGTCCTCACTGAAGTACGTTGAAGCAGAACGAGAGGGCACCGCCATTTTACCTCGTGAATTTTACACAAAACCAATAACATGCTAAATGAACTCAGAAATATCAAATAAACGTGCTATTACATACCTCTAGTAATAAACAGAAACAGACACAAAGGTTATCTTCTTGACTGCACAGTTTTGGCGCTTTCTTTATTCTGAAGAATACCTGCCCGGAACATCCTATTCCCCCACTACCATAGTGTGTGTGTATATATATACACACACACACACACACACACACACACACACACACACACACACACACACACACACACACACACACACACACACACACATATATATATACACACACACCACCAAGACTCTTCCTAGAGCTGGACGCCTGGCTAAAGTGAGCCATCGGGGGAGAAGGGCGTTGGTGACAACAAGCCGATGGTCCCTCTGACAGAGCTCCATAGTTCCACGGTAGAGATAGGAGAAACTTCCAAAAGAACGACCATCTCTGCAGCACTCCACCAATCAGGCCTTTATGTTAGTGGCCAGACGGAAGCCACTCCTCAGTAAAAGGCACGACAGCCTGATTGAAGTTTGCCAAAAGGCACCTAAAGACTCTCAGACCATGAGAAGCAAGATTATCTGGTCTGATGAAACCAATATTGAACTCTTTGGCCTGAATGCCAAGCATCACATCTGGAGGAAACCTGGCACCATCCCTACGGTGAAGCATGGTGGTGGCAGCATCATACTGTGGGGATGTTTTTCAGCGGCAGGGACTGGGAGACTAGTCAGGATCGAGGGAAAGATGAACAGAGCAAAGTATAGAGAGATCATTGATGAAAACCTTCTCCAGAGCGCTCAGGACCTCAGACTGGGGCGAAGGTTCACCTTTCAACAGGACAACAACCCTAAGCACACAGCCAAGACAACGCAGGAGTGGCTTCAGGACAAGTCTCTGAACGTCCTTGAGTGGCCCAGCCAGAGGCCGGATTTTAACCCGATCTAACATCTCTGGAGAGACCAGAAAATAGCTGTGCACCGACGCTCCCCATCCAATCTGACAGAGATTGAGAGGATCTGCAAAGAAGAATGGTAGAAACTCCCCAAATACAGGTGTGCCAAGCTTGTAGGGTCATACCAAAGAAGACTTGAGGCTGTAATCGCTGCCAAAGGTGCTTTAACAAAAGTACTGAGTATAGGGTCTGAATACTTATGTAAATGTGATATTTCCGTATAAAGAAAAATAGGTACAATTTCTAAAAACCTGTTTTTGCTTTGTCATTATGGGGTATTGTGTGTAGATTGATGAGGTTAACAAACAATGTAATCTATTTTAGAATAAGGATGTAACGTAACAAAATGTGGAAAAAGTCAAGGGTTCTGAATAATTTCCCAATGCACTGTATCCTTTCAGCAAGGTTGCTTCTCCTCCTCTCTAAGGAGGGCTTTAATCACTCTTATTCTGAAGCCTGATAAATCCCCAACAAAATGTGAAATTAGGGTTTGGGAACTACTTCTGTAAAAATGGATTAAGATATGATATACCCCACTGCAGAAGTTGCCAGTAACAACTTGATTTCACAACCTTTTAAGCTTTTCTGGGGCACGAGAAAGTCCTGGACTGGCCGGACATCCTTCTTTTAGCTATTGGCCCTGTATGCAGATGATACCCTCTTATTCCTAACAGATCTAAATAATGATCTCTTCCCTCTCCAATTTCATTAATAACATGTCCGTTTTTGGGGTTTAAAGTTAAAAACTTTTCCTAAACAAACAAGAGAGACTGAATCCAATTGTACAGCATCCATTTGTGAATACAGAACAAGGTTTCACATATCTTGGTATTAAAATCACACCAGAATTTAGCTCCTTGAGCTCAAGAAAATGATGTCCCCATGGTGACGAGTGTAACAGAATCCATCAACAGATGGACATCATTGTCTATATCTATTACTGGTAGAATAAATATCATTAAGATGAATATTCTGTCCAAATGTCTTTATCCATTTCAATCAATTCCTCTGGCTCCACCACCTTTATTTTCCCAAAATATCTGAAAGATACTCTCAAATGTTATCTGGAGCAACAGAAAACCAAGGCTTAGACTTTCTCTTCTTTATTTGCCCCATGACAGAGGGGGGATGCAACTTCCAAACCTACAGTGGTATTACTGGGCTGCAATGTTTTGGTTCTCCAAGAAACAACAAAAGGCTTCACTTTGGATGGATATTTGTACTCTGCTCCCTTTAAGAAACTAAAGAAGAAGACTACTAATCCCTTTGTTAAAAACACCAACTATATGGCAGGAAGTACAGCAATATCTGGGTGAATCCCCTGTATTATCCAGTTTTACACCAATTTGGGGAAATGACAATTTCATACCTGGTAAAAATGACTTGGGGTTTAAAAAACTTCGAAGAAAAGGTATTTTTAAAGTAATGGACTTATACAATAAAAAAAGGGCTAATGTCATTTGAAGAACTAAAGGGAAGATTTAACTACTACTTCAAATACTTACAATTGAGAAGCTTTATTTTTTCCAGTCTAAAACAATCTGCCCTACAACCTACTTTGACCACTTTAGAAATGCTCTCTGTTAATATGCGTTATGGGAGAGGTCAAATTACATCATTATATTGGAAAATGGTAGCTACTCATGAAGACAACTCTGATAGTAAGAGACTTCAGTGGATACAATAAATATTTCAGCAGAGGACTGGGGTATGATATGCTCGAGAGCTCAGATACAGACCATAAACACCCGCCTGAGATTGTTGCAATACAATTGGATAATGAGAACAATTGTATTTCTGTAATTGTTGATTGTCCTACTGTGTTCTTGGGGACCTGCAACGCTGCAAAAACGTTTTGGTACCCTCCTGCAGTTCTGTGCCTCGACAAAATCCTTTCATGGAGCTCTACGGACAATTCATTCGACCTCATGGCTTGGTTTTTGCTCTGACATGCACTGTCAAATGTGGGACCTCATATATACAGGTGTGCCTTTCCAAATCACGTCCAATCAATTGAATATACCACAGGTGGACTCCAATCAAGTTGTAGAAACATCTCAAGGATGATCAATGGAAACAGGATCCACCTGAGCTCAATGGTGAGTCTGAATATTTACAGTTGAAGTCGGATGTTTACATACACTTAGGTTGGAGTCATTAAAACTTGTTTTTCAACCACTCCACACATTTCTTGTTAACAAACTATAGTTTTGGCAAGTCGGTTAGGACATCTACTTTGTGCATGACACAAGTAATTTTTCCAACAATTGTTTAAAGACAGATTATTTCACATAATTCACTGTATCACAATTTCAGTGGGTCAGAAGTTTACATACACTAAGTTGACTGTTGCTTTTAAACAGCTTGGAAAATTCCAAAAAAGGATGTCATGGCTTTAGAAGCTTCTGATAGGCTAATTGACATAATTTGAGTCAATTGGAGATGTACCTGTGGATGTATTTCAAGGCCTACCTTCAAACTCAGTGCCTCTTTGCTTGACATCATGGGAAAGTCAAAAGAAATAAGCCAAGACCTCCGGGAAAAAAATCGTAGACCTCCACAAGTCTGGTTCATCCTTGGGAGCAATTTCCAAATGCCTGAAGGTACCACGTTCATCTGTACAAACAATAGTACGCAAGTACACCATGGGACCATGCAGCAGTCATATCGCTCAGGAAGAAGAGGCGTTCTGTCTCCTAGAGATGAACGTACTTGTGTGAAAAGTGCAAGTCAATCCCAGAAAAACAGCAAGGGACCTTGTGAAAATGCTGGAGGAAACAGGTACAAAAGTATCTATATCCACAGTAAAACAAGTCCTATATTGACATAACCTGAAAGGCTGCTCAGCAAGGAAGAAGCCACTGCTCCAAAACCGCCATAAAAAAGCCAGACTACGGATTGCAACTGCACATGGGGACAAAGATCGTACTTTTTAGAGAAATGTCCTTGGTCTGATGAAACTAAAATAGAACTGTTTGGCCATAATGACCATCGTTATGTTTGGAGGAAAAAGGGGGGTATTTGCAGCAGGAGGGACTGGTGCACTTCACATATTAGATGGCATCATGAGTAAGGAAGATTATGTGGATATATTGAAGCGACATCTCAAGACATCAGTCAGGAAGTTAAAGCTTGGTCGCAAATGGGTCTTCCAAATGGACAATGACCCCAAGCATACTTCCAAAGTTGTGGCAAAATGGCTTAAGGACAACAAAGTCAAGGTATTGGAGTGGCCATCACAAAGCCCTGACCTCAATCCTGTAGAAAATGTGTGGGCAGAACTGAAAAAGTGTGTGCGAGCAAGGAATCCTACAAACCTGACTCAGGTACACCAGGTCTGTCAGGAGGAATGGGCCAAAATTCACCCAACTTATTGTGGGAAGCTTGTGGAAGGCTACCCGAAATGTTTGATCCAAGTTAAACAATTGAAAGGCTCATCAGTCATGAAAATTATATATTTACATTTACATTTTAGTCATTTAGCAGACGCGCTTATCCAGAGCGACTTACAGTTAGTGAGTGCATACATTTTCATACTGGCCCCCCGTGGGAAACGAACGCACAACCCTGGCGTTGCAAGCGCCATGCTCTACCAACTGAGCTACATCCTCCACTCACTATAACAGGGGTTAGACACTACACAGACTCATTTCCTAGAACTTTAAAACACTGGCAGTTTGTCTACTTCTCTTCTTTAGTCTACTCTCTGATCACTCCAGATAGCCCAGTAAATAAAACAAATGCTGACAAAATTGGTGTCAAACCATGCAAGTCTGAGTAGCATGGAATAACATACCATCTTATTGAAACAGTTCATCAAGAAACAGTTCTACTGCAACTTTTCATGCACAGTGGGAAGTTGGAACGAACAACAAACTTAGTTTGATAGAACCTGCTCTTACCATGAGAAACAGATTTCCCAATATTTTCCTCCTCTTCTTCATCTTTAATGATGACATTCAACTCCAGTGTTTGACTGCAGTCTTCCAGCTTCACTGATGCCATCTCTGGATCCTGCAGTAAACTGGGCTCCACTGTCACAATCAGGACCCAGTGACTGTAGGTTTGGACTCAGTGTGGAAGGAGAGAGGCTCGCTGGGTTTGCCCTCACTATTGATGTTACCGGCCTCAGATTTAATTGTAGTCGTCCTGTAGTAGCAATGAAAAACAGACACAAAAAGTTATTGTCTTGACAGTTCTGGCACTTTCTTTATTCTCTAAAAATATATTATATTTCTTCTTGTTCAATCATCTAATTCAGTGCTTGACTTGGACTGAAATAGGTGCCGGTACTCATTTTGGGTGCTGGTACTGTTCATATTTAGGTGCAGGAGCTCCACAATACTGTTGAGCTAACATTCTATAAGAGGAATATGAGATCAAGCCCTAGATATTTGAGGTGCCGGTACTTAACCTATAGTAGATTTTCCCAAATTCACATACAGTACCAGTCAAAGGTTTTAGTACACCTACTCATTCCAGAGGTTTTCTTTATTTTTACTATTTTCTACATAGGATAATAATAGTGAAGACATCACAACTATGAAATAACACATATGGAATCATGTAGTAACCAACAAATTGTTAAACAAATCAAAATATATTTGTTGTGAGATTCTTCAAAGTAGGCAACCTTTGTTTTTCAACAGGACAATGACCCAACATACCTCCAGGCTGTGTAAGGGCTATTTGACCAAGAAGGAGAGTGATGGAGTGCTGCATCAGATGACCTGGCCTCCACAATCAACCGACCTCAACCCAATTGAGATTGTTTGGGATGAGTTGGACCGCAGAGTGAAGGAAAAGCAGCCAACAAGTGCTCATCATGTGTGTGAACTGCTTCAAGACTATTGGAAAAGCATTCCAGGTGAAGCTGGTTGAGAGAATGCCAAGAGTGTGCAAAGCTGTCATCAAGGCAAAGGGTGGCTACTTTGAAGAATCTAAAATCTAAAATATATTTTGATTTGTTTAACACTTTTTTGGTTACTACATGATTCCATGTGTTATTTTATAGTTTAGATGTCTTCACTATTACTCTACAATGTAGAAAATAGTAAAAATTAAGAAAAACCCTTGAATGAGTAGGTGTGTCCAAACTTTTGACTGGTACTGTATATTTGCCACTGCTTGACTAAAAAAATATTGGTTGACCAACAGCCCATCTATTGACCAAACAATTGACCAGTCGACTAAATGGGGTCAACACTGAAAGCTATTCAACAGTCGAAGGCTGTTGTGATACAGCCTGGAATCGAACCTGGGGGTCTGTAGTGACGCCTATAGCACTGGGATGCAGTGCCTTAGACCGCTGCACTACAATAGATTGACTGGGAAGGTGATTTTTCACAGTTAAAGTCCTGCAATAAGAGCTAAGACACTAATAAAACCATGTTTAGCGTTATCTAGTCCAAATATGACATGATTCCACTATTTTATCAGTTTGCATCACTTTCAATTAGGGACTTTTATTTTGAGGGCGAACCGCAAATTCCACTATTGTGGCTAATCATTATTATGACTAGCTTCACATACGTAGGGACAAGCGGGTACCAGGGCTGCGTCCAGCAGGAGGACGGAGACGTTGGCCACGATCAGATACAAATGTATTATGTAGAGAAAACAAGCCTCTGATTCTAATTAATCATGTCAATTCTATTCAGGGTATTTCTATCTGCAACTTTCCAAAACGTTTTTGTACTGAACATGCCCAGGCGAAACGCACTGACCTATATACGAACCTGAAAAGCCTCACAAATGAAAACATGTAATGGACTCCGCGCAGTGTGCTTTAAAATATTCACGTTCTTCAACCCCTCGGATTGACACAAAAATTACACAAAACCTTTCCAAAACGTGATAATACATTGACTGATTTGTTATCTAACATGTTATGACGTTATTTCGATATTAGACAGTTTAAAAGTGCTTTTACATACCTGTAGTAATAAAGAGAAACGGAAAGCACAGTCCTGTCATTTTCTTTGTTCTGAAGAATGTTGCGCGACCCCCCGGAAGTTCCTGTTCCCCAACTACCACAATGCAACAGCGCCATCTTCTTCTTCTTCTTCTGTGGGTTTTATGGCAGACTACTTCCAAAAGTTGCATTGCCGCCACCAACTGGACGGTTTGAAACCACAAAATAAATGAAATAAAAAATACATCCATACTTAATAGTGATACTAACTTACTCCACCCTAATAAAAATAGTACATTGCAAAAACAAACAAAACTCCCATTTCTTCCTTCCTTTAAATCTCCATATCTCCCTTCTCAGTCTCTAGACCTGAGATGGTGGTACGGCTTTTGACAATATTCCATGTAACTCTTTTGCCAATAAATCTTTCAGCCCCAGGAACCGTTCTGCCGCAACCACAATGATTTCTATCTTCCTAGATCTTTTCTCCACCTTGGCAGTGCCGTTAATCACCATTGCGATAAAGGCCACAAAGTCCACCTTTTTAACCTTTAAAATGTCAGGATCATCTTGTTGAAAGGCAACCCCTGCAGCTTGCATTGAAGGCTTATCCACCACCATTATATTTACTGTAAAGATAACCCCCAACAACTACAATGATTCAGTAGATCAGTAATGTTACAGTACTCTAGCATGTCTCACAGCTGCTTATGCTGACAAAACATGTTAGTGAATAGGTCAGATTTAGCTTCGTGATGCTCATTTAAACTTCCTGTCTTGTTCAGCTTCAGAACAACAGTAAATATGTCACTTGAAACATAGTTTTTTGGTAATTCATTACACAAAAGAGAAGAGCTTGACTAGTACAAATTCATATACAGTGGGGGAAAAAATATTTAGTCAGCCACCAATTGTGAAAGTTCTCCCACTTAAAAAGATGAGAGAGGCCTGTAATTTTCATCATAGGTACACATCAACTATGACAGACAAATTGAGAAGAAAAAAAATCCTGAAAATCACATTGTAGGATTTTTAATGAATTTATTTGCAAATTATGGTGGAAAATAAGTATTTGGTCACCTACAAACAAGCAAAATTTCTGGCTCTCACAGACCTGTAACTTCTTCTTTAAGAGGCTCCTCTGTCCTCCACTTGTTACCTGCATTAATGGCACCTGTTTGAACTTGTTATCAGTATAAAAGACACCTGTCCACAACCTCAAACAGTCACACTCATAACTCCACTATGGCCAAGACCAAAGAGCTGTCAAAGGACACCAGAAACAAAATTGTAGACTTGCACCAGGCTGGGAAGACTGAATCTGCAATAGGTAAGCAGCTTGGTTTGAAGAAATCAACTGCGGGAGCAATTATTAGGAAATGGAAGACATACAAGACCACTGATAATCCCCCTTGATCTGGGGCTCCACGCAAGATCTCACCCCGTGGGGTCAAAATGATCACAAGAACGGTAAGCAAAAATCCCAGAACCACACGGGGGGACCTAGTGAATGACCTGCAGAGAGCTGGGACCAAAGTAACAAAGCCTACCATCTGTGACACACTACGCCGCCAGGGACTCAAATCCTGCAGTGCCAGACGTGTCCCCCTGCTTAAGCCAGTACATGTCCAGGCCCATCTGAAGTTTGCTAGAGTGCATTTGGATGATCCAGAAGAGGATTGGGAGAATGTCATATGGTCAGATGAAACCAAAATAGAACTTTTTGGTAAAAACTCAACTCGTCGTGTTTGGAGGACAAAGAATGCTGAGTTGCATCCAAAGAACACCATACCTACTGTGAAGCATGGGGGTGGAAACATCATGCTTTGGGGCTGTTTTTCTGCAAAGGGACCAGGACGACTGATCCGTGTAAAGGAAAGAATGAATGGGGCCATGTATCGTGAGATTTTGAGTGAAAACCTCCTTCCATCAGCAAGGGCATTGAAGATGAAACGTGGCTGGGTCTTTCAGCATGACAATGATCCCAAACACACCGCCCGGGCAACGAAGGAGTGGCTTCGTAAGAAGCATTTCAAGGTCCTGGAGTGGCCTAGCCAGTCTCCAGATCTCAACCCCATAGAAAATCTTTGGAGGGAGTTGAAAGTCTGTGTTGCCCAGCGACAGCCCCAAAACATCACTGCTCTAGAGGAGATCTGCATGGAGGAATGGGTCAAAATACCAGCAACAGTGTGTGAAAACCTTGTGAAGACTTACAGAAAACGTTTGACCTGTGTCATTGCCAACAAAGGGAATATAACAAAGTATTGAGAAACTTTTGTTATTGACCAAATACTTATTTTCCACCATAATTTGCAAATAAATTCATTAAAAATCCTACAATGTGATTTTCTGGATTTTTTTTCCTGATTTTGTCTGTCATAGTTGACGTGTACCTATGATGAAAATTACAGGCCTCTCTCATCTTTTTAAGTGGGAGAACTTGCACAATTAGTGGCTGACTAAATAATGTTTTCCCCCACTGTACATATACAGTGGCTTGCGAAAGTATTCACCCCCCTTGGCATTTTTCTTATTTTGTTGCCTTACAACCTGGAATTAAAATTGATTTCTTGGGTGGGGTTTGTATCATTTCATTTACACAACATGCCTACCACTTTGAAGATTCATAATTGTTTTTATTGTGAAACAACGCACTTGAGCGTGCATAACTATTCACTTCACCAATTTGGACTATTTTGTGTATGTCCATTACATGAAATCCAAATAAAGATCCATTTAAATTACAGGTTGTAATGCAGCAAAATAGGAAAAACGCCAAGTGGGATGAATACTTTTGCAAGGTACAGTCACAGTGAAAGTCTACACACCCCTTTACATTTTGCTAGCTTAAATCTTAATAGAGATTCAATATAGTTTTTATCCTGCCGACCTACAAAAACTATCCCACATTTTCAGTGTAAGAAAATTGTAGAACAATTTTCCTTCTAAAGATATCCAGTAGTTTTGATTACATATATTTTCACACCCCATGAAACAGTTCTACAGCAACTTTACATGCGTGTTGTGGCTTGTAAGTAACTAACTAGAGGTTTATACACTAGATCTAATATGGAAGAACTGAATACAACCATAAGAACCATTCATACTGTCAGATCTAATATGGAAGAACTGAATACAAAAGAGAAGGAGAGGTTGACCAGTACAAATTAATGTACAAACATTATTTTTCATTGGCAGATCAATGCAGTTTTCCAAACATAATCATCATCAGTTGTTTTGTAAGATTTTAACTAACTGAACAAAAATATAAACACAACATTCAACAATTTTACTGGGGTACAGTTCATATAAGGAAATCAGACAATTGAAATACATTCATTAGGCCCTAATCTATGGATTTCACATGACAGGGGCCCACCCATCAGCCAATAAGAATAATTTTCCCCACTAAAAGGGCTTTATTACAGATAGAAATACTCCTCAGTTTCATCAGCTGTCCGGGTGGCTGATCTCAGATAATCCTGCAGGTGAAGAAGCCAGATGTGGAGGTCCTGGGCTTGCACGGTTACACGTGGTCTGCGGCTGTGAAGCCAGTTGGACGTTCTGCCAAATTCTCGGTAGAGAAATGTACATTCAATTCTCTGGCAACAGCTTGTGAACATTCCTGCAGTCAGCATGCCAATTGCGCACTCCCTCAAAATGTAGACATCATCATTTATTTCAGCTCATGAAACATGGGACCAACACTTTACATGTCAAGTTTATATATTTTTTCAGTATAGTTTTAGAAGACAATTCACTAAATACGTAGTCATTTCATTTTGTCACATGTTTGGTAAACAACAGGTGTAGACTAACAGTGAAATGTTGACCAACGATGGAGAACACAATACAACAATTATAATAATAGGAAAAAGATTGTAGCACAAGGAATTAATACACGATGAGCAATGGTAGCTTGGCTATATACATGGGGTGCCAATACATAGTCAATGATAGCTTGGCTATATACATGGGGTGCCAATACCTAGTCAATGATAGCTTGGCTATATACAGTGCAATCTGAAAGTATTCAGAGCCCTTGACTTTTTCCACATTTTATTACGTTACAGCCATATTCTAATGTTGGTTAAATCATTTTTTCCCCTCATCAATCTACACACAATACCCCATAATGTCAAAGCAAAAGACAGGTTTTTAGACATTTTTCACCTTTGGCAGCGATTACAGCATCGAGTCTTCTTGGGTATGATGCTACAAGCTTGGCACACCTGCATTTGGGGAGTTTCATTCATTCTTCTCTGCAGATCCTCTCAAACTCTATCAGGTTGGATGGGGAGCGTTGCTGCACAGCTATTTTCTGGTCTCTCCGGAGATGTTCAATCGGGTTCAAGTCTGGGCTCTGGCTGGGCCAGGTGAACCTTCGCCCCAGTCTGAAGTCCTGAGCGCTCTGGAGCAGGTTTTCATCAAGGATCTCTCTGTACTTTGCTCCGTTCATTATTCCCTCGATCCTGACTAGTCTCCCCAGTCCCTGCCTCTGAAAAAACATCCGCACAGCATGATAGTGCCACGACCATGCTTCACCGTAGGCATGGTGCCAGGTTTCCTCCAGAAGTGACGCTTGGTATTCAGGCCAAAGAGTTCAATCTTGGTAACAACAGACCAGAGAATCTTGTTTCATGGTCAGAGTCCTTTAGGTGCCTCTTGGCAAACTCCAAGCGGGCTGAACTCTGGAGCTCTGTGAAAGTGATCATCGGGTTCTTGGTTACCTCCCTGACCAAGGCCCTTCTCCTCCGATTGCGCAGTTGGCCGGGCAGACAGCTCTAGGAAGAATCTTGGTGATTCCAAACTTCTTCCATTTAAGAATGGAGGCCACGGTGTTCTTGGGGACCTTCAATGCTGCAGACATTTTTTGGTACCCTTCCCCAGATCTGTGCCTCATCACAATCCTGTCTCGGAGCTCTACGGACAATTCCTTCAACCTCATGGCTTGGTTTTTGCTCTGACATGCAATGTCAACTGTGGGATGTTATATAGACAGGTGTGTGCCTTTTCAAACCATATCCAATCAATTGAATTTATCTCAGGTGGACTCCAATCAAGTTGTAGAAACATCTCAAGGAATATCAATGGAAACAGGATGCACCTGAGCTAAATTTCGAGATTCATAGCAAAGGGTCTGGAATACAAATGTAAATAAGGTTTTGCAAAAATGTCTAAACCTGTTTCCACTTTGTCATTATGGGGTATTGTGTGTAGATTGATGAGGGATTTTTGTTGTTGTTGTTGTTTGTAAAAAAATAAAATAATTTTTACAATAAGGCTGTAACTTATTTTTTTGTTGAAAAAGTCAAGGGGTCTGAATACTTTCAGAATGCACTGTATAGACTAACTATTTCACTTTAAACACTGTTATATTTATGCACAAGAGAAAAGGTTGCCCAGCACAAATTAATGTACAAACATGATTTTTCATTACATATTTGTAATTTAGCAGATGCTCTTATCTAGAGCGACTTATAGGACCAATTGGGGTTAATTGCCTTGCTCAAGGCCACAATGACAGCTTTTTGACCTAGTTGGCTCGGGATTCAAACCAGCGACCTTTCAGTTACTGGCCCAACACTCTAAACCGCTAGGCTACCTGTTAAATACATAACACAATATGTGACATAAGTAGAATACAGAACACTTGAAACATTACAGGCCATTTTTCATGATGGAAATTTAAATATTAAAATGTGATTTAAAAAAAGCAGTGGGTAGAGTGGCGTTTCGCAGGCGGTTTGTACGGGCAGTTATACAGGACAGTTTGTGGCTGTTTCTCAGGAGCCTGGTGGTGCAGTTACCTCTTCTTGGAGGGAGCAGGTCATTCAGTGGATGGTCAAGAGTGTGCATGTCCTTCACCAGGTGCACTGCAGCCTGTTCTCGCCTGCTCTGCAGTGACTGGAGCTGTGGTTGGACTGCTCCACCTCTGGAGATGATCCTCAAGGCCCTCCTCTGCACCCTGTCTAGTTGGGCCTGCTGCTTTTTACTTCATCCAACTAACAGCACTCCACCGTATTCCAGAACAGTCAAAAAGGCGTTTCGAGACCTTTCTCACTGTCTGCTCCACATGTCACCACTGAGGTTAGAGTCTAGATTAAAATCAAGATACTTGGTTGTTGTTACCACTGGTACTTCCTGTCTTCCTAGGATTAGTGGTGCAGGTTGTGGATGGTCCTCTGACCAAGGGCTAAATGTGCCAGTTGCCATCACCCTCTGCCCTCTTTCGGTGGTGTAGCTGTGGAGCCAGGCTAGTAACCTTGGACACAGTTCAATGTCAGACAGATGTTGCAGGAACTATGCGTGATCTACTCCATCAAAGGCTTTGGACACATCAGCAAGTAACACCCTCACCATTGTTGGGTTTATGGAGTCTGTAGATGTCAGCCAGGAGTGTGTGGCTTTCACAAGGGCGGTAGTAGTGCTGGACTTTGGGAGGTAGTCATACTGAATCGTGCACTCAGATAACACCTCCTACTGGCAGGGGACAGTGTTAACAATGTGTTTGATGACAGGGGCTAGATCTTCTGCATGCTCTTTAGTAGCCAGGCTGGAATTCCATCAGGCCCACATGCTTTACGTGCTCTGAGTCTGTTCAGAGCTTGCTTTAACTGGCCAATGCTGCACAGCTCAACCTGCCTTGTAGACATGGGCAGGGGGAAGATGGCAAGAGGTGTGGTGCTTGTCCATGCCTCAGCAAAGAAGCCATTCAAAACATCAGCCACGTCGTCGTCTTCAATTCCCTCGACCTGTATTCTCCCTCCTGATGTTTTCTTTGGTCCCAGTCCATTGTTAATGAAGTCCCACCATTCCTTAGGGTTTTTCTTCTTTAGGTCCTGGATTTCAGTTTTGTAGAAGATTGTCTTTGCTTCCTTGATAATCATTTGCACTGTGTTTCTGTATTTTCTCCATGTCATTGTTTCTCCCCATCTGTTGAAAATATTCTGAATTTTCCTGATGGCAGCTTTATTCTTTCAGTCATCCAGGGCTGGTCCAGTATTGTTGTTTTCTTATTTCTTATTGACATGCATACATCAAGTGCAGTTTGAATGCAGGAGTTGAATGTCTCCACCTCATATATGGCAGACCAGTCAGTACTGGCCATACATCGTGCAAAGGTCTCCTTTCTGTTCTGGGTTACCAGATGTCCTTTTTTCCGCTGCACCTCTCTTCTCCCTCCTGATGTTGTGTTTGGAGAGAACAGCAGACATTTGTGATCACTGGATCCGAGAGGAGTAAGTACAGTGGGTTGTGTTGATCAGATCTAGGATGGAGTCCCCTCTGTGGTCTTGTCTTTGACCATTTGTTTCATGTCTGGATGGGAGTTTGTCAGCTTCTTGATGGGCAGTTGATTAAAGTCCCCACACAGGATGAGACCCATTTGGGGAGAGGACATCCTGATCACATGGACAGTGATTATGAGATAATCCACAGTGTTCTGCTGCAGTGTTTTGTCATGTGCCCATGGTGGATGTTAGAGCACTCCACTACCAGAGATGAAACTGAGCTGGGGTGTTGTTTAGGACGGAGCTGAAGACACTCAAACTCTTCTTTCTCTAGGTCAGTTATTCTTCTCTTTGCCTGCATACTGTGATTCACATACATAGCCACGCCCCCTCCTCGCATCCCCTCTCTGGACCGGTCATTTCTGAACAGCTGATAGTCTTTGTCATCAGAACAGCCTCAATTCGTCGGGACATGGACTCTACAAGGTGTCGAAAGCGTTCCACTGGGATGCTGGCCCATGTTGACTGCAATGCTTCCCACAGTTGTGTCAAGTTGACTGGCAGTGGATTCCTACTCCGAATAGCTCGTTCCATCTCCTACAACAGATGCACAATTGGATTGAGATCTGGTGACTCGGAAGGCCACTGCAGTAACCTGAAATCACTGTCAAATTCGTGGAATCATTCCTGGACAAGCCTTGTGGCATGGGGCATAAAATCTATTTGCAGATGGATAACTGCTGCCATGAAGGGATGCACCTGATTGGTAACGATGTTTAGATATCCTGTGGCATTCAAACGTTGCTCCACTTTTATCAAGGGGCCCAATACGTGCCATAAAAACACACCCCCACCACCATCCTGCAATGCTGACACACAGCATGGATGCATGTACTCGGGGTTTCCTCCATACCCTAGTCCTCCCATCCAAGGTCCTCTCAATATCTTTACAATAGAAGCTATCTAAGCACAGCAAAACTGACAAGGTGAACACTGATCAGTAAAGTCAAGACAGGCTAACATTCTACAACACTCCCTTTCCTCTGCACAGTTCTCTCACAGTGAGAAACAATATGATTACAATAGAGTGTTCTATGCTTTCTTCATTTGATCCAATCCACTACCACTTCTTATGTATATGTTGTTGTCTTTTTAAAATGGCCCAATCTGTAGAATCTCATCTCACAGTCAGTGCAGTGATAAGTCTTCTCTCCAGTGTGTAACCGTTGGTGTGTTTTTACGTTGCCCAATCAGGAGAATTTCTTGCCGCATTAAGAGCAGTAGTAAGGCTTCTCTCCTGTGGGTGTTCTCTGATGGCCTTTTAGCTTAGCTGTTGTTTTTAGATCAGTGGTAAGGCTTCTCTCCTTTATGTTTACCTTGGTGTCTTTTTAAATGGCCCATTTGAGAGAAATTCATCCCACAGTCAGAGCAGGAGTAAGGCTTCTCTCCTGTGTGTGTTCTCTGATGACCTTTTAGCTCAGTTGATGTTTTGAAGCACTTTACACAGTCAGAGCAGGAGTAAGGCTTCTCTCCTGTGTGTATTCTTTGATGAATTTTTAGCTCAGTTGATGTTTTGAAGCACTTTACACAGTCAAGGCAGGAGTAAGGCTTCTCTCCTGTGTGTGTTCTCTGATGAACTTTTAGCTCAGTTGATGTAGTAAAGCATTTGACACAGTCAAAGCAGGAGTAAGGCTTCTCTCCTGTATGTATACGTTCATGTTGTTTTAAGTGGCCCAGTCGAGAGAAACTCTTCCCACAGTCAGGGCAGGAGTAAGGCTTCTCTCCTGTGTGTGTTCTCTGATGAACTTTTAGCTCATTTGATGTTGTGAAGCATTTTAAACAGTCAGAGCAGGAATAAGGCTTCTCTCCTGTGTGTATACGTTCATGTATTTTTAAGTTGCCCAGTTGGGAGAAACTTGCCCCACAGTCAGGGCAGGAGTAAGGCTTCTCTCCTGTATGTATACGTTCATGTTGTTTTAAGTGGCCCAGTCGAGAGAAACTCTTCCCACAGTCAGGGCAGGAGTAAGGCTTCTCTCCTGTGTGTGTTCTCTGATGAACTTTTAGCTCAGTTGATGTAGTAAAGCATTTGACACAGTCAGAGCAGGAGTAAGGCTTCTCTCCTGTATGTATACGTTCATGTTGTTTTAAGTGGCCCAGTCGAGAGAAACTCTTCCCACAGTCAGGGCAGGAGTAAGGCTTCTCTCCTGTGTGTGTTCTCTGATGAACTTTTAGCTCATTTGATGTTGTGAAGCATTTTAAACAGTCAGAGCGGGAATAAGGCTTCTCTCCTGTGTGTATACGTTCATGTATTTTTAAGTTGCCCAGTTGGGAGAAACTTGCCCCACAGTCAGAGCAGGAGTAAGGCTTCTCTCCTGAGTGTATCCGTTGGTGTGATTTTAAGCTTTCCTGTTTAGAGAAATTCTTCCCACAGTCAGAGCAGGAGTAAGGCTTCTCTCCTGTGTGTGTTCTCCGATGAAGTTTTAGCTCAGTTGATGTTTTGAAGCGCTTTACACAGTCAGAGCAGGAATAAGGCTTCTCTCCTGTGTGTGTTCTCTGATGAACTTTTAGCTCAGTTGATGTTCTGAAGCACTTTACACAGTCAGAGCAGGAGTAAGGCTTCTCTCCTGTGTGTGTTCTCTGATGAACTTTTAGCTCAGTTGATGTTTTGAAGCACTTTACACAGTCAGAGCAGGAGTAAGGCTTCTCTCCTGTATGTATAGGTTCATGTTGTTTTAAGTGGTCCAGTCGAGAGAAACTCTTCCCACAGTACGAGCAAGAGTAAGGCTTCTCTCCTGTGTGTGTTCTCTGATGAACCTTTAGCTCAGTTGATGTTTTGAAGCATTTTACACAGTCAGAGCAGGAGTAAGGCTTCTCTCCTGTATGTATACGTTCATGTGTTTTTAAGTGGCCCAGTTGAGAGAAACTCTTTCCACAGTCCGAGCAGGAGTAAGACTTCTCTCCTGTGTGAACTTTCTGATGAATTGTCAGAGCCTTTGATGTTGTGAAATTCTTCGCACAGTTAGTACAGGAATACATATTCTCTCCTGTGTGTATTTGTAGGTGTAGTTCTAACTTTGATAGAATTGAGAAACTCTCCTCACAATGTGAGCAATGGTGAGACCTCTTAGCTCTGTGATCTTCCTGCTGTTGCTCACTGGATGTAGAGAATGTCTCAACATGGTCTCCTGTGTGAACAACATCAGAATAACCAGTCAGTTGGTGTGATATACATGTCAATCAAATGTATTTTATGAAGCCCTTTTTACATCAGAAGTTGTCACAAAGTGCTTTATAGAAACCCAGCCTAAAACCCCAAAGAGCAAGCAATGCAGATGTAGAAGCCATATCATCCTCCACTCACTATCACAAGGGTTAGTAACTACACAGACTAATTTAATAGACTTTAAAACACTGGCAGTTTGTCTACTTCACTTCTTTAGTCTACTCTCTGAGCACTCCAGATAGCCCAGTGAATAAAACACATGCTGGCAATACTGGTGTCAAACCATGCAAGTCTCAGTAGCACAAAATAACATCTACCTTTTCATACAAACTGATCATCATGAAACAGTTCAACTGCAACTTTCAGTGAGAAGTTGGAATGAATAACACAAACTTAGTTAGATAGAACCTGCTCTTACCATGAGAAACAGATTTCCCAATCTTCTCCTCCTCTTCTTCATCTTTAATGTTGACATTCAGCTCCAGTGTTTGACTGCAGTCTTCCAGCTTCACTGATGCCATCTCTAGATCCTGCGGTGCAAACTGGGCTCCACTGTCGCAATCAGGACCCAGTGACTGTAGGTTTGGACTCAGTGTGGAAGGAGAGAGGCAGGCTGGGTTTGTTCTCACTATTGATGTTACCGGCCTCAGATTTAATTCTAGTTGTCCTGTAGTAACAATGAGAAACAGACACATAAAGTTATTGTCTTCACAATTCTGGCACTTTCTTTATTCTCTAAAAATATATTATATTTCTTCTTGTTAAATTATCTAATTCAGTGCTTGACTTGGACTGAAATAGGTGCCGGTACTGTTTATATTTAGGTGCAGGAGCTCCACAATACTGTTGAGCTAATATTCTATAAGAGGAACATGAGCTCAAGCACTAGATATTTGAGGTGCCGGTACTTAACCTATAGCAGATTTTCCCAAATTCACATACAGTACCATTTAAAAGTTTTAGAACACCTAATCAATCCAGGGTTTTTCTTTATTTTTACTACACTGCTCAAAAGAATAAAGGGAACACTTAAACAACACAATGTAACTCCAAGTCAATCACACTTCTGTGAAATCAAACTGTCCACTTAGGAAGCAACACTGATTGACAATACATTTCACATGCTGTTGTGCAAATGGAATAAACAACAGGTGGAAATTATAGGCAATTAGCAAGACACCCCCAATAAAATGACTGGTTTTGCAGGTGGTGACCACATACCACTTCTCAGTTCCTATGCTTCCTGGCTGATGTTTTGGTCACTTTTGAATGCTGGTGGTGCTTTCACTCTAGTGGTAGCATGAGACGGAGTCTACAACCCACACAAGTGGCTCAGGTAGTGCAGCTCATCCAGGATGGCACATCAATGCGAGCTGTGGCAAGAAGGTTTGCTATGTCTGTCAGCGTAGTGTCCAGAGCATGGAGGCGCTACCAGGAGACAGGCCAGTACATCAGGAGACGTGGAGGAGGCCGTAGGAGGGCAACAACCCAGCAGCAGGACTGCTACCTCCGCCTTTGTGCAAGGAGGAGCAGGAGGAGCACTGCCAGAGCCCTGCAAAATGACCTCCAGCAGGCCACAAATGTGCATGTGTCTGCTCAAACGGTCAGAAACAGACTCCATGAGGGTGGTATGAGGGCCCGACGTCCACAGGTGGGGGTTGTGCTTACAGCCCAACACCGTGCAGGATGTTTGGCATTTGCCAGAGAACACCAAGATTGGCAAATTCGCCACTGGCGCCCTGTGCTCCTCACAGATGAAAGCAGGTTCACACTGAGCACATGTGACAGACGTGACAGTGTCTGGAGACGCTGTGGAGAACGTTCTGCTGCCTGCAACATCCTCCAGCATGACCGGTTTGGCGGTGGGTCAGTCATGGTGTGGGGCGGCATTTCTTTGGGGGGCCGCACAGCCCTCCATGTGCTCGCCAGAGGTAGCCTGACTTCCATTAGGTACCGAGATGAGATCCTCAAACCCCTTGTGAGACCATATGCTGGTGCGGTTGGCCCTGGGTTCCTCCTAATGCAAGACAATGCTAGACCTCATGTGGCTGGAGTGTGTCAGCAGTTCCTGCAAGAGGAAGGCATTGATGCTATGGACTAGCCCGCCCGTTCCCCATTTTTGTGTTATTTTGTTGTCAGCACATTCAACTATGTAAAGAAAAAAGTATTTAATAAGATTATTTCATTCATTCAGATCTAGGATGTGCTATTTTAGTGTTCCCATTGTTGCAAATGTTTCTTAAAATCACGTAATTTTGAAGGAACGCAAAGGCGAACTGAGTTATTGCACACGAGCGCTTCACAGAGGAGGCGTTCCCTAACAGAAATATGCAGATGTTTGCTAGAACACGCCAATAGGATCTCGCTAGCTCGTGCTTGGCTCTGCCCACTATGACTCATCTGTTCCCTTTGGAAACGACCAGCTGTGGTCTATCTTGGTTTAGTTATAAAAAATCATTGGTGCAACCGTCCGTGCGTTCAGGGATCCTTGGGATGGCCCTACCCCATTATATGAGAAGGGCGGTGCTTAATTTGAACTGGATCCTCCGGTACCTCTCAGTTTTGTAGTCTATGGTTCCGGAACCCATTTGCCAGAATCAGGTAGCCTACCTCTTGTGGCAAGAAAAATAATTTCCACTGTTTGCAATGTAAAAATCCTAATAAAAGCAATCAGAGTAATTACATTTAGATTCCTCTGTAATTGTCATGCCCCCTAAAAAAACATAATGTGAAAACGTGCATGATATTCTAAGAATTGGTTAATGTTGGGCCGTCCTGGGTTTATGGTTTGCGCAACATTGTAGCCTAGACCAAGGCGTGGCCATTGCTGTGGTGAGAGAGAGAAGCACGCCTGTATCTCTCACAGAAATACAATGACATTCACTTTCTATGATCTCTCTCCCTCTCTGTGCTGTTATAGACATAAGCCGGCAACTCTCTTCTCTCCAGCATTGCACTTCATCATTTATCTCCTAATAGAATAATAGCAGTGGGAAGTGTGCTGGAGGTGCTGCAGCACTCTGCAGTCTGTTCTGAAAGATATTAAATAATTCCCAATACTACACCAGGAGTAAGACTAGAATTTCGCCACAGAGGATCCATAGCTAATTTTTAAAAATAGCCTAGCTGTGGATTGTGTGTAGCCAAATCACAAGGCATGCCTAACGTGTGGCAAATCTGTCAGTTAACAGCATGCAGCCAAAACAGGCCTTTAGCAAATATTTATAATACAATCGCTGGAAAACACAGGTTGTAAAGCAAATGGATCCTGCTGGAAATAAAATACTAATGTCTGTATGTTCCCAAGTTATCAACTTCTAAATAGGCCTATTGAACGAACAGCATTGTTTAAAAAAGTAAAGCAAGAGAGAGATAAGCTTTTGGCCGGTGAGTGAGCTGCACATCATTGGGTGAGTCAGTGAAACTGGAAAGCTTTTTTAGGACTATATCTTCCTCCTCATATTGCACAATGTGTTTCTCTGCACACTTAGGGGCCTCGGCTATTGATGGATTCAAGACAAGGTCGTTTTTATTGATCTCAGATTCTCAGTGTCAAAGTAGCCTGTCATTTTGGTCATTTGTGAGGTATTAAAAAAGATTCTGCTAAAGTCTCCAGTCATCTAAAATGATGTAGAACTGCATGAAATCCATTTATAAAAAGAACACATTTTTCCCGGACTCTAGGCTACAAAAAATGTACTCCATGTGTGTAACTTCTGCTAGCGGCTCCACACCACTGCTCTATGCCCGTACGCGAAAGCCATGATAATGCATGCAATGCTTTGTTATAAAGGTTGTTTGTTTTTATCCGTTCTGGTACCTCAGAGCCCCCCAGGTCACCCCCTTCTCGGACTCACTTTTGGTTCCGGCACCACCCAATTTACAAATGAAGCACTGGAGAAGTGGGTAGCTGCCGCTGCCTCCTCCGGGACACTTCTCCTTTGCATAAAGTTAATCAGGCTGTTGATTGTGGACTGTGGAATGTTGTCCCACTCCTCTTCAATGGCGGTGTGAAATTCCTGGATAATGGGGGGAACTGGAACAAGCTGTGGTACACGTTGACCCAACCCTCCCAAACATGCTCAAAGGGTGACATGTCTGGTGAGTATGCAGGCCATGGAAGAATTGGGACATTTTATTGATGGAGGTGGATTAATGGCAGGACAATGGGCCTCAGGATCTTGTCATTGCATCTCTGTGCATTCAAACTGCCATCGATAAAATGCAATTGTGTTAGTTGTCTGTAGCTTATGCCATCCCATTCCATAACCCTGATACCACCATGTGGCACTCTGTTCACAACATTGACATCAGCAAACCGCACGCCCACACAACGCCATACACGGTGGTCAGCAGTTGTGAGGCTGGTTGGGCATACTGCAAGATTCTCTAAAACAACATTGGAGGCAGCTAATGGTAGAGAAATTAACCTAACATTATCTGGCAACAGCTCTGGTGGACATTCCTGCAGTCAGCATGCCAATTGCACGCTCCCTCAAAACTTGAGACATCTGTGGCATTGTGTTGTGTGAAAAACTGCACATTTTAGAGTGGCATTTTTGTATTTGTTAGGGATCCCCATTAGATGCTGCCATGCAGCTACTCTTGTCCCCAGCACAAGGTGCACCTGTGTAATGATGATCATGCTATTTAATCAGCTTCTTGATATTTCCCCACCTGTCAGGTGGATGGATTATCTTGGCAAATGAGAAATGCTCACTACCACCTACTGTACTGGTGTGTGAGGCCATTCACAGACTACATACATTAAATTCATTGATACAGTAATTAATACAAAATGTCCCTGCCAAGTATTAGCCCGCTCTAAAAAATGTGAGGGAAAATGTTCTTGGTTCGTGCAGGTGACTGACCTCCTCAGACCAATTGGCAGTACGCCCAGAACATTGTTCTGGGAACCAAAAGGGATATCTCAGTTTCAAGGTCTCAGCTTGGAGAGAAGAAGCCTTGTGAGGTATTGGTCGGTCACATGCAGGAACTAAATGTTAATGATGAATTAATTATTAATAAGCTAAATCATGCAAATATAACTTGTCTGTGTAAGCAGTATATAGGACAACTAACGGGACTCCCCCGGCAAAGCTCCCGACCGACGTGTATTATGGTGCTTTTAAATTTGTTGGAACCTCTCCAGCTTGCTGATAAAAAATGATTATTCATTTAAGTTTGACTTTCAGTCCCTTCGTGGCGATTTTCCACGACAAAAACCGACCACCCCATTCCACTATTTAACCCCATCTAGTCCTACGCCAGACCACTACCACTCAACACCCCCTGCAGCTGTTCTGCTGTAAATCCTCGCAATCCCAAGTAGTTCTCTGCCGCTGCCACCACTGCCTCTATTTTCTGTGACTTTAGATCGATTTCTGCAGTACAATTGACAACCATTGCTATAAATGCTAAAACTCCCACCTTACTGAAGCACATATTCTTCCCATCTCTCTCTTGGTCTCTGCCTACTCACAGGAATCCTCTCAAGATCCCTCACCCTGTACCCATCTTCCTCTACCACTCTCTTCACTGCTTCTGCATACAACACGTTCTGTACTAGTGTAACCCTGGCAACCTCAATCTGCCTTTCTCTCACCTGACACCTCAGATCTCCAGCCCGTTAGCACCCCCACAACTAACACACAGAACTTTCTCCACCGATACCACTCACTACAAATCTCACTCCCACTGGGCCAGAATCATCCTTATCATCCTTGGAACGAGGCCCGAACTCTGAGTTCCTCACCGCAGGTAATTCATCCTCACTCTCGCCAGGTTCCATCTCTGAGCTACTGGAGGACGTATCCCTCTTTATACACTAGACGATAACCTCCCTCACCACACTGCTTCCCTCTACACTCAGCTCCTTCTCAGCGGTCATCACTGCACCTGCCACCACAGTTAATTCATCCTCACTCTCATCACTTTCACTTTCCTCCTGTAGCTCTTCTAAAAGTTCTGTGTGATCTTCCATTCCATATTCACTCAAAACATATTCCACTTTTCTCCTTTGTCCATGTCCACCATCTTCTCCTTCATCAGATCTTCCAGAAGGTTTGTGCATCCCCCACTGCAATCCCGCATTCCACTTTTTTTATTGATTTTATAACTGTGTAAATCTCTCTAGGACAAGGTGACTTTTGTCAAAATATTTGCCTGTATTTACCCCTACAAAATTGAAATGGTAATTAGCTGCTAATGTGGCTATCATAAAGAACTACAAATGCCATTATATTCTGGACAAAATTGCTGAATCGAGTCAAAGGTAAGGATCTCTGGGTTAACTATCTAATGTTAGCTAAATTTAGTAATGAATAAATAGGCTACATTTATTTAAATGGTCAATTCTGTGAACTGTCTTGTGCAAGTTTTAAATTGACACAATACCTGTTAGCAAAGGTGTCAGCTAGAGATGACGTGCAGGAGATTGCAGTGATTTGTTGTTTTGCATGATGTCTACTATGATGATAATTAGAGTTTTATAATCTGAGAGGATATAGAGCTGAATATATTGCTAAAAGTCACGCCAGGGTAAGCCTACACAAAACAGCCCTTATTTTAAGTGTTTCTAAAACGAATAAAAATGAACCTTGGAGGACTCAGAACCCGAGTAAAAGGGAGTATTCATGTTACTCGTCAACATTTAAATCATATTCTCATGTAGACTACTTTTTAGTTTCTTGCATATTGCTTCCCAATGTAGCAGGAAGTGGATATGATACTATTGTTTTGAATGGCCAGTAAAGGGTCTGAATACTAATGTAAATATGATTGTTCAGTTGTTGTTGTTTTTGCTTTGTCATTATGGGGTGTTGTGTGTAGATTGATGAGTGAAAAAAACAATTTAATCAATTTTACAATAAGGCTGTAACGTAACAAAATGTCGAAAAAGTCAAGGTGTCTGAATACTTTCCGAATGCACTGTATATAGACAGGTGTGTGCCTTTCCAAATCATGTCCAACAAACTTAGTTAGATAGAACCTGCTCTTACCCTGAGAAACAGATTTCCCAATCTTCTCCTCCTCTTCTTCATCTTTAATGTTGACATTCAGCTCCAGTGTTTGACTGCAGTCTTCCAGCTTCACTGATGCCATCTCTGGATCCTGCAGTAAACTGGGCTCCACTGTCACAATCAGGACCCAGTGACTGTAGGTTTGGACTGTAGGTGTGGAAGGAGAGAGACAGGCTGGGTTTCTCCTCACTGTTGATGTTACAGGCCTCAGACTTAATCTGAATCGGCCAGTAGTAATATAGAGAGCACAGACACAAAAGTTAGTGTTGACAGTTCTGGCACTTTCTTTATTCTCTAAAAATATTTTCACTTTTTTCTTGTTCAATTATCTAATTCAGTGTTTGACTTGGACTGAAATAGGTGCCAATACTCATTTTGGGTGCCGGTACTGTTTATATTAAAGGTGCAGGAGCTCCACAATACTTTTGAGCTAATACCTAACCTATAGTAGATAAATGCATAAATGACTCAAAATCCATTTAGTACAAGGTTACAGCTTGTTTTTGACAGCACTATGTGCTAATTTCCTGAAGAACCTTGTCTTCACTGTATTACTTCAATCAAAAACCAATTGTATTTCCTGTTCACAACATAGCAGCATTTATTGATAAAGACAGAAACAACAGAATGTGTCTGAATATTAGTACACATGTAGAAAACTGATAATCATTACATTCAGCTTCAAAACAGTAGTGCGACCGTGAAATTGTCTCTATCTGATGCACCCGCACTGTCCTCACTGAAGTCCGTCGACGCTGACCGAGAGTAGCCGCCATTTTACCAGCTTGGGAATTTTACACAAAACCAATAATATGCTAAACGAACTCAGAAATCTCAAATAAATTGATTATTTATTAAACTGACATGATTCAATTATGTACATTCACTCAGACAAACCCAAAATATCTAGCTATGTGACTTGTAAAATCGTTTTTATCACGTTCTTTCACTCACTCGTTTTGACACAAAAATAACACATCAAACCTTTACCAAACGTGATAATACATTAACGGATGTGTTAACTAGCATGGTATGACATGTTCTTTCGACATTAGAAAGTTTAAACGTGCTATTACATACCTCTAGTAATAAATAGAAACGGACACAAAGGTTATCTTCTTGACTGCACAGTTCTGGCGCTTTCTTTATTGTGAAGAATGGTGCCGCCTGCCCGGAACTTCCTGTTCCCTCACTACTAACGGTCCGTGCATTCCGAGATCAGATTACAACATTTCATTAAATTACTAAAAAAGTGTAAACTGTAGCAATTTATTTCCCTTTATAGTTTATTAGCCTAAGCATGACCTTCATCCACATCATTTCTCTAGGATTGGAACCGGTTCAGGGAACAGAACTGTTACAATTATAGTTTCAAGCAGCGTATTGGTAGTTCGTTAACATGCTACCTGACTGATCAACAATTATAGGTACAAGCTAATAACAAGGTATATATGCTATTTTATTGAACAAGCAACTTAACTCAAATAATGATGTGTGCGCTAGGCATCTCTCTCCAGCTCTCTCCAGGTTGTTGTGCTGCTTGGCTGGCCTGCTGCTGCCTGTGCACGAGCTGAGCGCCTGCTGCTGACGTCACTCACAATGCACTTTTGCAGCCAGCCATGTGTGTTGTGACTGAGTGTGTGACAGATAAAATCGTTTTAGTGTCATTTAGAGGGAAAACGTGTGCATTTTAGTGTTTGAGTCACTTTTCAAAAGTTGCTAAAAGTTCAAAATAAATTTTTTAAAGTAGCTACATTTGTTGCTAGGTGCTGTTTGAAAAAAAAGTTGCAGGGTAGTCTGAAAAGTTGCTAAATCTAGCAACAAAATAGCTAAGTTGGCATCACTGGGCCCTACACCATTACATGAGAACAGGGTATCTGCCGCTGCCTCCTCCTCCGGGACACTTCTACTTTGCATAGAGTTGATCAATCTGTTGATTGTGGCCTGTGGAATGTTGTCCCATTCCTCTTCAGTGGCTGTGTGAAGTTGCTGTATATTGACGGGAACTGGAACAAGCTGTGGTACACGTCGATCCAACCCTCCCAAACATGCTCAATGGGTGACATGTCTGGTGAGTATGCAGGACATGGAAGCACTGGGACATTTTCAGCCTCCAGGAATTGTGTACAGATCCTTGTGACATTGGGCCCTGCATTATCATGCTGAAACATGACGTGATGTCGGCAGGACAATGGGCCTCAGGATCTTGTCATGGTATCTCTGTGCATTACATTTTCCATTGATAAAATGCAATTTTGTTCCTTCTCCGTAGCTTATGCCTGCCCATACCATAACCCTGACACGAACATGGGGTACTGTGTTCACGACATTGACATCAGCAAACCACTCACCCACACACATTTTTACATTTAAGTCATTTAGCAGACACTCTTATCCAGAGCGACTTACAGTTAGTGCATACATTAAATATATATAAAGCCTTAGACCACTGCGCCACTCGGAAGAACACCACCATACACATGGTCTGCAGTTGTGAGGGTGGTTGGGCATACTGCCAGTTTTACTAAAACAAAGTTGGAGGCAGCTTATGGTATACAAATTACCATTAAATTATCTGGCAACAGCTCTGGTGGACATTCCTGCAGTCAGCATGCCAGTTGCATACTCCCTCAAAACTTGAGACATCTGTTGCATTGTCAGTGGTAGAAAAAGCACCCAATTGTCATACTTGAGTAAAAGTAAAGATACCTTAATAGAAAATGACTCAAGTAAAACTGAATGTCACCCAGTAAAATACTACTTGAGTAAAAGTCTATAAGTATTTGGTTTTAAATATACTTCACTATCAAAAGTAAAAGTAAACGTATGAATCATTTCAAATTCCTTATATTAAGTAAACCAGATGACACCATTTTTTATTTTATTTTCTATTAATGGATAGCCAGGGGCACACTCCAACACTCAGACATCATTTACAAATTAAACGTGTTTAGTGAGTCCGCCAGATCAGAGGCAGTAGGGATGACCAGGGATGTATGTCCTGTGTAGCTCAGTTGGTAGAGCATGGCGTTTGCAACGCCAGGGTTGTGGGTTCGTTTCCCACGGGGGGATAGTATGAAAATGTATGCAATCACTAACTGTAAATGACTAAAATGTAATATTTTTCATTCGGAATGTAGTCGAGTAAAAGTTGTCCAAAATATAAATAGTAAAGTACAGATACCCCAAAAAACGACTTAAGTAGTACTTTAAATTATTTTTACTTCAGTACTTTACACCACTGGGCATTGTGTTGTGTGACAAAACTTCACATTTTAGAGTGTTTTTTTTTTTTTTACGGGGTATCTTATATATCCCAGCTTTACATAGGGTGGAAGATAGGCTTACCCTGGCGTAACGTTTTGATAACAGTGTAAATCTCTCTAGGACAAGGTGACTTTGATAAATATATTCACCTGCATTTACCTCCCAAAAATTAAATGCTAATTAGCTGCTAATGTGGCTATCCTAAAGAACTACAAATGCCATGATGATCTGGACAAGACTGCCGAATCGAGGCAAAGGTAAGGATCTCTGGATTAACTATATAATGTTAGCTAAATGTAGTAATGAATAAATAGGCTACATTTATTTAAATGGACAATTCTGATGGGGGGCACTTACCCCACGACTTTAAAAAACTCCCCTTTTCTAAAAAAAAACATTTAATTAAATAACTCAAAAAGTGTAAACTGTAGCAATTTATTTCCCTTTATAGTTTATTAGCCTAAGCATGACCTTCATCCACATAATTCCCCCCCCCCCCCCCCCAAATGTTGCTTTTTTGTGTCAGCAATTAGACATTGTTCTTAGGGGGGGGCGAGTTACCCCCTAGTACCCTAGCGCCAGTCTCCTCTAGGTACATAGGATGGCTACTTCCCAACCAGAACCCTGGCCTGATGCGAACGTGAGTAGATTACGTTGAAAACAACGGTCGGCCATCTTGGAGACAGTCTCTACCTCTTATACCTCAGTGGTCAGGCGGGCACCATTCTTCAGATAAAGAAAAAAGAGCTAAAACTGTGCTGTCAAGACAATAGCTGTTGTGTCCGTTTCAAATGTATTACTACAGTTATGTAATAGCACGTTTCAGCTTTCTAATTTAGAAAGAACATTTCATAACATGCTAGGTCACAAATACGTCAAGGTATTATCAAGTTTGGTAAAGGTTTTAGCTACGTGTTATTTTTGTGTCAAACCGAGTGAGTGAAGAACGTGATAAAAACTATTTTACAAGTCACATAGCTAACTAGAGACTTTGGGTTTGTCTGTGTGATTGAATGTACATAATTTCATCAAGATAATTTAATAAATAATCAATTTATTTGAGATTTCTGAGTTCGTTTACATCAACATACTTCACTTCAGACAGTACGGATGCATTAGAGAGAGAGAGAAGTTGACGGTTGCACTACTATTTTGAAGCTGCCTGAATGTAATGTCCAGCAGTTTTCTACATGTGCTGTAATCTAGGGTTGAAACCTGTTCAACCGAAAAAGAAAGTCAAAAAGAACCGGAAACTAAAGTGTTCTATACTTTTCAGGAATAGCAGTCATTTTAAAAGCATGGAATCCAGGTAATAACGTTATTTTACTTTCCTGGCATAAAATGTAAATGTAAAATTGTTCTCCAGTCCCACAAAAATCGCAACAACCCAGGTAACAAGGACCGTAACTGAGACATTTGTAACATTCCCCTTAAGTCTTCCAGAGGTACTGCATGTCATAGCCTGTTTGGGACATTACAGGCACATTCATAACGTTTCTAATAAGTATTATAGAGGTTATTGTCTTGTTTTGTATGCTTTGTACAAAATAATAAAATGCAGGACGACAGGATATTTATAAACGTAGCTCTTTATTAACTAGCTATAACTGGCATGTCCATGTGTCTCCGGCCATGATCATCTTTTAGAATGACCTCACCACCTGGGTGGTCTTAACCAATCATAGCACAGTATGATATGACAGTAGAATGCATCCAATTACAATTCAGTATGCTGACACATATGAATATTACATCCCCCTTCTTTAAAAAAAAGAAAAAATATGTAGAACAATAAAGCGTTTCTTTTGAATATATGCTCTGTAGTTTGAACTCGAGGTAAGTAACCATTTAAACTGCACCAACTGCATCAACATAACAGACAAACAATGATTCAGCATACTGTTACTTTTAGAACAAACATTTCTCAGCAACTCAGCTTTTCACTGTAGCAATGACATCTCAACATATCAAACAAATACCATACCAAAGCATTTCAAGTTAACTTTCAATAACAAGTTTACAGTCTGGAACTCTTTCAGGGCAGCGATCTGCCTACACCCTTTGACATTTCACAGGTCTAGGACAGCTCTAGGCTTGACCTCTCTTCCTGACCTTGTGTGATATGAAGCTGGGCATGCTTCTGTGTCAGTCAACAGTTCTTGTGGTGTTGCAGGTAAGTATGGTGTATGTTGTGTTGTGTCTGTGTTTAGTCCACCCCGTTCTCTTTCAGGGGAACAGTTCATATCGTCAGTGTGTTGTTCTTTTGTGTTCAGTAGGTGACGACGATTGCGGCGGTACACCGCTCCTTCTGCGGTGCGAACGAGATATGAACGTTCAGTGTCAGCTGGTTGGATGACGACTGCTGGCTTCCAGTAGCCATGCTCCTGGATTCTAACTGACTCTCCGTCGTTCAGTGGTGGCAGTGGTCTGGCTGACCTGTCGTAGTATCGCTTTTGCTGTTGTTGTCTCTGTGCACGTTTTGCATGCACTTCCTTGTAGCTGACGACCTCAGGTTGCAGCTGCTGGTTGGTGCTGGGAAGGATTGAGCGAAGTCTGCGGCTCATCAACAGCTGGGCTGTTGATTTGAAGTTGTCAACTGGAGTGTTGCGGTATTCAAGGAGACTGAGGTAGGGGTCTCTCTTGTCTGCTTTTGCTTTGTCCATGAGTGATTTAGCGATCTGCACAGATTTTTCAGCAAGGCCATTACTTTGAGGGTAATGTGGGCTTGTGGTGACGTGTGTGAACTCCCATGCTTTTGTGAAGGATTCAAACTCATTTGATTTGTAACAGGGCCCATTGTCAGATATTAAAGTCTCTACAATGCCATGCCTGGCAAAGGCTGCTTTCACCTTGTGTATCACAGCTGCAGATGTGGTGCTGTGAAGCTTGTCGAGTTCGAAGTATCTGCTGTAGTAGTCCACTGTTATAATGTAGTCCTCGTTGTTCCACGTGAACAGATCTGTTGCCACGACCTGCCAGGGTCGGTCTGGGATACGGTGAGGTAACATTGGCTCTTTGGTGTTTGAGGGGCGTCGTTCAAGACAGGTGGGGCATTTACCAACCATGTTTCTCTATTTGTTTGCACATTCCGGGCCAAAACAAAATGTCCCGTGCTCTCTGTTTGCACTTTTCCATGCCCATGTGTCCAGCATGGATCTTTGTCAAAATCTCTTCTCTGAGACTGGTAGGAATGATGATTTTCTCTCCTTTGAAAATTATTCCGTTGATCTGTGATAGTTCGTCACGATGGTTCCAGAACTCTGAGACGCTCTGAGGGCATTTTCTCCTCTCCTCAGGCCATTCTGACTGTATGACTTTCCTCAGCTGTGTGAGTTGTGTGTCTTTTTCTGTTTCTGCTCGGATCTCCTTCAGTTTTGTGTCACTAACTGGTAAGTTGCTGTACACGGTGTGCACCTGCATGTCCATGCCTTCACTGAGGCTGCTGTCCTTGTAGGTAAGAAACTTCCTGGAGAGTGTGTCTGCAACAGGGATGTCTTTGCCTGGACGGTGAGTGATTGTGAAGTCGTATTTTTGTAGTTGAAGGATCATTGTCTGTAGCCTTGGCGGGGCTGCGGCTAACGGTTTCCTCATGATTGACTCGAGGGGCTTGTGGTCTGATTCCACAATGACTTGTTGTCCATAGACATACTGATGGAAACGCTTACATCCGAACAGAATGGCGTACAGCTCCTTTTCAATTTGAGCGTAGTTGATTTCACAGTCTGTGAGAGATTTGGAAGCGTAGCCGATGGGTTTTCCTTCTTGCAGTAGCACTGCCCCTAGTCCATACTTTGACGCGTCCACCTGGAGTCTGAGCTCTTTGTTGGGGTCGTAGTAGGCAAGGATTGGTCCTGGTTCTCTCGTGATCAAGTCTTTCACTTTCTGGAAAGCGATGTCGTGTTGGTTGTCCCAGAGGAACTCACTGGACTGCTTTAGCAGCTGATGCAGGGGTGCATTAGCATTGGAGAGGCTGGGTGCGAACTTGGCTAAGTAGTTGACCATGCCAAGCACTGTTTCCAGCTCTGCGCGGTTCTTTGGTGGCTCCATTTCCTTTATGGCTGAGATCTTCTGCGGATCTGGCTTGATTCCATTCGCTGTGAGAAGATGTCCGAAGTAGCTGACCTCTGTAGCGCCGACTGTGCTCTTCTCGGGGTTGAGCCGGACTCCTCTCTCGCGGGACCTTTGCAGCATCGCGTTGAGGTTTCTGTCGTGTTCCTCTTTGGTTCGACCATAGACAAGGATGTCGTCCACAATTGCCACGACTCCGTCGAGGCCTTCGTACACCTCGTCGATCTTTCGCTGAAACTCGTCTTGAGCTGAGATAATCCCAAAAGGCAGGTGACGGAACCTGTAGCGTCCAAACGGTGTGTTGAACGTTGTGAGCTTAGATGACTCTTCTGTGAGCTTGATAGCCCAGTAGGCTGATCTGGCGTCCATGACACTGAAGTAGCGTGCGCCCGCTAGCTTGTGTGTGATGCCATCTAGCGTCGGTAAGGGGTAATGGGGGCGTTTGATAGCCTTGTTCAAGTCTCTTGGGTCGAGACATACTCTGAGCTTGCCTGTGCGTGGTTTCTCCACCACCACTAACGCGTTGACCCAATCCGTCGGTTCTGTAACCTTGGTGACGATGTCAGATTGCTCCATGCTCTCCAACTCTTTCTTCAGACGGGCGCGGAGAGCAAGTGGAATCTTTCTCGGTGGGTAGACCACAGGGGTTGCGTCTGGGTCAAGGTGAATGGTACATTCTCCTGGGAATAGTCCTATTCCTGTAAAAACATCAGCAAACTCCTCCATGACATTCTCTATCTCTACTGGTGCTGTCACTGATAAAACTAGCTTGATAAGGTCCATGTCTAAACATGCTTTAAGACCTAGCACTGCAGGTGCTCGAGTGTCAACAACGTAAAAGTCCAACATCATGTCCCTTTCCTTGTATTTGCATTTGAGAGTGCATGTGCCTTTTACTGGGAGCTGTTCACCACCATTACCAGTCAGTCTGTGCGTGGTGGGCTGTAGCTCACACTCAGATGTCAAGCTTCTGTACTTACTCAGAGGAATAATGTTTACTTGTGCACCAGTGTCTAGTTTGAATTTTAGCTCTGTGCCTTGTCTTCCTATCTCAATGTCAGCAAAGGCTTGCTCTGTCTCTGATATCTGACTTTTCTGTGTCACTGAATCAATAAACAGTTCATCAGCATTTGACTCTTTGATTGACATTTCATCTTCACTCACTGTATGTACTGTTTTTCCACGGTAAACTCTGCACACTTTTGCAAAGTGATTCCATTTTCCACATTTAGTACACTGTTTGCCTTTAGCTGGGCAATTCCCCTGTTCGCCATGCACTTTGTATCCACAATATCCACATGTTTTGGGGCGTTTGGAGTCTGTGTCGCTCTGTTTTGGAGTTCTGTCTGTCTCCGCTCTGAAACATGCTCTCTGGGCACTGGAGGTGTGCTTTGATGTCTGCCTGACTGCGTGCACTGCTTGTTCACGTGATGCGCTCGTGCTGCCGCCTGAAATGGTTTTCATCTGAACCTGTGCTAGCTCGTGAGATCTGGCTATGTCGATAGCTTTGTCCAGCGTTAACTCTGATCCAACATTCAAAAGTTTCTCTCTCACTCGCGGTGAGTGTATTCCAAATACAATACGGTCCCTGACCATCTCATCCTTGTTTGCATAATCACAGTCTTTCACAAGCAGACGCAGCTCAGTGACAAACTGTTCAAACGATTCGCTAGGGCCTTGTACTTTCTCATGGAATTTGTACCTAGCGAAAATTGTATTGGTCTTTGGCACAACATATGCTTCATAACGATCGTAGTATGTTTTCAGTACCTTTGATTCAGCCTCGGTAAGTGTCCATGTGTTGTAAATGTCTCTCCCTTTTTCACCGATCCAGAGGAGCAGGTAGCTGCACTTTTCCTCTTCTCCTCTTTCCTTCAGAGGACCCGTGAACATCAGCTCCACATGCTGTTTGAACTTACGCCATGCATTGGGTAGATTTGTAGACCCCCAATCCATTCGAGGTGAAGGAACTCCAGCAAAATCCATCTTTTAGTCCTTTTACTCTGACACCATGTCTTGTTTTGTATGCTTTATACAAAATAATAAAATGCAGGACGACAGGATATTTATAAACGTAGCTCTTTATTAACTAGCTATAACTGGCATGTCCATGTGTCTCCGGCCATGATCATCTTTTAGAATGACCTCACCACCTGGGTGGTCTTAACCAATCATAGCACAGTATGATATGACAGTAGAATGCATCCAATTACAATTCAGTATGCTGACACATATGAATATTACAACTACTACACGTATAATTCAAGTCATACCTTTATTGTCATTCATGCTCTTATTTTTAACCTAGTAGTTTTGCAAAAGTGTAACCTGCATCAATTCTAGGAAATATTGGAATAACGTGCTTAAGAGGAGCCCTGACATGCACAACAGGATAACACAACTACCACATTTTCAATTGACAATCATTGATTTAAATGGATGTGGTCAATAGATTTGTATAGGCATATATACTAATTTAATTTAACTTGTAAGCCAAGGTTGGATTAGTAGGTCTATGCAACATGCACCTGGATAACCGCGTCATGAATCGGAACGGGCTCCAACGTCCTCATATACACATTATGACAAAATAAAGATCTTAATATTTCACGAAATAAAGACATAGAAGAAAACAGGTTCTAGAAACTCAATTTCTCCATGGCAATAGAATGTAAACATGTAAATTGCGCCAAACATAACCAAATATCGCCTACAACTCAATTCTCAGCGCAGCATATTGGACGACTCCACAGGCATTGATCATTCGCGACTTTAAGTCATTCCTGTTATCTCTAGAGCATCCCGTATATTTATAGCGCTGCATTTCGTCCCCCTCTGACCATGGATAGGGTTGGGAGCATTCCTGAGTTCACTTATGGTCCCACTAAGGTAATCTTAGGAGATATTCCTTTTGGCATACTGTAAATGCCTGTGCATAATGTACCTAATAAAGCATACTTATTTTAATTATCTTCAAAGGAATTCTGTAGAAGCAGCCTTTATTTTCAGACTCTGCAGGCCTGCTGGGAGGAAGCATATTACAATAAACAGGTAAGATTCATCCCACAAAAACAGTAACCACAGAAAAAAAGAGATAGATTTAATCCCAAAACAAGAGTTTTATTTCAAGACAGTTTAGAGAAGATGGTCATAAGAGTTTTTAATATCACTTGCAAATTGTGAGACATGAGCAGTTGTGAAATGTTGCGAGAGGCCCTTCTGAAAGCACATTATATGGTCTTTAGTGGCACGGTTTCACACCTTACCTCATCTTGCAGAAGAAGTTCATGGTCCACTATCTGCTGCTCCAGAGTCGAGGCCAGGTCTCGCCCCATGTCACCATGGAGCACATGAGCGACTGGCTGGTGTCTCAGGGCAAAAAATCCCTTAGGGAGAGGTGAGTACCACGTCAGCTCTCACCTTCACTGCCATTCTCTGTCACCAGCAGCACTCCAGGAGGTGTGGGTAAAATAAACAACAGATAAATAGGAAGCCAGGAAAGTTGAAATGCTTTGTGTTTTATTTGAAGGGTGTGGAAGGAAACCCTGGAGGAGGGGAACGAACTCGCTCGGCTGGTAAGAGAATGAGAGTTAGAGACTTAGACTATCAGTCAGTGAGCTCCTTTCTAGCCTTTCAACAACTAGTCAGTACAGCAGAATATATCTGTTGTGAAATTACACTAATGGGACTTCCTGTTTCCTACGGCAGACCTGGGAAGTAAACACCTGCCTAAAAATGATTGACATGGAGCACAAGGCTGTCTGCAAGCTCCGCCGCTCTATGCACACCACCTCTCCAGCTGGAGCTGACATGTGAGTTCCATGTACTGCCCTGCATACAGCTTGCTCCATTCATCTACACATCTGGAGCTATGCAGAAAATAACTAGGGCAGTGTTCTCTGTGTGAACATTGCACATCGTTTAGCTTTCTCTGCTGCTTTTTGTTGATTTCAGCGACCCCAAGGTCCACATCATTGTGGAGAGAGCTGTGAGGAGCATTCTGGACAAGCTGTCCAATAAGCCCTGTAGCAACCTGCTCAGCCCATCCCAGGTGGTGGTGGAGCTGGTGCCCAGGATCCTCCTGGCCCTGTGGCTTCAGCCAGAGGAAGGCCATTCAGATCACCCCATCCTCCTAAGCGGGATGGCTGTGAGTATGGTGGTGGCCGTAGGGGAGAAGCTCTCCAACACGTTGAAGGCCTCTTCTCCTCACACCCCTTTCTCCCGGGCTGCTGCTTTTGACTCTGTGAGGTCGATCCTCGGGAGAATCAGCCAGTCCTTCTCCCTGGATGACCTCAAGACCCCTTTTTTTATGAGCTCTGTCTGTGCCTTTGTGGCGGACGAGGTGAAAAGCTACTTCCAGCCTACTGCAGACACCCTGCGAGTTCCCCCTGTCCTAGTGGTGGCCTTCTCCGCCACACTACCAGCTGATATCCAAGCAGGTGAGTAGCACTCATAGAAAGCACTCTGACAGATGCCTTTTGTCATGACATCCTGGTGCCTTGTAGTAGTAGAGCCAATCAGGATTTTAATTGTCACGCCTAACACATATGCAGACCAGGCTTCTTCCCACCTGGAGGTTGTGGAAATCCCCCATAACACAGAGGCAGACCCAGCTTCTTCCCACCCGGAGGTTGTGGACATCACCCCTAACACAGAGAAAGACCCGGCTTCTGCCCACCTGGAGGTTGAGGGATTCACCCCTAACACAGAGTTTGACCCAGCTTCTCCCCACCTAGATGTTGTTGACATCACCCGTAGCAGAGAGGAAGACCCGGCTTCTTCCCACCTGGAGGTTGCTGACAAAACCCGTAGCACAGAGGCAGACCCGGTATCTTCCCACCTGGAAGTTGAGGACATCACCCCTAACACAGAGGCACACCTGGCTTCTTCCCATCAGGAGCTTGTGGACATCACCCCAAACACAGAGGCAGACCCGGCTTCTTCCCACCTAGAGATAGCGGTCATCAACCCTAACAAAGAGGCACACCTGGCTTCTTCCCACCTGGAGATTGTGGACATCACCCCAAACACAGAGGCTGAGACGGCTTCTACCCACCTGAAGTTTGTGGACATCACCCCTAACACAGAGTTAGACCCGGCTTCTTCCTATCAGGAGGTTGTGGAAACCACCCCTAACACAGAGGCTGAGACGGCTTCTACCCACCTGAAGTTTGTGGACATCACCCCTAACACAGAGTCAGACCCTGCTTCTTCCCACCGTATGGTTGTTGACATCACCCATAACTCAGAGGCAGACCCAGCATCTTCCCACCTGGAGGTTGTGGACATCACCCCTAACACAGAGGCAGACCCGGCTTCTTCTCACCTGGAGGATGTGGACATCACCCCTAACAAAGAGGCACACCTTGCTTCTTCCCACCTGGAGGTTGTGGACATCACCCCTAACACAGAGGCTGAGACGGCTTCTACCCACCTGAAGTTTGTGGACATCACCCCTAACACAGAGTCAGACCCGGCTTCTTCCCACCGTATGGTTGTTGACATCACCCATAACTCAGAGGCAGACCCAGCATCTTCCCACCTGGAGGTTGTGGACATCACCCCTAACACAGAGGCAGACCCTGCTTCTTCCCACCATATGGTTGTTGACATCACCCCTAACACAGAGGCAGACCCGGCTTCTTCTCACCTGGAGGTTGTGGACATCACCCCTAACAAAGAGGCACACCTTGCTTCTTCCCACCTGGAGGCTGTGGACATCACCCCTAACAAAGAGGCACACCTGGCTTCTTCCCACAAGGAGCTTGTGGACATCACCCCTAACACAGAGGCTGAGACGGCTTCTACCCACCTGAAGTTTGTGGACATCACCCCTAACACAGAGTCAGACCCTGCTTCTTCCCACCGTATGGTTGTTGACATCACCCATAACTCAGAGGCAGACCCAGCATCTTCCCACCTGGAGGTTGTGGACATCACCCCTAACACAGAGGCAGACCCGGCTTCTTCTCACCTGGAGGTTGTGGACATCACCCCTAACAAAGAGGCACACCTGGCTTCTTCCCACAAGGAGCTTGTGGACATCACCCCTAACACAGAGGCTGAGACGGCTTCTACCCACCTGAAGTTTGTGGTCATCACCCCTAACACAGAGTTAGACCCGGCTTCTTCCTATCAGGAGGTTGTGGAAACCACCCCTAACACAGAGACAGACCCGGCTTCTTCCCACCTGGAGCTTGTGGACATCACCCCTAACACAGAGACAGACCCGGCTTCTTCCCACCTGGAGCTTGTGGACATCACCCCTAACAAAGAGGCAGACCCGGCTTCTTCCCACCTGGAGGTTGTGAACATCACCCCTAACAAAGAGGCAGACCCGGCTTCTTCCCACCTGAAGGTTGTGGACATCAACCCTAACACAGAGGCAGAGCCAGCTTCTTCCCACCTGGAGGTTGTGGACATCATCACTAACACAGAGGCAGACCCAGCATCTTCCCACCTGGAGGTTGTGAACATCACTCCTATAACAGAGGCAGACCCGGCTTCTTCCCACCTGGAGCTTGTGGACATCACCCCAAACACAGAGGCAGATTCTGCTTCTTCCCACTTGGAGTTTGTGGACATCACCCCAAACACAGAGGCACATCCTGCTTCTTCCCACCTGGAGCTTGTGGACCTCACCCCTAACACAGATGCATACCCTGCTTCTTCACTCTTGGAGATTGTGGACGTCACACCTGAAGAAAAGCCTCTCATGGTGGCCGTCTACGCCACTCTGCCATCTGACATCCAAGCAGGTGAGTAAGACTTATAGAAAGCACTCTGACAGGTGCCGTTCATCATGATAACATGTAAAGTGTTGGTCCCATTTTTCATGAGCTGAAATAAAAGATCCCATTCAACTGGCCAGTGTTTAGAACCTACGGTTTGCATTTATTTACATTCTGTCCCGCTTTTGTCCCTTTCCAGAGGATGTTGCTGTGGTCACCCTGGACGTCACTCCACACGTCACCAAGGATGTGACCCTGGATGTTCCATGCAGGGCGAGGAAAGGGGCAGTCCAGCGTTTTTTTTGCAGGCTTTGGAGGGCAGTGTGCTGCTGCGCTTGCCACAAGGAAGAGGAGGAACAATATTAATTATTCATTAGACCAGAAACAGGATTGAACCATATGCCATTAAATTCTTTGCAATATAGTTGCCTTCAATTCTGATTTTCTTCTGTTTAATTCTTAATTAATTTCAGAACATTTCTCTAAACTTTGTGGAGTAGGTTGTATAAATAGGTGGGAAAAATCCCAATCCCAATTTTAATGCTTTTAATAATTAACTTATTACATTTTTTTAGATGTATTATTTGACAAAAAAGTGGAGGGCGCGACAAAAAAACTTTAATCATCATTGAAAACTCTTGCTCACTATTAAAAATGCATTGTTTTATTTAAGCAAGGTTAAAAGATTAACGTTTCGGCCTAGTCTATGACAATATGCAAGTTGTGTTTGCCCAGTTAAAGGGGGACCCAGACTCATCCTGGTTCTTGAGGGTTGCAGACACTGAATAATTATCATTTGAAATAAATGGCACTTTTCAAGTCTTGACTAAAAATCTTTAATGAATATGAATTTAAATACAATTGACTTGAGGATCAGAGCAGGCAGGCTGACTGGCTTGCCCTGAAGGCCCTCTGCCTCTACCTCTGTGTGGTTAATCTCAGCCAAGAGGTTGTATGGGTTGTCTGTCTCTCTCTGGGTGTGAATCACTATCACTATGACCTCTCGCTCCGCCTGCCCATTGGCCTTATTAGAAGGCTTCCCCTCTCATTCCTTGTTCACAGGAGCAGGGGTGATGGCATCCGGGGTAACCTCCTCCTCTCCTGTATCTAACCCATCTTTCTGGCTGTGAGTTCGACTGAGGTCACTCGTTCTCTCTCCCAGGGTGTTGGATAGTTTCTCCTCCTCTGTGTCTTGTGTATTTTCTACATTGTAGAATAATAGTGAAGACATCAAAACTATTAAATAACACATATGGCATCATGTAGTAACCAAAAACGTGTTACACATATCAAAATATATTTCAGATTTGAGATTCTTCAAAGTAGCCACCCTTTGCTTGATCACTGCTTTGTACATACAGAATAATACGAAATGTTCTGAGATCAGGTTGCGTTTTCACCTCCCCCGGTAAGAGGGGAATAAGGCAACCTCAGAGTTACATTCAAGGATACTTTATTGACACACACGGATGAAATGGACATGGAAAGGTAGTGGAATGATAGTGGTCCTGTAATGGACAGATAACAGGGCTAATGAATATGCACAATAACTGATAGCACAAGTAGAGCAACAACGCTATTAACAAAGGAAGGGCTGTATTAATGGCATAATGCTACCTGCGGAGTATTACACAACACAGTAAAACACAGAGAGGCAACTTACAATAGGCAATGGTAGTAAATATAAAGAACAACAAGTAAGAATGATATACATGTTACAAACTCACTTTGTGCACGTACACTATCCCACGGTATATCTGTGCATTCAAATTGTCATCGATAAATGCAATTGTGTTCATTGTCTGTAGCTTATGCCTGCCCATACCATAACCCCACTGCCACCATGGAGCATTCACAAGTTGACAACAGCCAACAGCTCGCCCATACGCTGCTTTACAAGTGGTCTGAAGTCGTGAGGCCAGTTAGAAGTACTGCCAAATTCTCTAAAGCCGCCTTGGCTTATGGTTGAGAAACTAACATAAACGTATCTGTTAACAGCTCTGGTGGACATTCCTGTAGTCCGTAAGCCAATTGCACGCTGCCTCAAAACTTGAAACATCTGTGCATTGTGTTGTGTGACAAAACTGCACATTTTAGAGTGGCATTTTATTGTCCTCAGCACAAGGTGCACCTGTGTAATTATCATGATGTTTAATCAGCTTCTTGATATGCCATATTTGTCAGGTGGATGGATTATCTTGACAAAGGAGAAATGCTCGCTTACAGGGATGTAAACAAATTTGTGCACACAATTTGAGAAAAATAAGCTTTTTGTGCGAACGAAATATTTCACGCTTTTATTTCAGCTCATGAAACATGGGACCAACACTTTACATATTGCGTTAATATTTTTGTTCAGTGTAGTTATTAGGTTGGGAGAATGGGATCCTATCTGGGCTAGCTAAAGCCAAATTCATGGTTAGTAGTATGACAGCGAAAAAATAACAAGACAAATTTAAACATCACAAATCTGAGGGGGCAGGTGACCCTGTGCCCCCTTTGGGCATGACGTCTCTGCTATCAACCACATCATTCTGTCTCCGTGAATATTCAAAACAGACACATTCATTCAGGTCTGGTACTGTTCCTACCATATAGATCAGGGATGGACAATTCCTGTCCTTGGGGGCCGGAGTGGTGTCACACTTTTTCCGCACACTCTCTAAAACACAAGGCCAAATATTCACTGGAGTTGCTTACCAAGATGACATTGAATGTTCCTGAGTGGCTTAGTTACAGATTTGACTTAATTCGGCTTGAAAACTTATGGCAAAAAAAATAAAATGGCTGTCTATATAATGTATATTGCATATATTTTACAATCCAGTTGTGCAAAGCTCTTGGAGACTTACCCAGAAAGACACAGCTTTAATCGACTCAGGGGTGTGAATATTTATGTAAATGAGATATTTCTGTATTTCATTTCCAATACATTTGCAAAAATTTCAAAAACGTGTTTTCACTTTGTCATTATGGGGTATTGTATGTAGCTGTGTGAGAGAAAATATTATAATTGAATCCATTTTGAATTCAGGCTGTAAGAAAATAACATGTGGAATAAGTTAAGGGGTATGAATACTTTCTGAATGCACTGTATATCTGCAAGAAAATGATAAATATGTGAATGTTTGAAAGGGGGTCATATAAACATTGCCTTATTTATATTTTTACAGACAATATTAAGTGAATTCTGTCTGAAATAGTCATGCTATAATGGGCATAGTTTCTCAGACCAAATTTCCATTCTGGATGAAACAAAGCAATCTGATCATGCTCCAGTCAAATACAGCTATAGGGAATGCCTATACATTGTCCAATCTCCTTCCACACATTGATTTCATTCTTCGCATCTTTATTCAGAAACAAACAAACTTGCTGTTTCAGTGTCTTGTTGCAGGTTGTGCAATGTTCAAAAGTGTGTGTGATATTAGCATTAACTTGTGTGTGTGGTGTCAAGTGTGGATGGTCCTATGTATGCAAATAGCCGAGATTGGATATTTCAGCACCATGGACAGCAGCGACATTGGGAAAGCGAGATCTGTAATTCAGCAACACATGACACTGGATAGCGGCTGTCTCAGGTGAACTTAATTTTTAATTTAATTAATTTTTTTATTTAGCAGACGCTCTTATCCAGAGCGACTTACAGGAGCAATTAGGGTTAAGTGCCTTGCTCAAGGGCACATCGACAGATTTTTCACCTAGTCGGCTCGGGGATTAGAACCAGCGACCTTTCGGTTACTGGCACAACGCTCTTACCCACTAAGCTAACTTGGCATTGGGAAAATACCATCTAATAGGAAACGAGGCATAGGAGGCAAAAAGACTGAAGGAGAAGACTTCCACAGGAACTCTATGCTTAACTGTTCTGCCACATTCATTTCAAATGTTACATTTTTCGATTTGTAAATAAAAGGGAACACATCTGCAAATAATGTAAATTGACTTTTCTAACTACACTGTACAGCTTTAGTGTGTCTGTGTCTCATAGGTACAACTGCAAGCAATTCGCTTCTCAAATCCTTCTCAAATGTCTGTTTAATGTGAGAAACTAAATTAAAAACAATCGTTAGACTAATACAATGCGTACTGTCACAAATTATTACTATTCCCAACAAGACAACGAAGTGATGGTCTTTACCCACCATGGAGACTTATAAAGGCTACTTCCCCCCCACCAAAAGTTCCCACGCAGAGCGATGTTGTTTACTACATCATTATGCATATGTAGCGTGGTTCGTTCTGCGTTGTGTACTTTTAATTAGGACACTGCCACAACTGGAATTCTGATGGTTGGATAATTTTTATTCGACCTGCACACGAAGAGACAAAAAAATGAAGTTAGCCCTTGGTGCAGCCACAGCTCTCGGGCACCTTGCTAGTTGAAGGTCAGGCAAAAGAGAACAGGTGCTGCATGCACACATTCAGTGCCTAACAACACACTATACAATACAAGTAAAATGATATACAACATAATTCTGACAAAATAAAAGACATACCTGTACACGAAGAGACAACACACAATAGGTTAGCCCTTGGTGCAGCCACAGCTCTCGGGCACCTGCGTGAGCACATAGAAACTCACTCAAACACTGCCCCAAATACTCCCGAGTTACAATAGGTACCCTAATTAGCGAGCTTGGTGAAAGTTGTTAACATACATCTTTATATTGTCCACATTGTAACAAAACCTGTAGTTGCGTAACAGCACTTTGTGTAACTTTACCACAGTTTTATGTTGACAAATTACGGTGCCAAGGACAACATACCTTGCTAGTTGAAGGTCAGGCAAAAGAGAACAATAAGAGGGTACATAAATACAGATAACCCGCGATGGACCAAACCAAAATATACACAACTTTTACAATTAGGTGTATTTACAATATATATATATAAAAATGTTTGTACACCAAAAAATTACATTAGCTATGCAGCTGTAATTAAATAAAAACCACATTGAATTATTATTATTATTATTATTATTATTAACTTATTAACATCCCCTCTTGACCTGGCCTAGTTGAACTGTCCTTGTGTGCAACTTGGTGCATAATCTAGGGGAACAACATCACACTACTACATTCACCCCTACTGTTTTACACTAGATTATAAACACAAAACAAAACACACTGTCACGCTCTGGCTCCGGGACTTTGTATTTTGAGCCAGGGTGTGTTCGTTTTGGTTGTGTTTTGTTTTGGTTGGGTTGTCATTGGTTTTGTGTTTCCCTTATTTGGTCAATGACTCCCAATCGGAGGTAACGAGTGTCAGCTGTCGGCTCGTTATCTCTGATTGGGAGCCATATTTAAACTGTCTGTGTTCACCTTGTGTTTGTGGGATTTTGTTAGTGTGGTTTCATTGTGTACCATAGACGTCACGTTTTCGTTGTTTTGTTCGTGTGTACGTTAAAATAATAAATATGCTCGCTACCAACGCTGCGCTTTGGTCCTACTTCATAGACGATCGTGACACACATTACCTCGAAGGTAACAAAGCAAAGAAAGAAAAAAATAAATTCACACCCACAGGGCGACAGAGTAACCCAGTGTAGTCCCTTAATTCTTGACCCACAAATGGTTGATCAGCTGGAAAGCTATCCCGTGAAGGATTAGGAAAAATAAGAGGTAGCTAATCCCTTATTCAACCCTATACAAAAAATGCCAAATACATTTTATGCTGATGAACTACACACAAAGTTACATGAATTGTCAAAAATATTATACAAACCCACAAATCACTCTAAGACCCACTTAGATTACCACATACACACAACAAAGAAAAGGTAGGCAATATCCTACCGTCACTGAGAAACCAAGAATTTTTTCATTTCCTGTGTAGACATAGTTTGGATTAGCCTATTCACTGGATTAATAAATCTACCTAGTCTAGTCCGAACACCCTCACCCAAAAACCTAGCAGGAATGTCACGGACAGCACCAACCGTGCTCAAAGGTCTAACCTCAGGTTGGGGAGTACTACAGATCAGCATATCCGGAGCCAGCACACTTTCAATTTCCGACTCAACACTAGTAGTGTCAGACGACTGATCAGAATCCTGGTAGATTGTCACAGACCAGACTGACAAAGCATCTTCAACCAAGTTAACAACATCAGGCACAGCACCATCCCAGCTGAGTGGAGTTTCACTATCAGAATTCTTGTAGGCTTTGGGGATCTCAGCCCCGAAACCTGAAGGATCTGGAGAAGGTCTGTATGGAGGAGCGGGCCAAAATCCCTGCTGCAGTGTGTGCAAAACTGGTCAAGACCTACAGGAAACGTATGATCTCTGTAATTGCAAACAAAGGTTTCTGTACCAAATAATAAGTTCTGCTTTTCTGATGTATCAAATACTTATGTCATGCAATAAAATGCAAATTAATTACTTAAAAATCATACAATGTGATTTTCTGGATTTTTGTTTTACATTCCGTCTCTCACAGTTGAAGTGTACGTATGATAAAAATTACAGACCTCTACATGCTTTGTAAGTAGGAAAACCTGCAAAATCGGCAGTGTATCAAATACTTGTTCTCCCCACTGTATGTACTGGATATCATTTTTATTTTACATTTTTAGTCATTTAGCAGACGCTCTTATCCAGAGCGACTTACAGTTAGTGAGTGCATACATCATTATGAGTGCATACATCACTCTTCCTACCCTTGCCTCTCCTAGGCTTCTTCTGACCTGTAGTTAGCTGAAACAATGGCCTAGCAACCATGGAACAATTCTCAATGTAGTGCTGATAGTATACTACCATACCAAGGAAAGAACCTATTTTGATAGGAGATGGTATGACACCATCAGCTTCACTCTCAGCTTCACTCTCAGTCACATTCAAAATGGTTTGAACTTTAGCAGGGTCAGTGGCTACACCCTCCTGAGAAATGATGTGGCCCAAAAACTTTACAGACCTCCTCAGAAACTTGCACTTAGATGGAGACAGTTTAAGGTTGTGCTCCTGCAACCGCTGAAAAACCATCTCAAGTCTCTGCAGACTCTCTTCCTCCGTCTTAGCAAAAACCATCAGATCATCCAAGTAACAAAGGAGACTTAGAACGTTTTTGGTCACCAAAGATGGTCAGCATCATTCTCATAAAAGTAGCTGGGCTGTTGCAGAGGCCCTGAGGTAACCGATTGTACTCGTGCAGACCTAAAGGGGAGGAAAAGGCAGTGTATTTCTTGTCCTCTTCATGCAGGGGCACGTTGTAATACCCTGACGTCAAATCCATTGTGCTGAAGAAGGCATTACCTCCCAGAATGCATACAGGAGAACTCTCGGCCACGGTTGGTGCGCAAAGGCGTCCCTTCCCAGTGGCGGTTCGTCCTGTTCCCTCAGAGAGAACCACAGAGGACATTGCGCATTCACGCGTGACGCGAATAGGTCCACCTCGGCTCTCCCGAATTGTTCCCAAATCTGGAGAACAATGTCTGGATGCAGACACCACTCGTCGTCTCGAGGACCCCCTCTTGACATGAGGTCTGCTCCTATGTTCAAGTAGCCCGGAATGTGTGCTGCTCTCAATGAGCGAAGGTGCTCTTGAGCCCACAGCCACAATTCCTCTGCCGCCCGATGGAGAGCAGGAGACCTGACTCCACCCTGGCGATTTATGTGGGCTACTGTGGTCCGGTTGTCTGACCAGACCAGCACATCGCGACCCCGAAGGGTAGACGCGAAGTGGGTCAGAACCAGTCGAACTGTTTCCAACTCCAGGAGGTTGATGTGACGACCTGATTGAGGCCACACACCTCCTATCGCTTGTGTCTGACATGTCCCTCCCCATCCCGTCAGGGACGCATCCGTGAATACTGGGATGTGAGAGGACACCTTTCCTATCGGGACTCCGTGCGTGAGAACGCGCAAGTTTCTCCAATAGTTTAGGTCTGCACTGAGCGAGAGGGGAACCACCACCAACCAATGACGTTGACGCAATGGGTCTAGTCTTGGTTGGGCGAACCATCGCTGCGTCCTGCGCATGTGCAGGAGTCCCAGCGGAACCACAGAGTGGGCTGACGACATGAGACCCAAAGTGACATGATCGACAGCGCCGTCACCGTGTGATTCGGACGACACTTCCTTAGGGCTAGCAACAAGGCTACCCTTCGGGGGTCCGAAATTTGAGCCCTCATCCTCACAGTGTCTAGCTGTATCCCCAGGTAGACAATCTGATGAGTGGGCTAGGGCGCGCTCTTTTTCCAATTCACAGCGAACCCCAGACTTGTGAGATGCATCACTGTCTGTGTTGTGTGAGTGATCGCCAGCTCTGCTGACGGGACGAGAACCAGTAGGTCGTCCAGGTAGGCTAGTAGCCATATTCCCTGACGACGCAACGGTTCCAATGCCGCCTCCACACACTTGGAAAATGTGCGAGGTGCCAGGGCGTACCCAAATGGCATCCTCGTGTATTCGTACGCCACCCCTTGAAAGGCGAACCGCAGAAACTTCCTGTGACGCGGCTGAACCGGCACATGAAAGTACGCATCCTTTAGGTCTATGCTCGTACAAAAGTCCCCTCTCTGGACACATTCCAGCAGATGTTTTGTCGTTAGCATTCGGAAGGGCCGTTTGGTTATGCTCTCGTTGAGAATGCGTAAATCCAAAATCGGCCTCACTCCCGTCTTTTTGGGCACTAGGAAATAAGGCGAATATAGCCCTTTGTTCCTTTGCTCCCGGGGAACTACTGTCACCGCCTCCTTCGCCAAAAGTTCTGTAATCTCTGTCATCAGAGCGGCCACTTTGTCTGGCGTTTTCATCACCGTCTCCACCACTCCCCTGAACGGGGGTGGGGTCCGGTGGAATTGGAGAGCATAACCCTTCTGCAACGTCTGTTCTAGCCAGCGTGAGAGGGTGCAGCTTCTTCGCCACTGCCAGCAATGTAGAGAAAGTGGCTGGGCGCGAAGCTGTGGTGCATCCAGTAGGAAGGACCTGTATTCTTCTATGGCCCTTACCGCCACTGTTCCCCAACATTGAAGTGGTGGAACAGCCCAAGGTGGGCCTCCCGTAAAAGGGAGAGGAAATGCGTTCTGAGAAAGAAAGAGGAGTAGGGACGTCGGTTAAACCCGTAACCGTCGTATTCCTGCCCTCCTTGAACGCATCGCGGGTCTGAATTGCACTGACCGAGGCCACAGCCTGCGGCAGGGCACCATCCCCAGCAAGCGATTGCATCATCTTAGGTGACTGCAATTCGCTATCAGAGCCCTTCACTACAGTACTCCTAGAAGTCTGTAGTATGAGGTCTCTATGAGGTAAAACAAGGCGGCGCCTTGATACCTTCTTAACTTTCACCTTCTGTGTGTGTTCAACTCTGCACCCCTGGTGGGTTGATTCACGCTCAGTGTGGTGAGTACTGGCTCGTTCTGTCAGGGGAGCTGATACTTTGGTTATACCCATAACGCTAGTAATCCTGCCCTCCGTGAACGTAGCATGGGTCTGAATCGCATTAACCGAGACCTTGGTCTGCGATAATGCGCCGTTCCCAGATAGCTGCTGTGTTACAATGCCTGGGGGCGGCGATACTCTGGGCACCTTGGTGAACGTAGCATGGGTCTGGCTCGTACTAGTGGAGACCTTAGTCTGTACTAGTGCGCGATCCCCAAATAGCGGCTGCGTCCTCATGTCAGAATCTGACCGGGATTGCTGCCTTCTATGTAAAGCACTTCTTATACGTGAAGTGTGATGTGACGACCTGATTGAGGTCTTCTGGATACCTACTCTTAGTGCCTGTTCAGCAACGCACCCCCGGTGGGCTGAACGGCTCTTAGAGTGGTAAGGAAGAGAGGGTGAGATTTGAACGCTCTCGGACGTATTATGGAAAAGAGGCTATTTTTTGACAAAGTCAGGTGGAGCCAACTCTTTATTAAACACATCAACAAAAGCATTTACATCAGCACCCGTCCCTTCAACCGAAGGGTGGGGGGGGAACAGTGGGCGTGTTCGACACCATCGATGCGTCCTCCATCCTCTCCCCCGCGTCCCGTCACGTACGCCTCCTCTTGCCTCCCTTGGAGGGCCAGGTCGGCGTCCTCGTCACCTCCCTCGCCGGCTGTAGTGGGGCTACCGTAGCTGCTGGGAGGGCCGAGCCCGCTCCGTTGCTGCTCGTGGCCGCCGGATGACGCCGATTACGCCGCCTCGTCGTAGACCCCGGTCTACTTAGAGGGGCGGAGGTACAGTGAGGGAAAAAAGTATTTGATCCCCTGCTGATTTTGTACGTTTGCCCACTGACAAAGAAATGATCAGTCTATAATTTTAATGGTAGGTTTATTTGAACAGTGAGAGACAGAATAACAATAAAAAAATCCAGAGAAACGCATGTAAAAAATGTTATGAATTGATTTGCATTTTACTGAGGGAAATAAGTATTTGACCCCCTCACAATCAGAAAGATTTCTGGCTCCCAGGTGTCTTTTATACAGGTAACGAGCTGAGATCAGGAGCACACTCTTAAAGGGAGTGCTCCTAATCTCAGTTTGTTACCTGTATAAAATACCTGTCCACAGAAGCAATCAATCAATCAGATTCCAAACTCTCCACCATGGCCAAGACCAAAGAGCTCTCCAAGGATGTCAGGGACAAGATTGTAGACCTACACAAGGCTGGAATGGGCTACAAGACCATCGCCAAGCAGCTTGGTGAAAAGGTGACAACAGTTGGTGCGATTATTCGCAAATGGAAGAAACACAAAATAACTGTCAATCTCCCTCGGCCTGGGACTCCATGCAAGATCTCACCTCGTGGAGTTGCAATGATCATGAGAACGGTGTGGAATCAGCCCAGAACTACACAGGAGGATCTTGTCAATGACCTCAAGGCAGCTGGGACCATAGTCACCAAGAAAACAATTGGTAAGGCCGTGAAGGACTGAAATCCTGCAGCACATGTATATGTGCTCAAGAAAGCACATATACATGCCCATCTGAAGTTTGCCAATGAACATCTGAATGATTCAGAGGAGAACTGGGTGAAAGTGTTGTGGTCAGATGAGACCAAAATGGAGCTCTTTGGCATCAACTCAACTCGCCGTGTTTGGAGGAGGAGGAATGCTGCCTATGACCTCAAGAACACCATCCCCACCGTCAAACATGGAGGTGGAAACATTATGCTATTTCTGCTATGGGGACATCACAACTTCACCGCATCAAAGGGACGATGGACGGGGCCATGTACCGTCAAATCTTGGGTGAGAACCTCCTTCCCTCAGCCAGGGCTTTGAAAATTGGCCGTGGATGGGTATTCCAGCATGACAATGACCCAAAACACACGGCCAAGGCAACAAAGGAGTGGCTCAAGAAGAAGCACATTAAGGTTCTGGAGTGGCCTAGCCAGTCTCCAGACCTTAATCCCATAGAAAATCTGTGGAGGGAGCTGAAGGTTCGAGTTGCCAAACGTCAGCCTCGAAACCTTAATGACTTGGAGAAGATCTGCAAAGAGGAGTGGAACAAAATCCCTCCTGAGATGTGTGCAAACCTGGTGGCCAACTACAAGAAACGTCTGACCTCTGTGATTGCCACCAAGGGTTTTGCCATCAAGTACTAAGTCATGTTATGCAGAGGGGTCAAATACTTATTTCCCTCATTAAAATGCAAATCAATTGATAAAAATTTTTACATGCGTTTTTCTGGATTTTTGTTTTGTTATTCTGTCTCTCCCTGTTCAAATAAACTTATAAATAAAAATTATAGACTGATCATGTCTTTGTCAGTGGGCAAACGTACAAAATCAGCAGGGGATCAAATACTTTTTTCCCTCACTGTAGATGGCCTTTGGGGAGGAGGGGGGCCGAGTCGTCCTGCCAACGGCAGGTGCTTGGCCAACTGCTTCTTCTCCTCCTCCAACTTCGAAAAACGCTCCGTCGCCTCTTTGACTGCGACCCCAAAGAGGCCGTCGTCAGAGAGGGGGGCGTTCAAGAGAGACGTCCTGTCTGCCTCTTTCATGGAAGTCAAAGACAACCAGAGGTGTCGTTCCCCGACCACCGAAGTGGCCATGGATCTCCCCGCGCAGACTGCGGACGCCTTTGTAAGGTGGAGTATGGCGCCAGAAATTCTGAACGCCTCCTCCGGTGCCATCTCTGTCTTACCCGTGGTTAAACGGGACAGAGAGGTCGCCAAGAGGGCAATGTTGTTAGCTGCTGCTACAGCTTGGGCTCCCAACCAAAAAGACTTCTCTAACAGCGACGCTGTGAGTCGGTCCTTCTGGGATGGCAACGTGGCCTTCTTGGAAGAGGGCCAAGGGCTCGAACCCGGTACGAGATACGCCGCCATGGCGCTCTCTAACCTGGGGATTCCCTGACCCTGAAGCCTTCCTTCCACTCTCGTGAATGGGAGATAAGCTTTTACAGGCGAACGCGCCGCTAAAGGTGCCTCCCACGAGCCTCCAACGTACCTAGCCAAAGAAGGCATGGCAGGAGCCACTGGCTCTGCCGCCTTCCTTGGCCTGGAATAAGGACCGCCCTCCATCATATCAACCTCCGGTGCGGAGGGAAGAGGGGGCAGCTCTATTGCCAGCCATTGAGCAGCTCTCTCAATCAGACCCGGAAAATCCGCTCTCAGAGAGGCTGCAGCGAAAGAGAGAGCTTCTTATCTCTCAGAGCTCGTATCCCCTTCGCTATAAGGACTACAAGCCCTCTCGCTCTCCAAAGGAAAGGGGGGCTTGAAAGTATGAGGGACGGGGTCCGACTGTTCCATTGGAATGCCAGACCCTTCCTCAAAATCCCCATCTTCCCCCGAGTCTGCGCCGTCGGACGACGCCTCTGAAGCAGAGGCTAGTATCGACAACACATCCTCAAGGGGGATGTCCTCCCTGAAAAACGCCCAACGCTGCTTCCTCTCCTTTAAAGAAAGGAGGGCGCAGGAGGCGCAATTCGGGGGACTGCAGACGCCTTCCTTGGCATGCTGGGATCCGAAACACAAGAAACATAAGTCATGGTGGTCACCGGCCGCCATGGAAGTGCATCTGCACTGAGCTCTGAAAATAGCTTTTGGGGGTGGAAATTCTCCCGGTGTGCTCATTTAGACGACGTTGATGACTGGAATATCAACGGCGTTTTCGTCCTAAGTCTTCGTGCTTCGTCTCTTCTTGGCTCTTCAGTCTAGTCATCCATAATTAGCCCATTATTATGTTATGGTCATTGAATTGATTAGCCCACTAACCACGTGTTAAATGTGTAGTGTAGCTTCACTGTGTAGGACTATGAATTGGGCAGCTATAGGCTATTTGTTAATAGGCTAATTATGTTCTGGCCCGCAGACTAGCTACAAGCTCAGCAACACATTGCCTTGAGGCCAAACCTAGTTGCCAACCCCCCTATATTGTAAATTAAATCTGGTTGGTATAAGATTGAAATGGGAAAATAATGTACTTGTGAAAACCCTATGAAATAGCTCCCCAATACCGTCTGATGTATATATTTAATGTATTACATGAATGGTGACCACAGCCCTTCCGACAATATATTTAAATTGTGATTTTTTTCCACCCTGCTGCATGTTTTCAATGTATTCCATTTCAAATGTGTCTCCCAGTGCAGCTTTACTTCCAGGCTGTTATGACAGATCTGGCCGTATCTTCTCTCTATGGTTCTAGGCCTACACCAGGCATAGGGATGGTTGGTATAAGATTGAAATAGACACTAACTATTTCACTTAAAACAGTTTGTTTCATTTAATTATACACAAGAGAAGAAGTTGCCCAGCATAAATTCATGTACAAACATTATTTTTCGTCATTTAGCAGATGCTCTTATCCAGAGCGACTTACAGGACCAATAGAGGTTAATTGCCTTGATCAAGGGCACAACGACAGATTTTTCACCTAGTTGGCTCGGGATTCAAACCAGCGACCTTTCAGATACTGGCCCAACACGCCAGATCAATTAACTTCAATACAGTTATTCAAATACATTCATAATCAATTAATAAAATAATGAATCTAGTTTTAAAAGACAATTTATAAAACACAAGTAGTCAATTCATAGCCTGTTTATCATTAAACAAAGTTGTTTAGTAATATAAAATAATCCACCCAAACTGATCATCACACCATCTTTATCTGATGTACACTGAGTGTGCAAAACATTAGGAACACCTGCCTAATTTTGAGTTGCACACCCCATTGTCCTCAGAACAGTCTCAATTCGTCGGGGCATGGACTGTCCAAGGCGTTGAGAGCGTTCCACAGGGATGCTGGTCCATGTTGACTGCAATGCTTCCCACAGTTCTGTCAAGTTGGCTGGGAGTGGATCTCTACCCCAAATAGCTCATTCCATCTCCTCCCACAGATGCACAATTGGATTGAGATCTGGTGACTCGGCAGGCCACTGCAGTTAGCGGAATTCACTGTCATGTTCTTGGAACCATTCCTGGACAAGGCTTGTTGCATGGGGCATAATCCTGCTGAAAGAAATCTATTTACAGATGGATAACTGCTGCCATGAAGGGATGCACCTGATTGGTAACGATGTTTAGATATCCTGTGGCATTCAAACGTTGCTCCACTTTTATCAAGGGGCCCAATGTGTGCCATGAAAACACAGCCCACACTACCACCACCAGCCTGCAATGCTGACACACGGCATGGATGCATGTACTCGTGGTTTCCTCCATACCTTAGTCCTCCCATCAGCATGAAACAGCAGGAACCGGGATTCATCAGACCAGGCAATGTTTTTCAAATTCTCCAGTGTCCAGTGTTTTCATTCCTTAGCCCACTGCAGTTTCTTGTTTTCTGCTGAAAGCTAATGAGGATCCATAATAAATACACCACAACTACATCATTAAGGATCATAGCTTTCACCTGGGTTCACCTGGTCAGTCTATGTAATGGAAAGAGCAGGTGTCCTTAATGTTTTGTCCACTCAGTGTATGTTGTGTCTACTAGCTCATTTCCCACAGAAAACTGCAGAGGGAAGCAGTACCACCCAGTCAACCATCAGACTCCATTGTGAGACGCCTCAAATAGGATATTCAACCCTAAGGGCAAATCCAAGGTCATCTCAATATCTTTACAGTAGAAGCTAACAAAACACACCAAAACTGACCAGGTGAACACTGATCAGTAAAGTAAAGAGAGGCTAACATTCTAGAACGCTCCCTTTGATTTTGAATTTTAGGACCCCTTTAGTTATAAAAAAATATATTTAAAAATGAATTTGGCCTTTACTACTATATCCAATAGAAACACATTGAATAACACATTCATAAATGGCCCAAAAACAGACTAATGGTGAAAACTGATCATCACATCATCTATATCTGATACATTCAGTACAATGTAGTATTTTATTGGGGTACAAACAGGAAACACAAAAAATACATCAAATACATCATCATGCACTACATTTACAATTTAGTCATGTTGCAGATGCTCCCATCCAGAGAGACCCACAGCTAGTGCATTCATCTTCTGATAGCCAGGAGAGACAACATAGTGGCTACTAAAAACTCCTTATGAAGCAGGAACCCAGGGAGAAACATAGAGAGGAACCAGGCTCAAAGGGGTGGCCAGTCCTCTTCTGGCTGGACCAGGTGACATATGTTTACATATCAGTAGGCTGAACAATACAAAAGGGGGGGAAACTATTCTAAAAGTTGGTAAGAGTCGAAAGCTAAAAAGGGGCAAAAGTCGTGAAAATTATGAGCCATATCATCCTCAACAGCAAACACAGGTTCTTAGAAATGTTTTCACATTTATTAAAAACAATAATACCTTATTCACATACAGTTGAAGTCAGAAGTGTACATACACCTTAGCCAATTCCTGACATTTAATCCTAGTAAAAATTCCCTGTCTTAGGTCAGTTAGGATCACCACTTTATTTTAAGAATGTGAAATGTCAGAATAATAGTAGAGACAATTATTTATTTCAGCTTTTATTTATTTCATCACATTCGCAGTGGGTCAGAAGTTTACATACACTCAATTAGTATTTGGTAGCATTGCCTTTAAATTGTTTAACTTGGGTCAAACGTGTCGGGTAGCCTTCCACAAGCTTCCCACAATAAGTTGGGTGAATTTTGGCCCATTCCTCCTGACAGGGCTGGTGTAACTGAGTCAGGTTTGTAGGCCTCCTTGATCGCACACACTTTTTCAATTCTGCCCACAAATGTTCTATAGGATTGAGGTCTGGGCTTTGTGATGGCGACTCCAATACCTTGACTTTGTTGTCCTTAAGCCATTTTGCCACAACTTGGAAGTATGCTTGGGGTCATTGTCCATTTGGAAGACCCATTTGCGACCAAGCTTTAACTTCCTGACTGATGTCTTGAGATGTTGCTTCAATATATCCACATAATGTTCCTTCCTCATGATGCCATCTATTTTGTGAAGTGCACCAATCCCTCCTGCAGCAAAGCACCCCGACAGCATGATGCTGCCACCCCCGTGCTTCACGGTTGGGATGGTGTTCTTCTGCTTGCAAACATAACATTATTTTCCTCCAAACATAACAATGGTCATTATGGCCAAACAGTTCTATTTTTGTTTCATCAGACCAGAGGACATTTCTCAAAAAAGTACGATCTTTGTCCCCATGTGCAATTGCAAACCGTAGTCTGGCTTTTTTTATGGCGGTTTTGGCTTCTTCCTTGCTGAGCGGCCTTTCAGGTTATGTTGATATAAGCCTCATTTTACTGTGGATATAGACACTTTTGTACCCGTTTCCTCCAGCATCTTCACAATGTCCTTTGCTGTTGTTCTAGGATTGATTTGCACCAAAGTACGTTCATCTCTATGAGACAGAACGCATCTCCTTCCTGAGCAGTATGACGGCTGCGTGGTCCCATGGTGTTTATGCTTGCATACTATTGTTTGCACAGATGAACGTGGTACCTTCAGGCGTTTGGAAATTGCTCCCAAGGATGAACCAGACTTGTAGAGGTCTACACATTTTCTTCTGAGGTCTTGGCTGATTTCTTTTCATTTTCCCATGATGTCAAGCAAAAAGGCATTGAGTTTGAAGGTAGGCCTTGAAATACATCCACAGGTACACCTCCTATTGACTCAAATTATGTCAATTAGAATATCAGAAGCTTCTAAAGCCATGACATCATTTTCTGGAATTTTCCAAGCTGTTTAAAGGCACAGTCAACTTAGTGTATGTAAACTTTTGACCCACTGGAATTGTGATACAGTGAATCATAAGTGAAATAATCTGTTTGTAAACAATTGTTGGAAAAATGACTTGTGTCATGCACAAAGTAGATGTCCTAACCGACTTGCCAAAACTATAGTTTGTTAAAAATAAATTTGTGGAGTGGTTGAAAAACAAGTTTTAATGACTCCAACCTAAGTGTATGTAAACTTCCGACTTCAACTGAATATGGACAAGCAATGACAGAGCGGCATATACAATAGAATATTATAGAATACAGTATATACATATGAGATGTGTAAAATAATTCACAACATAAGCTGAGCTAAAAGTTCCTGTTGTAATTTTTTTAATGTGCCATAAGGTTTATTTTATTTTATGTTTTTTTGAATCTGGTTTTATTGCTAGTTTGAGTTACCTGGCAGAGAGTTCCATGTAGTCATGGCTCTATTTAATACTGTGTGTTTCCCAGCGTCTGTTCTGGACCTGGGGACTGTGAAGAAACCTCTTGCTGCATGTCTTGTGTTGTACCGATGAGTGTCCGAACTAGCTCATTCCCACAGAAAACTGCAGAGGAAAGCAGTACCACCCAGTCATCTATCAGACCTCACTGAGTGTATTCAACCCTAAGGGCAAATCCATGGTCATCTCAATATCTTTACAGTAGAACCTAACAAAACACACTAAAATTGTGTCACAATTCTCTCACAGTGAGAAACAATAGGATTACAATTGAGTGTTAATGTTATCAAATTCACTGTTACCACTTCCTTTATGAGGTGAGAATTAAGTGATGGAGTGACTTTAATTTTAGCTTGTCTGAGACAACTGAGGCTTCTCTCCTTTATGTATACGTTGATGTGTTTTTAAGTTAATGTGTTGAGAGAAACTCTTCCCACAGTCAGAGCAGTAGTAAGGTTTCTCTCCTGTGTGCACCCTCTGATGAATTTTTAGATTGGTTGATGTTGTGAAGCATTTTACACAATCCGAGCAGGAGTAAGGCTTCTCTCCTGTATGCATACGTTCATGTAGTTTTAAGTCGCCCAGTCGAGAACAACTCTTTCCACAGTAAGAGCAGGAGTAAGGCTTCTCTCCTGTGTGTGTTCTCCGATGAACTTTTAGCTCAGCTGATGATTTAAAACATTTTCCACAGTCAGAGCAGAAGTAAGGCTTCTCTCCTGTGTGTGTTTTCTGATGAACTTTTAGCTCCGCTGATGATTTAAAACATTTTCCACACCCAGAGCAGGAGTAAGGCTTCTCTCCCTTATGTATAGCTTGGTGTCTTTTAAAGTGGCTAAGTTGAGAGAAAGTCTTCCTACAGTCAGAGCAGCAGTAAGGCTTCTCTCCTGTGTGTATACGTTCATGTTGTTTTAAGTTGCCCGGTTGAGAGAAACTCGCCCCACAGTCAGAGCAGGAGTAAGGCTTCTCTCCTGTGTGTATACGTTCATGTTGTCTTAAGTTGCCCAGTTGAGAGAAACTCTTCCCACACACAGAGCAGAAGTAAGGCTTCTCTCCTGTGTGTGTTCTCTGATGAACTTTTAGCTCAGCTGATGTTGTGAAGCATTTTACACAATTAGAGCAGGAGTAAGGCTTCCCTCCTGTATGTATACGTTCATGCTGTTTTAGGTGGCTCGGTTGAGAGAAACTCTTTCCACAGTCTGAGCAGGAGTAAGACTTCTCTCCTGTGTGTATACGTTCATGTGTTTTCAAGTGGCCCAGCTGAGAGAAACTCTTCCCACACAGAGAGCAGGAGTACGGCTTCTCTCCTGTATGTATACGATCATGTATTTTTAGGTCGCCCAGTCGAGAGAAACATTTTCCACAGTAAGAGCAGGTGTAAGGCTTCTCTCCTGTGTGTATACGTTCATGTATTTTTAAGTCCGCCAGTCGAGAGAAACTCTTTCCACAGTCAGAGCAGGCGTAAGACTTCTCTCCTGTGTGCACTCTCTGATGAACTGTCAGAGCCTTTGATGTTGTGAAATTCTTCCCACAATCAGTGCAGAAATACAGATTCTCGCCTGTGTGTATTTGTAGGTGTATTTTTAACTTTGATAGAGTAATAGTGAAGACATCAGACCTATTCTATAACACATATGGAATCATGTAGTAACCCAAAAAAGTGTTAAACATCTGTTGTATTTTAGATTCTTCAATGTAGCCACCCTTTGCCTTGACAGCTTTCCAAACTCTTGGCATTCTCTCAACCAACTTCACCTGGAATACTTTTCCAACAGTCTTGAAGGAGTTCCCACATATGCTTAGCACTTGTTGGCTGCTTTTCCTTCACTCTGCGGTCCAACTCATCCCAAATCTCAATTGGGTTGAGGTCGGGTGATTGTGGAGGCCAGGTAATCTGATGCACCACTCCATCACTCTCCTTCTTGGTCAAATAGCCCTTACACAGCCTGTAGGTGTGTTGGGTCATTGTCCTGTTGAAAAACAAATAATCCCACTAAGCGCAAACCAGATGGGATGCCGTATCACTGCAGAATGATGTGGAGCCATGCTGGTTAAGTGTGCCTTGAATTCTAAATAGATCACAGACAGTGTCACCAGCAAAGCACCCCCACACCATCACACATCCTCCTCCATGCTTCACGGTGGGATCTACACATGCAGAGATCTTCCGTTCACCTACTCTGTGTCTCACAAAGACACGGCTGTTGGAACCAAAAATCGGACATTTGGACTCAGACCAATGGACAGATTTCCACCGGTCTAATGTCCATTGCTCGTGTTTTTTCGCCCAAGAAAGTATCTTCTTCTTATTGGCGTCCTTTAGTAGTGGTTTCTTTGCAGCAATTCGACCTTGAAGGCCTGATTCACGCAGTCTCCTCTGAACAGTTGATGTTGAGATTCGTCTGTTACTTGAACTCTGAATAATTTATTTGGGCTGCAATTTCTGAGGCTGATAACTATAATGAACTTGCCATAATATGGACTTGGTCTTTTAGCAAATAGGGTTATCTTCTGCATACCACCCCTACCTTGTCACAACACAACTGATTGGCTCAAATGCATTAAGAAGGAAAGAAATTCCACAAATTAACTTTTAACAAGGCACACCTGTTAATTGAAATGCATTCCAGGTGTGCCAAGAGTGTGCAAAGCTGTAATCAAGGCAAAGGGTGGCTACTTAGAAGAACTTAAAGTATAAAATATATTTTGATATGTTTAACACTTTTTTGGTTACTAAACGATTCCATATGTGTTGTTGAATAGCTTTGATGTCTTCACTACTATTACACAATGTAGGATGTAGGAAATAGTCAAAAATAAAGATAAACCCTTGAATGAGTAGGTGTGTCCAAACCTTTGACTGGTAATGTACATGTCAATCACATTTATTTTTTGAAGCCCTTTTTACATCCGCAAAGTCACAAAGTGCTTTACAGAAACACTTCCTAAAATCACGAAAGATCAAGCAATGCAGATGTAGAAGCACAGTGGCTACTAAAAACTCAGTATAAAGCAGGAACCTAGGGAGAAACATGGAGAGGAACCAGTCCTCTTCTGGCTGTACCGGGTGGCGCATCGGTCTAAGGCACTGCATCTCAGTGCTTGATGCGTCACTACAGACCCCCTGGTTCGATTCCAGGCTGTATCACAACCGGCCGTGATTGGGAGTCCCATAGGGCGGCACACAATTGGCCCAGCGTTCTGGGGCGAAAGTCGTGAAATGTATGATCCATATCATCCTCCACTCACTATCACAAGGGTTAGTAACTACAGACTCATTTCATAGAACTTAAAACACTGGCAGTTTGTCTACTCTCTGATCACTCCAGATAGTGAATAAAACACATGCTGGCAATACTGGTGTCAAACCATGCAAGTCTCTGTAGCACGAAATAACATCTACCTTTTCATACAAACAGATCATCATGAAACAGTTCTACTGCAACTTTTCATGCACAGTGGGAAGTTGGAACAAACACAAACTTAAATTAGATAGAACCTGCTCTTACCATGAGAAACACATTTCCCAATCTTCTCCTCCTCTTCTTCATCTTTAATGTTGACATTCAGCTCCAGTGTTTGACTGCAGTCTTCCAGCTTCACTGATGCCATCTCTGGATCCTGCAGTGCAAACTGGGCTCCACTGTCACAATCAGGACCCAGTGACTGTAGGTTTGGACTTAGTGTGGATGGAGAGGGGCAGGCTGGGTTTGTCCTCACTGTTGATGTTACCGGACTTATACCTGAGTTGGCAAGTAGTAATAAAGAGAAACGGAAACAAAAGTTATTGTCTTGACAATTCAGGGACATTCTTTATTCTCAAAAAATATTTTGTATTTTTCAATCATCTAATTCAGTGTTTGACTGAAAAAGTACTAATTTTGGGTGCCGGTACGGTATATATTTCGGTGCAGGAGCCCCACAATACCTTTGAGCTAATATTCTATAAGAGGAACATGAGCTCAAGCAGTAGACATTTCAGGTGCTGATATTCAGCTCTGTTGAGCTTCTGTCCAAATCAAACACTGATCTCATTTTAATAGATCAAGGTAGCTAAGAATTGACAACAAATAATTAACATTACAAAGTACACACTACACAATGTACAGTTGAAGACGGAAGTGTACATACACCTTAGCCAAATACATTTAAACTCAGTATTACACAATTCCTGACATTTAATCTTAGTAAAAATTCCCAGTCTTACGTCAGTTAGGATCACCACTATTTTAAGAATGTGAAATGTCAGAATAATAGTAGAGATAATGATTTATTTAAGCTTTTATTTCTTTCATCAGATTCCCAGTGGGTCAGAAGTTTACATACACTCAATTAGTATTTGGTAGCATTAACTTGGGTCAAACATGTCGGGTAGCCTTCCACAAGCTTCCCACAATAAGTTGGGTGAATTTTGGCCCATTCCTCCTGACAGAGCTGGTGTAACTGAGTCAGGTTTGTGGGCCTCCTTGTTCGCACACACTTTTTCAGTTCTGCCCACACATTTTCTATAGGATTGAGGTCAGGGCTTTGTGATGGCCACTCCAACACCTTGACTTGTTGTCCTTAAGCCATTTTGCCATAACTTTGGATGTATGCTTGGGATCATTGTCCATTTGGAAGACCTATTTGCGACCAAGCTTTATCTTCCTGACTGATATCTTGAGATGTTGCTTCAATATATCCACATCATTTCCCTTCCTCATGATGCCATCTATTTTGTGAAGTGCACCAGTCTCTCCTGCAGCAAAGCACCCCCACAGCATGATGCTGCCACCCCTGTGCTTCGCGGTTGGCATGGAGTTCTTCGGCTTGCAAGCATCCCCCTTTTTACTCCAAACATAACGATGGTCATTATGGCCAAACAGTTATATTTTTGTTTCATCAGACCAGAGGACATTTCTCCAAAAAGTACAATATTTGTCCCCATGTGCAGTTGCAAACCATAGTCTGGCTTTTTTATGGCGGTTTTGGAGCAGTTGCTTCTTCCTTGCTGAGTGGCCTTTCAGGTTATGTCGATATAGGACACGGTTTACTGTGGATATAGATACTTATGTACCCGTTTCCTCCAGCATCTTCACAAGATCCTTTGCTGTTGTTCTGAGATTGATTTGCACCAAAGTATGTTCATCTCTAGGAGACAGAACGCGTCTCCTTCCTGAGCGGGATGACGGCTGTGTGTTCCCATGGTGTTTATACTTGCATACTATTGTTTGTACAGATGAACGTGGTACCTTCAGGCATTTGAAAATTGCTCCCAAGGATGAACCAGACTTGTGGAGGTCTACCATTCTTTTCCTGAGGTCTTGGCTGATTTATTTTGATTTTCCCATGGTCAAGCAAAGAGGCACTGAGTTTTAAGGTAGGCCTTGAAATACATTCAGAGGTACACCTCCAATTGACTCAAATGATGTCAATTAGAATATCAGAAGCTTCTAAAGCCATGACATCATTTTCTGGAATTTTCCAGGCTGTTTAAAGGCACAGTCAACTTAGTGGATGTAAACTTCTGACCCACTGGAATTGTGATACAGTGAATTATAAGTGAAATAATCTGTCTGTAAACAATTGTTGGAAAAATTACTTGTCAAAACTTATTGATAAAGACAGAAACAACTGAATGTGTCTGAATATTAGTACACATGTAGAAAACCGATAATCATTATATTCAGCTTCAAAACAGTAGTGCAACCGTGAAATTGTCGCTCTCTGATGGACCCGCACTGTCCGCACTGTAGTCCGTTGACGCTGACCGAGAGGGCGCCGCCATTTTTCCCAGCTTGTGAATTTTGACAAAAAACCAATAACATGCAAAATGAACTCAGAAATCTCAAATAAATTAATTATTTATGAAATGACCTTGACAAAATGATGTACATCCACTCAGACAAACCCAAAGTCTCTAGCTATGTGACTTGTAAAATAGTTTTTATCACGTTCTTCACTCGGTTTGAAACAAAAACAACACATAGCAACCTTCACCAAACGTGGTAATATCTTAATGAATTTGTTACCTAGCATGGTACAGTGGGGAAAAAAAGTATTTAGTCAGCCACCAATTGTGCAAGTTCTCCCACTTAAAAAGATGAGAGAGGCCTGTAATTTGCATCATAGGTACATGTCAACTATGACAGACAAATTGAGAAAACATTTACCAGAAAATCACATTGTAGGATTTTTAATGAATTTATTTGCAAATTATGGTGGAAAATAAGTATTTGGTCACCTACAAACAAGCAAGATTTCTGGCTCTCACAGACATTTACATTTACATTTTAGTCATTTAGCAGACGCTCTTATCCAGAGCGACTTACAGTTAAGTGAATACATATTTATTTTATACTGGCCTCCCGTGGGAATAGAACCCACAACCCTGGCGTTGCAAACGCCATGCTCTATCAACTGAGCTACATCCCTGCCGGCCATTCCCTCCCCTACCCTGGACGACGCTGGGCCAATTGTGCGCCGCCCATGAGTCTCCCGGTCGCGGCCGGCTGCGACAGAGCAGTTAGCACTGTGATGCAGTGCCTTAGACCACTGCGCCACTCAGGAGACAGACCTGTAACTTCTTCTTTAAGAGGCTCCTCTGTCCTCCACTCGTTACCTGTATTAATGGCACCTGTTTGAACTTGTAATAAGTATAAAAAGACACCTGTCCACAACCTCAAACAGTCACACTCCAAACTCCACTATGGCCAAGACCAAAGTGCTGTCAAAGGACACCAGAAACAAAATTGTAGACCTGCACCAGGCTGGGAATACTGAATCTGCAATAGGTAAGCTTGGTTTGAAGAAATCAACTGTGGGAGCAATTATTAGGAAATGGAAGACATACAAGACCACTGATAATCTCCCTCGATCTGGGGCTCCATGCAAGATCTCACCCCGTGGGGTCAAAATGATCACAAGAACAGTGAGCAAAAATCCCAGAACCACACGGGGGGACCTAGTGAATGACCTGCAGAGAGCTGGGACCAAAGTAACAAAGCCTACCATCAGTAACACACTACGCTGTCAGGGACTCAAATCCTGCAGTGCCAGACGTGTCCCCCTGCTTAAGCCAGTACATGTCCAGGCCCGTCTGAAGTTTGCTAGAGTGCATTTGGATGATCCAGAAGAGGATTGGGAGAATGTCATATGGTCAGATGAAACTAAACTAGAACTTTTTGGTAAAAACTCAACTCGTCGTGTTTGGAGGACAAAGAATGCTGAGTTGCATCCAAAGAACAACATACCTACTGTGAAGCATGGGGGTGGAAACATCATGCTTTGTGGCTGTTTTTCTGCAAAGGGACCTGGATGACTGATCCGTGTAAAGGAAAGAATGAATGGGGCCATGTATCGTGAGATTTTGAGTGAAAACCTCCTTCCATCAGCAAGGGCATTGAAGATGAAACGTGGCTGGGTCTTTCAGCATGACAATGATCCCAAACACACCGCCCAGGTACCGAAGGAGTGGCTTCGTAAGAAGCATTTCAAGGTCCTGGAGTGGCCTAACCAGTCTCCAGATCTCAACCCCATAGAAAATCTTTGGAGGGAGTTGAAAGTCTGTGTTGCCCAGCGACAGCCCCAAAACATCACTGCTCTAGAGGAGATCTGCATGGAGGAATGGGCCAAAATACCAGCAACATTGTGTGAAAACCTTGTGAAGACTTACAGAAAAAGTTTGACCTGTGTCATTGCCAACAAAGGGTATATAAAAAGTATTGAGAAACTTTTGTTATTGACCAAATACTTATTTTCCACCATAATTTGCAAACAAATTCCTTAAAAATTCTACAATGTGATTTTCAGGATTTTTTTCCCCATTTTGTCTGTCATAGTTGACGTGTACCTATGATGAAAATTACAGGCCTCTCTCATCTTTTTAAGTGGGAGAACTTGCACAATTGCAAGCTGCTCTGGCACCCCAATGGTGGAACAAGCTCCCTCACGACGCCAGGACAGCGGAGTCACTCACCACCTTCCGGAGACATTTGAAACCCCACCTCTTTAAGGAATACCTGGGATAGGATAAAGGAATCCTTCTACCCCCCCCCCCCCCCCCCCCCCCCCCCCCCCCCCCCCCAATTGTAAAGTGGTTATCCCACTGGCTATAGGGTGAACGCACCAATTTGTGAGCCGCTCTGGCTAAGAGCGTCTGCTAAATGACGTTAATGTGCCCTTGAGCAAGGCACTTAACCCTAATTGCTCCTGTAAGTCGCTCTGGATAAGAGCGTCTGCTAAATGACTAAAATGTAAAATGTAATGTATGACTAAATACTTTTTTCCCCCACTGTATGCATGTTCTTTCGACATTGGAAAGTTTAACCGTGCTATTACATACCTGTAGTAATGAATTGAAACGGGAGAGGTTGTGTTTTTCTCTAGCAGGAGGTAAGCTTGGCTTCTCATATGGTGTTGAGTAAAGCTTAAACCATGTATTTAGATCGTAGGTAGGTAGTTTATTTACGTAGTTATTTAGGTTGTTATTGTAGGTTTCCGTAGGCAATTATTGTAGGTAAGTATTGTATTGTTTACGGCGAAGCACGAGGCTAGCTAGCTAGCGGGTAGCTACTGGTAACGTTTATTGGTAATTATCTGTTTAGTGCAACGGTGAAGAGTTGTTTCCAGTCTTAATGTGCTAGCTAGCCAACGTTTAATCTTTGCTGCGTTATGAAAGGAACTAGACACGGACATGAATTATCTGTTTAGTGTGTTAACACACTCTTGATAGTTTGTTGTAACCAAGTATTGGTGCTAAACTGTGTGTTATTGGATGCTAGCATGCTAGTTAGCTATGGCGTCATAGCTAGGCATTGTGGGCTGTTGTGGGTAGTTACTGTAGGTTGGTATTGTTTTTCGGTGGTGCCGGGGGTTGCACGAAGCTAGTTAGCTAGCTAGCCGTTCTTCAAACAAGGTTAACACAGTGGCCATTGCTAGCTAGCCAACATGACCAGCTAACTGTACTGTAGTAGCTAAATACAATATAGTTGTGCTACATAGCCGAATTATCTGCTTAGTGTGTTAACACACTATTGGTGGTTTGTTGTGACCAAGTGTTGGTGCTAAACTGTGTGTTATTGGATGCTAGCATGCTAGTTAGCTATGGTGTCATAGTTAGCTAGCTGAATAAAGTGGGTTGAGTCTATTCCTTTAAACATTGAACCGCTGTGGTTCACAACAATTCTGATTTCTAAAGGTGGAAGTTGGTAGAGTTTTTGTTCGGGTGGTTCAGTGAAACAATTATAGTTTCTGAGGTAGAAGTTTTTGGTGAGGGAGGCCCTGCTCTCTACTCTCCCAGATGTTTGGTTCATTTCATTCCGATCTCCTCTGCATTATTGTAGCCATTTGCTACAGCCTGTCAACTATGCCTCTGCCTATCCCTGTTCTCTCCTCTCTGCACAGGCTACACAAACGCCCCACACCGCGTGGCTGCTGCCTCTCTAACCTGGTGGTCCCTGCACGCACCCCACACCTGGAGTTCCAGGTCTCAGGCAGCCTCTGGAACTGCCGTTCTGCTGCCAACAAAGCTGACTTCATCCCAGCCTATGCTAATCTCCAGTCCCTCGACTTCCTGGCGCTGACGGAAACATGGATTACCACTGAAAACACTGCTACTCCTACTGCTCTCTCCTCGTCTGACCATGTGTTCTCGCATACCCCGAGAGCATCTGGTCAGAGGGGTGGTGGCACAGGAATCCTCATCTCTCCCAAGTGGACATTCTCAATCTTTCCCCTAACCCATCTGTCTATCTCCTCATTTGAATTCCATGCTGTCACAGTCACTAGCCCATTTAAGCTTAATATCCTTGTCATCTATCGCCCTCCAGGTTCCCTTGGAGAGTTCATCAATGAGCTTGACGCCTTGATAAGTTCCTTTCCTGAGGATGGCTCACCCCTCACAGTTTTGGGGGATTTCAACCTCCCTATGTCCACATTTGACTCATTTCTCTCTGCCTCCTTCTTTCCACTGCTCTCCTCTTTTGACCTCACCCTCTCACCGTCCCCCCCTACTCACAAGGCAGGCAATACCCTTGACCTCATCTTTACTAGATGCTGCTCTTCTACTAATCTCACTGCAACTCCCCTCCATGTCTCCGACCACTACTTTGTTTCCTTTTCTCTCTCGCTCTCATCCCACACTACTCACTCTGCCCCTACACAGATGGTAATGCGCCGCCGCAACCTTCGCTCTCTCTCTCCCACTACTCTCTCCTCTTCCATCCTATCATCTCTTCCCTCTGCTCAATCCTTCTCCCTCCAATCTCCTGATTCTGCCTCCTCAACCCTCCTCTACTCCCTTTCTGCATCCTTTGACTCTCTGTGTCCCCTATCCTCCCGGCCGGCTCGGTCCTCCCCTCCAGCTCCGTGGCTAGATGACTCATTGCGAGCTCACAGAACAGAGCTCCGGGCAGCGGAGCGGAAATGGAAGAAAACTAAACTCCCTGCCGACCTGGCATCTTTTCACTCCCTCCTCTCTACATTTTCTTCATCTGTTTCTGCTGCTAAGGCCACTTTCTACCACTCTAAATTCCAAGCATCTGCCTCTAACCCTAGGAAGCTATTTGCCACATTTTCCTCACTGCTGAATCCTCCCCCCACCCCCCATCTTTCTCTGTGGATGACTTCGTCAACCACTTTGAAAAGAAGGTTGACGACATCCGATCCTCGTTTGTTAAGTCTAATGACACTGCTGGTCCTACTCACACTGCCCTACCCTATGCTTTGACTTCTTTCTCCCCTCTCTCTCCAGATAAAATCCTGCGACTTGTGACTGCAGGCCGCCCAACAACCTGCCCGCTTGACCCCATCCCCTCCTCTCTTCTCCAGACCATCTCCGGTGACCTTCTCCCCTACCTCACCTCGCTGATCAACTCATCCTTGACCGCTGGCCATGTCCCTTCCGTCTTCAAGAGAGTGAGAGTTGCTCCCCTTCTCAAAAAAACAACACTCGATCCCACTGATGTCAACAACTACAGACCAGTATCCCTTCTTTCTTTTCTTTCCAAAACTATTGAGCGTGCCGTCTTTAGCCAACTCTCTTGCTATCTCTCTCAGAATGACCTTCTTGATCCAAACCAGTCAGGTTTCAGGACTGGTCATTCAACTGAGACTGCTCTTCTCTGTGTCACGGAGGCTCTCCGCACTGCTAAAGCTAACTCTCTCTCCTCTGCTCTTGTCCTTCTAGACCTGTCTGCTGCCTTTGATACTGTGAACCATCAGATCCTCCTCTCCACCCTCTCCGAGCTGGGCATCTCCGGCGCGGCTCACTCCTGGATTGCGTCCTACCTGACCGGTCGCTCCTACCAAGTGGCGTGGCGAGAAGCTGTCTCCGCACCACGTGCTCTCACCACTGGTGTCCCCCAGGGCTCAGTTCTAGGCCCTCTCCTTTTCTCCCTATACACCAAGTCACTTGGCTCTGTCATATCCTCACATGGCCTCTCCTATCATTGCTACGCTGACGATACACAACTAATCTTCTCCTTTCCCCCTTCTGATAACCAGGTGGCGAATCGCATCTCTGCATGTCTGGCAGACATATCAGTATGGATGACGGATCACCACCTAAAGCTGAACCCTGGCAAGACGGAGCTGCTCTTCCTCCCGGGGAAGGACTGCCCGTTCCATGATCTCGCCATCACGGTTGACAACTCCGTTGTGTCCTCCTCCCAGAGTGCGAAGAGCCTTGGCGTGACCCTGGACAACACCCTGTCGTTCTCCGCTAACATCAAGGCGGTGACCCGCTCCTGCAGGTTCATGCTCTACAACATTCGGAGAGTACGACCCTGCCTTACACAGGAAGCGGCACAGGTCCTAATCCAGGCACTTGTCATCTCCCGTCTGGACTACTGCAACTCGGTGTTGGCTGGCCTCCCTGCCTGTGCCATTAAACCCCTACAACTCATCCAGAATGCCGCAGCCCGGCTGGTGTTCAACCTTCCCAAGTTCTCACGTCACCCCCCTCCTCCACACACTCCACTGGCTTCCAGTTGAAGCTCGCATCCGCTACAAGACCATGGTGCTTGCCTATGGAGCAGTGAGGGGAACGGCACCTCTGTACCTTCGGGCTTTGATTAGTCCCTACACCCAAACGAGGGCATTGCGTTCATCCACCTCTGGCCTGCTGGCTCCCCTTCCTCTGCGGAAGCATAGTTCCCGCTCAGCCCAGTCAAAACTGTTCGCTGCTCTGGCACCCCAATGGTGGAACAAGCTCCCTCACGACGCCAGGACAGCGGAGTCACTCACCACCTTCCGGAGACATTTGAAACCCCACCTCTTTAAGGAATACCTGGGATAGGATAAAGTAATCCTTCTAAGCCCCCCCCCCCACCCCAAAATTGTAAAGTGGTTATTCCACTGCCTATAGGGTGGATGCACCAATTTGTGAGTCGCTCTGTTTAAGAGCGTCTGCTAAATGACGTAAATGTGCCCTTGAGCAAGGCACTTAACCCTAATTGCTCCTGTAAGTCGCTCTGGATAAGAGCGTCTGCTAAATGACTAAAATGTCAAATGTAAACGGACACAAAAATTATCTTCTTGACATCGCAGTTCTGGCGCTTTCTTTATTCTGAAGAATGGCGGAACTTCCTGTTCCCCCACTAGCATAGTATTTTTTAGATAGATAGATAAGATAGATAAGATAGTGAGGGGAAAAAAGTATTTGATCCCCTGCTGATTTTCTACGTTTGCCCACTGACAAATAAATTATCAGTCTATAATTTTAATGGTAGGTTTATTTGAACAGTGAGAGACAGAATAACAACAAAATAATCCAGAAAAAACGCATGTAAAAAATGTTATACATTGATTTGCATTTTAATGAGGGAAATAAGTATTTGACCCCCTCTCAATCAGAAAGATGTCTGGCTCCCAGGTGTCTTTTATACTGGTAACGAACTGAGATTAGGAGCACACTCTTAAAGGGAATGCTCCTAATCTCAGCTTGTTACCTGTATAAAAGCCACCTTTTGCAATCAATCAGATTCCAAACTCTCCACCATGGCCAAGACCAAAGAGCTCTCCAAGGATGTCAGGGACAAGATTGTAGCGCTACACAAGGCTGGAATGGGCTACAAGACCATCGCCAAACAGCTTGGTGAGAAGGTGACAACAGTTGGTGCGATTATTCGCAAATGGAAGAAACACAAAAGACCTGTCAATCTCCCTCGGCCTGGGGCTCCATGCAAGATCTCACCTCGTGGAGTTGCAATGATCATAAGAACGGTGAGGAATCAGCCCAGAACTACACGGGAGGATCTTGTCAATGATCTCAAGACAGCTGGGACCATAGTCACCAAGAAAACAATTGGTAACACACTACGCCGTGAAGGACTGAAATCCTGCAGCGCCCGCAAGGTCCCCCTGCTCAAGAAAGCACATATACAGGCCCGTCTGAAGTTTGCCAATGAACATCTGAATGAACATCTGAATGATTCAAAGGAGAACTGGGTGAAAGTGGTCAGATGAGACCAAAATCGAACTCTTTGGCATCAACTCAACTCGCCGTGTTTGGAGGAGGAGGAATGCTGCCTATGACCCCAACAACACCATCCCCACCGTCAAACACGGAGGTGAAAACATTATGCTTTGGGAGTGTTTTTCTGCTAAGGGGACAGGACAACTTCACCGCATCAAAGAGACGATGGACGGGGCCATGTACTGTCAAATCTTGGGTGAGAACCTCCTTCCCTCAGCCAGGGCATTGAAAATGGGTCATGGATGGGTATTCCAGCATGACATTGACCCAAAACACACAGCCAAGGCAACAAAGGAGTAGCTCAACAAGAAGCACATCTAAGGTCCTGGAGTGGCCTAGCCAGTTTCCAGACCTTAATCCCATAGAAAATCTGTGGAGGGAGCTGAAGGTTCGAGTTGCCAAACGTCAGCCTCAAAACCTTAATGACTTGGAGAAGATCTGCAAAGAGGACTGGGACAAAATCCCTCCTGAGATGTGTGCAAACCTGGTGGCCAACTACAAGAAATGTCTGACCTCTGGGATTGCCAACAAGGGTTTTGCCACAAAGTACTAAGTCATGTTTTGCAGAGGGGTCAAATACTTATTTCCCTCATTAAAATGCAAATCCATTTATAACATTTTTGACATGAGTTTTTCTGGATTTTTAAAAATGTTATTCTGTCTCTCACTGTTCAAAAAAACCTACCATTAAAATGATAGACTGATCATGTCTTTGTCAGTGGGCAAACGTAAAAAATCAGCAGGGGATCAAATACTTATTTCCCTCACTGTACATACACACACACCACCAAGACTCTTCCTAGAGCTGGCCGCCTGGCCAAAGTGAGCAATCGGGGGTGAAGGACGTTAGTCAAGAAGGTGACCAAGAAGCCGATGGTCACTCTGACACAGCTCCAGAGTTCCTCGGTAGAGATAGGAGAAACTTCCAAAAGGACAACCATCTCTGCAGTACTCCACCAATCAGGCCATTATGGTAGAGTGGCCAGACGGAAGCCACTCCTCAGTAATTTTATTTAACCTGGTAAGCCAGTTGAGAACAAGTTCTCATTTACAACTGCGACCTGGCTAAGATAAAGCAAAGCAGTGCGATAAAAACAACAACACAGAGTTACATATGGGGTAAACAAAACATAAAGTAAAAAATACAACAAAAAATATATATACAGTGTGTGCAAATGTAGTAAGTTATGGAGATAGGCAATAAACAGGCCATAGTGCAAAATAGTTCGTATTAACACTGGAATGATAGATGTGCAAAAGATGATGTGCAAATAGAGATACTGGGGTGCAAATTAGCAAAATAAATAACAATATGGGGATGAGGTAGTTGGGTGGGCTAATTTCAGAATGGCTGTGTACAGGTGCAGTGATCGGTAAACTGCTCTGACAACTGACGCTTAAAGTTAGTAAGGGAGATATGTCTCCAGCTTCAGAGATTTTTGCAGGTCGTTCTAGTCATTGGCAGCAGAGAACTGGAAGGAATGGCGGCCAAAGGAGGTGTTGGCTTTGGGGATGACCAGTGAGATATACCTGCTGGAGCGCAGACTACAGGTGGGTGTTGCTATGGTGACCAGTGAGCTAAGATAAGATGGGGATTTGCCTAGCAGTGATTTATAGATGACCTGGAGCCAGGGGGTTTGGCGACGAATATGTAGTGAGGGCCAGCCAACAAGAGCGTACAGGTCACAATGTTGGGTAGTATATGGGGCTTTGGTGACAAAACGGATGGCACTGTGATAGACTACATCCAATTTGCTGAGTAGAGTGTTGGAGGCAAATTTGTAAATGACATCGCCAAAGTCAAGGATCGGTAGGATAGTCAGTTTTACGAGGGCATGTTTGGCAGCATGAGTGAAGGAGGCTTTGTTGCGAAATAGGAAGCCGATTCTAGATCTAACTTTTGATTGGAGATGCTTAATGTGAGTCTGGAAGGAGAGTTTACAGTCTAACCAGACACCTAGGTATTTGTAGTTGTCCACATACTCTAGGTCAGACCCGCCGAGAGTAGTGATTCTAGTCGGGTGGGCGGGTGCAAGCAGCGTTCGGTTGAAGAGCATGCATTTAGTATTAGTAGTGTTTAAGAGCAGTTGGAGGCTACGGAAGGAGTGTTGTATGGCATTGAAGCTCGTTTGGAGGTTTGTTAACACAGTGTCCAATGAAGGGCCAGATGTATACAAAATGGTGTCGCGCGCATAGAAGTGGATCCGAGCGTCACCAGCAGCAAGAGGGACATCATTGATATACACAGAGAATAGAGTCGGCCCGAGAATTGAACCCTGTGGCACCCCCATCCCACCTTGAGCGTGGCTGAGGTGCACCCATGACCAGCTCGGAAACCGGATTGCATAGCGGAGAAGGTACGGTGGGATTCGAAATGGACGGTGATCTGTTTGTAAACTTGGCTTTCAAATACTTTCGAAAGGCAGGGCAGGATGGATATAGGTGTGTAACAGTTTGGATCTAGAGTGTCACCCCCTTTGAAGAGGGGGATTACCGCGGCAGCTGTCCAATCTCTGGGGATCTCAGACGTTACGAAAGAGAGGTTGAACAGGCTAGTAATAGGGGTTGTGACAATTTCGGCGGCTAATTTTAGAAAGGGTCCAGATTGTCTAGCCCAGCCGATTTGTAGGGGTCCAGATTTTTTTGTTGTTGAAATTCTGGATTATTGTAGATTTATCTGTGGTGACACATCAGACGATTTCAGCAGAGCTGATTTTGTCGGCAGACCAGTCGTGTTGGATCGGCGGGGCTCCGTGTAATCACTAGGAGATCCCGTCCGGTTGACAGAGAGGTAGATAGCCGGGTGATGGGCTTTAGGCTAGCTCAAGGCTGATTACCCACAACAACGTCCATTTGGTTGCAGCTAGCTGCGATGATCTGGTGTTAAAAGTCCAGCGATTCAGTGATTCAGGCAGAAAAACCGATGTTCTGGGTCGATAACACGCTGTGCAGACTGGCTGATAATAGTCCAGGCTAGAGCTGGCTGGTAGGTAGTGCAGGCCACAGACAATGGTGAAAAACCGATGATGGGGGCTAATAGCAAGTAGCTAGTTAGCTGGCTACTCCCGTCCGGTAGACAGAGAGGTAGATAGCCGGTATATGGGCCTGGCTCGAGGCTAGTTCATGGCTAACTGGTGCTTGCTTCTGGGGCAGTGGTGATCAGCCAAACGGCAACATCCAATCGGTTGCGGCTAGCTAGTTGTGATCCGGTGTTAAATGTCCAGTGAATCAGTTATTCCGGAAGTAGAATCCGATGTTCTGGGTGAAAACCGCTAACAATGGCTAATAGCAAGTAGCTAGTTAGCTGGCTAGCTAGTTTCAACTGGAGATTCCAGATAAAGGTAAGTCAATAATAGAATCCGTTCCACATTGAGTGAGGCGGGTTGCAGGAAAGTATATGTTGTAGAAGGATGAAAAGTGTGATAGGAAAATATGTATGAAAAATACAAAAAACTGGCTATTTACACAGACACACAACAAAGAATGCGACCGTACTGCTACGCCATCTTGGAATAGGAAAGGGCACATGACAGCCCACTTGGAGTTTGCCAAAAGGCACCTGCCACCTCAAGACTCTCAGACCATGAGAAGGAAGATTCTCTGGTCTGATGAAACCAATATTGAACTCTTTGGCCTGAATCCAAAGCATCACATCTGGAGGAAACCTGGCACCATCCCTACGGTGAAGTGTGGTGGTGTCAGCATCATGCTGTGGGGATGTTTTTCAGCGGCAGGGACTAGGACACTAGTCAAGATCGAGGGAAAGATGAACGGAGCAAAGTACAGAGAGATCCTTGATGAAACCTGCTCCAGAATACTCAGGACCTCAGACTGGGGCGCAGGTTCACCTTTCAACAGGACAACTACCCTAAGCACACAGCCAAGACAACGCAGGAGTGGCTTTGGGACAAGTCTCTGAACGTCCTTGAGTGACCCAGCCAGAGCCCGGACTTCAACCCGATCTAACATCTCCGGAGAGACCAGAAAATAGCTGTGCAGCGACGCTCTCCATCCAATCTGACAGAGCTTGAGAGGATCTGCAGAGAAGAATGGGAGGAACTCTCCAAATACAGGTGTGCCAAGCTTGTAGCATCATAGCAAAGAAGACTCAAGGCTGTAATCGATGCCAAAGGTGCTTAAACAAAGTACTGAGTAAAGGGTCTGAATACTTATGTAAATGTGATATTTCCGTATTTTTTATTATATTTGGTAAAAAAATTTTTAGCAACAATTGATAAAAACACGTTTTTGCTTTGTCATTATGGGGTATTGTGTGTAGATTAATGAGGGAAACAAACAACTTTTAATCTATTTTAGAATAAGGCTGTAACATACCTAAATGTGGAAAAAGTCAAGGGGTCTGAATAATTTCCCAATGAACTGTATATACAGTGGGGAGAACAAGTATTTGATACACTGCCGATTTTGCAGGTTTTCCTACTTACAAAGCATTCAGAGGTCTGTAATTTGTATCATTGGTACACTTCAACTGTGAGAGACGGAATCTAAAACAAAAATCCAGAAAATCACATTGTATGATTTTAAGTAATTAATTTGCATTTTATTGCATGACATAAGTATTTGATACATCAGAAAAGCAGAACTTAATATTTGGTACAGAAACCTTTGTTTGCAATTACAGAGATCATTTTTTATTTTTATTTTTTTTCACCTTTATTTAACCAGGTAAGCCAGTTGAGAACAGGTTCTCATTTACAACTGCGACCTGGCCAAGATAAAGCAAAGTAGTGCAATAAAAACAACACATAGTTACATATGGGGTAAAAAAAACAAAGTCAGAAATACAACAGAAAATATATATACAGTGTGTGCAAATGTAGCAAGTTATGGAGGTAAGGCAATAAATAGGCTATAGTGCAGAATAATTACAATAGTATTAACACTGGAATGCTAGATGTGCAAGAGATTATGTGCAAATAGAGATACTGGGGTGCAAAAGAGCAAAATAAATAACAATATAGGGATGAGGTAGTTGGGTGGGCTAATTTCGGATGGGCTGTGTACAGGTGCAGTGATCGGTAAGGTGCTCTGACAACTGATGCTTAAAGTTATTGAGGGAGATAAGAGTCTCCAGCTTCAGAGATTTTTGCAATTCGTTCCAGTCATTGGCAGCAGAGAACTGGAAGGAATGGTGGCCAAAGGAGGTGTTGGCTTTGGGAATGACCAGTGAGATATACCTGCTGGAGCGCAGACTACGGGTGGGTGCTGCTATGGTGACCAATGAGCTAAGATAAGGCAGGGATTTGCCTAGCAGTGATTTATAGATGGCCTGGAGCCAGTGGGTTTGACGACGAACATGTAGTGAGGACCAGCCAACAAGAGCGTACAGGTCACAGTGGTGGGTAGTGTATGGGGCTTTGGAGACAAAACGGATGGCACTGTGATAGACTACATCCAATTTGCTGAGTAGAGTGTTGGAGGCTATTTTGTAAATTACATCGCCGAAGTCAAGGATCGGTAGGATAGTCAGTTTTACGAGGGCATGTTTGGCAGCATGAGTGAAGGAGGCTTTGTTGCGAAATAGGAAGCCGATTCTAGATTTAACTTTGGATTGGAGATTCTTTATGTGAGTCTGGAAGTTAAGTTTACAGTCTAACCAGACACCTAGGTATTTGTAGTTGTCCACATACTCTAGGTCAGACCCGTCGAGAGTGGTGATTCTAGTCGGGTGGGCGGGTGCCAGCAGCGTTCGATTGAAAAGCATGCATTTAGTTTTACTAGTGTTTAAGAGCAATTGGAGGCTACTGAAGGATTGTTGTATGGCATTGAAGCTCGTTTGGAGGTTTGTTAACACAGTGTCCAATGAAGGGCCAGATGTATACAAAATGGTGTCGTCTGCGTAGAGGTGGATCTGAGAGTGACCAGCAGCAAGAGCGACATCATTGATATACACGGAGAAAAGTGTCGGCCCAAGAATTGAACCCTGTGGCACCCCCATAGAGACTGCCATAGGTCCAGACAACAGGCCCTCCGATTTGACACACTGAACTCTATCTGAGAAGTAGTTGGTGAACCAGGCGAGGCAGTCATTTGAGAAACCAAGGCTATTTAGTCTGCCAATAAGAATGCGGTGGTTGACAGAGTCGAAAGCCTTGGCCAGGTCGATGAAGACGGCTGCACAGTACTGTCTATTATCAATCGCGGTTATAATATCGTTTAGGACCTTGAGCGTGGCTGAAGTGCACCCGTGACCAGCTCGGAAACCGGATTGCATAGCGGAGAAGGTACGGTGGTATTCGAAATGGTCGATGATCTGTTTGTTAACTTGGCTTTCGAATACTTTCGAAAGGCAGGGCAGGATGGATATAGGTCTGTAGCAGTTTGGATCTAGAGTGTCACCCCCTTTGAAGAGGGGGATGACCGCGGCAGCTTTCCAATCTCTGGGGATCTCAGACGTTATGAAAGAGAGGTTGAACAGACTAGTAATAGGGGTAGCGACAATTTCAGCGACTAGTTTTAGAAAGAAAGGGTCCAGATTGTCTAGCCCAGCTGATTTGTAGGGGTCCAGATTTTGCAGCGCTTTCAAAACATCAGCTGTCTGAATTTGTGTGAAGGAGAAGCGGGGGGGGCATGGGCAAGTTGCAGCAGAGGGTGCGGAGTTGGTGGCCGGGTTAGTGGTAGCCAGATGGAATGCATGGCCAGCTGTAGCAAAATGCTTGTTGAAATTCTCGATTATTGTAGATTTATCGGTGGTGATAGTGTTTCCTAGCCTCAGTGCAGTGGGCAGCTGGGAGGAAGTGCTCTTATTCTCCATGGACTTTACAGTGTCCCAAAACTTTTTGGAGTTAGTGCTACAGGATGCAAATTTCTGTTTGAAAAAGTTAGCCTTTGCTTTCCTGACTGCTTGTGTATATTGGTTCCTAACTTCCCTGAAAAGTTGCATATCGCGGGGGCTATTTGATGCTAATGCTGTACGCCACAGGATGTTTTTGTGCTGGTCAAGGGCAGTCAAGTCTGAGGAGAACCAGGGGCTATATCGGTTCTTAGTTCTGTATTTTTTGAATGGGGCATGTTTATTTAAGATTGAGAGGAAATTACTTTTAAGGAACAACCAGGCATCCTCTACTGACGGAATGAGATCTATATCCATCCAGGATACCTGGGCCAGGTCAATTAGGAAGGCCCCCTCGCTAAAGTGTTTTAGGGAGCGTTTGACAGTGATGAGGGGTGGTCGTTTAACCGCGGACCCGTTACGGACGCAGGCAATAAGGCAATGATTGCTGAGATCCTGGTTGAAGACAGCTGAGGTGTATTTAGAGGGTATGTTAGTCAGGATGATATCTATGAGGGTACCCATGTTTAAGGATTTAGGGTTGTACCTGGTAGGTTCGTTGATAATTTGCGTGAGGTTGAGGGCATCTAGCTTGGATTGTAGGATGGCTGGGGTATTAAGCATATCCCAATTTAGGTCACCAAGCAGTACAAACTCTGAGGATAAATGGGGGGCAATCAATTCACATATGGTGTCCAGGGCACAGCTGGGGGCTGAGGGGGGTCTGTAGCAAGCGGCAACAGTGAGAGACTTATTTCTGGAAAGGTGGATTTTTAGAAGTAGAAGCTCAAACTGTTTGGGCACAGACTTGGATAGTATGATAGAGCTCTGCAGGCTATCTCTACAGTAGATTGCAACTCCACCCCCTTTGGCAGTTCTATCTAGACGGAAAATGTTATAGTTGGGGATGGAAATTTCAGAATTTTTGGTGGCCTTCCTGAGCCAGAATTCAGACACTGCTAGAACATCAGGGTTGGCAGAGTGTGCTAACGCAGTGAATAACTCAAACTTAGGAAGTAGACTTCTGATATTTATGTGCAAGAAACCAAGACATTTGCGATAACAGAAGTCATCAAATGATAGCGCCTGGGGAGTAGGAGTGATACTGAGGGCTGCAGGGCCTGGGTTAGCCTCTACATCACCAGAGGAACAGAGGAGGACTAGAATAAGGATACGGCTAAAGGCTTTAAGAACTGGTCTTCTAGTGCGTTGGGTACATAGAATAAAGGGGGCAGATTTCCGGGTGTTATAGAAAAGATTCAGGGCATTATGTACAGACAAGGATATGGAAGGATATGAGTAAAGTGGAGGTAAACCTAAGCGTTGGGTAACGATGAAAGAGATAGCATCGCTGGAGGCATCAATTGAGTCGACCTCCGCGTGTATTGGGGGAGGTGCAAAGGAGCTATCTAAGGCAGGTTTAGCTAGGCTGGGGGGTCTACAGTGATATAGTACAATTAGAAATAACCGAAACAACAATAAACTAACCATGTTTGGGCTGAGGCTAAACATAAACAGGATGTAGTACCGTAAAAAGGAACAGTCCAGCAGATATCAGCTGTATAGCTGAGTTATCATAAGGTCCGGTGGTGAAGTACTAGTGAGTAAGAGGCTACAGCTAGCGGGCCAGGGCTAGCAGATGGATGGAATCTTCGTGGTTAACGTCGTAACCACATCAGACGATTTCGTCGGCAGACCAGTCGTGTAGGATCGGCGGGGCTCCGTGTCAACACTAGGTGGTCCCGTCCGGTTGACAGAGAGGTAGATAGCCGGGAGATGGGCCTAGCTCAGGATAATTAGCCAGACCACAGCGTCCGTTTTGTTGTAGCTAGCTGGTAGCGACGAATCCGGAGTTAAAGGTCCAGTGATTCAGTGATTCCGGCGGAAAACTGATATGTTCTGGGTCGATAACGCGCTGTGCAGACTGGCCGAATATCCGGTGATCAATGTCCAGTGATTAAAATTAATCCCGCAGAAAAAAATCCAATGTTCTGGGTGAAACACCGCTAGCTATGGCTAATAGCAAGTAGCTACTTAGCTGGCTAGCTAGTTTCACTGGAGATTCTAGATAAAAGGTAAGTCAATAATAGAATCCGTTCCACATTGAGTGAGGCGGGTTGCAGGAAAGTATATTTTGTAGAAGGGATGAAAAGTCTGATAGGGAAATAGGTACGAAAAATCATACGTTTCCTGTAGGTCTTGACCAGGTTTGCACACACTGCAGCAGGGATTTTGACCCACTCCTCCATACAGACCTTCTCCAGATCCTTCAGGTTTCGGGGCTGTCGCTGGGCAATACGGACTTTCAGCTCCCTCCAAAGATTTTCTATTGGGTTCAGGTCTGGAGACTGGCTAGGCCACTCCTGGACCTTGAGATGCTTCTTACGGAGCCACACCTTAGTTGCCCTGGCTGTGTGTTTCGGGTCGTTGTCATGCTGGAAGACCCAGCCACGATCCATCTTCAATGCTCTTACTGAGGGAAGGAGGTTGTTGGCCAAGATCTCGCGATACATGGCCCCATCCATCCTCCCCTCAATACGGTGCAGTCGTCCTGTCCCCTTTGCAGAAAAGCATCCCCAAAGAATGATGTTTCCACCTCCATGCTTCACGGTTGGGATGGTTTTCTTGGGGTTGTACTCATCCTTCTTCTTCTTCAAACACGGCGAGTGGAGTTTAGACCAAAAAGCTCTATTTTTGTCTCATCAGACCACATGACCTTCTCCCATTCCTCCTCTGGATCATCCAGATGGTCATTGGCAAACTTCAGACGGGCCTGGACATGCGCTGGCTTGAGCAGGGGGACCTTGCGTGCGCTGCAGGATTTTAATCCATGACGGCGTAGTGTGTTACTAATGGTTTTCTTTGAGACTGTGGTCCCAGCTCTCTTCAGGTCATTGACCAGGTCCTGCCGTGTAGTTCTGGGCTGATCCCTCACCTTCCTCATGATCATTGATGCCCCACGAGATGATATCTTGCATGGAGCTCCAGACCGAGGGTGATTGACCGTCATCTTGAACTTCTTCCATTTTCTAATAATTGCGCCAACAGTTGTTGCCTTCTCACCAAGCTGCTTGCCTATTGTCCATACCTGTCCAGCCGGCAGGGATGTAGCTCAGTTGGTAGAGCATGGCGTTTGCAACGCCAGGGTTGTGGGTTCGATTCCCACGGGGGGCTACTATGATAAATAAAAAAATTTATGCACTCACTAACTGTAAGTCGCTCTGGATAAGAGCGTCTGCTAAATGACAAAAATGTAAATGTAAATGTAATGTCCTGTAGCCCATCCCAGCCTTGTGCAGGTCTACAATTTTATCCCTGATGTCCTTACACAGCTCTCTGGTCTTGGCCATTGTGGAGAGGTTGGAGTCTGTTTGATTGAGTGTGTGGACAGGTGTCTTTTATACAGGTAATGAGTTCAAACAGGTGCAGTTAATACAGGTAATGAGTGGAGAACAGGAGGGCTTCTTAAAGAAAAACTAACAGGTCTGTGAGAGCCGGAATTCTTACTGGTTGGTAGGTGATCAAATACTTATGTCATGCAATAAAATGCAAATTAATTACTTACAAATCATACAATGTGATTTTCTGGATTTTTGTTTTAGATTCCGTCTCTCACAGTTGAAGTGTCCCTATGATAAAAAATTACAGACCTCTACTTTGTAAGTAGTAAAACCTGCAAAATCAGCAGTATATCAAATACTTGTTCTCCCCACTGTATTTCAAGGCCTACCTTCAAACTCAGTGCCGCTTTGCTTGACATCATGGGAAAGTCAAAAGAAATCAGCCAAGACCTCAGAAAAAAAATCGTAGACCTCCACAAGTCTGGTTCATCCTTGGGAGCAATTTCCAAATGCCTGAAGGTACCACGTTCATCTGTACAAACAATAGTACGCAAGTACACCATGGGACCATGCAGCCGTCATATCGCTCAGGAAGGAGAGGCGTTCTGTCTCCTAGAGATTAACGTACTTTGGTGTGAAAAGTGCAAGTCAATCCCAGAACAACAGCAAGGGACCTTGTGAAGATGCTGGAGGAAACAGGTACAAAAGTATCTATATCCACAGTAAAACAAGTCCTATATTGACATAACCTGAAAGGCTGCTCAGCAAGGAAGAAGCCACTGCTCCAAAACCGCCATAAAAAAGCCAGACTACGGATTGCAACTGCACATGGGGACAAAGATCGTACTTTTTAGAGAAATGATGAAACTAAAATAGAACTGTTTGGCCATAATGACCATTGTTATGTTTGGAGGAAAAAGGGGGGTCTTGGAAGCAGGAGGGACTGGTGCACTTCACATATTAGATGGCATCATGAGTAAGGAAGATTATGTGGATATATTGAAGCGACATCTCAAGACATCAGTCAGGAAGTTAAAGCTTGGTCGCAAATGGGTCTTCCAAATGGACAATGACCCCAAGCATACTTCCAAAGTTGTGGCAAAATGGCTTAAGGACAACAAAGTCAAGGTATTGGAGTGGCCATCACAAAGCCCTGACCTCAATCCTGTAGAAAGTGTGTGGGCAGAACTGAAAAAGTGTGTGCAAGCAAGGAGGCCTACAAACCTGACTCAGTTACACCAGGTCTGTCAGGAGGAATGGGCCAAAATTCACCCAACTTATTGTGGGAAGCTTGTGGAAGGCTACCCGAAATGTTTGATCCAAGTTAAACAATTTAAAGGCAATGCTACAAAATACTAATTGAGTGTATGCTCATCAGTCATGAAAATTATATATTTACATTTACATTTACGTCATTTAGCAGACACTCTTATCCAGAGCAACTTACAGTTAGTGAGTCCCCAAAGACATTTTCATACTGGCCCCCTGTGGGAAACGATCCCACAACCCTGGCGTTGCAAGCGCTATGCTCTACCAACTGAGCTACATCCTCCAATCACTATAACAGGGGTTAGACACTACACAGACTCATTTCCTAGAACTTTAAAATACTGGCAGTTTGTCTACTTCACTTCTTTAGTCTACTCTCTGATCACTCCAGATAGCCCAGTAAATAAAACAAATGCTGACAAAATTGGTGTCAAACCATGCAAGTCTGAGTAGCATGGAATAACATACCATCTTATTGAAACAGTTCATCATGAAACCGTTCTACTGCAACTTTTCATGCACAGTGGGAAGTTGGAACGAACAACAAACTTAGTTAGATAGAACCTGCTCTTACCATGAGAAACACATTTCCCAATCTTCTCCTCCTCTTCTTCTTCATCTTTAATGTTGACATTCAGCTCCAGTGTTTGACTGCAGTCTTCCAGCTTCACTGATGCAATCTCTGGATCCTGCTTAGCAAACTGGGCTCCACTGTCACAATCAGGACCCACTGACTGTAGGTTTGGACTCAGTGTGGAAGGAGAGAGGCTCGCTGGGTTTGTCCTCACTGTTGATGTTACCGGCCTCAGATTTAATTCTAGTCGTCCTGTAGTAACAATGAGAAACAGACACAAAAAGTTATTGTCTTGACAGTTCTGGCACTTTCTTTATTCTCTAAAAATATATTATCTTTCTTCTTGTTAAATCATCTAATTCAGTGCTTGACTTGGACTGAAATAGGTGCCAGTACTCATTTTGGGTGCCGGTACTGTTTATATTTAGGTGCAGGAGCTCCACAATACTGTTGAGCTAACATTCTATAAGAGGAACAGGAGCTCAAGCACTAGATATTTGAGGTGCCGGTACTTAACCTATAGTATATTTTCCCAAATTCACATATAGTACCAGTCAAAGGTTTTAGGACACCTACTCATTCCAGGGGTTTTCTTTACATAGGATAATAATATGAAATAACACATATGGAATCATGTAGTAACCAAAAAATTGTTAAACAAATCAAAATATATTTTATGTGAGATTCTTCAAAGTAGGCAACCTTTGCCTTGATGACAGCTTTGCACACTCTTGGCATTTCAATCAACAGGTGTGCCTTGTTAAAAGTTAATTAGTGGAATGTCTTAATGTGCTTGAGCCAATCAGTTGAGTAGTGACAAGGTAGGGGTGGTATCCAGAAGATAGGCCTATTTGGTAAAAAACCAAGTCCATATTATTGCAAGAACAGCTCAAATAAGCAAAGAGAAACAACAGTCCATCATTACTTTAAGATTCTTCAAGTGCAGTCGCAAAAACCATCAAGCGCTATGAAGAAACTGGCTCTCATGAGGACCGCCACTGGAAAGGAAGAGCCAGAGTTACCTCTGCTGCAGAGGATAAGTTCATTAGAGTTACCAGCCTCAGAAATTGCAGCCCAAATAAATGCTTCACATAGTTCAAGTAACAGACACATCTCAACATCAACTGTTCAGAGGAGACTGCATGAATCAGGCCTTCATGGTCGAATTGCTGCAAGGAAACCACAACTAAACGACACCAACATGAAGAAGAGACTTGCTTGGGCCAAAAAACATGAGCAATGGACATTAGACCGGGGGAAATCTGTCCTTTGGTCTGATGTTTGGTTACTACATGATTCCATGTGTTATTTTATAGTTTAGATGTCTTCACTATTATTCTACAATGTAGAAAATAGTAAAAATTAAGAAAAACCCTTGAATGAGTAGGTGTGTCCTAACGTTTGACTGGTGCTGTATATTTGCCACTGCTTGACTAAAAAAAAGATTATAGTTAGATAGAACCTGCTCTTACCATGAGAAACAGATTTCCCAATCTTCTCCTCCTCTTCTTCATCTTTAATGTTGACATTCAGCTCCAGTGTTTGACTGCAGTCTTCCAGCTTCACTGATGTCATCTCTGGATCCTGCAGTGCAAACTGGGCTCCACTGTCTCAATCAGGACCCAGTGACTGTAGGTTTGGACTCAGTGTGGAAGGAGAGAGGCAGGCTGGATTTGTCCTCACTGTTGATGTTACCGGCCTCAGACTTAATCTGAGTCGTCCAGTAGTAATATAGAGAAATGGACACAAAAGTTAGTCTTGACATTTCTGGCACTTTCTTTATTCTCTAAAAATATATTAGATCAGGTAGCTAAGCATTGACAACAAACCATTTATTAATTTCACATTAGACACAAATTTAACCTATAGTAGATTTCAGAAATTCACATAAATGACTCAAAAACCATTTAGTACAAGGTTGCAGTTTGTTTTAGGCAGCACTATGTCATATTTTCCTGAATAACCTTGTCTTCACTGTATTATTTCAATCAAAAACCAATTGTATTTCCCGTTCACACCATAATAACAATTATAGATAAAGACAGAAACAACTGAATGTGTCTGAATATATGGAAAAAGGAAAGGGGTCTGAATACTTTCTAAATCCACTGTAAGGAATTGGCAACTTGTTCTCATTCTGAGAAATAAGGTAGACCACTTGATTTCAACATCTGAACAAAGTGGACAGGCTAACATGCTTTTCAAACAGTTGGAGACAGACAGAATGGTGTGTTCATAACAACTCAACTGTTCAACCTTGTTAGCAAACAGATCCAAGTTGGCTAAACTTGAAACATAAAGATTAGCTGGTTAATCACTAACACTTGAGAGATTGTTGATGAGACCTGTGTTAATTTTCTATAGCCAAATGCCTTCTACAATAAGTTTGTCAATTTGTAACAAAAAAATGCATTTTCATAGACCAACTTGAAAGCCAGATCAGTGACTAATGCCAAAAAAAGCAGGTTAAACTATTTGTATAAAATAATACAATAATTAGTGGGTCTTATTGGTTGTGGATGGCTTATATTTAGCCTAGGTATAACTTCACAAGCCCTGAATTCATTAGATTATAGCTGACTGTTTGAAATGCAGTGTATTTGACCTTTAATTGTACAACGCTTATTTAGAGAAAAACAAAATTGAGAAATCTTGAATCACCCATACGTTTGAAAAAACTCAAGATACAGCTGTATGATTTGTAGTCCATATCGCCCCGCCCTAACAGAGTACATTACGTTATACTGTACTATTGTACTGAACTAAAAACTTGTATTTCCTGTACTCTGCTGTACTGTACTTTCCTATCTTGTGAAACAGTCGCTATGTTTCCAATAACTTGTCCAGTGATCTTTTTCTGGACATTTAGAAAAAGTTTGCATAGAAAATAGATACGACAAATGCCCTCTAGGGTGTGTTTCCATGTAACTATCCTGTGTCGATAAAAACAACTGGACGTAATGACTCACCCTGTAACGTCAAAATGATTTGGCAATCATCATTTATTTAAAAAACACAGTTTCAATCCTCACTTGTCAGAATAAAGAAACTTTGACAAAAGAAAAACCCACCCATCCAACGATAAAAAATGTTGTCGAGCTTTAGAACATTTCTCCTATATCTGCCGTCTCCATTACACACGTCGCAAAGATTTTTTGTTGCAACATTGCTTTTGTCGAATGCACCAGGGTCAATGGAAACCTGCCTAATGATGTCTGAGTGATTGGTTCAGATTTGGTCCGGTCTAATGTTTGGGCCAAGTCAGTTAAGAACAAATTCTTATTTACAATAATGGCTTACCCCGGCCAAAACCGGACGACACTGGGCCAATTTTGCACCGCCCTATGCGACTCCCAATCACGGCCGGATTGTGATACAGCCTGGAATCCAACCAGGGTCTGTAGTGACAGATGCAGTGCCTTAGACCGCTGCGCCACTTGGGAGCCCTGTGACTAATAATTTTGTCTATTTAAGCTCTGAAAAGGCCTATCAGCTACCCAACTTTATAAGGAGTTATCCTGAGCCTATTTGCAATGAGAAACAATGCATTTGCACAGCGGGAAATGCAGAAGTATTTAATTTTTTGCTATGATCATCTCGTCAAAAATGTACAGAGACAAACTTGAAACCACTGATTATGATGACAATTTAGCTGACAGGGTTAATCTCCAGGACAACAGTGGTTTCAGAGTCCTGCAATAGAGTGAAGACGCTAATATTTGTGTAAACTCTACATAGTTGTGTTCTGTGGATGTCACTGAGTAGGCTGAACAATACATAGGTAGGGCTGTACAGTGCAATATGAAAGTCCAATACAAACAAAAGAAACAGCATACTCAACTGGCGTAACGCGGTAAGGACCAAGAACGGGGTCGATATGGACCACGGGTCACAATAAAATTATATAATAATACTGTTTTGGTTGGGCTTCAACCCCTGGTATCATATAAACACACATAAGTCATGGAAACTTAAAAACAGCAACAACAAATAATCTCAGCCCTGTCGTAAAATGTGTAGAATTACGGGATATTAGCTTTAAAACTGCTAAATGTTATCTCCGCCAACAAGTGGGTTGTGAACAGTTTGGGGTCGCAAGTTGGGGGTTTGTTACTGTGCCAATAAATGACAATATCCATCCGGACCTTTGCCACATAGGAAATGTGTTTGACCGGACCTTCTCAAATAGTACTGGAGTACCCCTGCAATAGACTGACTGGGAAGGTGATTTTTCACAGTCAAAGTCCTGCAATAAGAGCTAAGACGCTAATATTTGTATAAACTCTTGAGAATTGTTTTCTGTGGGTGTCACCCGTTCCATGGGAGCACAATCCAACCCGTTGCATAAGTGCATATAAGAATGCCCCCAATGCAATTATGTGGTCTAATACCTCCACAGTGGGATTTCAACCGTTTCTTTCTGTTTATTTTCAAAATAATTAGTTTTTGTAATTCATTTTAAATTAAGTAACAAGGTTTGACATGATTCCAATATTTTGTATCCGTTTGCATCACTTTCAATTAGGGCCTTTTATTTTGAGGGCGAACCGCAAATTCCACTATTGTGGTTAATCGTTATTATGACTAGCTTCACATACGTAGGGACAAGCGGGTACCAGGGCTGCGTCCAGCAGGAGGACGGAGACGTTGGCCACATTCAGATAGAAACGTATTATGTAGAGCGAACATGCCTCTGATTCTAAGGAATCATGTCAGTTCTATTCAGGGTATTTCTATCTGCAACTTTCCAAAACGTGTTTGTACTGAACATACCCAGGCGAAACGCACTGACCTATATACGAACCTGGAAAGCCTCACAAATGAAAACGTTCTTCAATCACTCAGATTGACACAAACATTACACAAAACCTTTCCCTTAATGTGATAATACCTTGACTGATTTGTTCTAACATGTTATGACGTTATTTCGATATTAGACAGTATCGTATCTGAAGATTAAGCCTTTGTTAAATGTTTTTCATGACGAAATGGAATGTTGGTTGTTCAGGCCAGAGGGGGGATGTTTTATGATGTTATTTGAAATGTGCCGCTTGGAGGGTGACGCCCGAGGGGAGACTGGTGATTGGCCAGAAGAGGGGGTAACCCTTATTTTGGTATTGTCTATATAAGAAGGGTTTTAGACAATAAACCTCAGAGCGGTTATTATAATTCGAGGCAACGGCTCTCCAGACAACGCGTGTCTGTAAACTCATGCTGAAGCTTGTGGTCTGAATAAACCTTATGATCAATGTTCAGTATGAGCAGACTCCTTTTGTTGACAGCAATGATGACCACCATTCATCATATACGACAACAGTTTAAACGTGCTATTACATACCTGTAGTAATAAAGAGAAACGAAAAACACAGTCCTGTCGTTTTCTTTGTTATGAAGAATGTTGCGCGCCTCCCCGGAAGTTCCTCTTCCCCAACTACCACAATGCAACAGCGACATCTTCTTCTTCTTCTTCTGTGGGTTTTATGGCAGACTACATCCAAAAGTTGTATTGCCACCACCAACTGGACGGTTTGAAACCACAAAATAAATTAAATAAAAAATACATCCATACTTAATAGTGATACTAACTTACTCCACCCTAATAAAAATAGTACATTGCCAAAACAAACAAAACTCCCATTTCTTCCTTCCTTTAAATCTCCATATCTCCCTTCTCAGTCTCTAGGACCTGAGATGGTGGTACGGCTTTTGACAATATTCCATGTAACTCTTTTGCCAATAAATCTTTCAGCCCCAGGAACCGTTCTGCCGCAACCACAATGATTTCTATCTTCCTAGATCTTTTCTCCACCTTGGCAGTGCCGTTAATCACCATTGCGATAAAGGCCACAAAGTCCACCTTTTTAACCTTTAAAATGTCAGGATCATCTTGTTGAAAGGCAACCCCTGCAGCTTGCATTGAAGGCTTATCCACCACCATTATATTTACTGTAAAGATAACCCCCAACAACTACAATGATTCAGTAGATCAGTAATGTTACAGTACTCTAGCATGTCTCACAGCTGCTTATGCTGACAAAACATGTTAGTGAATAGGTCAGATTTAGCTTTGTGATGCTCATTTAAACTTCCTGTCTTGTTCAGCTTCAGAACAACAGTAAATATGTCACTTGAAACATAGTTTTTTGGTAATTCATTACACAAAAGAGAAGAGCTTGACTAGTACACATTCGTATACAGTGGGGGAAAAACATTTTTAGTCAGCCACCAATTGTGCAAGTTCTCCCACTTAAAAAGATGAGAGAGGTCTGTAATTTTCATCATAGGTACACGTCAACTATGACAGACAAATTGAGGAAATAAATTCCAGAAAATCACATTGTAGGATTTTTAATGAATTTATTTGCAATTTATGGTGGAAAATAAGTACTGTTTTTCTGACTAAATACTTTCTTCCCCCACTGTACATATACAGTGGCTTGTGAAAGATAACTTAAGTTAATGCATTTCTTTAGTAAAATAAACAAGTACTGCTGATAATACTGCCATTGTTGTTGAGGCCCATGTCATACTCTTTTTGGCCAGACAGCATCAGATACATGGGCTACATATAGTTAGACAGAGGGGCGCTGTTTCGGTCGCTTGGATGCTTTTCTCCTGTGAGATAGTTTCAGCCACTTGTGAATTAAAGGAAAGTTGGCAGGTGCACAGTGCACGGTTCGGATATTTTGGGATGAAGGTGAGAAGGTAATCTACTTTTTGTAGTGATTTGTTTGACAATCAGATGAAAACATCATGAATGGTTGTGTTCGTGGCACATTAAAAGGTAATATATTTTTACATTCTAGTAATTTAGCAGATGCTTTTATCCAGAGCTACTTACAGGAGCAATTTGGGTTAAGTGCGTTGCTCAAGGGCACATCGACAGATTTTTCACCTAGTCAGCTCGGGGGATTCCAACCAGCAACCTTTCGGTTACCGGCCCAACGTTTTTTTTTTAGATAACAAAAACATTTAATATGTTTTATTTAACGAAAATGCATACGAGGTCATACATACGAACACTTCCAGAAAGGAAAGAATAGGTTAAGAGTTAAACATTCCCACTGATTGAAAGCGTTATAGTAACAATACAGAAAAACATTTCAATATAACATACAGAAAGGATTCACCCCCCTTGGCATTTTTCTTATTTTGTTGCCTTACAACCTGGAATTAAAATTGATTTTTTTGGGGGGGGGGGGGTTGTATCATTTCATTTACACAACATGCCTACCACTTTGAAGATTCATAATTGTTTTTATTGTGAAACAACGCACTTGAGCGTGCATAACTATTCACTTCACCAATTTGGACTATTTTGTGTATGTCCATTACATGAAATCCAAATAAAGATCCATTTAAATTACAGGTTGTAATGCAACAAAAATCGGAAAAACGCCAAGTGGGATGAATACTTTTGCAAGGTACAGTCACAGTGAAAGTCTACACACCCCTGTACATTTTGCAAGCTTAAATATTAATAGAGATTAAATATTGTTTTTATCCTGCCGACCTACAAAAACTATCCCACATTTTCAGTGTAAGTAAATTGTAGAACAATTTTCCTTCTAAAGACATCCAGTAGTTTTGATTACATATATTTTCACACCCCATGAAACAGTTCTACAGCAACTTTACATGTGTGTTGTGGCTTGTAAGTAACTAACTATAAGTTTATACACTGGATCTAATATGGAAAAACTGAATACAACCATAAGAACCATTCATACTGTCAGATCTAATATGGAAGAACTGAATACAACCATAAGAACCATTCATACTGTCAGATCTAATATGGAAGAACTGAATACAACCATAAGAACCATTCATACTGTCAGATCTAATATGGAAGAACTGAATACAAAAGAGAAGGAGAGGTTGACCAGTACAAATTCATGTACTAATGTCATTTTTCATTGCCCATCAATGCAGTTTTCCAAACATAATCATCATCAGTTGTTTTGTAAGATTTTAACTAACTGAACAAAAATATAAACACAACATTCAACAATTTTACTGGGGTACAGTTCATATAAGGAAATCAGTCAATTGAAATACATTCATTAGACCCTAATCTATGGATTTCACATGACAGGGGCCCACCCATCAGCCAATAAGAATGATTTTTCCCCACTAGTGGACCACAGGTGCCCCCAAAAATAATATAATAATACTGTTTTGGTTGGGCTTCAACCCCTGGTATCATATAAACACACATAAGACATGGATACATGTAGAATTGCTTGAAAACAGCAACAACAAATAATCTCAGCCATGTCGTAAAATGTGTAGAATTACAGGATATTAGCTTTAAAACTGCTAAATGTTCTCTCCGCCAACAAGAGGGTTGTGAACAATTTGGGGTCACAAGTTCGGGGTTTGTTACTACACCAATAAATGACCATTTCCATCAGGACCATTGCCACCTAGGAAATTTGTTTGACCGGACCTTCTCAAATAGTACTGGAGTTCCCCTGCAATAGACTGACTGGGAAGGTGATTTTTCACAGTTAAAGTCCTGAAATAAGAGCTAAGATGCTAACATTTGTATAAACTCTTGAGAATTGTTTTCTGTGGGTGTCACCCGTTCCATGGGAGCACAATCCAACTCGTTTCATAAGTGCATATAAGAATGCCCCCAATGCAATTATGTGGTCTAATACCTCCACAGTGGGATTTCAACCGTTTCTTTCTGTTTATTTTCAAAATTATTAGTTTTTGTAATTCATTTTAAATTAAGTAACAACATTTGACATGATTCCAATATTTTGTATCAGTTTGCATCACTTTCAATGGGGGCCTTTTATTTTGAGGGCGAACCGCAAATTCCACTATTGTGGCTAATCATTATTATGACTAGCTTCACATACATAGGGACAAGCGGGTACCAGGGCTGCATCCAGCAGGAGGACGGAGACGTTGGCCACGATCAGATACAAATGTATTATGTAGAACAAACATGCCTCTGATTCTAAGGAATCATGTCAGTTATATTCAGGGTATTTCTATCTGCAACTTTCCAAAACGTTTTTGTACTGAACATGCCCAGGCGAAACGCACGGACCTATATACGAACCTGGAAAGCCTCACAAATGAAAACGTGTAATGGACCCCGCGCCTTGTGCTGGTAAAATATTTTATTCACACGGATTGACACAAAAATTACACAAAACCTTTCCCAAACGTGATAATACCTTGACTGATTTGTTATCTAACATGTTATGACGTTATTTCGATATTAGACAGTTTAAAAGTGCTATTACATACCTGTAGTAATAAAGAGAAACGGAAAGCACAGTCCGGTCGTTTGCTTTGTTCTGAAGAATGTTGCGGGGCTCCCCGGAAGTTCCTGTTCCCCAACTACAACAGAGCAACGGCGACATCATCTTCTTCTTCTGTGGGTTTTATGGCAGACTACTTCCAAAAGTTGCATTGCCGCCACCAACTGGACGGTTTGAAACCACAAAATCAATTAAATAAAAAATAAATCCATACTTAATAGTGATACTAACTTACTCCACCCTAATAAAAATAGTTCATTGCCAAAACAAACAAAACTCCCATTTCTTCCTTCCTTTAAATCTCCATATCTCCCTTCTCAGTCTCTAGGACCTGAGATGGTGGTACGGCTTTTGAAAATATTCCATGTAACTCTTTTGCAGAGAAATCTTTCAGCCCCAGGAACCGTTCTGCCGCAACCACAATGATTTCTATCTTCCTAGATCTTTTCTCCACCTTGGCAGTGTCATTAATCACCATTGCAATGAAGGCCACAAAGTCCACCTTTTTAACCTTTAAAATGTCAGGATCATCTTGATGAAAGGCAACCCCTGCAGCTTGCATTGAAGGCCTATCCACCACCATGGACTCTTCAGGAGCACCATTCAAACCCTCAACCCTTTTAACCGCTGCTGCATAGGAAATGCTCTGTACAACCCTAACAGCGACATCTATTAGACTGATGGACTAACTACTGCTAAAGCATGTAGAATACAAAAGTGAGATTGATTAGCTACACAAATAAACCTGAACTAAAGGGTTGTCTGTTTTAGTGTCTAAGTTGTTCAACCCATTACATATGCATTGTAGATGATCTCTGTGGAGGGCCAAGAAGATCATGAAGAACCTCAGCCACCCGAGCCACGGCCTGTTCACCCTGCTACCATCTCGCAGGCGGAGACATTACAGATGCATCAAAGCTGGGACCGAGAGAATGAAACCGCTTCTAACTCCAGGCCGGAAGACTGTTAAACAGCCATCACTGATTTGATTCAGAGAATATTGGTGACTAGCAAATTGGCTTGTCCCAATGTGTAGAGGTGTCGTGACATGTATTGAGTGGATAAATAAAACATATATTATTGTGAATGCCATGAATTGAACAAAAGCATTATATTTACTGTAAAGATAACCCCCAACAACTACAATGATTCAGTAGATCAATAATGTTACAGTACTTTAGCAGGTTTCACAGCTGCTTATGCTGACAAAACATGTAAGTGAATGGGTCAGATTTAGCTTTGTGATGCTGATTTAAACTTCCTGTCTTGTTCAGCTTCAGAAAAACAGTAAATATGTCTCCCTTTCCTCTGCACAGTTCTCTCACAGTGAGAAACAACAGGATTACAATAGAGTGTGCTACGATTTCTTGAGAATTAAGTGATGGAATGATTTTAATCTTAGCTAGTCAGACAACTGATGAGGGTTCTCACATTTATGTATTTGTTGGTGTCTATTTAAGTGGCCATGTTGAGAGAAACTCTTCCAACAGTCAGAGCAGGAGTACCAGATCCCTTGATATTTTGCAGCTCTTCCCACAATCAGAGCAGAGATACAGATTCTCTCCTGTGTGTATTTTTAGCTTTGATAGAATTGGGAAAATCTCCTCACAATGTGGGCAGTGGTGAGACCTCTTAGCTCTGTGATCTTCCTGCTGTTGCTCTCTGGATGTAGAGAATGTCTCAACATGGTCTCCTGTGTGAACAACATCAGAAGAACCAGTCAGTTGGTGTGATTTACATCAATCACATTTATTTTATAAAGCCCATTTTCCATCAGCAGTTATCACAGAGTGCTTTACAGATACCCTAACCTAACGTATCAGGCGTAAAATAAATACCTAAACGAGGTCCACAGAAACCAGAAGCTTCCGGTTTTCAGGCTTTGCCTTCCTCTCTGCCTTTTCCCTGAAACACGGATGCTTCCGGTGTTTGTTGACTCCGCTGAGGGTGCAGGTACCGAGACTAAAACCCCAAAGAGCAAGCAATGCAGAAGCACAGTGGCTAGGAAAAACTCCCTAGAAGGAAGGAACCTAGGAAGAAACCTAGAGAGGAACCAGGCTCTGAGCAGTGGCCAGTCCTCTTCTGGCTGTACTGGGTAACAAATGACTTAATATAAGTATGCTGTACAATACAGGGGAATAAAACTATTCTAAAGTGTTACGAGCCATATCATCCTCCACTCACTATCACAAGGGTTAGTAACCATCAGGGCTGGGGCCAATTCCATATCAATGCACATTTTTAAATTTGACTAATTCAGCAGACACTCTTATCCAGAGTGACTTACAATAGTGCATTCATCTTCAGATAGCTGGGTGAGACAACAACGCATCACAATCGTATCAATTACATTTTCTAGGGTGCAGAAAGGGAGTAGAGTAGGGTCCAGGAGGCTAAGTCAGAGTCATGAGAGAGGATAGGATAAAATAGGCGAGAGAAGCGGGAGAGAGAGAGTGAAGATTGGGGCGGTGCATGACCATCTGGGTTAGGGCTGAGTGGGAGGAGCATGACCATCTGGGTTAGGGCTGAGTGGGAGGAGCATGACCATCTGGGTTAGGGCTGAGTGGGAGGAGCATGACCATCTGGATTAGGGCTGAGTGGGAGGAGCATGACCATCTGGGTTAGGGCTGAGTGGGAGGAGCATGACCATCTGGGTTAGGGCTGAGTGGGAGGAGCATGACCATCTGGGTTAGGGCTGAGTGGGAGGAGCATGACCATCTGGGTTAGGGCTGAGTGGGAGGAGCATGACCATCTGGGTTAGGGCTGAGAGATGGAGAGAAAAGGAAACAAAGTAGGGGTCAGAGACTTGGAGGGGGGATGCAGTGAGATTAGTAGGAGAACAGCCTCTAGTGAAGATGGGGTCACGCAGTGGGAGGGGACTGGGAAAGGGTGAGGTCAAAAGAGGAAAGGTGTTTCCAGTAAACCAATTTTCCTGATTGAAAAACATTGAATAGAATTGGAATTAGAATGACAGTGTACTTCCTGAATTGACTGGAATTTAAATGGAATTGACACCAACCCTGGCAACTACACAGACTCATTTCATAGAACTTCAAAACACTGGCACTATGTCTACTTCACTTCTTTAGTCTACTCTCTGATCACTCCAGATAGCCCAGTTAATAAAACAAATGCTGACAATACTGGTGTCATCCATGCAAGTCTCAGTAGCATGAAATAACATATATCTTATCATCGAAACAGTTCTATAACAACTTTTCATGCACAACGATAAAACAAGTTTTGTTGTGTTGAGTTCTTCAAGTGTGTCAGAATGACAGAATGAACTTATGGAGGTCTTACTATTGGAGATAACTCCTAGATGTAGATAGTACTATAGTGGCGGGCCCAACCCCAGACTTCTCTTTTATCAACCCAAAGGTTTTACTGTCTTCTCAGAAATTCAGCCTTCTCTGTGTTGCTCCCCACATCCCCCTATTCTAAATGATGCATTATGTCAACATCCCCCATTATTAATGATGCATTATCTCACCATCCCCCATTCTGAATGATGCATTATCTCACCATCCCCCATTCTGAATGATGCATTATCTCACCATCTCCCATTTTGAATGATGCATTATCTCACCATCCCCCATTCTGAATGATGCATTATCTCACCATCCCCCATTATTAATTATGCATTATCTCACCATCCCCCATTCTGAATGATGCATTATCTCACCATCCCCCATTATTAATGATGCATTATCTCACCATCCCCTATTCTAAATGATGCATTATCTCACCATCCCCCTATTCTAAATGATGCATTATGTCACCATCCCCCATTATTAATGATGCATTATCTCACCATCCCCCATTCTGAATGATGCATTATCTCACCATCTCCCATTTTGAATGATGAATTATCTCACCATCCCCCATTCTGAATGATGCATTATCTCACCATCCCCCATTCTGAATGATGCATTATCTCACCATCCTCCATTCTGAATGATGCATTATCTCACCATCCCCCATTCTGAATGATGCATTATCTCACCATCCCCCATTCTGTCACACATCTGAGCTTCTGTTGTGATAACATACTGTAGGTCTGATATCTGATTGGAAGTTAACTCAACTGTAATGTTATTGATCAACAACTCCGATTTTCAATCCAAACATGGTCAAATGGTTCTAAAAAGGTCTTAGCTTCAATGTGTCTTTCTCTTTTGTTCTTGACCTGCTGTGGTGAGATATATAATGAGTGCACAAAACATTAGGAACACCTTCCTAATATTGAGTTGCACCCCCTTCTGCCCTCAGAAAAGCCTAACTTTGTCAGGGCATGGACTCTACAAGGTGTCGAAAGCCTTCCACAGGGATGCTGGCCCATGTTGATTCCAATGCTTTCCACAGTTGTGTCAAGTTGGCTGGATGTCCTTTTGGTGGTGGACCGTTCTTGATACCCACGGGAAACTGTTGAAACTGCTGGAAACTGTGTTGCAGTTCTTGACACACTCAAAACGGTGCGTCTGGTACCTACTACCATACCCTGTTCAAAGGCACTTAAATATTTTGTTTTGCCCATTCACCCTCTGAATGAAACACATACACAAAAAATCCTTCTTTAACCCGTCTCCTCCCCTTCATCTACACTGAAGTGGATTTAACAAGAGACATCGATAAGGGATCATAGCTTTCACCTGGTCAGTCTATGGCAGGGAAAGAAGCAGGTGTTCCTAATGTTTAATACACTCAGTGTACACTGTCTTTCTCTCTACCCCTCTCCCATGAGCTGTGGGCCATGACACAAGCTATGGATTCTCTCTATCCCATGAGCTATGGGCCATGACACAAGCTATGGATTCTCTCTATCCCATGAGCTATGGGCCACGACACAAACTATGGATTCTTTGTCTTTCTCTTCCTGTCTGATCATGTTTAGATACTTAATGTTTTGTTAATGTCAGTATTTACTTGTAACTTAGGCTTTACGCCTTGGGCGGAAAGTAACTGAAAGGTTGCTGGTTCGAATCCCCGAGCAGACTAGGTGAAAAATCTGTCGATGTGCCCTTGAGCAAGGCACATAACCCTAGATCCTCTGAAAATAAAGAAATGTAAGTGAATCGTTATTTTTACAATGTAATTCAATCTATTTTCCTTTAGTATTCCACTATCAGACCAATTCTTGCTAGTCAACATCAACTCATTGCCTAATGCTTGCTTGCATATTTTAATCATCTTTATGGTGTCAGATATACATTTTAGTAGACTTTGTTAATAAATAAATTGAAGTATTTTCATGAGTAGCAGGTGAGGTGTACTGTACATATGATCACTAATGAACCTGCTCTTACCATGAGAAACAGATTTTCCAATCTTCTCCTCCTCTTCTTCATCTTTAATGTTGACATTCAGCTCCAGTGTTTGACTGCAGTCTTCCAGCTTCACTGATGCCATCTCTGGATCCCGCAGTGCAAACTGGGCTCCACTGTCACAATCAGGACCCAGTGACTGTAGGTTTGGACTCAGTGTGGAAGGAGAGAGGCAGGCTGGGTTTGTAGTAACTGTTAATCTGTAAACTCTGGACAGATTTGAACAATTGCTACCTAAAATTCTGTGGTCCTTACTAACACAGAATATTGTGTTAGATGTTGGCCATCACATGAATTCTCAACTCTTTCATTCTGAATATTCATATCAATGAATCACCCTCAAATGGACTATCAATACCAGTTCTACAATACTATTTACATAATCAACTGGACATTACAACAGCCTGAACCTCAATATAGTCCTGGGCATATATTGAACTCTAACAATGGGGTCTGTTGAAATGAATAGTATTGTGGTGTGAGAAAGGTAACCCAAGCTTCCTCTCTGGTTCCACTCCCCAATAGTAAGTGGGTCATTGTTGATTTGTTGTGGTAATGCTGTCCCTGGACTTTGGTACCGTATAAAACACTTTAAAATGACACTACTTTTCCCCCCATTTTATTTCACTGTTATTTTAGAAGAAACATATGTATGTCCTTTATACTGCAAAACATCTATTTTTATGCATTGTAGCAAATAATGGAGGCCAGCAAATTGGCTTGTCCCAATGGTGATGTGTAAAGGTGTAGTGACATGTTTTGACTAGATAATAGACACGTAAATTATTTTGAATGCCATGAATTAAACAAAAACATTGTATTTTCTGTATAGATAAACCAAAAAAACTAAGGTTGACCAGCACAAATTCACGTAGAATGTTTTATTTTTCATTACCAGATCAATTACGTTCATTAAGGTTATCCAAATATATTTATCAATGACAAAAAGAATGAATCTAGTTTTAAAAGACAATTTAATAAACACATGTAGTCGTTTCATAGCCTGTGTATCATTAAACAAAAGTTATGTAGTAAAAACTAATCCACCCAAAGTAATGGTGAAAACTGATCATCACACCATCTCTATCTGATACATGTGTCTACGAGCTCATTCCCACAGAATACTGCAGAGGGACAACTTGGTGTCAGAGACAAACGTACTATATGTTACAAAAAAACATACCACTCAATTTAGTATGATACAGTATGTTATGTTACATTACAATTAACATGCTAAGAAGTTGCATGCTAAGCTAACATGCAAAGTACACTATATATACAAAGGTATGTAGACACCCCTTCAAGTTAGTGGATTCAGCTATTTCAGCCACACCTGTTGCTAACAGGTGTATAAAATCAAACACAGCCATGCAATCTCCATAGACAAACACTGGCAGTAGAATGACCTCACTGAAGAGCTCAGTGACTTTCAATGTGGCATCGTCATAGGATGCCACTTTTCCAACAAGTCAGTTGGTCCATTTTCCGACCAACCCCCCTCCTTTTGTTTTTGCCTTAAAGGGACATTTCTAAATGTTTCAACTCCATGTTCATCATCTCCAGCACCACCCCATCATCGACATATGTGAAAATGGCGCGTTTCTACGTTTTGTACTAAAAAATATGGAGAAAAGATAATTTCCAGTGACATTCAATATTCCCATCAGCATGAAACAGCAGGAAACGGGATTCATCAGACCAGGCTATGTTTTTCTATTTTTCCAGTGTCTAGTGTTTTCATTCCATAGCCCACTGCAACTGCAGTTTCTTGTTTTCTGCTGAAAGCTAATGGGGATCCATAATAAATACACCACAACTACATCATTAAGGATCATAGCTTTCACCTGGGTTCACCTGGTCAGTCTATGTCATGGAAAGAGCAGGTGTCCTTAATGTTTTGTACACTCAGTGTATGTTGTGTCTACTAGCTCATTCCCACAGAAAACTGCAGAGGGAAGCAGTACCACCCAGTCAACCATCAGACTCCATTGTGAGATGGCTCAAAGAGCATATTCAACCCTAAGGGCAAATCCAAGGTAATCTCAATATCTTTACAGTAGAAGCAAACAAAACACACCAAAACTGACAAGGTGCAACACTGATCAGTAAAGTAAAGAGAGGCTAACATTCTATAACGCTCCCTTTCCTCTGCACAATTCTCTCACAGTGAGAAACAATAGGATTACAATGTAGTGTTCTATGCTTTCTTCATTTGATCCAATTAACTGTTACCACTTATTTTATGATATGAGGATTAATCAATGGAGTGACTTTAATCTTAGCTGGTCTAAGAGAACTAATGAGGCTTCTCTCCTGTGTGTATACGTTGGTGTGTTTTTAAGCTGCTCTGATGAGAGAAACTCTCCCCACAGTCAGAGCAGGAGTAAGGCTTCTCTCCTGTGTGTATACATACATGTAGTTTTAAGTTGCCCAGTTGAGAAAAACTTGCCCCACAGTCAGAGCAGGAGTAAGGCTTCTCTCCTGTGTGTATCCGTTGGTGTGATTTTAAGTGGTCCAGTCGAGAGAAACTCGTCCCACAGTCAGAACAGGAGTAAGGCTTCTCTCCTGTGTGCACTCTCTGATTAACTTTTAGCTCAGTTGATGTTTTGAAGCGCTTTACACAGTCAGAGCAGGAGTAAGGCTTCTCTCCTGTGTGTGTTCTCTGATGAAGTCTTAGCTCAGTTGATGTTGTAAAGCATTTTACACAGTCAGAGCAGGAGTATGGCTTCTCTCCTGTATGTATACGTTCATGTATTTTTAAGTGGCCCAGTTGAGAGAAACTTGTCCCACAGTCAGAGCAGGAGTAAGGCTTCTCTCCTGTGTGTATCCGTTGGTGTGATTTCAAGCTTTCCTGCCGAGAGAAACTTGTCCCACAGTCAGAGCAGGAGTAAGGCTTCTCTCCGGTGTGTGTTCTCTGATGAACTTTTAGCTCAGTTGATGTTTTGAAGCGCTTTACACAGTCAGAGCAGGAGTAAGGCTTCTCTCCTGTGTGTGTTCTCTGATGAACTTTTAGCTGAGCTGATGTTGTGAAGCATTTTACACAGTCAGAGCAGGAGTATGGCTTCTCTCCTGTATGTATACGTTCATGTATTTTTATGTGGCCCAGTTGAGAGAAACTTGTCCCACAGTCAGAGCAGGAGTAAGGCTTCTCTCCTGTGTGTATCCGTTGGTGTGATTTCAAGCTTTCCTGCCGAGAGAAACTTGTCCCACAGTCAGAGCAGGAGTAAGGCTTCTCTCCTGTGTGTGTTCTCTGATGAACTTTTAGCTCAGTTGATGTTTTGAAGCGCTTTACACAGTCAGAGCAGGAGTAAGGCTTCTCTCCTGTGTGTGTTCTCTGATGAACTTTTAGCTGAGCTGATGTTGTGAAGCATTTTACACAGTCAGAGCAGGAGTATGGCTTCTCTCCTGTATGTATACGTTCATGTATTTTTAAGTGGCCCAGTTGAGAGAAACTTGTCCCACAGTCAGAGCAGGAGTAAGGCTTCTCTCCTGTGTGTATCCGTTGGTGTAATTTCAAGCTTTCCTGCAGAGAGAAACTTGTCCCACAGTCAGAGCAGGAGTAAGGCTTCTCTCCTGTGTGTGTTCTCTGATGAACTTTTAGCTCAGTTGATGTTTTGAAGCGCTTTACACAGTCAGAGCAGGAGTAAGGCTTCTCTCCTGTGTGTATCCGTTGGTGTGTTTTCAAGCTTTCCTGCTGAGAGAAACCCTTCCCACAGTCAGAGCAGGAGTATGGCTTCTCTTCTGTATGTGTTCTCTGATGAACTTTTAGCTCAGTTGATGTTTTGAAGCATTTTACACAGTCGGAGCAGGAGTATGGCTTCTCTCCTGTATGTATACGTTCATGTGCTTTTAAGTGGCCCAGTTGAGAGAAACTTGCCCCACAGTCAGAGCAGGAATAAGGCTTCTCTCCTATGTGCACTCTCTGATGAACTGTCAGAGCCTTTGATATTGTGAAATTCTTCCCACAGTCAGTACAGGAATACAGATTCTCTCCTGTGTGTACTTGTAGGTGTATTTTTAACTTTGATAGAATTGAGAAACTCTCCTCACAATGTGGGCAGTGGTGAGACCTCTTAGCTCTGTGATCTTCCTGCTGTTGCTCTCTGGATGTAGAGAATGTCTCAACATGGTCTCCTGTGGGAACATCATCAGAAGAACCAGTCAGTTGGTGTGATATACATGTCAATCAAATGTATTTTATGAAGCCCTTTTTACATCAGAAGTTGTCACAAAGTGCTTTATAGAAACCCAGCCAAAAACCCCAAAGAGCAAGCCTTGCAGATGTAGAAGACATATCATCCTCCACTCACTATCACAAGGGTTCGTAACTACACAGATTCATTTAATAGAACTTTAAAACATTGGCAGTTTGTCTACTTCACTTCTTTAGTCTACTATCTGATCACTCTAGATAGCCCAGTGAATAAAACCAATGCTGGCAATACTGGTGTCAAACCATGTAAAGTGAGGGACAAAAGCATTTGATCCCCTGCTGATTTTGTACGTTTGCCCACTGACATAGACATGATCAGTCTATAATTTTAATGTTAGGTTTATTTGAACAGTGAGAGACAGAATAACAACAAAGAAATCCAGAAAAACGCATGTCGAAAATGTTATAAATTGATTTGCATTTTAATTAGGGAAATAAATATTTAATGGGCCTCAGGATCTTGTCATGGCATCTCTGTGCATTCAAACTGCCATCGATAAAATGCAATTGTATTAGTTGTCTGTAGCTTACGCCATGCCATACAGTGGGGGAAAAAAGTATTTAGTCAGCCACCAATTTTGCAAGTTCTCCCACTTAAAAAGATGAGAGGCCTGTAATTTTCATCATAGGTACACGTCAACTATGACAGACAAATTTAGATTTTTTTTCTCCAGAAAATCACATTTTAGGATTTTTTATGAATTTATTTGCAAATTATGGTGGAAAATAAATATTTGGTCACCTACAAACAAGCAAGATTTCTGGCTCTCACAGACCTGTAACTTCTTCTTTAAGAGGCTCCTCTGTCCTCCACTCGTTACCTGTATTAATGGCACCTGTTTGAACTTGTTATCAGTATAAAACACACCTGTCCACAACCTCAAACAGTCACACTCCAAACTCCACTATGGCCAAGACCAAAGAGCTGTCAAAGGACGCTAGAAACAAAATTGTAGACCTGCACCAGGCTGGGAAGACTGAATCTGCAATAGGTAAGCAGCTTGGTTTGAAGAAATCAACTGTGGGAGCAATTATTAGGAAATGGAAGACATACAAGACCACTGATAATCTCCCTCGATCTGGGGCTCCACGCAAGATCTCACCCCGTGTGGTCAAAATGATCACAAGAACGGTGAGCAAAAATCCCAGAACCAAACGGGGGGACCTAGTGAATGACCTGCAGAGAGCTGGGACCAAAGTAACAAAGCCTACCATCAGTAACATACTACGCCGCCAGGGACTCAAATCCTGCAGTGCCAGACGTGTCCCCCTGCTTAAGCCAGTACATGTTCAGGCCCGTCTGAAGTTTGCTAGAGTGCATTTGGATGATCCAGAAGAGGATTGGGAGAATGTCATATGGTCAGATGAAACCAAAATATAACTTTTTGGTAAAAACTCAACTCGGCGTGTTTGGAGGACAAAGAATGCTGAGTTGCATCCAAAGAACACCATACCTACTGTGAAGCATGGGGGTGGAAACATCATCCTTTGGGGCTGTTTTTCTGCAAAGGGACCAGGACGACTGATCCGTGTAAAGGAAAGAATGAATGGGGCCATGTATCGTGAGATTTTGAGTGAAAACCTCCTTCCATCAGCAAGGGCATTGAAGATGAAATGTGGCTGGGTCTTTCAGCATGACAATGATCCCAAACACACTGCCCGGGCAACGAAGGAGTGGCTTCGTAAGAAACATATCAAGGTCCTGGAATGGCCTAGCCAGTCTCGAGATCTCAACCCCATAGAAAATCTTTGGAGGGAGTTGAAAGTCTGTGTTGCCCAGCGACAGCCCCAAAACATCACTGCTCTAGAGGAGATCTGCATGGAGGAATGGGCCAAAATACCAGCAACAGTGTGTGAAAACCTTGTGAAGACTTACAGAAAACGTTTGACCTGTGTCATTGCCAACAAAGGGTATATAACAAAGTATTGAGAAACTTTTGTTATTGACCAAATACTTATTTTCCACCATAATTTGCAAATAAATTCATAAAAAATCCTACAATATGATTTTCTGGAGGAAAAAAATCTAATTTTGTCTGTCATAGTTGACGTGTACCTATGATGAAAATTACAGGCCTCTCTCATCTTTTTAAGTGGGAGAACTTGCACAATTGGTGGCTGACTAAAAACTTTTTTCCCCACTGTACCATAACCCCGATACCACCATGGGGTACCCTGTTCACAACACTGACATCAGCAAACCGCACGCCCACACAACGCCATTACACTGTGGTCAGCAGTTGTGAGGCTGGTTGGGCAAAATTCTCTAAAACAACATTGGAGGCAGCTAATGGTAGAGAAATTAACCTAACATTCTCCGGCAACAGCTCTGGTGGACATTCCTGCAGTCAGCATGCCAATTGCATGCTCCCTCAAAACTTGAGACATCTGTGGCATTGTGTTGTGTGAAAAAGCTGCACATTTTAGAGTGGCATTTTTGTATTTGTTAGGGATCCCCATTAGATGCTGCCAAGAACCTATTCAGCTACTCTTGTCCCCAGCACAAGGTGCACCTGTGTAATGATGATCATGCTATTTAATCAGCGTCTTGATATACCACACCTTTGGGTATATCAACTGGGATGTAAACAAATGTGTGCACAACATTTTAGAACAAAGTTTGTTTCTGGAACATTTCTGAGATCTTTTATTTCACCTCATGAAACATGGGACCAACACTTTACATGTTGCGTTTATATGTTTGTTCAGTGTATACAGTATTTCTAAAAAATCATACAAACTATCAATAACTATATTAAAATTGAACTAAATTAATCGAGGAAAATAAGAACAATCCAAAATTTCTTTTTGATACTGTTGCAAAGCTAACTAAAAAGCAGCATTCCCCAAGAGAGGATGGTTTTCACTTCAGCAGTGATAAATTCATGAACTTCTTTGAGGAAAAGATCATGACCATTAGAAAGCAAATTACGGACTCCTCTTTGAATCTGCGTATTCCTCCAGGGCTTAGCTGTCCTGGATCTGCACAGCTCTGCGAGGGCCTGGGATCGGGAGAGACACTTAAGTGTTTTAGTACTATATCTCTTGACACAATGATGAAAATAATCATGGCCTCTAAACCTTCAAGCTGCATACTGGATCCTATTCCTACTAAACTGCTGAAGGAGCTGCTTCCTGTGCTTGGCCCTCCTATGTTGAACATAATAAACAGCTCTCTATCCACCGGATGTGTACCAAACTCACTAAAAGTGGCAGTGATAAAGCCTCTCTTGAAAAAGCCAAACCTTGACCCGGAAAATATAAAAAACTATCGGCCAATATCGAATCTTCCATTCCTCTCAAAAATTTTAGAAAAAGCTGTTGCGCAGCAACTCACTGCCTTTCTGAAGACAAACAATGTATACGAAATGCTTCAGTCTGGTTTTAGACCCCATCATAGCACTGAGACTGCACTTGTGAAGGTGGTAAATGACCTTTTAATGGCGTCAGACCGAGGCTCTGCATCTGTCCTCGTGCTACTAGACCTTAGTGCTGCCTTTGACACCATCGATCACCACATTCTTTTGGAGAGACTGGAAACCCAAATTGGTCTACACGGACAAGTTCTGGCCTGGTTTAGATCCTACCTGTCGGAAAGATATCAGTTTGTCTCTGTGAATGGTCTGTCCTCCGACAAATCAACTGTACATTTCGGTGTTCCTCAAGGTTCCGTTTTAGGACCACTATTGTTTTCACTATATATTTTACCTCTTGGGGATGTTATTCGAAAACATAATGTTAACTTTCACTGCTATGCGGATGACACACAGCTGTACATTTCAATGAAGCATGGTGAAGCCCCAAAATTGCCCTCGCTAGAAGCCTGTGTTTCAGACATAAGGAAGTGGATGGCTGAAAACTTTTTACTTTTAAACTCGGACAAAACAGAGATGCTTGTTCTAGGTCCCAAGAAACAAAGAGATCTTCTGTTAAATCTGACAATTCATCTTGATGGTTGTAAAGTCGTCTCAAATAAAACTGTGAAGGACCTAGGCGTTACTCTTGACCCTGATCTCTCTTTTGACGAACATATCAAGACTGTTTCAAGGACAGCTTTTTTCCATCTACGTAACATTGCAAAAATCAGAAATTTTCTGTCCAAAAATGATGCAGAAAAATTAATCCATGCATTTGTTACTTCTAGATTAGACTACTGCAATGCTCTATTTTCCGGCTACCCGGATAAAGCACTAAATAAACTTCAGTTAGTGCTAAATACGGCTGCTAGAATCCTGACTAGAACCAAGAAATTTGATCATATTACTCCAGTGCTAGCTTCCCTACACTGGCTTCCTGTTAAGGCAAGGGCTGATTTCAAGGTTTTACTGTTAACCTATAAAGCGTTACATGGGCTTGCTCCTACCTATCTTTCCGAGTTGGTCCTGCCGTACATACCAATACGTACGCTACGGTCACAAGACGCAGGCCTCCTAATTGTCCCTAGAATTTCTAAGCAAACAGCGGGAGGCAGGGCTTTCTCCTATAGATCTCCATTTTTATGGAACAGTCTGCCTACCCATGTGAGAGACGCAGACTCGGTCTCAACCTTTAAGTCTTTACTGAAGACTTATCTCTTCAGTAGGTCATATGATTGAGTGTAGTCTGGCCCAGGAGTGTGAAGGTGAACGGAAAGGCTGGAGCAACGAACAGCCCTTGCTGTCTCTGCCAGGCCGGTTCCCCTCTCCACTGGGGTTCTCTGCCTCTAACCCTGTTGCAGGGGCTGAGTCACTGGCCTGCTGGTGCTCTTTCATGCCGTCCCTGGGAGGGGTGCGTCACTTGAGTGGGTTGAGTTACTGACGTGATCTTCCTGTCTGGGTTGGCGCCCCCCCCCCCCTTGGTTTGTGCTGTGGTGGAGACCTCTGTGGGCTATACTCGGCCTTGTCTCAGGATTGTAAGTTGGTGGTTGGGGATATCCCTCTAGTGGTGCGGGGGCTGTGCTTTGGCGGAGTGGGTGGGGTTATATCCTTCCTGTTTGGCCCTGTCCGGGGGTTTCTTCGGATGGGGCCACAGTGTCTCCGGACCGCTCCTGTCTCAGCCTCCAGTATTTATGCTGCAGTAGTTTATGTGTCGGGGGGCTGGGGTTAGTTGGTTATACCTGGAGTACTTCTCCTGTCTTATCCAGTGTCCTGTGTGAATTTAAGTATGCTCTCTCTAATTCTCTCGTTCTCTCTTTCTCTCTGAGAACCTGAGCCCTAGGACCATACGTCAGGACTACCGGGCATGATGACACCCTGCTGCCCCCAGTCCGCCTGGCCTTGCTGCTATTCCAGTTTCAACTGTTCTGCCTGCGGCTACGAAACCCCTACCTGTCCCAGACCTGCTGTTTTCAACTCTAAATGATCGGCTATGAAAAGCCAACTGAGAGACCTGAGCCCTAGGACCATACGTCGGGACTACCGGCCGTGGTGACTCCTTGCTATCCCCAGTCCGCCTGGCCTTGCTGCTATTCCAGTTTAAACTGTTCTGCCTGCGGTTATGGAACCCCTACCTGTCCCAGACCTGCTGTTTTAAACTCTAATGATCGGCTATGAAAAGCCAACTGAGATTTATTCCTGATTATTATTTGACCATGCTTGTCACTTATGAACATTTTTGAACATCTTGGCATGGTTCTGTTATAATCTCCACCCGGCACAGCCAGAAGAGGACTGGCCACCCCTCATAGCCTGGTTCCTCTCTAGGTTTCTTCCTAGGTTTTGCCTTTCTAGGGAGTTTTTCCTAGCCACCGTGCTTCTACACCTGCATTACTAGCTGTTTGGGGTTTTAGGCTGGGTTTCTGTACAGCACTTCGAGATATTAGCTGATGTAAGAAGGGCTATATAAAATAAAATTGATTGATTGATTGATTGAACTAAATCAGCCTGCTTTTCTGTTCTAATCAGGTCCCTACACAGGCTCAGAAGGATCCTGTGAGGGTGGAACATTTTCTGGCTACAGTAGACCTTGCAGGGCTTCTGCCGTGAAGTCTTGGAGGCCCAAAAACTTCTCAGCTACAGATATAATGATGTCCAGCTTCTTGGACTTATTGTGCAGTAAAATTAATAACTGTGGCTATAAATACTAAAAAATCCACCTTCAAAATAAGTGTATCCAGATCACTTGATTGACGTACAACATTTGCAACTGGTTGCAGTGCATCCACCGCCATATCTTCTTCAGAACTGTGGCCTCTTGCTACTATAACTCTCTTCACCGCCTCCACATAGGAGATTTGCTGTACAGCCCTGATCCTTGACACCTCAACCTCTTTCACCCTAACAGGGCACTCTGGGAATTCAGGAATATGACCCCCACCACAGTTACAACATTTTACATTCGCATGCTCTTCAATAACATATTCCTTCCGTCTGCAGTCTGCAAACACTTGACATGTGGCCAAACTTTTTACATTTCTTGCATTGCATCAGGTTTTACACAAACTCTCTTATGGGGTATATTATATATCCCAGCTTTACATAGGGTGGTAGATACTCTTCATCAAACATCAATAATACAGATGAACGCTACTCCTTTTTCACATTCTCCATCCTTCTTCTTCGGGATTTGGTTGGCGGAGCGCATTCAACTTTTAGGTGCATACACCGCCACCTACTGTACTGGTGTGTGAGGCCATTCAGAGCCTATATACATTAAATTCATTGATACGGTAATTAATACAAAATTGCAGTATTAGCCTGCTCTAAAAAATGTGAGGGTAAATGTTCTTGGTTCGTGCAGATGACTAACCTCCTCAGACCAATTGGCAGTATGCCCAGAACATTGTTCTGGTATCCAAAAGGGATATCTCAGTTTCAAGGTCTCAGCTTGGAGAGAAGAAGCCTTGTGAGGTATTGGTCGGTCACATGCAGGAACCAAATGTTAACGATTAATTAATTATTAATAAAGCTAAAATCATGCAAATATAACTTGTCTGTGTAAGCAGTATATAGGACAACTAACAGGACTGCCCCGGCAGAGCTCCCGACCGACGTGTACTATGGTGCTTTTAAGTTTGTTGGAACCTCTCCAACAAGGGACTCTTGACTTTGAGTCCCTTCGTGGCGATTTTCCACGACAAAAACCCACCACCCCATTCCACTATTTAACCCTATCTAGTCCTACGCCAGACCACTACCACTTAACACCCCCTGCAGCTGTTCTGCAGTAAATCCTCGAAATCCCAAGTACTTCTCTGCCGCTGCCACCACAGCCTCTATTTTCTGGGACTTTTTGATCCATTTCTGCAGTACAATTGAAAACCATTGCTATAAATGCTAAAAAGCCCACCTTACTGAAGCACATATTCTTCCCATCACTCTCTCTTGGTCTCTGCCTACTCACAGGAATCCTCACCATGTACCCATCTTCCTCTACCACTCTCTTCACTGCTTCTGCTACAACACTTTCTGTACTACTGTAACCCTGGCAACCTCAATCTAATAATAATAATAATAATAATATGCTATTTAGCAGACTCTTTTATCCAAAGCAACTTACAGTCATGTGCGCATACATTTTTACGTATGGGTGGTCCCGGGGATCGAACCCACTACAAGTGCCATGCTCTACCAATTGAGCTAAAGTTGAGCTATAGAGGACCACAATCTGCCTTTCTCTCACCTGACACCTCAGATCTCCAGCCCGTTAGCACCCCCACAACTAACACACAGAACTTTCTCCACCGATACCACACATTTCTTCATCTCATGACCTCCTGCACACTTGTCACATCTAGGCATCTCACGCCTACACACTGCTGCAACAGGCCCATAAACTTCACCCCTAAAACACTGTAGTATTTACAGAACAAAATCGCTCACGGGATAACTGACACTTCCTACCTTGATCTTATCTGGCAGAGACTATGCATCAAAATCCAGCATGACAGATAATGTATTCTCTGTTTCCCCACGCTCTACACCGGATCTACGACTCACCAAACGGAGGGTGTCACAGACACCTGGAATCTTCCATTTCAACTGCTCATCCTCAACACTTAAACCTAACCCCGTTACCACTCCTTTCAATGCCACACTGTTCCGGAGAGCAATTCAAGTCACAATTCCTGGCCCTAATCACGTAATCCGCAGCGCCCGCTCCCTCTGGACAGAGGAGAAACAATAAATCATTACGAGTCCACTCAGTTACCTTCACCAACTCAACAGTCCCCAACCTCTTCTCCACCTAACCTGACACCACATATGGATCCATTCTCTCTACAAATCTCACTCCCACTGGGCCAGAATCATCCTTGGAACAAGGCCCGAACTCGGAGTTCCTCACCGCAGGTAATTCATCCTCACTCTCACCAGGTTCCATCTCTGAGCTACTGGAGGACATATCCCTCTTTATACACTAGACGATAACCTCCCTCACCACACTGCTTCACATATCATCTTGCTAGAGAGGCCTTTTGTTGTGATATTTAGGCTACTATATAGGCTACTAGCAAAAGACCCTGTGTTGTTAGGATAGATTTATGTTTGTTTCTTCTAACAGATCTTTACACATTTTCCTCACTACAAAATATTCCTGCGGTCCTTGTGGTTACTAAACAGATTTTAGATATGCCTTTATGCTATAGCTTATTCCATGTTTACATCTTTGGTTAAATGACTTCAAATGCTAAACTTAAATTTATTTTGTGGAATGTCCGTGGAGTTTGTAAACTATCCAAGCTTAAAACAGGTTATTACTAGGCTTAAACAACTTCATTCATCTATTGTGTTCCTACAAGAAACTCACTTGTTGAAGGATGAGCTACTTAAAGTATGCAGGAGATGACAAGGGCCAGTAGTAGCATCCTGTTTCTCCTCTCATTCTCATAGTGTTATGGTTTTAATTCACTAATCTGTTCCGTTTCAAGTGGATACTATTATAACTGATACAGCGGGTAGATACATTTAGATACAGGGAACTCTTTTGAATGAGCATATTAATCTGGTTAATGTTTATGGTCCTAATGATGATAATCCCAAATTCTTTGAGAATGTATTTCTATTGATAGCCTCCATTCCTGTTAAAGTCCTAATGGCAGGGGACTTTAATTGCACTCTTGATCCTCATCTAGATTGCTCCTCTGGTTTATACACTTCCCACTCGCAGAGTAGAAAGAAATTACAGCATTTCATTAAGGATTTAAATCTATGTGAACCTTGGAGGACTCAGAACCCGAGTAAAAGGGAGTATTCATGTTATTCGTCAACATTTAAATCATATTCTCATGTAGACTACTTTTCGCTCCTATGGTTTAGACACTTCCCTCTCACAGAGTAGAAAGTCATTTTGTAAATGTGATCGTTCAGTTGTTGTTTTTTGCAACAATTGATAAAAACCTGTTTTTGCTTTGTCATTATGGGGTAATGTGAGTAGATTGATGAGGAAAAAAACAATTTCATCAATTTTACAATAAGGCTGTAACGTAACAAAATATCTAAAAAGTCCAGGGGTCTGAAAACTTTCTGAATGCACTGTATATAGACAGGTGTGTGCCTTTCCAAATCATGTCCAACCAACTTAATTAGATAGAACCTGCTCTTACCATGAGAAACAGATTTCCCAATCTTCTCCTCCTCTTCTTCATCTTTAATGTTGACATTCAGCTCCAGTGTTTGACTGCAGTCTTCCAGCTTCACTGATGCCATCTCTGGATCCTGCTTAGCAAACTGGGCTCCACTGTCGCAATCAGGACCCAGTGACTGTAGGTTTGGACTCAGTGTGGAAGGAGAGAGGCAGGCTGGGTTTGTTCTCACTATTGATGTTACAGGCCTCAGATTTAATTCTAGTCGTCCTGTGGTAATGAGAAATAGACACAAAAAGTTATTGTCTTGACAGTTCTGGCACTTTCTTTATTGTCTAAAAATATATTCTCTTTCTTCTTGTTAAATCATCTAATTCAGTGCTTGACTTGGACTGAAATTGGTGCCGGTACTGTTTATATTTAGGTGCAGGAGCTCCACAATACTGTTGAGCTAACATTCTATAAGAGGAACAGGAGCTCAAGCACTAGATATTTGAGGTGCCGGTACTTAACCTATAGTATATTTTCCCAAATTCACATACAGTACCAGTCAAAGGTTTTAGGACACCTACTCATTCCAGGGGTTCTTTATTTTTACTATTTTCTACATAGGATAACAATATGAAATAACACATATGGAATCATGTAGTAACCAAAAAATTGTTAAACTAATCAAAATATATTTTATATGTGAGATTCTTCAAAGTAGGCAACCTTTGCCTTGATGACAGCTTTGCACACTCTTGGCATTTCAATCAACAGGTGTGCCTTGTTAAAAGTTAATTTGTGGAATGTCTTAATGCGCTTGAGCCAATCAGTTGTGTTGTGACAAGGTAGGGGTGGTATAGAGAAGATAGCCCTATTTGGTAAAAGACAAATTCCATATTATTGCAAGAACAGCTCAAATAAGCAAAGAGAAACAACAGTCCATCATTACTTTAAGATTCTTCAAGTGCAGTCGCAAAAACCATAAAGCGTTATGATGAAACTGGCTCTCATGAGGACCGCCACTGGAAAGGAAGACCCAGAGTTACCTCTGCTGCAGAGGATAAGTTCATTAGAGTTACCACCCTCAAAAATTGCAGCCCAAATAAATGCTTCACATAGTTCAAGTAACAGACACATCTCAACATCAACTGTTCAGAGGAGACTGCGTGAATCAGGTCAGGCCTTCGTGGTCGAATTGCTGCAAGAAACCACTACTAAAGGACACCAACATGAAGAAGAGACTTGCTTGGGCCAAAAAACATGAGCAATGGACATTAGACCGGTGGAAATCTGTCCTTTGGTCTGATGTGTCCAAATTTGAGATTTTTGGTTCCAACCGCAGTGTCTTTGTGACTCACAGAGTAGGTGAACAGATGATCTCTACATGTGTGGTTCCCACCGTGAAGCATGGAGGGGTGGTGTGATGGTGCTTTGCTGGTGATTTATTTAGAATTCAAGGCACACTTAACCAGCATGGCTACCACAGCAGTCTGCAGCGATACACCATCCCATCTGGTTTGTGCTTAGTGGGATTATTTGTTTTTCAACAGGACAATGACCCAACACACCTCCAGACTGTGTAAGGGCTATTTGACCAAGAAGGAGAGTGATGGAGTGCTGCATCAGATGACCTGGCCTCCACAATCAACCGACCTCAACCCAATTGAGATGGTTTGGGATGAGTTGGACCGCAGAGTGAAGGAAAAGCAGCCAACAAGTGCTCAGCATGTGTGTGAACTTCTTCAAGACTGTTGGAAAAGCATTCCAGGTGAAGCTGGTTGAGAGAATGCCAAGTGTGCAAATCTGTCATCAAGGCAAAGGGTGGCTACTTTGAAGAATCTAAAATCTAAAATATATTTTGATTTGTTTAACACTTTTTTGGTTACTACATGATTCCATATGTGTTATTTTATAGTTTAGATGTCTTCACTATTATTCTACAATGTAGAAAATAGTAAAGAATTAAGAAAAACCCTTGAATGAGTAGGTGTGTCCAAACTTTTGACTGGTGCTGTATATTTGCCACTGCTTGACAAAAAAAAAAGATAACTTATAGTTAGATAGAACCTGCTCTTACCATGAGAAACAGATTTCCCAATCTTCTCTTCCTCTTCTTCATCTTTAATGTTGACATTCAGCTCCAGTGTTTGACTGCAGTCTTCCAGCTTCACTGATGCCATCTCTGGATCCTGCTTAGCAAACTGGGCTCCACTGTCGCAATCAGGACCCAGTGACTGTAGGTTTGGACTCAGTTTGGAAGGAGAGAGGCAGGCTGGGTTTGTTCTCACTATTGATGTTACAGGCCTCAGATTTAATTCTAGTCGTCCTGTGGTAATGAGAAACAGACAAAAAGTTATTGTCTTGACAGTTCTGGCACTTTCTTTATTGTCTAAAAATATATTAGATCAGGTAGCTAAGCATTGACAACAAACCATTTATTAATTTCACATTAGACACAAATTGCACACTTTAAATTAAACAACGTAAGTGCACTTAACCTATAGTAGATTTCAGAAATTCACATAAATGACTGAAAAACCATTTAGAACAAGGTTGCAGTTTGTTTTAGGCAGCACTATGTAATATTTTCCTGAATAACCATCTTCACTGTATTATTTCAATCAAAAACCAATTGTATTTCCTGTTCACACCATAATAACATTTATAGATAAAGACAGAAACAACTGAATGTGTCTGAATATATGGAAAAAGGGGAGGGGTCTGAATACTTTCTGAATCCACTGTAAGGAATTGGCAACTCGTTCTCATTCTGAGAAATAAGGTAGGCCACTTGATTTCAACATCTGAACAAAGTGGACAGGCTAACATGCTTTTCAAACAGTTGGAGACAGACAGAATGGTGTGTTCATAACAGCTAAACTGTTCAACCTTGTTAGCAGACAGATCCAAGTTGGCTAAACCTGAAATATAAAGATTAGCTGGTTAATCACTAACACTTGAGAGATTGTTGATGAGACCTGTGTTAATTTTCTATAGCCAAATGCCTTCTACAATAAGTTTGTCAATTTGTAACAAAAAAATGCATTTTCATAGACCAACTTGAAAGCCAGATCAGTGATTAATGCCAATATAAGCAGGTTAAACTATTTTTATAAAATAATACAATAATTAGTGGGTCTTATTGGTTGTGGATGGCTTATATTTAGCCTAGGTTTAACTTCACAAGCCCTGAATTCATTAGATTATAGCTGACTGTTTGAAATGCAGTGTATTTGACCTTTAATTGTACAACACTTAGAGAAAAACAAAATTGAGAAATCTTGAATCACCCATACGTTTGAAAAAACTCAAGATACAGCTGTATGATTTAGTCCATATAGCCCAGCCATAACAGAGTACATTAGAGTAAAGTAGAATACAATACAGTATGTTATACTGTACTATACTCTGTACTGTTGTACTGTACTGAACTAAACTTCTATTTCCTGTACTCTGCTGTACTGTACTTTCCAATCTTGTGAAACTGTAGCTATGTTTCCAATAACTTGTCCATTGATTTTTTTCTGGACATTTAGAAAAGGTTTGCATAGAAAATAGATACGACAATTGCCATCTAGACTGTGTTTCCATGTAACTATCTTGTGTCGATAAAAACAGCTGGACGTAATGACTCACCCTGTACCGTCAAAATGGTTTGGCAATCATCATTTATTTAAAACACTGTTTCAATCCTCACTTGTCAGAATAAATAAACTTTGACAAAAGAAAAACCCACCCGTCCAATGATTAAAAATGGTTGTCGAGCTTTAGAACATTTCTCCTATATCTGCCGTTTCCATTACACACAGTGCAAAGATTTTTTTTGCAACATTGCTTTTGTCGAATGCACCTGGTTCAATGGAAACCTGCCTAATGATGTCTGAGTGATTGGTTCAGATTTGGTCCGGTCTAATGTTTGGGCCAAGTCAGTTAAGAACAAATTCTTATTTAAAATAATGGCTTACCCTGGCAAAACCTGGCCGACGCTGGGCCAATTTTGCACCGCCCTATGCGACTCCCAATCACGGCCGTATTGTGATACAGCCTGGAATCCAACCAGGGTCTGTAGTGACAGATGCAGTGTCTTAGACCGCTGAGCCACTCGGGAGCCCTGTGACTAATCATTTTGTCTATTTAAGCTCTGAAAAGGCCTATCAGCTACCCAACTTTATCAGGAGTTATCCTGAGCCTATTTGCAATGAGAAACAATGCATTTGCACAGCGGGAAATGCAGAAGTATTTAATTTTTTGCTATGATCATCTAGTCCAAAATGTACAGAGACAAACTTGAAACCACTGATTATGATGACAATTTAGCTGACAGGGTTAAACTCCCGGACAACAGTGGTTTCAGAGTCCTGCAATAGAGTGAAGACGCTAATATTTGTGTAAAGTCTACATAGTTGTGTTCTGTGGGTGTCACTGAGTAGGCTGAACAATACATAGGTAGGGCTGTACAGTGCAATATGAATGTCCAATACAAACAAAAGAAACAGCATACTCAACTGGCGTAACGCGGTAAGGACCAAGAACGGGGTCGATATGGACCACGGGTCACAAAATAATGATATAATAATACTGTTTTGGTTGGGCTTCAACCCCTGGTATCATATAAACACACATAAGACATGGAAACATGTAGAATTGGTTAAAAAGAGCAACAACAAAACATCTCAGCCCTGTCGTGAAATGTGTATAATTACAGGATATTAGCTTTAAAACTGCTAAATGTTGTCTCCGCCAACAAGTGGGTTGTGAACAGTTTGGGGTCACAAGTTGGGGGTTTGTTACTACGCCAATAAATGACAATATCCATCCGGACCTTTGCCACCTAGGAAATGTGTGTGATCGGACCTTCTCAAATAGTACTGGAGTACCCCTGCAATAGACTGACTGGGAAGGTGATTTTTCACAGTCAAAGTCCTGCAATAAGAGCTAAGACGCTAATATTTGTATAAACTCTTGATCATTGTTTTCTGTGGGTGTCACCCGTTTCATGGGAGCACAATCCAACCCGTTTCATAAGTGCATATAAGAATGCCCCCAATGCAATTATGTGGTCTAATACCTCCACAGTGGGATTTCAACCGTTTCTTTCTGTTTATTTTCAAAACAATTCGTTTTTGTAATTCATTTTAAATTAAGTAACAACATTTGACATGATCCCAATATTTTATATCAGTTTGCATCACTTTCAATGAAGGCCTTTCCACTATTGTGGCTAATCATTATTATGACTAGCTTCACATACGTAGGGACAAGTGGGTACCAGGGCTGCGTCCAGCAGGAGGATGGAGACGTTGGCCACATTCAGATACAAATGTATTATGTAGAGCAAACATGCCTCTGATTCTAAGGAATCATGTCAGTTCTATTCAGGGTATTTCTATCTGCAACTTTCAAAAACGTTTTTGTACTGAACATGCCCAGGCGAAACGCACTGACCTATATACGAACCTGGAAAGCCTCACAAATGAAAACATGTAATGGACCCCGCGCCGTGTGATTGTAAAATATTTTTAGCACGTTCTTCAATCACTCGGATTGACACAAAAATTACACAAAACCTTTGCCAAACGTGATTATACCTTGACTGATTTGTTATCTAACATGTTATGACGTTATTTCGATATTAGACAGTTTAAAAGTGCTATTACATACCTGTAGTAATAAAGAGAAACGGAAAGCACAGTCCTGTCGTTTTCTTTGTTCTGAAGAATGTTGCGCGCCTCGCCGGAAGTTCCTGTTCCCCAACTACCACAATGCAACAGCGCCATCTTCTTCTTCTTCTGTGGGTTTATGGCAGACTACATCCAAAAGTTGTATTGCCGCCACCAACTGGACGGTTTGAAACCACAAAATAAATTAAATAAAAAATACATCCATACTTAATAGTGATACTAACTTACTCCACCCTAATAAAAATAGTACATTGCCAAAACAAACAAAACTCCCATTTCTTCCTTCCTTTAAATCTCCATATCTCCCTTCTCAGTCTCTAGGACCTGAGATGGTGGTACGGCTTTTGAAAATATTCCATGTAACTCTTTTGCCAATAAATCTTTCAGCCCCAGGAACCGTTCTGCCGCAACCACAATGATTTCTATCTTCCTAGATCTTTTCTCCACCTTGGCAGTGCCGTTAATCACCATTGCGATAAAGGCCACAAAGTCCACCTTTTTAACCTTTAAAATGTCAGGATCATCTTGTTGAAAGGCAACCCCTGCAGCTTGCATTGAAGGCTTATCCACCAGCATTATATTTACTGTAAAGATAACCCCCAACAACTACAATGATTCAGTAGATCAGTAATGTTACAGTACTCTAGCATGTCTCACAGCTGCTTATGCTGACAAAACATGTTAGTGAATAGGTCAGATTTAGCTTTGTGATGCTGATTTAAACCTCCTGTCTTGTTCAGCTTCAGAACAACAGTAAATATGTCACTTGAAACATAGTTTTTTGGTAATTCATTACACAAAAGAGAAGAGCTTGACTAGTACAAATTCATATACATACTATTTTTCATTGGCAGATAAATTAAACAGGCTTGAATTAAGCCTTAATGACTAAAATAACTAATCTAGTTTTAAAATACAATTTAATAAACAAAAAGTATCCACCCAAACTAATGGTGAAAACTGATCATCACACCATCTCTATCTGATACATGTTGTGTCTGCTAGCTCATTCCCACAGAAAACTACAGAGGGAAGCAAAACCACCCAGTCAACCAGCCTCACAGTGGATATTCAACCCTAAGGGCAAATCCAAGGTAATCTCAATATCTTTACAATAGAAGCTAACAAAACACACCAAAACTGACCAGGTGAACACTGATCAATAAAGTAAAGAGAGGCTAACATTCTATAACATTCCCTTTCCTCTGCACAGTTCTCTCACAGTGAGAAACAATAGGATTACAATAGAGTGTGCTATGATTTCTTGAGAATTAAGTGATGGAACGATTTTAATCTTAGCTAGTCAGACAACTGATGAGGATTCTCACATGTATGTATTTGTTGGTGTCTATTCATGTGGCCATGTTGAGAGAAACTCTTCCAATAGTCAGAGCAGGAGTACCAGATCCCTTGATATTTTACAGCTCTTCCCACAATCAGAGCAGGGAAATAGATTCTCTCCTGTGTGTATTTTTAGGTGTATTTTTTAGCTTTGATAGAATTGGGAAAATCTCCTCACAATGTGGGCAGTGGTGAGACCTCTTAGCTCTGTGATCTTCCTGCTGTTGCTCTCTGGATGTAGAGAATGTCTCAACATGGTCTCCTGTGTGAACAACATTAGAAGAACCAGTCAGTTGGTGTGATTTACATCAATCACATTTATTTTATGAAGCCCTTTTTACATCAGCAGTTGTCACAGAGTGCTTTACAGATACCCTAACGTATCAGGCGTAAAAGAAACGCCTAAACCAGGTCCACAGAAACCAGAAGCTTCCGGATTTCAGGCTTTGCCTTCCTCTCTGCCTTTTCCCTGAAACACGGATGCTTCCGGTGTTTGTTGACTCCGCTGAGGGTGCAGGTACCGACACTAAAACCCCAAAGAGCAAGCAATGCAGAAGCACAGTGGCTAGGAAAAACTCCCCAGAAGGAAGGAACCTAGGAAGAAACCTAGAGAGGAACCAGGCTCTGAGCAGTGGCCAGTCCTCTTCTGGCTGTACTGGGTAACAAATGACTTAATATAAGTATGCTGTACAATACAGGGGAATAAAACTATTCTAAAGTGTTACGAGCCATATCATCCTCCACTCACTATCACAAGGGTTAGTAACCATCAGGGCTGGGGTCAATTCCATATCAATTCACGTTTTTAAATTTGACTAATTCAGCAGACACTCTTATCCAGAGTGACTTACAATAGTGCATTCATCTTAAGATAGCTAGGTGAGACAACAACGCATCACAATCGTATCAATTACATTTTCTAGGGTGCAGAAAGGGAGTAGAGTAGGGTCCAGGAGGTAAAGTCAGAGTCATGAGAGAGGATAGGATAAAATAGGCGAGACAAGTGGGAGAGAGAGAGTGAAGATTGCGGCGGTGCATGACCATCTGGGTTAGGGCTGAGTGGGAGGAGCATGACCATCTGGGTTAGGGCTGAGTGGGAGGAGCATGACCATCTGGGTTAGGGCTGAGTGGGAGGAGCATGACCATCTGGGTTAGGGCTGAGTGGGAGGAGCATGACCATCTGGGTTAGGGCTGAGTGGGAGGAGCATGACATTATGGGTTAGGGCTGAGTGGGTAGGTTGGAGGAGATATGGAGAGAAAAGGAAACAAAGTAGGGGTCAGAGACTTGGAGGGGGGTTGCAGTGAGATTAGTAGGAGAACAGCCTCTAGTGAAGATGGGGTCAAGCAGTGGGAGGGGACTGGGAAAGGGTGAGGTCGTGGGAAAATAAAAGTGTGTGTGTGTGTGTGGGGGGGGGGGGGGGGGGGGGGTGATTTAAGATACTCTACAAAGAGGAAGGGTTTCGGACGTGTTCAAAAGATGGGCAGGGACTCCGCTGTCCTGACTTTAGGGGGAAACTTGTTCCACCATTGGGGTGCCAGGACAGAGAAGAGCGTTGACTGGGAGGTGTGGGAGCTGCCATCCCGTAGGGGTGGGAGGGCCAAGATACCATACAGTGGGGGGAAAAAGTATTTAGTCAGCCACCAATTGTGCAAGTTCTCCCACTTAAAAAGATGAGAGAGACCTGTAATTTTCATCATAGGTACACGTGAACTATGACAGACAAATTGAGGTGAAAAAAAATCCAGAAAATCACATTGTAGGATTTGTTATGAATTTATTTGCAAATTATGGTGGAAAATAAGTATTTGGTCACCTACAAACAAGCAAGATTTCTGGCTCTCACAGACCTGTAACTTCTTCTTTAAGAGGCTCCTCTGTCCTCCACTCGTTACCTGTATTAATGGCACCTGTTTGAACTTGTTATCAGTATAAAAGACACCTGTCCACAACCTCAAACAGTCACACTCCAAACTCCAATATGGCCAAGATCAAAGAGCTGTCAAAGGACACCAGAAACAAAATTGTAGACCTGCACCAGGCTGGGAAGACTGAATCTGCAATAGGTAAGCAGCTTGGTTTGAAGAAATCAACTGTGGGAGCAATTATTAGGAAATGGAAGACATACAAGACCACTGATAATCTCCCTTGATCTGGGGCTCCACGCAAGATCTCACCCCGTGGGGTCAAAATGATCACAAGAACGGTGAGCAAAAATCCCAGAACCACACGGGGGGACCTAGTGAATGACCCGCAGAGAGCTGGGACCAAAGTAACAAAGCCTACCATCAGTAACACACTACGCCGCCAGGGACTCAAATCCTGCAGTGCCAGACGCATCCCCCTGCTTAAGCCAGTACATGTCCAGGCCCGTCTGAAGTTTGCATTTGGATGATCCAGAAGAGGATTGGGAGAATGTCATATGGTCATATGGTCAGATGAAACCAAAATAGAACTCAACTCGTCGTGTTTGGAGGACAAAGAATGCTGAGTTGCATCCAAAGAACACCATACCTACTGTGAAGCATGGGGGTGGAAACATCATGCTTTGGGGCTGTTTTTCTGCAAAGGGACCAGGACAACTGATCCGTGTAAAGGAAATAATGAATGGGGCCATGTATCGTGAGATTTTGAGTGAAAACCTCCTTCCATCAGCAAGGGCATTGAAGATGAAACGTGGCTGGGTCTTTCAGCATGACAATGATCCCAAACACACCGCCCGGGCAACGAAGGAGTGGCTTCGTAAGAAGCATTTCAAGGTCCTGGAGTGGCCTAGCCAGTCTCCAGATCTCAACCCCATAGAAAATCTTTGGAGGGAGTTGAAAGTCTGTGTTGCCCAGCGACAGCCCCAAAACATCACTGCTCTAGAGGAGATCTGCATGGAGGAATGGGCCAAAATTCCAGCAACAGTGTGTGAAAAACTTGTGAAGACTTACAGAAAACGTTTGACCTGTGTCATTGCCAACAAAGGGTATATAACAAAGTATTGAGAAACTTTTGTTATTGACAAAATACTTATTTTCCACCATAATTTGCAAATAAATTCATTAAAAATCCTACAATGTGATTTTCTGGATTTCTTTTCTCATTTTGTCTGTCATAGTTGACGTGTACCTATGATGAAAATTACAGGCCTCTCTCATCTTTTTAAGTGGGAGAACTTGCACAATTGGTGGCTGACCATGGACGGCTTGTTCAATAGGGCGATATGGGCGACGCACTGCCAAACGGGAAAAGGAAGGGATTTTTTTTCTAATCAATTATATCACGGCAACAGCAGTTATCAGTGTTCACGTCTGATCTGCCAGCCACTAAATGTCAAATCAGGCTAAAGTCGTGCTTCAAATGGCCCCGCCCGTTTTTTGGGCGATTTCAGTCAGGTTGAAAATCGCCCAGAAGTCTCTCATAGCCTGTCATGTAAAATCTATTTTTTTCACATTTCAAAGCTTTCAATACATTCTCTATGGGTGTCTGTGTGCATGCACTTACGCGCTTTCGTCATACGTGACGTAACGTTGAACGTAACTAAGACAATGGCGGCTACCAGCGTCTATGTTGCGACCTGCAGTGTGGCGTTATTTTATGTTTTTAATTTGTAGACTTAGTTTACAAACATTCTGCAAACATTCTGCTTTGGACTGATCTTCGGTTTTGGACTGATCTTGTTGATCGTGTACATACCCGCTACGAACGGACTAAATAATGAAAACGCTGCTGGCAGCCGAATCCCAATACAGCTGGGAGACTTGACTGGATGACAGAGTCCCGGACAGAGAGGTGGAGCCGGCCACCTTCACCCTGGTCAGAGCGGACCGCGATCCTGGTAAGAGAGCGACTCTGTACCCCGACATTGAACTGCTTTCTGTGTCATTGAACCTTACTATTGTTGATAAAACAAGTTTACTGGAGAACGGAGAAAAAGTAGAGACTTTTGGACAAGGTGGATAATTGTATAATATAAGGCAGTTTATTCAGAGGTAAAGATATCTGGAATCGCGTGCACGGACCCGTTCGTCAAACTCGTAGGGAGTTTATCAGAAGAGCCCCTAAACATTGTGTGCTGACATTTTATACAATAAAATGAAGTAGGTTGAATCTAGTAGTTCTGATCTTCTGATTGGTCCTGATGAGTTGGGCGATGTCACCTCCAGGCTAGTGTCACTGTTGCATTGGCTCTGAGTCGGGTTCTCTGTCTTCAGATGTTCAGCCTAAGAGAAGAGGATTTGTGTGTGTGTGTGTGTGTTTGTTATCAGTGTGTGTGTGTGTGTGTGTGTTTGTTATCAGTGATGATGTGTGTGTGTGTGTGTGTTTATCAGTGATGATGTGTGTGTGTGTGTGTGTGTGTGTGTGTGTGTGTGTGTGTGTGTGTGTGGGTGTGTGTCCTCAGGGCAAGAACTCGTGAGTTGGAAGAACTGAGAGACCTATGGCGTGGGTGTTATCCTTAGCCACCTGCTGACAAGCTGACAAGATAGGACTCTTGTTCATTGTATTGAATACAAAGGCCCAACACAAAATGGGTCATGCACAAGATTTTAGTCAGACCAAGCTATAACATTATATATTTACTACGACAGTACATTCAACCAAAAGCTAATATAACAAAGGCATCAGAGATTATTTATAATCTGTCACAGAAACTGGAATCCATCTCCCCAGATCAGTCAATAAATGCTTCTGGTATTGACTTATATGCTGCCCCTGTCTTCATGTTGTTGCTGGACATATATTTTTTTAAATGTGTGTAGGTCACCTAAATCATCAGAAAAATTGCCCCTCCTGAGAATTTTTTCAGGAGCCGCCACTGCCCAGCTCTTCAATGCAAGCTTTCTCTATCCTCTAATGAGCTCTCCACACCCGCAAAATGTCGCACCTTACACTGTGATTGGCAGCACAGTTGCTCTGAATGATTTTCCTATACAGATACTCTGTGGTTGTCACGAGAATTGTGTTATCTCAATGGTTGAAGTCAAACACTTCTTAAATATTTGAATAATTCCCAGAGGTATAAATCTCTAGTTTAAATAAATTCAACAGACCCCTTACTGCAATGGTCATTCTTTATTCATTGAGAGCTCTCTGAAAATCATACAATGCACAACGTTTTGTATACCTCTACTACGCCCCTAAGTGGGCCAATGAGAAAGCTCCTAGCCCATATTTAGGCAACTGTTACATTTCTCTGTAAGCTGCACAGCAACCTAGTTGTTTCTTCCTGGATCTATTTCACACTCGTTTCAGAAGACACAAATACTCTGTTGCTGGGCAAATATGCATCTTATACAGGCACATACATGTCAACACCTCTCATAAACACAAGTAATGATGAAGTCAATCTCCCCTCCACTTTGAGCCATGAGAGATCGACATGCATATTATTAATCAGCCGTGCTGCCCTGTTCTGAGCCAATTGCAATTTTCTTAAGTCCTTTTTTGTGGCACCTGACCACACGACTGTACAGTAGTTGTCACGCCCTGGCTCTGGGGACTCTTTAATGTTGAGCCAGGGTGTTAGTTTCTATGTTTAGTTTTCTAGGTTTATGTTCTAGATCGTGTAGATCTATGTTGGCCAGGGTGGTTCCCAATCAGAGGCAGCTGATTCTCGTTGTCTCTGATTGGGAACCATACTTAGGCAGCCTGTTTGGCACAGTTAATTGTGGGATCTTGTTCTGTAAGGTTTGTGTTGGTGTATTAACCTAGGACTTCACGTATCGTTTTGTTGTTTTGTAAAGTACTCATTAAAAGATGTACGCATATCACGCTGCGCCTTGGTCTGCTTCTTACGACGATCGTGACAGAAGATCCCACCAAAGAAGGACCAAGCAGCGTGTTCAGGAGCAGACACCGGGAAAGGAACTGGAGAAGTTGGCGATGTCCCAGGTGGGCGAATGGTGGTCTTGGGAGGACATGTTCGCGGGCAAAGGGCCATGGGCAAAAGTTAAAGCCCTGGCGAGAGAGGAGGTACGGCGCCAACCGTGCCGTCGTCGGACAGGCGAGAGGCAACCCCAATACATTTTTTGGGGGGGCACACGGCATGGACGACGGGGCTGCTGGAGGCAGCTACAGGGCGAGTTTGTGGACTAGGAGAGGAGGCCACCAGGTTACGGGGGCCATTGGTCATGAGGGGGAAGGAGAGTGTAGAGGCACGGCCAGAGGTACTGGGGTGTGTTACCAGTCCGGTCCGGCCCGTTCCTGATCCCCGCACAAGGCCAGTGGTGTGTGTTCCCAGTATGGTCCGGCCTGTTCCTGTCCCTCGCACCAGGCCAGTGGTGCGCGTCGTCAGCCCGGTCCGGCCTGTTCCTGTCCCTTGCACCAAGCCTGTGGTGCGCGTCGCCAGACCGGTCCGGCCCGTTCCCGCTCCCCGCACCAAGCCAGTGGTGCGCGTCGTCAGTCCGGCACGGTCCGTGCCTGTTCCACCTGTGCCTGGTCCGGCACCGGTCAGCTGCTCCACGCCGGAGCCAGAGCAATCCGCTCCACCAGTGTTCAGTCCAGCTCCGGTCAGCAGGGCCAGACCACGAGGGCGAGAGAGAGAGAGGGGTGGTCACGCCCGGAGCCGGATCCGCCTCCGAGGCAGAATGCCCACCCGGCCCCTCCCCTGTGGTATTTGGTTGGCGCGGTCGCAGTCCGCGCCTTTGGGGGGGGTACTGTCACGCCCTGGCTCTGGGGACTCTTTAATGTTGAGCCAGGGTGTTAGTTTCTATGTTTAGTTTTCTAGGTTTATGTTCTAGATCGTGTAGATCTATGTTGGCCAGGGTGGTTCCCAATCAGAGGCAGCTGATTCTCGTTGTCTCTGATTGGGAACCATACTTAGGCAGCCTGTTTGGCACAGTTAATTGTGGGATCTTGTTCTGTAAGGTTTGTGTTGGTGTATTAACCTAGGACTTCACGTATCGTTTTGTTGTTTTGTTATTTTGTAAAGTACTCATTAAAAGATGTACGCATATCACGCTGTGCCTTGGTCTGCTTCTTACGACGAACGTGACAGTAGTCCAGGTGTGACAAAACTAGGGCCTGTAGGACCTGCCTTGTTGATAGTGCTGTTAAGAAGGTAGAGCAGCGCTTTATTATGGACATATTTCTCCCCATCTTAGCTACTGTTGTATTAATATTTTTTGACCATGACAGTTTAAAATCCAGGGTTACTCCACGCAGTTTAGTCACCTCAAATTGCTCAATTTCCACATTATTTATTACAAGATTTAGTTGAGGTTTAGGGTTTAGTGAATGATGTGTCCCAAATACAATGCTTTTAGTTTTAGAAATATTGAGGACAAACTTATTCCTTGCCACCCACTCTGAAACTAACTGCAACTCTTTGTTAAGTGTTGCAGTCATTTCAGTCGCTGTAGTAGCTGACATGTATAGTGTTGAGTCATCCGCATACATAGACACTTATGTTAGATCTGTTTTCATAAGCTCAACCAAGTTAACCCAGATGGGATGCTTTATTTTGGAGGCAAGTGCTAGCAACAACATTGACTGGAGATATATTTTGAACAGTCCACATTCATGTTAAAGTAATTGTATTTTACCAGGTAAGTTGACTGAGAACACATTCTCATTTACAGCAACAACCTGGGAAATAGTTACAGCGGAGAGGATGTGGGATGAATGAGCCGATTGGAAGCTAGGGATGATTAGGTGGCCATGGTGGTATGAGGGCCAGATTGGTAATTCAGCCAGGACACTGGGGTTAACACCCCTACTCTTACGATAAGTAGCATGGGATCTTTAGTGACCGCAGACAGTCAAGGCACCCGTTTAACGTCCCATCCGAAAGGCGGCACACAGGGCAATGTCCCCAATCAATGCCCTGGGGCATTGGGGTGTTATTTTTCTTGCTGGTCCTCCCCTCTGCATGCCACACCCCCTCCCATTGTACTGTATGCATGAACACATTTGGAACAATGGCTGCCTAAAATGCTGTGGTTCTACTAACACAATAGGAAAGGTTGTGATAGACGTGGGCCATCACAGGTGAGTTCACAGCTCTTTCTGATCATAAATGTCAATGACTCACCCTCAAATGGCCCATCAATACCAGAGCTCTACAAGACTATTTACGGTAACGCTTCCTTTTATGGGGTCCTTATTACAGTGTAATTACATGTAACTACACCGTAACAAGACTATTTACGGTAACGCTTCCTTTTATGGGGTCCTTATTACAGTGTAATTACATGTAACTACACCGTAACAAGACTATTTACATAATCAGCTGGACATTACAACAGTCTGACCCTCAATATAGTCCTGGGCATATATTGAACTCTAAAAATGGGGGATGGAAAGGGTCTGTTGAAATGAATACTGTAGTGGTGTGAGAAAGGTAACCCAAGCTTCCTCTCTGGTTCCATTACCCAATAGTAAGTGGGTCATTGTTGATTTGTTGTGGTAACGCTGTCCCTGGACTTTGGTACCGTATAAAACACTTTAAAATGACACTACTTTCCCCCCCATTTTATTTCACTGTTATTTAATAAGAAACATATGTATGTCCTTTATACTGCAAAACATTTATTTGTATGCATTGTAGCAAATAATGGTGGCTAGCAAATTGTCTTGTCCCAATGGTGATGTGTAAAGGTGTAGTGACATGTTTTGACTAGATAATAGACATGTACATTATTTTGAATAATATGAATTAAACAAAACCATTGTATTTTCTGTATAGATAAACCAAAAAACAAAGGTTGACCAGCACAAATTAATGTAGAATGTTTATTTTTCATTACCAGATCAATTACGTTCATTACAGTTATCCAAATATATTTATCAATGACAAAAATAATGAATCTAGTTTTAAAAGACAATTTAATAAACACATGTAGTCCTTTCATAGCCTGTGTATCATTAAACAAAAGTTATGTAGTAAAAACTAATCCACCCAAAGTAATGGTGAAAACTGATCATCACACCATCTCTATCTGATACATGTGTCTATGAGCTCATTCCCACAGAATACTGCAGAGGGACAACTTGGTGTCAGAGAAAAACTTACAATATGTTACAAAAAAACATACCACTCAATTTAGTATGATACAGTATGTTATGTTACATTACATTGGCCTATGAATGTAATACGATTTCTAGGATGTATAGTATGTTACGAATTACAATTCGTTCAATATGTTACGAATTTGCGATATGTATGATATTTTACAAATTCCAATTTGTTGTTTTTAACATTAATTTACATGCTAAGTAGTATCATGTTAAGCTAACATGCAAAGTACACTACATATATAAAAGTATGTGGACACCACTTTAAAATAGTGGATTCGGCTATTTCAGCCACACACGTTGCTGATAGATGTATAAAATCGAGCACACAGCCATGCAATCTCCATAGACAAACACTGGCAGTAGAATGGCCTTACTGAAGAGCTCAGTGACTTTCAATGTGGCATCGTCATAGGATGCCACTTTTCCAACAAGTCAGTTCGTCCAATTTTCCCACCAACCCCCCTCCTTTTGTTTTAGCCTTAAAGGGACATTTCTAAATGTTTCAACTCCATGTTCATCATTTCCAGCACCACCCCAACATCAACATATGTGGAAATGGCGCGTTTCTATGTTTTGTACTAAAAAATATGGAGAAAATATAATTTCCAGTGACATTCTATATTCCCATCAGCATGAAACAGCAGGAAACGGGATTCATCAGACCAGGCTATGTTTTTCTATTTTTCCAGTGTCCAGTGTTTTCATTCCATAGCCCACTGCAACTGCAGTTTCTTGTTTTCTGCTGAAAGCTAATGGGGATCCATAATAAATACACCACAACTACATCATTAAGGATCATAGCTTTCACCTGGGTTCACCTGGTCAGTCTATGTCATGGAAAGAGCAGGTGTCCTTAATGTTTTGTCCACGCAGTGTATGTTGTGTCTACTAGCTCATTCCCACAGAAAACTGCAGAGGGAAGCAGTACCACCCAGTCAACCATCAGACTCCATTGTGAGACACCTCACAGAGGATATTCAACCCTAAGGGCAAATCCAAGGTCATCTCAATATCTTTACAGTAGCTATCTAAGCACAGCAAAACTGACAAGGAGCACACTGATCAGTAAAGTAAAGAGATGCCAACATTCTACAATGCTCCCTGTCCTCTGCACAGTTCTCTCACAGTGAGAAAAATAGGATTACAAGTGTTCTACGCCTTCTTCATTTGATCCAATTAACGGTTACCACTTTTTTTACGAGATGAGAATTAAGTGGCGTGACTAATCTTAGCTGGTCTGAGAACTGATGAAGCTTCTCTCCTTTATGTATACTTTGGTGTCTTTTTAAATGGCCCAATCTGTAGAATCTCGTTTCACAGTCAGAGCAGTGATAAGTCTTCTCTCCAGTGTGTAACCGTTGGTGTGTTTTTACGTTGCCCAATCAGGAGAATCTCTTGCCGCAGTAAGAGCAGAAGTAAGGCTTCTCTCCTGTGTGTGTTCTCTGATGACCTTGCAGCTTAGCTGTTGTTTTTAGATCAGTGGTAAGGCTTCTCTCCTTTATGTATAAGTTGGTGTCTTTTTAACTGGCCCATTTTAGAGAAACTCTTTCCACAGTCAGAGCAGGAGTAAGGCTTCTCTCCTTTGTGTATACGTTCATGTTGTTTTAAGGTGCCCAGTTGAGAGAAACTCGCCCCACAGTCAGAGCAGAAGTAAGGCTTCTCTCCTGTGTGTGTTCTGCGATGAACTTTTAGGTCAGTTGATGTTGTGAAGCATTTTCCACAGTCAGAACAGGAGTAAGGCTTCTCTCCTGTGTGTGTTCTCATATGAACTTTTAGTTTAGTTGATGTTGTGAAGCATTTTCCACAGTCAAAACAGGAGTAAGGCTTGTCTCCTGTATGTATACGTTCATGTGTGTTTAAGGTATCCAATCGGGAGAAACTCTTCCCACAGTCGGAGCAGGAAAAAGGCTTCTCTCCTGTATGTATACGTTCATGTTGTTTTAAGTGGCCCCGTTGAGAGAAACTCGCCCCACAGTCAGAGCAGAAGTAAGGCTTCTCTCCTGTGTGTGTTCTCTGATGACATTTTAGCTCAGATGATATTTTAAAACATTTTCCACAGTCAAAGCAGTAGTAAGGCTTCTCTCCTGTATGTATACGTTCATGTGTGTTTAAGGTATCCAATCGGGAGAAACTCTTCCCACAGTCAGAGCAGGAGTAAGGCTTCTCTCCTGTGTGCACTCTGTGATGAACGGTCAGAGCCTTTGATGTTGTGAAATTCTTCCCACAGTCAGTGCAGGAATACAGATTCTCTCCTGAGTGTATTGTTAGGTGTACTTTTAGCTTTGATAGAATTGAGAAACTCTCCTCACAATGTGGGCAGTGGTGAGACCTCTTAGCTCTGTGATCTTCCTGCTGTTGCTCTCTGGATGTAGAGAATGTCTCAACATGGTGTCCTGTGTGAACAACATCAGAAGAACCAGTCAGTTGGTGTGATATACATGTCAATCAAATGTATTTTATGAAGCTCTTTTTACATCAGCAGCTTTAAAGAAACCCAGTCTAAAACCCAAAAGAACAAGCAATGCAGATGTAGAAGCACAGTGGCCGCGAAAAATTCCCAGAAAGCAGGAACCTTGGAAGAAACTTAAAGAGGAACCAGGCTCAAAGGGGTGACCAGTCCTCTTCTGGCTGTAGCAGGTGACATATGTATTCATATCAGTAGGCTGTACAATACAAATGGGGATTAAAACTATTCTAAAAGCAGGTAAGAGTTGAAAGCTAAAAAGGATCAAAAGTCATGAAAATGATGAGCCATATCATCCTCCACTCACGATCACAACGGTTAGTAACTACACAGACTCATTTCATAGAACTTTAAAACACTGGCAGTTTGTCTACTGTCAGAGGAATTCTATAGGAAGAGAGACTGCAGATTATTTCAAACAACAATTTCATAAATTTCGCAAAAATGAAGAAATCAACCAGTTGAAAGCTTAACAAATATAGTCGGTCTCTGCTTTTATAGAAAAAGTCCAACCTCTTGTCTATGTGGCAGTTTAGCAGATAAGTGGAAACAGGGGCGGAACATAGTGGAAAAGGCCATTGGTTTGTCTGTGCAGATGAAGACAGCCCGAGGTTGATAGCACGAGGGCTCAACCATATAACTGCGTTGTCACAGTTCACACTAAATGTGCTCCTTCCTGCAAGGTTCCACACACCTGACTTCCTGCAGATAGTAAACCCACGATATGCCTCACATGTTGATGTCGCACCTAAACGGATCTTAGCTATACGCCCAGTCTTATGACTAAGTCACACAAAGACAAGTTTATATCAGATTCGAAAAAACACTAGCATATAACAAGAGACTATTCTTTAAGCAGTAAAACATGACTAACTATGACATTTTCCACGACACTACTTCACTTCTTTAGTCTACTCTCTGATCACTCCAGATAGCCCAGTGAATAAAACGAATGCTGGCAATACTGGTGTCAAACCATGCAAGTCTCAGTAGCATGAAATAACATCTACCTTTTCATACAAACCGTTAAAAATGAAACAGTTCTACTGGAAATGTTCATGCAGTGGGAAGTTGGAACGAACAACACACTTAGTTAGATAGAACCTGCTCTTACCATGAGAAACAGATTTCCCAATCTTCTCCTCCTCTTCTTCATCTTTAATGTTGACATTCAGCTCCAGTGTTTGACTGCAGTCTTCCAGCTTCACTGATGCCATCTCTGGATCCTGCAGTGTAAATTGGACTCCACTGTCACAATCAGGAACCAGTGACTGTAGGTTTAAACTCAGTGTGGAAGGAGAGAGGCAGGCTGGGTTTGTCCTCACTATTGATGTTACCGGCCTCAGATTTAATTATAGTCGTCCTGTAGTAACAATGAGAAACAGACACAAAAAGTTATTGTCTTGACAGTTCTGGCACTTTCTTTATTCTCAAAAAATATATTATATATCTTCTTGTTAAATTATCTACTTCAGTGCTTGACTTGGACTGAAATAGGTGCCGGTACTTATGTTGGGTGCCGGTACTGTTTATATTAAGGTGCAGGAGCTCCACAATACTTTTGAGCTAATATTCTATAAGAGGAACATGATCTCAAGCAGTAGAAATGTGAGGTGCCGGTAATCAGCTCTGGTGAGCTCCTGTCCAAGTCAAGCACTGATCTCATTTTAATAGATCAGGTAGCTAAGCATTGAAAACAAAACATGAATTCATTCAAATTAGACAAAGTACAAGCTTTAAATTAGGCTACACAACGTACTTGCACTCAAATTCACATAAATGACTCAAAAACCATTTAGTACAAGGTTACAGTTGTTTTAGGGAGCAGTGGGTACCATTTTCCTGAATAACCGTGTCTTCATTGTATTATTTCAACCAAAAACCAATTGTATTTCCCGTTCACACCATAATAATATTTATAGATAAAGATAGCAACAACTGAATGTCTCTGAATATTAGTACACATGTAGAAAACTGATAATCATTACATTCAGCTTCAAAACAGTAGTGCGACCGTGAAATTGTCTCTATCTGATGCACCCGCACTGTCCTCACTGAAGTCTATTGACGCTGACCGAGAGTAGCCGCCATTTTACCAGCTTGTGAATTTTACACAAAAACAATAATATGCTAAACGAACTCAGAAATCTAAAATAAATTGATTATTTATGAAACTAACATAAGAAAATTATGTACATTCACTCAGACAAACCCAACATCTCTAGCTATGTGACTTGTAAAATAGTTTTTATCACGTTCTTTCACTCACTCGGTTTGACACAAAAATAACACATCAAACCTTTACCAAACGTGATAATACCTTAACGGATGTGTTACCTAGCATGGTATGACATGTTCTTTCGACATTAGAAAGTTTAAACGTGCTATTACATACCTGTAGCAATGAATTGAAACTGACACAAAGGTTATCTTCTTGACTGCACAGTTCTGGCGCTTTCTTTATTGTGAATAATGGGTCGCGTCAACCCGGAACTTCCTGTTCCCCAGTACCACGGTGCAACAGTCCGTGCATTCCGGGATCCTTGGGTTGGTCCTACCCCATTACATGAGAAGAGGGTAGCTGCTGCTGCATCCTCCCGGACACTTCTTCTTTGCATAAAGTTAATCAGGCTGTTGATTGTGGCCTGTGGAATGTTGTCCCATTCCTCTTCAGTGGCTGTGAGAAGTTGCTGTATATTTGCGGGAACTGGAACAAGCTGTTATACAAGTTGATCCAGACCATCCCAAACATGCTCAATGGGTGACGTCTGGTGAGTATGCAGGCCATGGAAGAACTGTGTAATGATGATCATGCTATTTAATCAGCTTCTTGATATGCCACAACTGTCAGGTGGATGGATTATCTTGGCAAAGGAGAAATGCTCACTAATAGGAATTTAAACAAATTTAGGCACAACATTTGCGAGAAATAAGCTTTTTGTGTGTATGGAACATTTCTGGGATCTTTATTTCAGCTCTTGAAACATGGGACCAACACTTTACATGTTGCTTTACATGTTGCGTTTATATTTTTGTTCAGTATAAAACACATTTTATACAAACTATCATTAACAAAATTTACATTAAACTAAATCAGCCTGCTTTTCTGTTCTAAGCAGGTCCATACACAGGCTCAGAAGGATCCTGTGAGGGCGGAACATTTTCTAGCGACAATAGTCCTTGCGGGGCCTCTGCCGTGAAGTCTTGGAGGCCCCAAAACTTTCAGTTGCAGATATAATTATGTCTAGCTTCTTGCAGTGCATCCACTGACATATCTTCTTCAGAACTGTGGCCTCTTGCCCCTACAACTCTCTTCACCGCCTCCACATAGGAGATTTGCTGTACAGCCCTGATCCTTGACAACTCAACCTCTTTCACCCTAACATGGCACTCTGGGAATTCAGGAATATGACCCCCACAACAGTTACAATATTTTACATGGTTATCAAAATGTCACGCCAGGGTAAGCCTACACGAAACACAGCCCTTATTATAAGTGTTTCTAAAATGAATTAAAATGAAAAATGAACGGTGCAAAAACGACTGGAACCATTTCCCTGTTACACCGCTAGTTTTTGGGGGGTATTATGACACCTCCACTGTGGGGCTCGATATGGCTACCGCAGTAAGGGGGAGTGGGTGTGTTGAAAGGAAAGTAGTGGGCATCTGGAAAGGACTGGGTGTGTCATAAGGAAATAGTGGGCGTCTGGAAAGGAGTGGGTGTGTCTAAAGGAAAGTAGTGGGCGTCTGGAAAGGAGTGGGTGTGTCTAAAGGAACGTAGTGGGCGTGTGGAAAGGAGTGGGTGTGTCTAAAGGAAAGTAGTGGGCGTCTGGAAAGGAGTGGGTGTGTCTAAAGGAAAGTAGTGGGCGTGTGGAAAGGAGTGGGTGTGTCTAAAGCGCTATAGGTTAGATGGTTTTGATTGAGCTGTGTTTTTTCTCGTCCATTTCTTACCATGCAACTACTGTATTTTTTCTTATAATGTCATTGATTGGCTAAATGGAAGGCAGTACCCATACAACATGATGATTACATCACCAGTTAGGTACCTAGCCAGTTCCCACATTGCAACATGGTGGACTCCCAGCAAGGGAATAGCTAGCTAGATAATTCAGCCTAATGCTATTTCAACATGTTTTTGATGATATCATTTATGTAAAGATTTGCCAGTGGATATCTGTATTGGTAGACTCATTAATTCCTGTTTAGCTATAAACCTTTTTCCGATGTGATGTCATTCTTCGGATTTCATCACTCAATTATCTGAGGTTAGCTAATGTCACCCATATAGCTACTAATGTCACACATTGCATTCATCCTAGCTACTGTACTATCAACTGGCTTGCTATATTAGGTAGCTCTAGATGCGAGGGGAAACTTCATATATTTGTATTATCTATAAAGATTATAAAAAGGCCATTAGGTAGCTTGCTAGGTTGAAACTGCTGGGGAATAGCTATCTAGATAGCTAACTCCCACTATCAACTGAGTTCATCAATGTATCTAAGGATATATTTCTAGAAATAAACAATATATGTTCTAGTCATATTTTAAAGACGTAAGCACATAACACCCAGACAGATGTAGAACTTCAGTGACCCGAGCATCAGGAAAATCTCCCTGTTCTTCAGGTTTATTCTGGAGTTTATTCAGGAAGGCACACATGTTAGATAAAAATACAGGTAACTAGGGTCTCCTGAGTGGCGCAGCGGTCTAAGGCACTGCATCGCAGTGCTTGAGGCGTAACTACAGATGCGGGTTCGATCCCAGGCTGTGTCACAACCAGCCGTGACCAGGAGTCCCATAGGGCGGCGCACAATTGGCCCAGCGACATCCGGGTTAGGGTAGGGTTTGTCCCAGGGGAGCGTTACTTGGCTCATCACGCTCTTGCGACTCCTTGTGGCGGGCTGGGCGCCTGCAGGCTGACTTCAGTCGTCAGTTGAACAGTGTTTCCTCCGACACATTGGTATGGCTGGCTTCCGGGTTATGGGCGTTATGAAGCGCTGTTTGGCAGGTCATGTTTCGGAGGACGAATGACTCGACCTTCGCCTCTCCCGAGTCCATTGGGGAGGTGCAGCGATGAGAATAGATCATAATTGGATCGCAATTGGACATCAAGAAATTGGGGGGAAAAAGGGGCAAAACAATTTAAACACTTGAGTAAATGAGGGATACAAAGTATATTGAAAGCAGGTGCTTCTACACAGGTGTGGTTCCCTGAGTTAAGCAATTAACATCGCATCATGCTCAAGGTCATGCATACAAAATGCTGGGCAGGCCATTTTTTTGGCCCCCATTTGATGACAATGCCCCCATCCACAGGGCATGAGTGCCTGAATCGTTTGATGAAAACTATACAAACCATATGCCATGGCCGTCACAGTCACCAGATCTCAACCAAATTGAACACTTATGGGAGATTCTGGAGCGGCTCCTGACACAGCATTTTCCACCACCATCAACAAAACACCAAAGGATGGAATTTCTTGAGGAAGAGTGGTGTCGCTTCCCTCCAATAGAGTTCAGACACTTGTAGAATCTATGCCAAGGTGCATTGAAACTATTCTGCCTCATGGTGGCTCAACGCCCTATTAAAGACACTATGTTGGTGTTTCCTTTATTTTGGCAATTACATGTAGATCCACACACGTTATTGTCTATATCATGCAGAATTGTCATCTCATTGTTCCTTAGGAAGCTCGTTCTATAATACAGACGTTGGTGATTTCTGTCCCAGGTAGTTGCAAAAAATCTGGTAACTTTCCCCAAATTCCCTTGTTTTCCAGAAAACCCGGTTGGAAGGTTTCCTGAATCAGGAGGGAATAAACAGTAAATCTGGAATCTTCAAACAGGATTTCTGGAAAACCTGGGGATTATGGGAAAGTTGGTGGATTTTTGCAACTCTAGTCCCAGGAGACTGAACTGTGTGCATGTTTTTATTCCTGCCTAGCACAAACATCTCATTCAACTAATCATGGTCTTCCATTTAGACCACAATTAGTTGAGTGAAGTGTTAGTAGAGTGCTGGAACCTGGACACTCCTGTGTAAACTGTGGCTGTCTTGACTACAATTGTCTAAATACAGGTGCCATGTTTTCTTTTGCTAATCCATGCAGGTTTGTCATCTCATAAGGAGTGGAGAAGCCCTATGCACCATAAACCTTAATACTGGAGTAACTTCCTGTCAGAGAAACTGTGATTAGAGGGTTAGACAGGAGGCCCTGGGCCAATGGGAGGTCACGGGTGAGGGCTTGGGGGTCAGAGAGAGTGGGCTAGTATGTTAGACCATTCCATTGGTCCTTATGTGAAATCTCCACCAATCTGGGGCACTGAGCCATGCAAAACGAACTGACCCAGTAAGAGGGGACATTACAGACATGAAGATAGAACTCCCCCAACACTCCTCACATTGAGTTGCTGCATCTGATTTAAAGGCCCCCTTATAGTCCTCAATAATCAGCAATGTAATACTTATTACAGGTTAACTCTCTTGCTTTCTTTCAAGCACACTCAGTACCAGGGGCGGTGTGTTCATTAGGGCGATATGGGCGACGCACTGCCAAACGGGAAAAGCAAGGGATTTTTTTTCTAATCAATTATATCACGGCAACAGTAGTTATCAGTGTTCTAATCTAGACTTCTGATCTGCCACTAAATGTCCAATCAGGCTAAAGTCGTGCTTCAAATGGCCCCGCCCGTTTTGGGGCGATTTCAGTCAGGTTGAAAATCGCCCAGAAGTCTCTCATAGCCTCTCATGTAAAATCTTTTTTTTTCAAATATCAGAGCTTTCAATACAATCTCTATGGGTTTCTGAGGGCTTGCACTTACGCGCTTTCGTCATATGTAACATAACCATGAACGTAACTAAGAAAAGAGCGGGTAGCAGCGTCAATCAATTCACGTACTACTATCAAGATGGCTATAGCGTTCAGTGCAACTCGATTGTCTCTTTGAAAGAAGTTCACATCAAAGACCATTCAAAATGAGCTACTGGAGTGTATGCTAGCGGTCATGAGGGAACATATTGTGGAGGAGGTGAAGTCGGCGAACTTCGTAGCTATCCAAGCTGACGAGACCACAGACGTTTCTACACAGACACAGCTGGTGCTGAGGTACAACCACAAAGTGCAGGAGCGCTTTTTTGAGTTCCTTCCCATCTCGGAATCAACCTCAGTCTCAATCGCCAGTGTGCTTTTGGAGAGACTGAACGGTCTTTTTGCCGACAACGAGAAAGTCAAACTCATGCCGTGTGTCAGCATTGCAGGCTGGTGGTGGTGGTGGTGCTGGTGTGGGGTGTGTTTTCATGGCAGACATTGGGCCCTTGATAAAAGGGATTTTGAATGCCACAGGATATCTAAACATCATTGCCAATCAGGTGCATCCCTTCATGGTAGCAGTTATCCATCTGCAAATATATTTCTTTCAGCAGGATTATACCCCATGCAACAAGGCTTGTCCAGGAATGGTTCCAAGAACATGACACTGTAGTGACCAAAAGAACATGATAGTACCATGGTATTTATTTCATGGTACTACCATGTCAGGAACACACCATGGTAGTTGCACCAGTACCATGGTATTTTCCTGACATGGTAGTACCATGGTATTCTTTAGAAACATAGAGAGAAGATACGGCCAGATCTGTCATAACAGCCCGGAAGTAAAGCCAGATTGAATTTACAATATAGGGGGGTTGGCAACTAGGTTTGGCCTCCAGTCAATGTGTTGCTGAGCTTGTAGCTAGTCTGCAGGCCAGAACATAATTAGCCTATTAACAAATAGCCTATAGCTGCCCAATTCATAGTCCTACACAGTGAAGCTACACTACACATTTAACACGTGGTTAGTGGGCTAATCAATTCAATGACCATAACATAATGATGTCCATCTGATTACAGTGGTAAAATCACCAATGTCTATATTAATAGTCCTACCTGTTCTATTCAAATATATTTATCATATTTCTCCAGTATCAAACCAGTGTGTCTTGTTTGCAACGAAACTGTCCCTGTTTGGGAAGAGTTCAATCTGAGATGTTATTATGAATCTAAGCATGGTACTTTCAGAAGTAGATTCAGAAGTCTGACGCAGAAAGGAAGGTAGGCCTAAGGAGTGAACACCCTATGTGTTTTACAGTGGCCATTTTATTATGTACATATTGTATTATTATTGAACCTTTATTTAACTAGGCAGTTCTTATCGAATTACACAAGGAGTCAGTAGAAACTATATTTGTTTAAGCAAGTCAGCCATATCAGCTATGTTTTTTTAAGGCAGTAAATGAGGCTGAATAAACTTTTTCGCTGCCAGACTGAGCTCCGGTGGCTGATAGCCAGGTGTAGCAGTGGTAAGGATTCACTCCATGGTGTTGAAAGGAAAGCTCAAACTTTATGCTGGACCAACAATAATTATGTTACAAATGGTTTAAGTGTTCCGATATTGTCACTAATCTGGATTTAGACTGTCTGCTACTTCAGGTCTAAATAGGGGTATAATCTATACCTTGTGACAATGTAGGACTACTGAAACCATTGTAAGACAGACTTTTTGTTAGCCTTTAAGGCGTCAGCATGCTTTCCAGCCGAAACAGTTCGGAAGAGTTTGTGCATATATTATGACTTTTTGTTTTCGTTTTGGACTTTTGGTAAGGTTTTTTTCAGCTGTTCTGGCACACAAAATTTTTTCCTCGAGTCAAGCCGAAGTCTGTAGCCGAAGGGGAAGGGGTTATTGGTCAACAGTAGGTATTCTTCATTAATGTCTTTGTTAAAGTATTTCTCAGTTAAAAAATCTGCATGAAAACGACTCTCATTTAATGACAAACATCTTTGTTAAATGTAAAATTGCACGACTAAGATCTCCTCGGCAAAAACATCAACATTAAAGACTGAATTCTTGAGTTTTCTGACTATTTTGAGGAAGTGGCTATAGACCCTTTTCCAGTACATGACACACTGACGTCACAAACAGATGCGTGCGACTCTTGGCGGCAGTAGTCTAGATTTACATTTTTATTACTTCTAAACAAAATAACTTTTTTGGGTTCTCATACACTTACAATTATGTTTTGATTCATGCTTGAACAGTCGCTATGATTATATTTGGTTGTGTGTGATCTTTGCAAAATACCTTCGATGCAGCAGTTGTTAGCTAGAATGCGTATGCTGATTGATATAGGCTGTAGCAAAAGCTAGCCAAAGAGCAATTTTACTGGTTGAAGTGTTTTTAAAGTATAATGCAGTTGATTTGTGATGATGCCACAAACATTATATTAAGCAGGGCATTCATACGAGCCTTAAAATCCAATTATAATCCAAAGTAGTGTGAAATGCACTCATAAGCAACCTTTAAATAGAGGCATTTTTTGCTGGCGTTCTATAAGAACTCCCCCTTGTTCTGCCACCAACTCGCGCCCATCCCCCTCTTGCAGCTATGTTTGTAAACACAGAAAGGGGTCTATGGCGTCTCAAAATGGACAAACCGTACTACTGCCGTTTTTTCTCTTTTTTCAAGCAAAGGTCTTTAAGGGAATATGCGAGCACAGTGTCTGCAACACCACTAAGCAAGGGGCACCACCAAGCAAGCGGCACCATGAAGACCAAGGAGCTCTCCAAACAGGTCAGCGACAAAGTTGTGGAAAAGTACAGATCAGTGTTGGGTTCTAAAAAAAAGATCAGAAACTTTGAAAATTCCACGGAGCACCGTTAAATCCATTATTAAAAAATGCAAAGAATATGGCACCACAATAAACCTGTCAAGAGAGGGCCACCCACCAAAACTCACGGACCAGGCAAGGAGGGCATTAATCAGAGAGGCTGAATAGTTATGCACGCTCAAGTTCTGTTTTTTTTTCTTATTTCTGATAAGAACAGATTTTTTCTTTTGGAAAAGTTTTTATTGTACATTTCCTTTAAAACAGCTCACAATTGAAATACATTTACACACATAAAAACGGCATAAAGTGCATTAAAACCAGCATTACATTACAGTTACATTTTAAAAGGTACATGTTGTTTATTTAAAACAATAAAACAATCCTACATAAAAGTACCTATTCCTGTAAAAGCCAATTAGTAAAAGCCATTTTAAAAAATGTGTGTACATGATTTAACAAAGTTAAAACAGTTTTTAAGACATAAAAAGCCTGTCAAAAAGTCACTTTGTTAAAAAAGCTGTCTTCGGTCCTTTGTACAAAAACGGGGTGAGTCCTTATCAAAATAAGAACAGATACTACACTTGATAAGAACAGATTTTTTTCTTTTGGAAAAGTTTTTATTTGTCAATTCCTTTAAAACAGCTCACATTTGAAATTCATTTACACACATAAAAACGGCATAAAGTGCATTAAAACCAGCATTACATTACAGTTACATTTTAAAAGGTACATGTTGTTTATTTAAAACAATAAAACAATCCTACATAAAAGTACCTATTCTTGTAAAAGCCGATTAGTAAAAGCCATTTAAAATGTGTGTACATGTTTTAACAAAGTAAAAACATTTTTAAGACATAAAAAGCCTGTCAAAAAGTCACTTTGTTAAAAAGGCTGTCTTCGGTCCTTTGTACACAAACGGGGTGAGTCCTTATCGAAAAAGCCTCCTCTTGCTCTTCCTGAATCAACTCCGTGCCCGTCCGTCGGGGCCCAGAGGAGACTCCCCCCCTAGGCGCATCGCCCTAGGCGCCGCAGCGCTGTCAGGCCGTGGCCGCCGGGACCTTGGGTGTTGTGGGGGACCCTTCGCCTGGGGTCGAGGCCCCCTGTCGTTCGTACCACCCCAGGGCTTCCGTGGCTACTAAAGCCACTGCCTGGGGGGTGGTCTCTACCTGTTTCCCTACCAGCAGGTTGCGGGAGGACCACAGTGTGTCCTTCAGACACGTGAGGGTGGGCCAGAGTTGTGTGAAGGCCTTTGTTGTTATAGGCCTTCGGCCCACCCCATACAGCACGAGCTGGGGCGTTAGGTCCTCCCCTGCTGGCAGGCGTGGGGAGATCAGGGGGCCTGCTTCCTTCCACAGGTCCCGTGCGGCTCTGCACTCCCAGAGCAAGTGCCTCACCGACTCCTCCTGGCCGCAGTCTGGTCGGGGGCACGCGGATGTCCTCGCCATGCCCCGGGAGTGCATAACGGCCCTGACCGGGAGGATCTCGTGGGCGACCATCCAGGACAGGTCACGGTGCCGATTCAGCAGAGCAGGATGGGACACGTTGCGCCAAACCGTTGAGGGCTCGCCTATAGCAAGCCCGCGCACTGGACACACTGGTTCCCGCTCCTGCACAAGAGAGAGAAGAGAGCGGTGTTTAGTTAAAACAGTGACAGGCTCCTTTTCCAGTTTAAAATGTCTTAAAAACGTTCTGAGCTGTGCATAGTGTGTGGGGAGCAGGAAAGAGACTGGGGCTCGCAGGTCGACTGGGATCAGCCTCAGAGACCTGAGGTAAGATCCCAGCCAGAACCGTGCGAGGGCCTGGGTCTTGTTGCTGACCGGGGAGGTGGCAAGAGTAAGATGTAACGCTGTATAGCGGCTGCCCAGGAACAAGTAGAGGTCAGGCAAGCCTTTCCCCCCCTTGAACCTGGGCCTCTTTACCACCTCCCTCCTCAGTCTCTCCCACTTGCTTCCCCACAGAAAATAAAATAACATCCGGTCCAAAGCTAAAAGAGTTGTTCGTGGTGGGATAAAAACAGAACTGATCAATAAAAGGACAGGTAAAATCACAGCCTTGATGATTAAAACCTTGCCCTCTAAAGTCAGCTGTCTCAGTCCCCAAAACCCTAGTCTCTGTCTAACTGTCCCTAACGTCCCGGTCCAATTCCCACTACCACCTCCCTCTCTGTCAAATTTAACTCCCAGAACCCTTATGTCTGTCATTCTAACTGTCAGTGGTAGTCCTGTCAAGTCTGAGTCTGCCCATGGTCCAAAAAATTGGGCCTCTGTTTTGTCTCTATTCAGTCTCGCCCCAGAGGCTCGTCCGTACCAGTCAGTCCTGTCCAGAGTCCTGTCAACAGATAAAAGGTCAGTGCATAAAATGTTGACGTCGTCCATGTAAAAAACGCACTTGGCGGTCATCCCCCCACTCCCCGGGATACCCACCCCACTGATCCGTTGGTCCCTTCTCAAGACCTGTGCCAGTGGTTCTATGCAGGCCACAAACAGGAGGGGAGATAATGGACATCCCTGACGGACGCCGCAGTGTACTCCCACTGCTCTTGACAAATGCCCATTTACAAGGATTCTGCTGGTGATGTCCCCATACAGCAATCCCACCCAAGCTAGAAACCTTTCAGGGAACCCCATTTTTTGCAGTACCTTGAAGAGGTACTGGTGCGAGACCCGATCAAAAGCTTTCTCAAAATCTAAATTTAGGACTATAAGCCGCATGTTTCTGTCTCTCGCATAACAGATGGCATCTCTGATCAGTACTAGGCTGTCCGTGATCTTCCTTCCTGGAATGGCACAGGCTTGATCCGGGTGGATCACCTCCCCTAAAACAGAAGACATTCTGAGTGTTAAAACCTTGGTAAAAAGTTTATAGTCGAAGTTTACTACACTTAATCTTAGCCAAAAGGCAGAGAAGCGATACCGCAATGCTTTCGGGAGGAAAGTGCCGTTCTCGGGCACGTCATATTCGATGACGTTTACACAAAACGTAGCTCTGTAAACTGTCCGCCAAATATCAAAGATAATGATTTAAAGAAAATCGTGTCATAGATTGGGAGTTGATCAACGTTGGGAATAACCACTTTTGACTGTTACAAAGTAACAAATTGGTAGGTTCGTAAGTCACGTGGTTATCTGACCTCCAATCGGAAATGACAGAAAGCGTTTATAAATTAAATCCAGATTAACAGCTAAATCTGAATAATAATATATGAAATACGGGTGGGGGAATCAATTTAGAGATAATAATATTGACATAACATTTGATCTTATATCACATATCTCTAGTAGCGTTGATGCCACAAGAGAACTGAAGCAATTGTCCACTTGGTGGCGCAAGTGTTCCACCGACCGTCGCATTTTCCAAGCAGTCCTGTGTGGTCCATCCAACTATATTTTAATGTTGAACCACTTGACTTCAATACATATTCAACGCAAATAACGTGAACAATAAAAATTGCCTGTCTTTATTTTACATGTCTGTAGAGCCTTGTACGATAAGACCAGGGTGAGGAGGCCTTCATAAAGTTGCCGTCCTAAATTACTTAGAGGCCAAACTTCAAAGATGTCCATGGCACTGGACTGCAGTAAGAGCTAGGCCTACAGTGCGGCCTACGGAGCGGTCCTGGCGTATGGTCCTGGCTGCCTAAATGTTTCCTCCACATAATAAACTGTACAAACATGGCACTTTAGAGGGTTACTTTTACAATTAGCCTTACTCAGTCACTACTTCATTTCATGGACATAAAATGCCATTAGGCCTAATGAAGATACCGTATATGTAAGTTACTTAGTTGGTGTCTTGTGAATCAACTGGTATGCGCAATAGGGTTTAATATTTCCCCGGTGTTTTACAAATGTTCCATCCCGAGAATATATCACTTTTCTCCCGGGTAACCCAGTATTTTCCGCCAAAACCGGAAGTGTCATTCAAAAGCATTATAACGCTTATAAATGTCTGGATTTGATTAGAGCTTTGATCAGCATGAAAATACAAACCTGATGCTACCTGAGCCTGATCAGACATATATTAAATACATTTTATAATACATTTTACAAATCCAAATCCCAGATGAAGAATAAGACACTATTTCAAAGCATAGTACATGTCATGTTAGCCAAGTACAATGTAATTACTAGTTGTTACACAGGATTTAGCTATTTAAAATGAAGTGTATCTTTGGGAGTACTTGTAATTAATGTGTACAGTACATTACCCATCCTGACAACCTGGCCCTCAATTTAAAGCTTGTGGAAGTGACATCCAAGTGGGAGAATAAATACACTAGAACACCACAGAGTATCTGTATAAGAAAATCATTCAGAGCACACTGTGCTGCCAATCACAGTGTAAGGTGCAACATTTTGTGGGTGTGGAGAGCTCGTTAGACGATAGAGGAAGCTTGCCTTGAAGCGCTGGGCATCGTATTATGACCTGCATTATCTGAATTAGGCCCACAGAATTATACCTACAGAGGAGCGGCTTCTATGGAGGAACTTTGAATGTCTTTGAACTTCAGAGTTGGTTTAACGTTGGAACAGAGCAGATAATAGCTAGCTAACAACCTTGTTTGTGCAGTGCAGCACTATAATTAAAAACAGGTCGTACCTTTTTGTCGTTAATAAATCCAATGTAAAACGTGGTGACTATAGTATCCTTAACTAGCATTGAAAAAGTTCATCCATTCTTCTCAAATTAAACATATCTCCCTAATTTCTGAATCATGCTTGTAACGTTGTCAGTAGGATACAGTAACCTATGCTTCAGAGGGGAGGAGCAGGTAGTTTCCACACGCACACCCACTGGCAAAGGTTTCCATTCCAGCTGGAAGGCAGAAACTGGAATACGTTTCTAGAGTGAGCTTTCCCAGCTAACAAAATTACGTTCCAGGACGTAACCAAAGTTATTTTAGTCCCTAAATAAGTCATGATAACGTTATTGTGAAACGTTCCTTCTACGTAGCTGTGGTGTCCGCTGACATACAGTGAGGGAAAAAAGTATTTGATCCCCTGCTGATTTTGTACGTTTGCCCACTGACAAAGACATGATAAGTCTATAATTTTAATGGTAGGTTTATTTGAACAGTGAGAGACAGAATAACAACAACAAAAATCCAGAAAAACGCATGTCAAAAATGTTATAAATTGATTTGCATTTTAATGAGGGAAATAAGTATTTGACCCCTCTGCAAAACATGACTTAGTACTTGGTGGCAAAACCCTTGTTGGCAATCACAGAGGTCAGACGTTTCTTGTAGTTGGCCACTAGGTTTGCACACATCTCAGGAGGGATTTTGTCCTACTCCTCTTTGCAGATCTTCTACAAGTCATTAAGGTTTCGAGCCTGACGTTTGGCAACTCGAACCTTCAGCTCCCTCCACAGATTTTCTATGGGATTAAGGTCTGGAGACTGGCTAGGCCAATCCAGGACCTTAATGTGCTTCTTCTTGAGCCACTCCTTTGTTGACTTGGCCGTGTGTTTTGGGTCATTGTCATGCTGGAATACCCATCCACGACCCATTTTCAATGCCCTGGCTGAGGGAAGGAGGTTCTCACCCAAGATTCTACGGTACATGGCCCCGTCCATCGTCCCTTTGATGCGGTGAAGTTGTCCTGTCCCCTTAGCAGAAAAACACCCCCAAAGCATAATGTTTCCACCTCCATGTTTGACGGTGGGGATGGTGTTCTTGGGGTCATAGGCAGCATTCCTCCTCCTCCAAACACGGTGAGTTGAGTTGATGCCAAAGAGCTCGATTTTGGTCTCATCTGACGACAACACTTTCACCCAGTTCTCCTCCGCCACACAAACACAAGAGGGTAGGGGCCGGGTGGGCATTCCGCCTCGGAGGCGGATCCGGCTCCGGGCGTGACCACCACCTTTTCTCCACCTCCCCGTTGCGCCCCTGGTCTGGTCCCGCTGACTGGAGCTGGACCCGACGACGGTGGACCAAACCTTACTGGCTCCGGCCTGGAGCCGCTGGCCGGAGCTGGACTGGACACCGGTGGAGCGGATTGCTCTGGCTCCGGAGTGGATCTGCTGACTGGAGTTGGACCGGACCCCGGTGGAGCGGATTGCTCTGACTCCGGAGTGGAGCAGCTGACCGGTGCCGGACCAGGCACCGGTGGAACAGGCACGCGCCGTGCCGGACTGGACACACGCACCACTGGCTTGGCGCGGGGAGAAGGAACGGGCCGGACCGGGCTGACGACGCGCACCAATGGCTTGGTGCGGGGAGCAGGAAAGGGCCGGAACGGGCTGACGACGCGCACCACTGGCTTGGTGCGGGGTTCGTGAACAGGCCGGACCGGGCTGGCGACGCGCACCACTGGCTTGGTGCGAGGGACAGGAACAGGCCGGACCGGGCTGGCGACGCGCACCACTGGCTTGGTGCGGGGAGCAGGAACAGGCCGGGCTGGACTGGGAACACGCACCACTGCCTTCGTGCGGGGAGAAGGAACAGGCCGGGCTGGACTGGGAACACGCACCACTGGCTTGGTGCGGGGAGCCGGAACGGGCCGGGCCGGACTGTGAACACACACCACTGGCTTGGTGCGGGGAGAAGGAACAGGCCGGGCTGGACTGGGAACACGCACCACTGGCTTGGTGCGGGGAGCCGGAACGGGCCGGGCCGGACTGTGGAGGCGGACTGGAGGTCTGGAGCGGAGAGCTGACACAACCCGTCCTGGCTGAATGCCTATTTCCACACAATATGTGTGAGGCATCAGCACAGGACGTACAGGGCTGTGCACTCGTACTGGCGCTACAGCACGTGGCACTGGCGCAGGATATACGGGACCGAGGAGGCATACTGGAGGCCACGAGCATTGAGCCGGCACACCCCGTCCTGGCTGCATGCCCATCTTAGCACGACACGTGCGTGGTGCTAGCACCGGACGTACAGGACTGTGCCGGAACACTCGCGGCACAGTACGTGGCTCCGCATAACACGGAGCCTGCCCAGTCTCATGCTTCCTAGCCTGAGTATGGGGAGTTGGCTCTGCTCTAACTCTAGGCTCCGCCAACCACCCTTTTAGCCCCCCCAAACATTTTTCTTGGGGGCTGTCTATCGGGCTTCCTCCTCGGCCGGTACCCTCTGTGTTGCCACTGCTCCTCTCTGTAGCGTGCCTCCACAGTCTCCTCCCAAGGACGGCGATCCATTCCGGCCTGAATCTCTTCCCAAGCCCAGGATCCCTTCCTGTCCAGGATCTCCTCCCAAGTCCAGGCTGTCTGTTCCTGGACACGCTGCTTGGTCCTCTTTAGGTGGGATCTTCTGTCACACACGTTGACTGATGACTCGTGGAACCAAGGCGCAGCGTGATAAGCGTACATCTTTATTGATACACAACACACGAACAAAACAACAAAACGAAACGATACGTGAAGTCCTGAGGTTACATACACCAAACCTTTACGGATCAAGATCCCACAAACTAACTGGTGCCAACAGGCTGCCTAAGTATGGTCCCCAATCAGAGACAACGAGCTACAGCTGCCTCTGATTGGGAACTACCCTGGCCAACATAGATCTAAACGATCTAGAACAAAAAACATAGAAAACTAAACATAGAAAAATCCACACCCTGGCTCAACATTTAAGAGTCCCCAGAGCCAGGGCGTGACATCATGGGCTAAAACTTGTGTAAACAGGCAGAGGGCTGATAGTTTCTTCTTAAGATAAGTTAAGTGTTAATTGGGAAATCAATCCAAACACTAAATAGGCATATGGCATATATGACAACTGCATTTCGTTGACATTAAGATATTTTGATTCAATAATATTGCAGGTTGCAATTCTCTCTCAAATCTGGACGCATTCAAGGGGCTGTTGATAAACAGCTAACTTATTTTTGTCAATTGCTTTCAAAATACTTGATATAGATTTCCCATTTTTTACAAACAGATACATTTTAAATGGCCATCCCTACCATTTCCCTTCGATAGTGGGAGTCTTTAAGTGTTTCACAGATATCCTTTAGTTCCTCATTTGTTTCTGCAGGGTTTTGCAGCATTTCAAGTTGCCCCGAGGACTCTGACTCCTTTGGCTGCCGGGCCTCTATGGCCTCCATAACTTGGTTCAGAGCAGTCCTGAACTCTGTACGGATCATCTCCAGTTCCACCATTATCCTCTATGGCCTCCATAACTTGGTTCAGAGCAGTCCTGAACTCTGTACAGATCATCTCCAGTTCCACCATTATCCTCTATGGCCTCCATAACTTGGTTCAGAGCAGTCCTGAACTCTGTACGGATCATCTCCAGTTCCACCATTATCCTCTATGGCCTCCATAACTTGGTTCAGAGCAGTCCTGAACTCTGTACGGATCATCTCCAGTTTCACCATTATCCTCTATGGCCTCCATAACTTGGTTCAGAGCAGTCCTGAACTCTGTACGGATCATCTCCAGTTCCACCATTATCCTCTATGGCCTCCATAACTTGGTTCAGAGCAGTCCTGAACACTGTACGGATCATCTCCAGTTCCACCATTATCCTCTATGGCCTCCATAACTTGGTTCAGAGCAGTCCTGAACTCTGTACGGATCATCTCCAGTTCCACCATTATCCTCTATGGCCTCCATAACTTGGTTCAGAGCAGTCCTGAACTCTGTACGGATAATCTCCAGTTCCACCATTATCCTCTATGGCCTCCATAACTTGGTTCAGAGCAGTCCTGAACTCTGTACAGATCATCTCCAGTTTCACCATTATCCTCTATGGCCTTCATAACTTGGTTCAGAGCAGTCCTGAACTCTGTACGGATCATATCCAGTTTCACCATTATCCTCTATGGCCTCCATAACTTGGTTCAGAGCAGTCCTGAACTCTGTACGGATCATCTCCAGTTCCACCATTATCCTCTATGGCCTCCATAACTTGGTTCAGAGCAGTCCTGAACTCTGTACGGATCATCTCCAGTTTCACCATTATCTTCATCTCCACTGCTTGAAGATCTGCAAAATAATAAAGAATCAACAGTTTTGCTGCAAGCAGCGTGAAAATACAAGCCATGAGTACCAGGCAGGACATGGATCAAGGCCATGTGAAATACCTCGATCAAAATATCCACCCTTCATATATATTAGTAGTATTGATAACCATGTATCTGCTGACAGCCAAACAATTTGGAATTGATGTTGATAATACAAGAGAAGCAACATGTTGTAACATATAGGCTAGCATAATATACCTTTAATGTATCCAGCAGGCATCTCAGAAGCCACAGGCTCATCAAGCAGGGATGGCAGCTCTTGGTCTAAAATAGAAGAAAAAATCATGCTGTTATTTAAACTTTCTACATTTACGATTTCGAGATCAATATCTTGATGGCTAAAGAAACCTGATTCTGATGCTCTGTCTTGGCCAGCTTCTTCCTGGCTGCCACTTGGACTAACTGAGAAAACAGAAGGAAAAACATGAAGACAAACTTTGCTTTTGAAACTGGCACAGAACCAAACGTGAAGGGATGTCAGTCAGGAGCTCAGTGGGAAGGTGAATGAATCCCAACAAAAATAAATGCTAAGCATAATTTATTTATTTATTATGCTTTTAGTTTGATTGCAAATACATAGATATTTACAAACATGGCATCACACTTGTGTTTTACCCCAGAAGAATAGGGTGATTTCACTACTGTTGTAAATACAAGTTTCACCCATACACAGCACTACAAGTATTTGGAAAGTTCTAACAGTATGCACAAAGTAGTAATAAGACTTTAAATGACCTAATATGCAAAAATATGATGGTAATTGTATTCTATTGAGTGGCTTTGAAAGGTTTGTAAAGCTATAATATTTCATACAATTCAATTGTTTACCCTAAAACTAATTGTTTACCCTAAAACTACAACCAGACACTTACTGTTGCTCTGGCTTGAGGTGGCACATGGCCTCAAGTCCTCTGCATCTGCAACTTCAGAGAATATCACAGATGTCAAACCGTTACCACATTTATAGTACACACTTAACAGATTTTCCTGTTCATCCCATACAGTTGGTAGGAACAGAACTTTGAGAAAGTAGGCTTGTTTATCAGACTTTAAACATGATGTACCTTGTTGTAGGGTCTTTTCAAAGACACTGGCTCTGCCGGAGTGCCAAGTCTAGGTCTAAAAAGACTTCAACAGCTTCTACCCCCAAGCCATAAGACTCCTGAACAGCTAATCATGGCTACCCTGACTATTTGCACTGCCCCCCCACCCCATCCTTTTACGCTGCTGCTACTCTGTTAATTATTTATGCATAGTCACTTTAACTCTACCCACGTGTACATATTACTTCAACTAGCCGGTGCCCCCGCACATTGACTCTGCACCGGTACCCCCCTGTATATATAGCCTCCCTACTGTTATTTTATTTTACTTCTGCTCTTTTTTTCTCAACACTTTTTTTGTTGTTGTTTTATTTTTACTTTTTTGTTAAAAATAAATGCACTGTTGGTTAAGGGCTGTAAGTAAGCATTTCACTGTAATGTCTGCACCTGTTGTATTCGGCGCATGTGGCCAATAAAATTTGATTTGATTTGATTTAGATGTTTCACTAACTCCACCTTCACTTTAAATCTGACAAACTCCACATTAGACTTGGCTTCAACAAAAACATTGGTCGTTTCTAGGAGAATTCTAGCAGTGGAAGGCAAATCTGCGTGACCATTAGACTGCAGCATCTTCAGAAGTGCATCAACAGCATTGTGTTTCACTTGGGAATCAATTATCCAGGTTGCCAGGTCCTCTCTGAAGGTAGAATCTTTTTCAACATCATCATTGTCAGAGTCAGTTGTCTCCTGAATTGCACAACCAGCATTGGCTTCAGTCTCTGAATCTATGTCACTGTGTGTTGGCAGTCTTGGCTTAGTACCACCTACTGCCTGGAGTTCACCATCTGACTCTTCCTCAGCATGTGTTGGCAGTCTTGGAGGAGTACCTTCCACTGCCTCAACTTCACTGTCTGACTCAATTTTGCTGTCAGATTCAGTAGAACTGGTATCTTCACTCTTGGTGTCAGACTGGCTGTCAGATTCAGTAGAACTGGTATCTTCACTCTTGGTGTCAGACTGGCTGATGAGACTAGATCCACTTTCATTGTCATTGACTTCCTTCTCTACCCTTTTATTCTTAAGGTTGGTTTTCTCCCTTGACAATTTAGTCCAGATTCTATTGTATTCTCTCTTTCTTGAAGTACTCGACATCCGTATTACACCAGAGGATTTAACAGTCTGAAAATGATTAAACAATGATATGACAATGGCTCTACACATACAGTACAAAATGAAATTGGACTGCCTTACTTGTCCATTTAAAATGAATAACCAGTTAGACAACACATAGGTTTACCTTTTTTGAAGACATGTTCAATCTTTAGAACACTAAGTAAAGAAACGGAAAGAACATGAATCTCTACTACCCAAGACGTTATCCATAATATCCATCTTGAATCAGAACTTAAATGAGGAAAGAGATGACTACAGCTTCTCAGGCTATCGTGACACTGCAAGGCATTTGAATAATGTTGGTGTTATAGAAAGGATCAATTGCACTTTTCATTATCTGGATTGTTTAAATTTAGTCAGCCCTTTAGTAAAAATGTATCAAGCCGTAGCATGCATTATATATGTTTACGTGCTTATGCTAGTAATAGACCAATGTTGTTCTTCATCAGGACCTAAGAACACGATTACTCAACCCTGTAACACAGGCTGTGGTTACACGCGGCACTATCCAAGTAACGTAGCTAGGCTAAACTATCTATTAGCCAACTGGCTAATTAGCTAACTGGCAAGCTTCCTCGCTAGTTAGATAGCCTGACATCATCAACATGTCTTTATCTGGGGAGCTGGGAGTACACTAAGTTACTTGGTTTAAATAGTACACGCCGGATAACTTACCTTTCGTAAAAAATTCCAAGAGGTGAACTGTGTTCGGTCAGTCGGAGTCAATGGCGTCTTCGCTGTTCAGCTGTGTTGTTTCACTTTTACCAATTAGTAGGGTAGGTGTTTCTTTCTGGCTCCATCCTCAGTATTGTTAGTTGCCACACCCACTTCTATATTTGCAATGACGGATAATGGAGTCAAAAGGAATATTCAGGATGAACCGTCGTCAGGCCAATACTACTGCTAGCTGCTTTATAATGATTTGTAAAAAATTATTAGTATTGTTATAGGCTACATTCATAAATTAATATAATACGAAAATATTATTTGTAGGTATCATTCCCTCTTCCATAGGCCTATACTGAGGTCAAAATGACATTATTAATTTCCATACATTTATTACATCGGTAGAATTATGGAAAAATATATTGCAGAGGGGAAGAGCTGGATCCACTTCCTTTACTCAAAGCACAAGTATGCTGGTCCCAATATCTTGGGATCTAAAGGACTTATTTAGAACCTAACACATTTTCCTACACACTTAGAAAGACAACGTTACAAGTGTACCACCACTTGACTTACAGACGACGTTACAAAATGTATTTCTATCATTCTGATTGTAACGTTATATGAAGACAAAAACCATAGCTCTAAATGTAACGTTATGAAATGCTCCTAGGATATCTCCAAAATAACATGATATTCAGAACCTTTCATGGACTACCAAGGAACGTTTTTAAAGGTCCCATGATGTCCGTATAGCGACCAGATATTTATAACCTCTATAATACTTATTAGAAACGTTATGAATGTGCCTGTAATGTCCCAAACAGGCTATGACATGCAGTACCTCTGGAAGACTTAAGGGGAATGTTACAAATGTCTCAGTTACGTTCCTTGTTACCTGGGTTGTTGCGATTTTTGTGGGACTGGAGAACAAAATGCCAGGAAAGTAAAATAAGGTTATTACCTGGATTCCATGCTTTTAAAATAACGGCTATTACTGAAAAGTATAGAACACTTTAGTTTCCGGTTCATTTTCGGGAGAACCGGTTCCAACCCTAGATTACAACAAATGTAGAAAACTGCTGGACATTACATTCAGGCAGCTTCAAAATAGTAGTGCAACCGTCAACTTCTCTCTCTCTCTAATGCATCCGCACTGTCTGCAGTGAAGTATGTTGATGTAAACGAACTCAGAAATCTCAAATAAATTGATTATTTATTAAATTATCTTGACGAAATTATGTACATTCAATCACGCAGACAAACCCAAAGTCTCTAGTTAGCTATGTGACTTGTAAAATAGTTTTTATCACGTTCTTCACTCACTCGGTTTGACACAAAAATAACACATAGCTAAAACCTTTACCAAACTTGATAATACCTTGACGTATTTGTGACCTAGCATGTTATGAAATGTTCTTTCTAAATTAGAAAGTTGAAATGTGCTATTACATAACTGTAGTAATACATTTGAAACGGACACAACAGCTATTGTCTTTATAGCACAGTTTTAGCTCTTTTTTCTTTATCTGAAGAATGGTGCCCGCCTGACCACTGAGGTATAAGAGGTAGAGACTGTCTCCAAGATGGCCGACCGTTGTTTTCAACGTAATCTACTCACGTTCGCATCAGGCCAGGGTTCTGGTGGGGAAGTAGCCATCCTATGTACCTAGAGGAGACTGGCGGTAGGGTACTAGGGGGTAACTCGCCCCCCTAAGAACAATGTCTAATTGCTGACACAAAAATGCAACATTTGGGGGGGGGGGGGGAATTATGTGGATGAAGGTCATGCTTAGGCTAATAAACTATAAAGGGAAATAAATTGCTACAGTTTACACTTTTTTAGTTATTTAATGAAATGTTGTTTTTAGAAAAGGGGCGTTTTTTTAAGTCGCGGGGTAAGTGCCCCCCTTGGGGCAGAAATCTTTCTGATTGAGAGGGGGTCAAATACTTATTTCCCTCATTAAAATGCAAATCAATTTATAACATTTTTGACATGCGTTTTTCTGGATTTTTTTGTTTTTATTCTGTCTCTCACAGTTCAAATAAACATACCATTAAAATTATAGACTGATCATGTCTTTGTCAGTGGGCAAACGTACAAAACCAGCAGGGGATCAAATACTTTTTTCCCTCACTGTATACCTTGTTATTAGCTTGTACCTATAATTGTTGATCAGTTAGGTAGCATGTTAACTAACTACCAATACACTGCTTGAAACTATAATTGTTCAGAATGTGTAGGTTTACTCGTTAATAAAAAATAAAAATAAATGTAATTGTTCAATAATGTGTAATGTGTAACTGTTCAATAATTCAATGTGTTGTGATTATAAATAAAAATATCTGATCATATAAATGTTATGTGTTTCAAATTACTTTTACAAATAAAAATATGTGATAATAAACAAACAAATCTCAACTAACAAATGTCAAATCATATTTGTAGTCAAGATGGCCAGTCAATTTGAGTAACGTTATTGTGTATTCTACGTAATGACGCAGTTTTATGTTATAACAAAAAATGTATGCACTCACTAACTGTAAGTCGGTCTGGATAAGAGCGTCTGCTAAATGACTAAAATGTAAAATATAAATGTAATGATGTCATCACGCAATGACATCACAACGTCATTTAGCAACTTTTAGCAACAAATTGACCTGCCTCTAACAACTTCCCCTGAAAATTAGTTGGCAACCCTGCAGGGGAGTTGCTCTTTCAACTTTCAAATTTCTCTTAGACTTTCCAACATAATAATAGCCACATGGGCACATCAGGAAATATACCACACATTTTGTTTTACAGGAAATTCTACCCAGGACATACATTTTATTTCCAGTATGAGGGCGAAGAAAGAAATCCCCCTTGGTCATCGCATTACAGTTCTCACAATGATTTGAGGGGAGGGTGGATAGGAAATGTTGAGGGGGAACATATGTGAGTACATGTTGAAGTACAGTAGATTAATAAAGCTACAGTACTGCAGCTGGTGACAAAGCTGCGTATATTGAAAAAGCTTGTTAGTGCATAGGTCAAATGTATCTTTGTGATGCTCATTTCAAGTCTTTTTTTTTCAGCTTTAGACAAACACTAAATATTTAACTTAAAATATAGTTTTGTTGTATTTAATGATAGAGAAGAGAAGAGTTTGACCAACACCGATTCATGTCCAATCTTTGAGGACGTGTCTACATTGTTAGAGTGGTCACATGCCAATCTGTTCCATATAATAGACAGTCTTTGGAACAGTGGAAAGCTGCATGGCCCCTTGGTTGATGCTAAGTATGCATTCTTCTTATATGGTGTTTATCGGTGGTGTTCAGACCAACGTTAAAGGTACATCACTGCCACCTTCTGGGCTGGAGTGAGATAGACACATGTGGTTCTGTCCTGGTGAGATCACAGGGTCAAAGAAAACTTGGTATGACTGTAGTCACTCCAGGCACTCAGCCCATGAGAACCATTCATACTGTCAGATCTAATATGGAAGAACTGAATACAACCATAAGAACCATTCATACTGTCAGATCTAATATGGAAGAACTGAATACAAAAGAGAAGGAGGTTGACCAGTACAAATTAATGTACTAATGTTATTTTTCATTGCCCATCAATGCAGTTTTCCAAACATAATCATCATCAGTTGTTTTGTAAGATTTTAACTAACTGAACAAAAATATAAACACAACATTCAACAATTTTACTGGGGTACAGTTCATATAAGGAAATCAGTCAATTGAAATACATTAATTAGACCCTAATCTATGGATTTCACATGACAGGGGCCCACCCATCAGCCAATAAGAATGATTTTTCCCCACTAAAAGGGCTTTATTACAGATAGAAATACTCCTCAGTTTCATCAGCTGTCCGGGTGGCTGGTCTCAGATGATCCTGCAGGTGAAGAAGCCAGATGTGGAGGTCCTGGGCTGTTGTGAACATTCCTGCAGTCAGAATGCCAATTGCGCACTCCCTCAAAATGTAGACATCTGTGGCATTGTGTTGTGTGACAAAACTGCACATTTCAGAGTGGCCTTTTATTGTACCCAGCACAAGGTGCACCTGTGTAATGATCATGCGGTTTAATCAGCTTCTTGATATGCCACAACTCGCAGGTGGATTGATAATCTTGGCAAAGGAAAAATGCTCACTAACAGAACTGGAAACAAATTTGTGCACCAAGTTGGAGAGAAATAAGCTTTTTGTGGGTATGGAAAATATCCAGTATCTTTTATTTCAGCTCAAGAAACATGGGACCAACACTTTACATGTCAAGTTTATATATTTTTTCAGCATAGTTTTAGAAGACAATTCACTAAACACGTAGTCATTTCATTTTGTCACATGTTTGGTAAACAACAGGTGTAGACTAACAGTGAAATGTTGACCAACAATGGAGAACACAATACAACAATTATAATAATAGGAAAAAAGATTGTAGCACAAGGAATTAATACACGATGAGCAATGATAGCTTGGCTATATACATGGGGTGCCAATACCTAGTCAATGGTAGCTTGGCTATATACATGGGGTGCCAATACCTAGTCAATGGTAGCTTGGCTATATACATGGGGTGCCAATACCTAGTCAATGGTAGCTTGGCAATATACATGGGGTGCCAATACCTAGTCAATGATAGCTTGGCTATATACATGGGGTGCCAATACCTAGTCAATGGTAGCTTGGCTATATACATGGGGTGCCAATACCTAGTCAATGATAGCTTGGCAATATACATGGGGTGCCAATACCTAGTCAATGGTAGCTTGGCTATATACATGGGGTGCCAATACCTAGTCAATGATAGCTTGGCTATATACATGGGGTGCCAATACCTAGTCAATGATAGCTTGGCTATATACAGTGCAATCTGAAAGTATTCAGACCCCTTGACTTTTTCCACATTTTATTACATTACAGCCATATTCTAAAGTTGGTTAAATAGTTTTTCCCCCTCATCAATCTACACACAATACCCCATAATGTCAAAGCAAAATACAGGTTTTTAGACATTTTTCCTAATTTATTAATAAAAAACTGAAATATCTAAGTATTCAGACCCTTTATCAGTACTTTCTTGAAGCACCTTTGGCAGCACTTACACCATCGCGTCTTCTTGGGTATGATGCTACAAGCTTGGCACACCTGTATTTGGGGAGTTTCATTCATTCTTCTCTGCAGATCCTCTCAAACTCTGTCAGGTTGGATGGGGAGTGTTGCTGCACAGCTATTTTCTGGTCTCTCCGGAGATGTTCAATCGGGTTCAAGTCTGGGCTCTGGCTGGGCCAGGTGAACCTTCGCCCCAGTCTGAAGTCCTGAGCGCTCTGGAGCAGGTTTTCATCAAGGATCTCTCTGTACTTTGCTCCGTTCATTATTTCCTCGATCCTGACCAGTCTCCCAGTCCCTGCCTCTGAAAAACATCCGCACAGCATGATACTGCCACGACCATGCTTCACCGTAGGCATGGTGCCAGGTTTCCTCCAGAAGTGACGCTTGGTATTCAGGCCAAAGAGTTCAATCTTGGTAACAACAGACCAGATAATCTTGTTTCTCATGGTCAGAGTCCTTTAGGTGCCTCTTGGCAAACTCCAAGCGGGCTGAACTCTGGAGCTCTGTCAAAGTGATCATCGGGTTCTTGGTCACCTCCCTGACTAAGGCCCTTCTCCTCCGATTGCGCAGTTGGCCGGGTGGACAGCTCTAGGAAGAATCTTGGTGATTCCAAACTTCTTCCATTTAAGAATGGATGAGGCCACGGTGTTCTTGGGGACCTTTAATGCTGCAGACATTTTTTGGTACACTTCCCCAGATCTGTGCCTCAACACAATCCTGTCTCTGAGCTCTACGGACAATTCCTTCGACCTCATGGCTTGGTTTTTGCTCTGACATGCAATGTCAACTGTGGGATGTTATATAGACAGGTGTGTGCCTTTTCAAACCATGTCCGATCAATTGAATTGATCTCAGGTGGACTCCAATCAAGTTGTAGAAACATCTCAAGGAAGATCAATAGAAACAGGATGCACCTGAGAAAAACTTCGAGATTAATAGCAAAGGGTCTGGAATACTTATGTAAATAAGGTATCAGTTTTTTATTTCTAATACATTTGCAAAAATGTCTAAACCTGTTTTCGATGTGTCATTATGGGGTATTGTGTGTAGATTGGAGGTATTTTTATTTTATTTGTAGACATGGGCAGGGGGAAGATGGTAAGAGGTGTGGTGCTTGTCCATGCCTCAGCAAAGAAGCCATTCAAAACATCAGCCACATCGTCGTCTTCAATTCCCTCGACCTGTATTCTCCCTCCTGATGTTTTCTTTGGTCCCAGTCCTTTGTTAATGAAGTCCCACCATTCCTTAGGGTTTTTCTTCTTTAGGTCCTGGATTTCCGTTTTGTAGTAGCTTGTCTTTGCTTCCTTGATAAGCATTTGCACTGTGTTTCTGTTTTTTCTCCATGTCATTGTTTCTCCCCATCTGTTGAAAATATTCTGTATTTTCCTGATGGCAGCCTTTATTCTTTCAGTCATCCAGGGCTGGTCCAGTGTTGTTGTTTTCTTATTTCTTATTGACATGCATACATCAAGTGCAGTTTGAATGCAGGAGTTGAACATCTCCACCTTTGCATCAATGCTCTCCACCTCATATATGGCAGATCAGTCAGTACTGGCCATTCATCATGCAAAGGTCTCCTTTCTGTTCTGGGTTACCAGCTGTCCTTTTGTCCGCTGCACCTCTCTTCTCCCTCCTGATGTTGTGTTTGGAGAGAACAGCAGACATTTGTGATCACTGGATCTGAGAGGAGCAAGTACAGTGGGTTGTGTTGATCAGATCTAGGATGGAGTCCCCTCTGTGGTCTTGTCTTTGACCACTACCACTTCTTATGCATACGTTGGTGTCTTTTAAATTGCCCAATCTGTAGAATCTCGTCTTACAGTCAGTGCAGTAATAAGTCTTCTCTCCAGTGTGTAACCGTTGGTGTGTTTTTAAGTTGCCAATCGGGAGAAACTCTTGCCATATTAAGAGCAGAAGTAAGGAGTCTCTCCTGTGTGTGTTCTCTGATGACCTTGCAGATTAGCTGTCGTTTTTAGATCAGTGGTAAGCCTTCTCTCGTTTTATGTTTACCTTGGTGTCTTTTAAAGTGGCCCAGTTGAGAGAAACTCTTTCCACAGTCAGAGCAGGAGTAAGGCTTCTCTCCTGTATGTATACGTTCATGTTGTTTTAACTTGCCAGGTTGAGAGAAACTTGCCCCACAGTCAGAGCAGGAGTAAGGCTTTTCTCCTGTATGTATACGTTCATGTTGTTTTAAGTAGCCCAGTCGAGAGAAACTCTTCCCACAGCCAGAGCAGGAGTAAGGCTTCTCTCCTGTATGTATACGTTCATGTGTTTTTAAGCTGCACAGTTGAGAGAAACTTGCCCCACAGTCAGAGCAGGAGTAAGGCTTCTCTCCTGTGTGTATCCTTTGGTGCGATTTTAAGCTTTCCTGTCGGGAGAAATTCTTCCCACAGTCAGAGCAGGAGTAAGGCTTCTCTCCTGTATGTATACGTTCATGTGCTTTTAAATGGCACAGTTGAGAGAAACTTGCCCCACAGTCAGAGCAGGAGTACGGCTTCTCTCCTGTGTGTGTTCTCTGATGAAGTTTTAGGTCAGTTGATGTTGTGAAGCATTTTACACAGTCAGAGCAGGAGAAAGGCTTCTCTCCTGTATGTATACGTTCATGTATTTTTAATTTGCACAGTTGAGCGAAACTTGCCCCACAGTCAGAGCAGGAGTAAGGCTTCTCTCCTGTGTGCATCCTTTGGTGCAATGTTAAGCTTTCCTGTCGAGAGAAACTCTTCCCACAGTCAGAGCAGGAGTAAGGCTTCTCTCCTGTATGTATACGTTCATGCATTTTAAAGTGGCCCAGTCGAAAGAAACTCTTCCCACAGTCAGAGCAGGAGTAAGGCTTCTCTCCTGTGTGTGTTCTCTGATGACGTTTTAGCTCAGTTGATGTTATGAAGCATTTTACACAGTCTGAGCAGGAATAAGGCTTCTCTCCTGTATGTATACGTTCATGTGTTTTTAAGTTGCACAGTTGAGAGAAACTTGCCCCACAGTCAGAGCAGGAGTAAGGCTTCTCTCCTGTGTGTGTTCTCTGATGAACTTTTAGCTCAGTTGATGTTGTGAAGCACTTTACACAGTCAGAGCACGAGTAGGGCTTCTCTCCTGTGTGTATACGTTCGTGTTGTTTTAAGGGGCCCCGTTGAGAAAAACTCTTCCCACAGTCAGAGCAGGAGTAAGGCTTCTTTCCTGTGTGTATACGTTGATGTTGTTTTAAGTTGCCAGGTTGAGAGAAACTTACCCCACAGTCAGAGCAGCAGTAAGGCTTCTCTCCTATGTGCAATCTCTGATGAATTGTCAGAGCCTTTGATGTTGTGAAATTCTTCCCACAGTCAGTACAGTAATTCAGATTCTCTCCTGTGTGTATTTGTAGGTGTATTTTTAACTTTGATAGAATTGAGAAACTCGCCTCACAATGTGGGCAGTGGTGAGACCTCTTAGCTCTGTGATCTTCCTGCTGTTGCTCTCTGGATGTAGAGAATGTCTCAACATGATCTCCTGTGTGAACAACATCAGAAGAACCAATCAGTTGGTGTAATATACATGTCAATCAAATGTATTTTATGAAGCCCTTTTTACATCAGAAGTTGTCACAAAGTGCTTTATCGTCATAACACATAACTATAGTAATAAAAAGAAACGGACACAAAGGTTATCTTCTTGACATCACAGTTCTGGAGCTTTCTTTATACTGAAGAATGGTGTGTGCCTGCCTGGAACTTCCTGTTCCCCCACTACCACAGTGCAGCCACAGATAGAACAATGAGTCAGATATTTCACTGGATGTATAATTGTGAAGCATCCGGTTGGCGTTTCCACTCACTACCAAATATGGCAGTGAGAGGAAGCCCACTGGCCGGCAGTGGGAGAAGATGGAAGGAGATGGATTTTGGCCGATATTCTGCAAATGTTCTAATCGATGAAACATCTGATCTTAATACAGTTCTGTTCCCAAAACTAAAATCTGTTATGCACAGAGTGGACTAAGTTTTGTGGACTTACCTATTGCAAATGTTTTTTAAAATCACGTTATTTTGAAGGAACGCAAAGGCGAATTGAGTTATTGCACACATGCGCTTCACAGAGGAGGCGTTCCCTAACAGAAATATGCAGATGTGAACCAGAACACGCCAATAGGATCTCGCTAGCTCGTGCTTGGCTCTGCCCACTATGACTCATCTGTTCCCATTGGAAACGAACAGCTGTGGTCTATCTTGGTTTAATTATAAGAAATATTTGGTGCAACCGTCCGTGCGTTCAGGGATCCTTGGGATGGCCCTACCCCATCATATGAGAAGGGCGGTGTTTAATTTGAGCTGGATCCTCCGGTACCGCTCAGTTTTGTAGTCTTTCGTTCCGGAACCCATTTGCCAGGATCAGGTAGCCTACCTCTTGTGGCAAGAAAAATAATTTCCACTGTTTGCAATGTAAAAATCCTAACAAAAGCAATCAGAGTAATTACATTTAGATTCCTCTGTAATTGTCATGCCCCATAAAAAAACTTAATTTGAAAACGTGCATGATATTCTAAGAATTGGTTCATGTTGGGCCGTCCCCGGTTTATGGTTTGCGCAACATTGTAGCCTAGACCAAAGCGTGGCCATTGCTGTGGTGAGAGAGAAGCACGCCTGTATCTCTCACAGAAATACAATGACATTCACGTTCTATAATCTCTCTCCCTCTCTGTGCTGTTATTGACATAAGCCGGCAACTCTCTTCTCTCCAGCATTGCACTTCATCATTTATCTCCTAATAGAATAATAGCTGTGGGAAGTGTGCTGGAGGTGCTGCAGCACTCTGCAGTCTGTTCTGAAAGAAATTAAATAATTCCCAATACTCCACCAGGAGTAAGCCTAGATTTTCGCCACAGAGGATCCATAGCTAATTTAAAATGTGTGTGTAGCCAAATCACAAGGCATGCCTAATGTGTGGCAAATCTGTCAGTTAACAGTGTGCTGCCAAAACAGGCCTTTCGCAAATATTTCTAACACAATCGCTGGAAAACACAGGTTGTAAAGCAAATGGATCCTGCTGAAAACAAAATATGAATGTCTGTATGTTACCAAGTTATCAACTTCTAAATAGACCTATTGAGCGAACAGCATTGTTTAAAAAAGTAAAGCAAGAGAGAGATAAGCTTTTGACCGGTGAGTGAGCTGCACATCATTGGGTGAGTCAGTGAAACCGGAAAGCTTTTTTAGGACTATATCTTCCTCCTCATATTGTACAATGTGTTTCTCTGCACACTTAGGGGCCTCGGCTATTGATGGATTCAAGACAAGGTCGTTTTTATTGAGCTCAGATTCTCAGTGTCAAAGTAGCCTGTCATTGTGGTCATTTGTGAGATCCATTTCTGCAGTACAATTGACAACCATTGCTATAAATGCTAAAACCCCACCTTACTGAAGCACATATTCTTCCCATGTCTCTCTCTTGGTCTCTGCCTACTCACAGGAATCCTCTCAGGATCCCTCACCCTGTACCCATCTTCCTCTACCACTCTCTTCACTGCTTCGGTATACAACACTTTCTGTACTACTGTAACCCTGGCAACCTCAATCTGCCTTTCTCTCACCTGACACCTCAGATCTCCAGCCCGTTAGCACCCCCACAACTAACACACAGAACTTTCTCCACTGATACCACACATTTCTTCATCTCATGCCCTCCTGCACACTTGTCACATCTAGGCATCTCACGCCTACACACTGCTGCAACAGGCCCATAAACTTCACCCCTAAAACACTGTAGTATTTACGGAACAAAATCGCTCACGGGATAACTGACACTTCCCACCTTGATCTTATCTGGCAGAGACTATGAATCAAAATCCAGCATGACAGATAATGTATTCTCTGTTTCCCCACGCTCTACACCGGATCTACGTCTCACCAAACGGAGGGCGTCAGACACCTGGAATCTTCCATTTCAACTGCTCATCCTCAACACTTAAACCTAACCCCGTTATCACTCCTTTCAATGCCACCCTGTTCCGGAGAGCAATTCAAGTCACAATTCCTGTCTCTAATCACGTAATCCGCAGCGCCCGCTCCCTCTGGACAGAGGAGAAACAATAAATCATCACGAGTCCACTCAGTTAACTTCACCAACTCAACAGTCCCCAACCTCAGATACAGTGGGGGAAAAAAGTATTTAGTCAACCACCAATTGTGCAAGTTCTCCCACTTAAAAATATGAGAGGCGCCTGTAATTTTCATCATAGGTACACGTCAACTATGACAGACAAAATGAGGAAAACAATTCCAGAAAATCACATTGTAGGATTTTTAATGAATTTATTTGCAATTTATGGTGGAAAATAAGTATTTGGTCAATAACAAAAGTTTCTCAATACTTTGTTATATACCCTTTGTTGGCAATGACACAGGTCAAACGTTTTCTGTAAGTCTTCACAAGGTTTTCACACACTGTTGCTGGTATTTTGGCCCATTCCTCCATGCAGATCTCCTCTAGAGCAGTGATGTTTTGGGGCTGTCGCTGGGCAACACGGACTTTCAACTCCCTCCAAAGATTTTCTATGGGGTTGAGATCTGGAGACTGGCTAGGCCACTCTACGACAGAGCCTGGATTCGAACCAGGATCTCTAGTGGCACAGCTGCCTTAGACCACTGCACCACTCGGGAGACTCTTCTCCTTCATCAGATCTTCCAGAAGGTTTGTGCATCCCCCACTGCAATCCCCCATTCCACTTTTTTCTTGTCCGCCATCTTACCACGTGTCTCACCTCATCCACACCCCACTAGCTTCGGGTAGCTGCACACCAATGGAGTACCACAGTATAAATGATAATACCCATAAAACCTAGCAGTCAATCAGGGAAATGGTTCCAATCATTTTTCCACAATTCATTTTTCCCATAGGGGATTTTAGAAACACTTAAAATAAGGGCTGTGTTTCGTGTAGGCTTATCCTGGCGTGGCGTTTTGATAACCGTGTAAATCTCTCCAGGACAAGGTGACTTATCAATATATTGGCCTGTATTTACCTCCACAAAAATGAAATGGTAATTAACTGCTAATGTGGCTATCCTAAAGAACTAGAAATGCCATGATGATCTGGACAAGACTGCCGAATCGAGGCAAAGGTAAGGATCTCTGGATTAACTATATAATGTTAGCTAAATGTAGCAATGAATAAATAGGCTACATTTATTTAAATGGACAAATCTGTGAACTGTCTTGTTCAAGTTAAGTTGACAATACCTGTTAGCAAAGGTGTCAGCTAGAGATGACATGCAGGAGATTGCAGTGATTTGTTGTTTTGCATGATGTCTACTTAGATGACAATTAGCGTTTTATAATCTGAGAGGAAATAGAGCCGAATATATTGCTAAAAGTCACACCAGGGTAAGCCTACACAAAACATAGCCCTCATTTTAAGTGTTTCTAAAATGAATAAAAAGGAAAACTGATTGGAACCATTTCCCTGTTTGATCGCTACGTTTTATGACACCATTTTTGCAAAAATAACAATAATAAATAAAAACTATTCAGACTTTACTCAGTACTATGTAGAAGCACCTTTGGCAGTGATTACAGCCTCAAGTCTTCTTGGGTATGACGCTACAAGCTTGGCATACCTGTATTTGGGGAGTTTCTCTGCAGATCCTCTCAAGCTTGTCAGGTTAGATGGGGAGTGTCGCCGCACAGCTATTTTCAGTTCTCTCTGTACTTTGCTCCGTTCATCTTTCCTTCGATCCTGACTAGTCTCCCAGTCCCTGCTACTGAAAAACATCCCCACAGCATGATGCTGCCACCACCATGCTTCGCCGTTGGGATGGTGCCAGGATTCCTACAGACGTGACGCTTGGCATTCAGGCCAAATAGTTCAATTTTGGTTTCATCAGACCAGAGAATCTTGTTTCTCATGGTCTGAGAGTCCTTTAGGTGTCTTTTGGCAAACTCCCAGCGGGCAGTCATGTGCCTTTTTCATGAGGAGTGGCTTCCGTCGAGCCACTCTACCTTAAAGGCCTGATTGGTGGAGTGCTGCAGAGATGGCTGTCCTTCTGGAAGGTTCTCCCATCGCCAGAGGAACTCAGTGACCACCGGCTTCTTGGTGACCTCCCTGACCAAGGCCCTTCTCCCACTATACATTGCTTAGTTTGTCCGGGCAGCCAGTATTGGTGGTTCCACACTTCTTCCATTTAAGAATGATGGAGGACTTTTGATCATATCCTTGGACTAAAATGATTGACACTCAGGTGCAAGCCTAACATGTGCAAAGGGCCTTTGGGTAACATAGCACATATTCAATGATATCTATTTTTCTCATGTAGGCTGTTCATTTCTGATCTTTGATACTTTTTCTGGTTTATAAACGTATCATGGTCTCCTACATTAACGCTATACGTATGGGCCATATTGTTACTTGGTAGCTACTAGCAGCAGACCCTGTGTTGTGGATCATCTACCACTATTTTGGACGGTCCATACTGTAACGTTAACGTTAGTCTCAGGCTTCACTAACTAGCATTACTGTTTTAGGTGGAGCTATTCTTTGCTACTTTTCAAACAAATACTACGTGATATTTCACATATCATCTTGCTAGATAGGCCTTTTGTTGTGATATTTCACATTTCATCTTGCTATAGGCCTTTTGTTGTGATATTTCACATAACCTCTTGCGTCCTTTAATGGATCAGTCGTCCACCAGGCTACACTCTACGATTAGGGGGAGAGGAAGCGTTGATGGTCTCGGTTAGGGAGACAGTGGAATGGGGTTCAGTGTTTTACTGTTAGGAAATATCTATGTTTGTTTCAACAGATCTTTATATATTTTCCTCACTACAAAATATTAATGCGGTCCTTGTGGTTACTAAACATATTTTAGATATGCCTTTATGGTATAGCTTATTCCATGTTGACGTCTTTGGTTAAATGACTTCAAATGCTAAACTTAAATTTACTTAGTGGAATGTCCGTGGAGTTTGTAAACTATCCAAGCTTAAAACAGGTTATTACTAGGCTTAAACAACTTCATTCATCTATTGTGTTCCTACAAGAAACTCACTTGTTGAAGGATGAGCAACTTAAAGTATGCAGGAGATGACAAGGGCCAGTAGTAGCATCCTGTTTCTCCTCTCATTCTCATGGTGTTATGGTTTTAATTCACTAATCTGTTCCGTTTCAAGTGGATACTATTATAACTGATACAGCTGGTAGATACATTTAGATACAGGAAACTCTTTTGAAGGAGCATATTAATCTGGTTAATGTTTATGGTCCTAATGATGATAATCCCAAATTCTTTGAGAATGTATTTCTATTGATAGCCTCCATTCCTGGTAAAGTCCTAATGGCAGGGGACTTTAATTGCACTCTCGATCTTCATCTAGATCGCTCCTCTGGTTTAGACACTTCCCACTCGCAGAGTAGAAAGAAATTACAGCATTTCATTAAGGACTTAAATCTATGTGAACCTTGGAGGACTCAGAACCCGAGTAAAAGGGAGTATTCATGTTACTCGTCAACATTTAAATAATATTCTCATGTAGACTACTTTTTAGTTTCCTGCTCATTGCTTCCCAATGTAGCAGGAAATTGATATGATAGTATTGTTCTGAGTGACCATTCCCCTGTGTCATTATTCTATAGGGATACAAAACTAGTAAAAGGATCCTCTTGATGGCGTTTGCATCTCAGATGGTTACAGGACCCAGACTTCTTACATTACGTTAGAGTGCATATAGATGTTTGACATTGAACACTGACCAAATGTCAGCGAGTACCAGATGGGAGGCTTTCAAAGCACATATTTGGGAGCAAATTAAACATTTTACCAGTTTCAAATCTAATAAATCAGAAAATGAGAGACGGATAGCAAAATGAGAGAATTGGAGAGGGAAGCTTTTTTGGATAACTCAGTAGAAGTAAACAAGGAATGATTTGGTCTTAAAGCTCAGTATGATGAACTTCCCACCTCAAAGGCTGCAAACAACTTAACTAGGCTGAAACAGTCCTATGATCAAGGTGAAAAACCTGGTAAATTGCTGGCCTGGCACATTAAGAAGTAAAATTCAGCCTTTAATACAATTCATAATTTACAAGGACAATTATCAATGGATCCTGTAGAAATAAACCAAACATTTGCTTCCTACTACAACACACTTTACAACTCTGAATCTCCTGAGAACTGAACTAGTCAGGTCTTGATTTTCCCTCTACTTCAGAAGACACTAAATTGGATCTGGAAAAGGAATTGGATGGTGTTGAAATATCTGATGCTATTTTCAATCTGAAGGGAGGTAAAGCGGAAGGTCCAGATGGGCTCCCAATAGATATTTAAGGACAAACTTCTAGGTCCACTTTTGGAAAGTATTCAGACCCCTTGACTTTTTCCACAATTTGTTACGTTACAGCCTTATTCTGAAATTGATTAAATAAAAAAAGTATCATCAATCTACACACAATACCTCAATGACAAAGTGAAAACAGGTTCTTAGACATTTTTGCAAATGTATTAAAAATAAAACAGCAGAAATACCTTGTTTACATAAGTATTCACACCCTTTGCTATGAGATTCGAAATTGAGCTCAGGTGGATACTGTTTCCATTGATCATCCTTGAGATGTTTCTAAAACTTAATTGGAGTCCAACTGTGGTAAATTCAATTGATTGGAGATGATTTGGAAAGTCACACAGCTGTCTATATAGTTGACCAAGAACATGATGGTCACTCTGACAGAGCTCCAGAGTTCCTCTATGGAGATGGGAGAACCTTCCAGAAGGACAACAATCTCTGCAGCACTCCACCAATCAGGCCTTTATGGTAGAGTGGCCAGACGGAAGCCACTACTCAGCAAAAGGCACATGACAGCCCGCTCGGAGTTTGCCAAAAGGCACCTAAAGGACTCGGACCATGAGAAACAAGATTCTCTGGTCTGATGAAACCAAGATTGAACTTCTTGGCCTGAATGACAAGCATCACGTCTGGAGGAAACCTGGCACCATCCTTATGGTGAAGCACGGTGGTGGAAGCATTATGCTGCGGGGATGTTGTTCAGCGGCAGGGACTGGGAGCCTAGTCAGGATAGAGGGAAAGATGATTGGAGCAATGTACAGAGAGATCCTTGACGAAAACCTGCTCCAGTGCGTTCAGGACCTCAAGACCGGGACGAATGTTCACCTTCCAACAGGACAACGACCCTAAGCACACAGCCAAGACAACACAGGAGTGGCATCGGGACAAGTCTCTGAATGTCCTTGAGTGGCCCAGCCAGAGCCGGGACTTAAACCTAATCGAACATCTCTGGAGACCTGAAAATAGCTGTGCAGCGACGCGCCCCATCCAACCTGACAGAGCTTGAGAGGATCTGCAGAGAGGAATGGGAGAAACTCCCCAAATACAGGTGTGCCAAGGTTATAGCGTCATACACATTAAGACTTTGGCTGTAATCACTGCCAAAGGTGCTTAAACAAAGTACTGAGTAAAGGGTCTGAATACTTATGTAAATGTGATTGTTCAGTTGTTGTTGTTTTTGCAGCAACTGATAAAAACCAGTTTTTGCTTTGTCATTATGGGGTATTGTGTGTAGATTGATGAGGAGGAAAAAACAATTTAATCAATTTTACAATAAGGCTGTAAAGTAACAAAATGTCGAAAAAGTCAAAGGGTCTGAATACTTTTCGAATGCACTGTATATTTACATTTTACATTTTACGTCATTTAGCAGACGCTCTTATCCAGAGCGACTTACAGTTAGTGCATACATTATTCTTTTTTTTATTTTCATACCGGCCCCCCGTGGGAATCGAACCCACAACCCTGGTGTTGCAAACACCATGCTCTACCAACTGAGCTACCTCCCTGCCGGCCATTCCCTCCCCTACCCTGGACGACGCTGGGCCAATTGTGCGCCCGGTTGCGGCCGGCTACAGCAGAGCCTGGATTCGAACCAGGATCTCTAGTGGCACAGCTAGCACTGTGATGCAGTGCCTTAGACCACTGCGCCACTCGGGAGACAATATAGACAGGTGTATAGACAGGTGTGTGCCTTTCCAAATCATGTCCAACAAACTTAATTAGATAGAACCTGCTCTTACCATGACAAACAGATTTCCCAATCTTCTCCTCCTCTTCTTCATCTTTAATGTTGACATTCAGCTCCAGTGTTTGACTGCAGTCTTCCAGCTTCCCTGATGCCATCTCTGGATCCTGCAGTAAACTGGGCTCCACTGTCACAATCAGGACCCAGTGACTGTAGGTTTGGACTCAGCGTGGAAGGAGAAAGGCAGGCTGGGTTTTGTCCTCACTGTTGATGTTACCGGCCTCAGACTTACCTGAATCGGCCAGTAGTAATAAAGAGAAACAGATACAAAAAGTTATTGTCTTGACAGTTCTGGCACTTTCTTTATTCTCTAAAAATATTTTCGCTTTTTTCTTGTTCAATTATCTAATTCAGTGCTTGACTTGGACTGAAATAGGTGCTTGTTATGATGAGTTTCTCAGGTGTTCAAAGAATCAAGGAAAGTTAATACAATGATTTAATGATCGGTACGGGGTTCGTGACAGCAATGACCAGAGCTTTGCCCTTGATGCTACGAACTAACTAACAAAGAAGACACTCTACCTTATATAGCCTTTATTACCCTTCTGCTGGCATACATCTGGCAAGTCTCCATGGGAACTCCCTGTCTTTGATGTTCATCACTTTTTACCCCAAGTCAGTATCCTGCCCATCACTCATGCTATTCTAAACATCTCTAATCTACCTTGACATAAGGAATGTAGACTTTATGGCCCCAAACCACTCATCTCTTAACACTTTCCCTGTCCTCACAATCCTATGACATGACATCATTACAGTGCTAATACTCATTTTGGGTGCCGGTACTGTTTATATTAAGGTGCAGGAGCTCCACAATACTTTTGAGCTAATACCTAACCTATAGTAGATAAACACATAAATGACTCAAACCATTTAGTACAAGGTTACAGATTGTTTTAGACAGCACTATGTGCTAATTTCCTGAATAACCTGGTCTTCACTGTATTACTTCAATCAAAAACCAATTGTATTTCCTGTTCACACCATAGCAACATTTATTGATAAAGACAGAAACAACAGAATGTGTCTGAATATTAGTACACATGTAGAAAATTGATAATCATTACATTCATCTTCAAAACAGTAGTGCGACCGTGAAATTGTCTCTGATGCACCCGCACTGTCCTCACTGAAGTCCATTGACGCTGACCGAGAAGGCGCCGCCATTTTACCAGCTTGTGAATTTTACACAAAACCAATAACATGCAAAACGAACTCAAAATCTCAAATAAATTGATTATTTATTAAACTAACATGAGAAAATTATGTACATTCACTTGGACAAACCCAACATCTCTAGCTATGTGACTTGTAAAATAGTTTTTATCACGTTCTTTCACTCACTCGGTTTGACACAAAAATAACACATCAAACCTATAACAAACGTGATAATACCTTAACGGATTTGTTACCTAGCATAGTATGACATGTTCTTTCGACATTAGAAAGTTTAAACGTGCTATTACATACCTCTAGTAATAAATAGAAACGGACACAAAGGTTATCTTCTTGACTGCACAGTTCTGGCGCTTTCTTTATTGTGAAGAATGGTGCCCGCCTGCCCGGAACTTCCTGTTCCCCCACTACTAACGGTCCGTGCATTCCGAGATCAGATTACAACATTTCATTAAATTACTAAAAAAGTGTGAACTGTAGCAATTTATTTCCCTTTATAATTTATTAGCCTAAGCATGACCTACATCCAAATAATTTCTCTAGGGTTGGAACCGGTTCAGGGAACAGAACTGAAAAATAACGTTAAAAAGAACCGGAAACTAAAGTGTTCTATACTTTTCAGGAACAGCAGTTATTTTAAAAGCATTTAATCCAGGTAATAACCTTATTTTACTTTCCGGGTATTTTTCTCCAGTCCCAAAAAATCGCAACAAAGCTCACTCTAGAAACGTATTCCAGTTTCTGCCTGCCAGCTGGAATGGAAATCCTTGCCAGTGGGTGTGCGTGTGGAAACTACCTGCTCCTCCCCTCTGAAGCATAGGTTACTGTATCCGACTGAAAACGTTACAAGCATGATTCAGAAATTAGGGAGATATGTTTAATTTGAGAAGAATGGATGAACTTTTTCAATGCTAGTTAAGGACACTATAGTCACCACGTTTCACATTGGATTTATTAACGACATAAAGGTAGGACCTGTTTTTAATTCTAGTGCTACACTGCACTGCACAAACAAGGTTGTTAGCTAGCTAGCTAACATCTGCTCTGGTCCAACGTTAAACCAACTCTGAAGTTCAGACATTCAAAGTACCTCCATAGAAGCCTCTCCTCCGTAGGTATAATTATGTGGGCCTAATTCAGATAATGCAGGTCATAACACGATGCCCAGCGCTTCAATGCAAGCTTTCTCTATCCTCTAACGAGCTGTCCACACCCGCAAAATGTCGCACCTTACACTGTGATTGGCAGCACAGTGTGCTCTGAATGATTTTCTTATACAGATACTCTGTGGTGTACTAGTGTATTTATTCTCCCACTTGGATGTCACTTCCACAAGCTTTAAATTGAGGGCCAGGTTGTCAGGATGGGTAATGTACTGTACACATTAATTACAAGTACTCCTAAAGATACACTTCATTTTAACTAGCTAAATCCTGTGTAACAACTAGTAATTACATTGTACTTGGCTAACATTACATGTACTATGCTTTGAAATAGTGTCTTATTCTTCATCTGGGATTTGGATTTGTAAAATGTATTATAAAATGTATTTAATATATGTCTGATCAGGCTCAGGTAGCATCAGGTTTGTATTTTCATGCTGATCAAAGCTCTAATCAAATCCAGACATTTATAAGCGTTATAATGCTTTTGAATGACACTTCCGGTTTTGGCGGAAAACACCGGGTTACCCGCGAGAAGAGTGATTTATTCTCGGGATGGAACATTTGTATAATATCGAGGAAATATTAAACCCTGATGCGCATACCAGTTGATTCACAAGACACCAACTAAGTAACTTACATATACGGTATCTTCATTAGGCCTAATGGCATTTCATGTCCATGATAGGAAGTTTGTTGTAGTGACTCCGTAAGGCTAATTGTAAAAGTAAACCTCTAAAGTGCCATGTTTGTACAGTTTATTATGTGGAGGAAACATTTAGGCAGCCAGGGCCATACACCAGGACCGCTCCGTAGGCCGCACTGTAGGCCTAGCTCTTACTGCAGTCCAGTGCCATGGACATCTTTGAAGTTTGGCCTCTAGTAATTTAGGACGGCAACTTTATGAAGGCCTCTTCACCGTGGTCTTATCGTACAAGGCTCTACAGACATGTAAAATAAAGACAGGCTATTTTTATTGTTCGTATTATTTGCGTTGATGATGTATTGAAGTCAAGTGGTTCAACATTCCAATGCGACGGTCAGTGGAACACTTGCGCCACCAAGTGGACAATTGCTCAGTTCCCTTGTGGCATCAACGCTACCAGAGATATTTGATATAAGATCAAATGTTATGTCAATATTATTATCTCTAAATTGATTCCCCCACCCGTATTTCATATATTATTAATCCGATTTAGCTGTTAATCTGGATTTAATTTATAAACGCTTTCTGTCATTTCCGATTGGAGGGCAGATGACCACGTGACTTACGAACCTACAAATGTGTTACTTTGTAACAGTCAAAAGTTGTTATTCCCAAAGTTGATCAACTCCCAATCTATGCCAAGATTTTTTTAAAGCATTATCTTTAAAGCATTATCACTGTACCATTTACACCCTGTATCCTGTGCATGTGACGAATAAACATTGATTTGATTAGATAATAATAATAATATGCCATTTAGCAGACGCTTTTATCCAAAGCGACTTACAGTCATGCGTGCATACATCTTTGTGTTTGGGTGGTCCCGGGGATCGAACCCACTACGTTGGCGTTACAAGCGCCGTGCTCTACCAGCTGAGCTACAGAGGACCACATAGAGGATTAACGCACCATTCACATCAGCTATCATAGTCAATATAACAGTGACTGACTTCACCATCACTTTCTAGCCATCATTGCCATTGAGATGAAGATGGTCAAACGTGAAAATATAAAATACATCGTGATCCTAATAGAATATAACAAAGCAATTCTGTTGTCTTTGCCTGCTTTATCTTTACAATGACAGGGGGTGCACCGTTCCTGGAGGTACTGCAATACCAGGTCGATGCGTGGAGTGGACGGAGCAAGCCCCTATTCCATCTCCCTGTTCCAAAAATCAATTTAATATATGGTCCCCAGATAGGGGACGTATCAGATATTAAACTGATAAGAACAGATTTTTTTTTTTTTTTTTTTTTTGGAAAAATAATTTTTATTTTCATTTCACATTCAAATACAAGTACAAATTCAGTGCATAACGTTGTACATAACATGGATTTACAAAAACAGTACCTTAACCGTATAAAAATAGCAAAACTCCTAAAAAAAGTGCTGTTCTGAGGAACCTGACCAGCTAAAAGGCCTACATTCAAGAGAAGCATGTAAACCATTGCCTCTAACAATCTCCCAAAGCTGATCTTTCAAAGGAATAAAAACTATTATAGAAATAAAATCATACACATATACCAAAGGGAACTCTGAATAAACCTCAGTGTATATCAAATATTTACAAAGGCTTAGCCTACATTTCAATTTACATGACAGAATACAGTTATACATAGGCCTATATATAGGCTACAAAAAAAAACATTTACAAAGAAGGGTATATCCCTTTCCATCTATGTTTAACAGATGTGATGCCCCACTTATCTATTTCGAATTGTATTTTTTTCCAAATTTCTTGTTTTATAAATTTAACCAATCCCGTCGGTGACCACTTGAGGGTGTCATTGACCGCACCACATCTGGCCTCCCAAAGTTTAGTCTTGATAAGGGACACCAGAGTCACTAATTCTAATAATTGCACCTTTTCCACATTTTTTAGTTCAAATTTGGCTACCCCTTCATAATCAATGTTTTTTAAAATATTAAAATCTATTTTAATTTTCTTCCAAACTATTTGGGCAAAAGAGCATTCCCATAAAACATGGGGAATTGTTTCAATTGCGAAACAGTTGTCCCTGGGACAAAATTTATTCAGGGTCAAATTATGATCATATAATGTTGAACGGACCGGAAGACGTCTGTGTAAAACAAGCCAATTAAAATCTTTCAGTCTGTTGTCTAAACCTTTTAATTGTGCCCGTAGCCAGGTGGAAGGTGATATTGGTAATCGGTCTCTAGGACGACAATTTTCTATTAATTTCACATATAGCAGTCTGTGGTTGATTACATTTTCTTTTACTTTGCAGACTGGGTTTTTCCTTGCCCATTCAACAATTTTCTTAAAATGTAATGGGATAATTTCAGCTTTTGGCTTACTGTTATCCCCCTCCACCATAAACCTTAACGGTATGGACAGCCAGAATTTGATTAATATATTACATTTGTGTACAGAAGACGACAAAAGACAACAAACGTTTGAGTAGAACAACGCATCTAGTTTGAGAGGAATATGAGGGAAATCCCTTCCACCAGCCTCTATAGGCTGGTACATCCGATCTCTTCGGATGTACTCATATCCCCCCCAAAAGAAATTAAACAGTACACGTATGAACATTTTCCTTAGAGACACCGGCATGGGAAACACATATGCAAGGTGGAGTAATGAAGGCAGAATGTCCGCCTTCAGCACTAACACCTTGCCACTAAAAGATAGTCGCCTCACTTTCCACAGTCCCAATCTTTTATTAAGCGAAAGTAGTTTTTCTTTCCAATTAACCATGTCATCTTTAATTTGATTTCCGAAAGATATCCCGAGCACTACCATTGGTCCTGTGCACACAGTCAAACCACATAACTGATCAGATCTCCATTTCCACTGTCCCATATATTTTATTTCTGTTTTATTCTTGTTAATCCTAGACCCGGAGGCAACAGAGAACTCATCAATGACTTTGATAACCTCTTTCAAGCTCAGGTCGTCTTGTAAATATAAAATGGTGTCGTCTGCGTATTGTGAAATTTTTAGAATATCCCCTCCAGGTAATATAATGCCTTTGATGTTGTAATTTGTCCTAATTGCACATGCGAAAGGTTCAATATATAAAACATACAATAGCGCAGAGAGAGGGTCCCCCTGTCTGACACCTCGTAATTGCTTGATTACATTTCCAATATTCCCATTAATATTTACTCTGCTTCCCACATTACTATAAAGAATTTTTACCCATTTCATAAAATTATTTCCAAAACCACATTTTTTCAGAACTCTAAACAAAAACTCATGGTTTACCATGTCAAAGGCTTTTTCCTGGTCCAAATTTACAGTAATAGCTGGCAGGTGCCTTTCCTCTAAATATGCTTGAACGTCTCTGTGCAATTGCAAGTTCCAGGTTAACTTTCTCCCTACCACACCACATGTTTGGTCTAAACCAACAACATATGCCATGGCAGAAGACAGACGATTAGTTATGGCTTTACTTAATACTTTATAGTCTACACACAACATTGTTAAAGGTCTCCAATTTGCTAGTGTCTTGGGGTCTCCCTTTTTGTAAAGTAGCGAGATTACCCCCTCGCACATTGAACCTCCCATATGCTCCAAACCAAAAATAACTCTAAATACTTCCAAAAGATGACATCCAATTAAATCCCAAAAAACTATGTAAAACTCTTTAGAGAGCCCATCCACTCCTGGTACTTTGTTATCTTTCATGCTCTTTAGTGCCATATATATTTCATCTAAATTCAATTCCCCTTCTAATTGGTCTCTAATATCTAAAGGTATCTGCACATCCACACATTTTAAAAAAGTAGTCCCCTTCTCATAATTAATTGTTTGCTTTTGGAATAGCTGAGAAAAGTGCTGGGTAGCGACACCAAGCATGCCATCTCCATCCTCAACCGTCTCCCCGTCTTGATTCAATAAAGCCGAAATGGTCCTCCTCTTTCCCCGTGACTTAATTTGTTTGAAAAAATATGCAGAGCACTTCTCATCATTATCCCATTTATCTTGTTGACTTTTAAACATGAAATCTCGAGCTTTCTTTTCAAAAAAGGCCTGCTGCTTTTTCTGCAGGTTACACAATGTGTCTTTATCTAAACCACCACCATTCAAATTACCTTGGATGTGCAGATCTTCTAGTTTGTTCTGCAACTTATAAAAATCTTTGTATTTATTACGTGCTTTATCTTTACAATAATTCTGAATAAAAATCTTGATTCGTAATTTTGTGCTCTCCCACCAGTCTATGACAGTATAATAAAATGATTTCATGGTTACACAGCCCTGGAAAAAATACCTAAATCTAGTCTCAAATGTTTTGTCATGTAAAATACCATTATTAATTTTCCAATATCCTTTTCCAAATTCAATTGTTTTTAATTCTACTGTCACAGACAGGCAACTGTGGTCAGAATAAAAAACCGGAGTGACGCGTGCAGAGGACACACCGAGTCCACGCGGAACAAACACATAATCTATGCGGCTCCTCGCGCCCCTGCTGTTTCCCCAGGTGAAACCGGGATCATTTGCATGCGCCACTCTATAAGTATCAACCAAATTATATTTCTCTATTAGATTTTTTACAAGATGCCCGCCCAGATTACCCCGGTCATATGATACATTAAAATCTCCCCCCATTATAACCTGTCTGTTTGTCATAAAAATAGCGTCTAGGTTGTTCAGCATTTCCCTCCTTTCCTTGGGTGTCGATGGTGCATATACATTAATTAACCGAAGACATTTGCCCCTCCAATCAATATCTACTATTAAAACCCTCCCGTGTACTGCCGAAAAACTTCCCACTATTTTTAAATCCCTATTTCCACATAGGACACCAACCCCTGTAGAATGCACCCCGCCAACACTCCACCTTGACTCTCCCTGAACCCATTCCCTCGTAAATCTCTCCACATCATTTTGATCTTTTAAATGTACTTCTTGTAAAAAACACACAGAGAAGCAAATGGAGGACAAATGGGAATAAACAGTTGCCCTTTTAACGGGGTTCCTAAGCCCTCTAGCGTTATAGTTACATGGTTATAAGGACAGGGAGGACAGGGTTATAGTTACATGGTTATAAGGACAGGGAGGACAGGGTTATAGTTACATGGTTATAAGGACAGGGAGGACAGGGTTATAGTTACATGGTTATAAGGACAGGGAGGACAGGGTTATAGTTACATGGTTATAAGGACAGGGAGGACAGGGTTATAGTTACATGGTTATAAGGACAGGGAGGACAGGGTTATAGTTACATGGTTATAAGGACAGGGAGGACAGGGTTATAGTTACATGGTTATAAGGACAGGGAGGACAGGGTTATAGTTACATGGTTATAAGGACAGGGAGGACAGGGTTATAGTTACATGGTTATAAGGACAGGGAGGACAGGGTTATAGTTACATGGTTATAAGGACAGGGAGGACAGGGTTATAGTTACATGGTTATAAGGACAGGGAGGACAGGGAGGACAGGGTTATAGTTACATGGTTATAAGGACAGGGAGGACAGGGAGGACAGGGTTATAGTTACATGGTTATAAGGCAGAGGTGTGGACTCGAGTCATGTGACTTGGACTCGAGTCAGACTCGAGTCATGAATTTGATGACTTCAGACTCGACTCGACAAAATGTACAAAGACTTGCAACTCGACTTGGACTTTAACATCAATGACTCGTGACTTCACTTGGACTTGCGCCTTATGACTCGAGAAGACTTGCTACTTCCCATGAAAACTGGGGAAAAAAATTTTCACACGGCCGCGGCGCTCTCCGTTTATCTGCATCTGTGAAAAAAATGTGCACCATCCACCTGTATGCATACAGAGAGCGCGCGCTGCCTGCACGTTATCCAATCACTGTAGTCCCACGTTGTTTTGATTCGACAGCATCTAAGCAGGCACATTGCAAGACAACCAATGAAGCACATCAAGCAACAACGCGCCAGTTGTCAAAATGATACCGAAGATAGTTTGGTTTGGCTATAAAAATTACGAGGTAGTCGACAAAAAACGAGTTGCAATCTGCAAAACATGCGGATCGAAGATTACAGACGGAGCTGCCACAACGTCCAACTTTGTTCGACACCTGAAGTTGCACAAAGAAAGGTAAGTTTTGAACGAATGCTACGCACCTTATCGGATGTACCGTAACTTACTAGCTAGCTGCTGCATATTTACTGTATCAACGAGACAAACGCACGTCTCCCTTGCTGGTTCATGCTTACAAAAATATGGATTTTTGAACTGCTATTATATGGACATTCTAAAACGCTTTCGTGAAAAACGCTTAACGTTCTTTAATGTACTAAGACAGTGTTATTAAAAGACCAAACTCTGTAAATATCATATTAATAAAGTATACTATGTACAAAACATCAGATGAGCCCAGAATATGAACGCAAACACGTTTAATAACACGTTGCGTTTTCCTCCCATAGAAAACTATTATAAGAAAAGGCTTAACGTGTCTTAATATACTGAGACAGTAATATTAAAAGACCAAACTATAAATATCATATTAATAAAGTATACTAAATGTACAAAACATCAGATGAGGCCAGAATATGAACGCAAACACGTTTAACAACACGTTAAGTGTTTTCCTCCCATAGAAAACCATTATAAGAAAAGGCTTAACATGTCTTATGTAGGCTACTATGTATTCTGGGCTCATCTGATGTTTTGTACATAGTATGCTTTATTAATATGATATTTGCAGAGTTTGGTCTTATAATATTACTGTCTTAGTATATTAAGCATTAAGCAACGTTAAGCGTTTTTCACGTTAAGCGTTTTAGAATTCAGTTTCAGAGTTGCTGGTGTGCTGCCTCATTGAGGTCGTTTATGTAATTTTGGTTAATCACAACTAAGCTGAACTGTCGCTGAAGACAAAATATCACAATTAAACAATGAATGCACCCCCTTTCACAACTCGGATGTAGTTGGTGCATCCCTAAACCCATCCAAGTACAACAGGAAACATAGTAAGACGTATACATTGTAAAGAGGAAAATGATAACACAGTCACAGTAGATCCACCATTAGCCTTCCCTTTTCATATCATGCCCAAACAGCAGACAGCGCATGGACAGAGTGCTACCGTAGTCTACAGTAGGTCTGTGAGGCAGCGCACCACTGGGATATATACAGTATATAATAAAATAATAACGATTATAGTAGTAATGTTCAGAGATGCAATAGATTATTATAGTGCAGTTCTTAACTAATGGGAATATTGTTTAGCTTATTTTTGGTTTAATTTGGTTTACTTTAGTTATTTAATTTATTCAATTATTTTGTTTTTCTATACTTTTCATGCCAACTTGCCATGGCCCCCCTAGAACCCCCTCGCGGCACCCAAGGGTCCCCGTCCCCACTTTGAAAACCACTGCTATAAAGCATATGACTTCAGTTTCTTGAGGGAAAGGGCTTTCTTATGAATTTTGAAGCAGTGAAAATATTCTTAATATTGCATACACTGACACTGAAATGTATTATCGTAAACCGTAGTGTACAATAGGCAATGAATATTAACACAACAACATTGATATGAGTAAAGAGTAGTTTCAAATACAACATGTGTGGCTGTAAAGGATTTTCTGACATCTGTTTCATATTCTTCTCTGTTACAGGTATGAAGAATACCAGATGAACAAAATCATCGTAGATGAACCACAACAGCCTTCAATCTCACAATTCCTTGACACTCGTGTAGGGCGTTACAGCCTGACCCACCCACAGCAGAAGGCCATCTCCAATGCGATACTGTCTGACTTGATTATTGATTGCAATTTCCCTCTGTCTATTGTGGAAAATAAGAGCTTTCGTCACTTTCTGGCTGTGCTGGACAGCAAGTATACCCCAGTATGTCGCCGAACGCTGACCACAAAAACAGAGAGCCTTGCTGAGGAGAGACGGTCAAAGTTAAAAACTCAATTGAGCAACACTGACCATGTTTATTATTGACTTGCAATGCAACTTAAATGCAACGTACAATAATTTGATCTTAATCTGATATAGGATCTAATGTGATATTAATCTGACTTTAACAATAATAAAAAATTTCAGTCTTGAACAGTATCATCAACATCAGAAATAAGGGCTCTTTTGTTTCTGCTGTTGTGACACGTTTTTATTTTTATTTTTAGAATTGATCCTGAAAGATGCTGCAGAGACAGAGCAGCCTGTGCCGGTGCCTGCTGAAGAAGAACTAGAGGACATGGAAGGAGAAGGGCTGTTTGCTGCATACCATAAGAGGCAGAAAAGGGATGTTGGGACCCCACCAGCAGTACAGCTAAGTCACTACATTGACATGGCAGAAGGACAGAATGCCCTTTTGTTCTGGGCACTGAACAGTAAGACTCTTCCTTCACTCTTTCAAGTAGCCATCCGAGTCTTGGCAGTGCCTGCTTCTAGTACTCCAGTGGAGCGAGTTTTCAGCCATGGTGGCATCATTCTGCGTCCCCATCGTGCACAAATGACTGACAGACTTTTGGCCAATTTGATCTTTTGCAAATGCAATGCAGTATAGGGGCCTCCCTCCACCTGTCCACAGCACGCATGCGCGCACACACACTCACTCTCTGCTCATCACCTGTCCACACAGCTCTCTCTCTCCTGTGGTAGGAGTTTCACATGGAGTAAGATCTGTTCATTTGCAGTGCAGGTTCCCACACTGTTTTTACTTCCAGAGCTTTGGTGTTTGTCCTTCCCCGTAAACCATTTTCTCTCTCTCTCTCTCTCTCTCTCTCTCTCTCTCTCTCTCTCTCTCTCTCTCTCTCTCTCTCTCTCTCTCTCTCTCTCTCTCTCTCTCTCTCTGCATTGTTCTAGTGCAATATGCTGTTCAAATACAAGCATTTTTTTTGTGAAAATTAAATGTTATGTTTTTTGCTGTATTTGATTAATGTTATTGTATAAAAAGGTTTAAATAAATACAAATCTTACAGACATACATGATTTGTATACATTTTATTTCTGTGGTAAGAGGACTTGAAATGACTCGAAACTAAAATGGTAGGACTTTGGACTCGACTTGAGACTTGATGGCTTTGACTTTTGACTCGACTTGGGACTTGCCTCATCTTTGACTCGACTTGACTCGGGACTCGAGGGCAAAGACTTGAGACTTACTTGTGACTTGCATAACAATGACTTTGTCCCACCTCTGCAGACCAGTATCCCTTCTTTCTTTTCTTTCCAAAACTATTGAGCGTGCCGTCTTTAGCCAACTCTCTTGCTATCTCTCTCAGAATGACCTTCTTGATCCAAACCAGTCAGGTTTCAGGACTGGTCATTCAACTGAGACTGCTCTTCTCTGTGTCACGGAGGCTCTCCGCACTGCTAAAGCTAACTCTCTCTCCTCTGCTCTTGTCCTTCTAGACCTGTCTGCTGCCTTTGATACTGTGAACCATCAGATCCTCCTCTCCACCCTCTCCGAGCTGGGCATCTCCGGCGCGGCTCACTCCTGGATTGCGTCCTACCTGACCGGTCGCTCCTACCAAGTGGCGTGGCGAGAAGCTGTCTCCGCACCACGTGCTCTCACCACTGGTGTCCCCCAGGGCTCAGTTCTAGGCCCTCTCCTTTTCTCCCTATACACCAAGTCACTTGGCTCTGTCATATCCTCACATGGCCTCTCCTATCATTGCTACGCTGACGATACACAACTAATCTTCTCCTTTCCCCCTTCTGATAACCAGGTGGCGAATCGCATCTCTGCATGTCTGGCAGACATATCAGCATGGATGACGGATCACCACCTCAAGCTGAACCCTGGCAAGACGGAGCTGCTCTTCCTCCCGGGGAAGGACTGCCCGTTCCATGATCTCGCCATCACGGTTGACAACTCCGCTGTGTCCTCCTCCCAGAGTGCGAAGAGCCTAGGCGTGACCCTGGACAACACCCTGTCGTTCTCCGCCAACATCAAGGCGGTGACCCGCTCCTGCAGGTTCATGCTCTACAACATTCGGAGAGTACGACCCTGCCTTACACAGGAAGCGGCACAGGTCCTAATCCAGGCACTTGTCATCTCCCGTCTGGACTACTGCAACTCGCTGTTGGCTGGCCTCCCTGCCTGTGCCATTAAACCCCTACAACTCATCCAGAATGCCGCAGCCCGTCTGGTGTTCAACCTTCCCAAGTTCTCTCACGTCACCCCCCTCCTCCGCACACTCCACTGGCTTCCAGTTGAAGCTCGCATCCGCTACAAGACCATGGTGCTTGCCTATGGAGCAGTGAGGGGAACGGCACCTCTGTACCTTCGGGCTCTGATCAGTCCCTACACCCAAACGAGGGCATTGCGTTCATCCACCTCTGGCCTGCTGGCTCCCCTTCCTCTGCGGAAGCATAGTTCCCGCTCAGCCCAGTCAAAACTGTTCGCTGCTCTGGCACCCCAATGGTGGAACAAGCTCCCTCACGACGCCAGGACAGCGGAGTCACTCACCACCTTCCGGAGACATTTGAAACCCCACCTCTTTAAGGAATACCTGGGATAGGATAAGGTAATCCTTCTACCCCCCCCCCCCCCCCCCCCCCCTCCCCCCAAAAAAATTGTAAAGTGATTATCCCACTGGCTATAGGGTGAACGCACCAATTGGTGAGTCGCTCTGGATAAGAGCGTCTGCTAAATGACGTAAATATGCCCTTGAGCAAGGCACTTAACCCTAATTGCTCCTGTAAGTCGCTCTGGATAAGAGCGTCTGCTAAATGACTAAAATGTAAATGTAAATGAATTGTCACGGATTCAGCTGAGGCTGCTCCTCCTCCTTGCTCGGGCAGGCTTCGGCGTTCGTCGTCCCCGGAGTACTAGCTGCTACCGATCTATGTTTCGGTGTTTGTCTTGTTTGGTCTGTATTGTTTCCACCTGTGTCCCATTAGTGTTGATTTTATTCCCTTTAAAACCCCCTGTCTCTCATTTGTTTGTTGTGTGTGATTGTTCTCCGTTAGGTCGGCAGTACTTTTGTATGCTAGTGTTGTCCCTCCCTGTTTGGAGGTTTTTGTTTTTGTACTTTCATTACGGTGTTTAGTAAAGTACGTCTGCCAGGAGCTCGGTGTCCTGCGCTTGACTTTGTTTTCCGCATACACGTCAAACCTGACATAAATAAACAAAAACTACATCATTAAGGATCATAGCTTTCACCTGGGTTCACCTGGTCAGTCTGTCATGGAAAGAGCAGGTGTCCTTAATGTTTGTATACTGTGTATGTTGTGTCTAATAGCTAATTCCCACAGAAAACGCAGAGGGAAGCAGTATAACCCAGTCAACCAACAGACTCCATTGTGAGACACCTCAAAGAGGATATTCAACCCTAAGGGCAAATCCAAAGTAATCTCAATATCTTTACAGTCGAAGCTACCTAAGCACAGCAAAACTGACAAGGTGCACACTGATCAGTAAAGTAAAGAGATGCTAACATTCTATAACGCTCCCTTTCCTCTGCACAGTTCTCTCACAGTGAGAAACAATAGGATTACAATAGTGTTCTAAGCTTTCTTCATTTGATCCAATCCACTACCATTTATTTTGTATACGTTGGTGTCTTTTTAAATTGCCCAATCTGTAGAATCTCATCTCACAGTCAGCGCGGTGTGAAACCGTTGGTGTGTTTTTACGTTGCCCAATCATATTAAGAGCAGAAGGAAGGCTTCTCTCCTGTGTGTGTTCTCTGATGAACTATTAGCTCAGGTGATCTTGTGAAGCATTTTACACAGTCAGAGCAGGAGTAAGGCTTTTCTCCTGTATGTATAATAATAATAATATGCCATTTAGCAGACGCTTTTATCCAAAGCGACTTACAGTCATGCGTGCATACATTTTTACGTATGGGTGGTCCCGGGGATCGAACCCACTACCCTGGCGTTACAAGCGCCATGCTCTACCAATTGAGCTACAGAGGACCATGTATGTATAGGTTCATGTTGTTTTAAGGTGCCCAGTTGAGAGAAACTTGCCCCACAGTCAGAGCAGGAGTAAGGCTTCTCTCCTGTGTGTATACGTTCATGTGTTTTTAAGTGGCCCAGTCGAGAGAAAATCTTTCCACAGTCAGAGCAGGAGTAAGGCTTCTCTCCTGTGTGTATACATTCATGTTGTTTTCTGGTGCCGAGTTGAGAGAAACTTGCCCCACATTCAGAGCAGGAGTAAGGCTTCTCTCCTGTGTGTATACGTTCATGTGTTTTTAAGTTGCCCAGTCGAGAGAAACTCTTCCCACAATCAGAGCAGGAGTAAGGCTTCTCTCCTGTGTGTGTTCTCTGATGAACTTTTAGGTCAGTTGATGTTGTGAAGCATTTTACACAGTCAGAGCAGGAGTAAGGCTTTTCTCCTGTATGTATACGTTCATGTGTTTTTAAGTTGCTCAGTCGAAAGAAACTCTTCCCACAATCAGAGCAGTAGTAAGGCTTCTCTCCTGTGTGTGTTCTCTGATGAACTTTTAACTCAGTTGATGTTGTGAAGCATTTTACACAGTCAGAGCAGGAGTAAGGCTTTTCAATCAATTTCAATCAATTTTATTTTATATAGCCCTTCTTACATCAGCTAATATCTCGAAGTGCTGTACAGAAACCCAGCCTAAAACCCCAAACAGCTAGTAATGCAGGTGTAGAAGCACGGTGGCTAGGAAAAACTCCCTAGAAAGGCAAAACCTAGGAAGAAACCTAGAGAGGAACCAGGCTATGAGGGGTGGCCAGTCCTCTTCTGGCTGTGCCGGGTGGAGATTATAACAGAACCATGCCAAGATGTTCAAAAATGTTCATAAGTGACAAGCATGGTCAAATAATAATCAGGAATAAATCTCAGTTGGCTTTTCATAGCCGATCATTAGAGTTTAAAACAGCAGGTCTGGGACAGGTAGGGGTTCTCCTGTATGTATACGTTCATGTGTTTTTTTAAGTTGCCCAGTCGAAAGAAACTCTTCCCACAATCAGAGCAGGAGTAAGGCTTCTCTCCTGTGTGTGTTCTCTGATGAACTTTTAGATCAGTTGATGTTGTGAAGCATTTTACACAGTCAGAGCAGGAGTAAGGCTTCTCTCCTGTATGTATATGTTCATGTTGTTTTAAGGTGCCCAGTCGAGAGAAACTTGCCCCACAGTCAGAGCAGGAGTAAGGCTTCTCTCCTGTGTGTATCCGTTGGTGTGATTTTAAGCTGCCCATCTGAGAGAAACTCGTCCCACAGTCAGAGCAGGAGTAAGGCTTCTCTCCTGTGTGTATACGTTCATGTGTTTTGAAGTGGTCCAGTCGAGAGAAACTTGCCCCACAGTCAGAGCAGGAGTAAGGCTTCTCTCTTGTGTGCACTCTCTGATGAACTGTCAGAGCCTGTGATGTTGTGAAGCTCTTCCCACAGTCAGTGCAGGAATACAGATTCTCTCCTGTGTGTATTTTGCAGTGGTGAGACCTCTTAGCTCTGCGATCTTCCTGCTGTTGCTCTCTGGATGTAGAGAATGTCTCAATGTCACCTGTTAGAACAGCATTAAAAAAAGTCAATTGGTGTGATATGCACTGAGTGTACAAAACATTATGAACTCTTTCTATGACATAGACTGACCAGGTGACAGCTATGATCCATAAACATCCAAAACAAATCCAAAACAATTGCATTGATTCGTGAATGCAATTTCCGAAATGGAACTGTTTATTTATTGTTTACGCTAATTATTCAAGGATTGCTTTGTTATTTTAAAACCATAAATGCTTCATTGCATTTCAATGACTTGCATGCTGTGTGATGACATGAACAAATGAATGATTGATACAGTAGCCTATATACAGTGTGCAAGAGTATTCCAAGATAAATATACAACACAGGGAATTAACGATCAATGGAAACAGTTGTTTTTCAGTTCAACATCTGTTTAGTATCTATGTAGGGGTTCCAGTCTGGGACTCATAGCTACATGTGGCAAGTTCGCATTGGTCCAAATGGTCTATACATTGAGCCTGAAATGGGATACTTGGTATTTGGCCATTGGCCCAATGTTATTGCAAGGAATTCTAATTGGTCAACCACAGGCAAGGCTTGGGTATAAACTACATCCTGTCTCTTTGTTCAGTGGAGAAAACGCTGAGGACAGGGAAGAATAAACATCTACAATCTACTTTCCAGCATAACAATGATTGGTTCTTTATTGAATAAATATATTTTTCTCCCCCTGATTTGCTTTGGGGTCTGTGTTATAGAAGAATAACATCAACTGCTAACAAGTGCATTCGGAAAGTATTCAGACCCCCTTGACTTTTTCCACATTTTGTTAAGTTGCAGCCTTATTCTAAAAGGGATTTAAAAAATAATAATCCTCAGCAATCTAAACAAAATACCCCATAATGACAAAGTGAAAACAGCTTTTTAGAAAATGTTGCTAATATATTAAATATAAAACAGAACTACCATATTTACATTATTATTCAGACCCTTTGTTATGAGACTTCGAAATTGAGATCAGGTGCAACCTGTTTCCATTCATCATCCTTGAGATGTTTCTACAACTTGATTGGAGTCGATCCTTGGTAAATTCAATTGATTGGACATGATTTGGAAAGGCACACACCTGTTATAAGGTCCCACAGTTGACAGTGTATGTCAGAGTAAAAACCAAGCCATGAGGTCGAAGGAGTTGTCCGTAGAGCTCCGAGACAGGATTGTGTCGCGGCACAGATCTTGGCAAGGGCACCAAAAAACGTCTGCAGCATTGAAGGTCCCCAAGAACACAGTGGCCTCCATCATTCTTAAATGGAAGAAGTATGGAACCACCAAGAGTCTTCCTAGTGCTGGCCGCCCGGCCAAACTGAGCAATCGTGGGAGAAGGGCCTTGGTCAGGGAGGACACCAAGAACACGATGGTCACTGACAGAGCTCTAGAGTTCCTCTGGAGATGGGATAACCTTCCAGAAGGACAACAATCTCTGCAGCACTCCAGCAATCAGGCCTGTATGGTAGTGACCAGACGGAAGCCACTCTTCAGTAAAAGGCACATGACTGCCTGGTTGGTGTTTGCCAAAAGGCACCTAAAAACTCTCAGACCATGAGAAAAAACATTCTCTGGTTGGATGAAACCAAGATTGAACTCTTTGGCCTGAATGCCAAGCGCCCCGTCTGGAGGAAACCTGGCACCATCCTTATGGTGAAGCATGGTGGTGGCAGCATCATGCTGTGGGGATGTTTATCAGTGTCAGGGACTGAGAGACTAGTCAGGATCGAGGCAAAGATGAACTGAGCAAAGTACAGAGAGAGGTACTAGATGAAAACCTGCTCCTGAGTGCTCAGGACCTCAGACTGGGATGAAGGTTCACCTTCCAACAGGACAACGACCCAAAGCACACAGCCAATACAACGCAGGAGTGGCTTCGGGACAAGTCTCTGAATGTCCTTGAGTGGGCCAACCAGAGCCAGACTTCAACCCGATCCAACATCTCTGGAGAAACCTGAAAATAGCTGTGCAGCAGTGCTCTCCATCCAACCTGAAAGAGCTTGAGAGGATCTGCAGAGAAGAATGGGAGAAACTCTCCAAATACAGATGTGCCAAGGTTGAAGCGTCATACCCAAGAAGACTCAATGCTGTAATCCCTGCCAAAGGTTCTTCAACAAAGTACTGAGTAAAGGGTCTGAATCCATTTTTATAATAATTTAGAAAAAATGTCTGAAAACCTGCTTTTGCTTTGTCATTATGGGGTATTGTGTGTAGATTGATGAGGGGGGAAAAAACAATTCAATCGATTTTAGAATATTGCTGTAACACAACAAAATATGGAAAAGGTCAAGGGGTCGGACTACTTTCTGAAGGCACTGTATATGTTGGGGTCAATGAAGGGTGGATAGGAACTTGGTGCATGGAAAGGTACTGAGGGAGACAAGGGGAAGTGCAGAATTCATCTTCTGTTACTAAGGAGGGAGGCAAAAGGCAACAGTCTAGTTTCAGTTCCTGATAAGGCAGGCCAGTTGAGGAACTAGGGAGGAGCAAGGAATTCGGCTCGAGGTCAAGTCAATACATGTAGTGAGAAGAAACCTCTGGGAGGGGGGCCAGAGGGGCCCACCACAACGACCCTCCTACTACAGTCCTATCTCACACGCATACACTTTCACGCCCACGAAGGTTCTAGCATCAGGCAGGGCCATGACTACACCAGTGAGAAGAACCAATGAAGTTCCTGACTAGCAACAGAGATGTATTGGCTGTCTAGATGTGGAAGGCGTTGACCCCGGCTAGTAGGAGGTTATAAATATATGTGCTTGTGTATTCATGCTTTGTCTTTGCAGCTGTTTGACCCTTTGGGTGAATAAACTTAGTTTGAACTTTTCCTAGATTCCGTTTTAGGTTCTGAACAAACAGAGTAAAAACTAACAGAACGCTTCATAATGAAAAAGCTTCATAATGAACAATTATCTAATGGGATAAATTATGTACGCGTTGTGCTTTATCTATTACCTAGTGTACAAGTTGACTACAGGTCTTTATTTAAATAGTACTAATATTCAAAGCCCAAAAAACGTCACTAAGTAGAATGCTAACAAAATGCTAACTAGTACTAAGGAATCATCATAGAGAATGATAACTAAATGCTAACGAGTGCATTGCAAACATTTTGTACAGTTTCTGACCTCAACTATAGATGTAACTCAAACGCTTCTCACAGTTTGCTGCACGCACAAACCTAATATTATCCAGCAAGGCTCTTGATCCAGGAGAGATTCTCTGCTGTTACCAAGTGAATGCTTGATTATGGAAGAAGCTAACTGGCAAACATTTAGTTGTGAATTCCATACTGTAATTAGATCACCTGGCACATGCTGCACGACAGAGAGTTACTCACAAGGCTCCGGTCTCTTCTCGTTGACTGGGGACTACCGTAAGCTACATAATAATGTGACGTAATGTTCTTTAACTCATAAACGTATTGCACAAGTTGACTGCAGGTATTTACTTAAAAAGTAGCTACAAATATTCAAAATAATAAAAACAAAACTTAAAAGAAATCGTTTCAACTGTACTGAAAACCCATCCAGTGGCTTTTTTATTGCTTCTTTAATCAGCACAACAGTTTTCATCTGTGCTAACATAATTGCAAAAGGGTTTTCTAATGATCAATTATTCATTTAAAATGATAAACTTGGATTAGCAAACACAACGTGCTATTGGAACACAGGACTGATGGTTGCTGATAATGGGCCTCTGTACGCCTATGTAGATATTCCATTAAAAATCAGCCGTTTCCAGATACAATAGCCATTTACAAAATTAACAATGTCTACACTCTATTTCGGAATAATTTGATGTTATTTTAATGGACAAAAAATTTGCTTTTCTTTCGAAAACAAGGACATTTCTAAGTGACCCCAAACTTTTGAAAGGTAGTGTATATATACATACACATACATAAACTCAGCAAAAAAATAAACTGTCAACTGCGTTTATTTTCAGCAAACTTAACGTGTAAATATTTGTATGAACATAACATTCAACAACTGAGACATAAACTTAACAAGTTCCACAGACATGTGACTAACAGAAATTTGTCCCTGAACAAAGGGGGGGGGGGTCAAAATCTAAAGTAACATTCAGTATCTGGTGTGGCCACCAGCTGCATTAAATACTGCACTGCATCTCCTCCTCATGGACTGCACCAGATTTGCCAGTTCTTGCTGTGAGATGTTACCCCACCCTTCCACCAAGGCAACGGCAAGTTCCTGGTAATTTCTATGGGGAATGGCCCTAGCCCTCACCCTCCGATCTAACAGGTCCCAGACGTGCTCAATGGGATTGAGATCCGGGCTCTTCGCTGGCCATGGCAGAACACTGACATTCCTGCCTTACAGGAAATCACACATAGAACAAGCAGTATGGCTGGTGGCATTGTCATGCTGGAGGGTCATGTCAGGATGAGCCTGCAGGAAGGGCACCACATGAGGGAGGAGGATGTCTACCCTGTAATGCACAGTGTTGAGATTGCCTGCAATGACAACAAGCTCAGTTCGATGATGCTGTGACCCTACACCTCCAAATCGATCCCGCTCCAGAGTACAGGCCTTGGTGTAACGCTCATTCCTTCGACGATAAACGCGAATCCGACCATCACCCCTGGTGAGACAAAACCGCGACTCGTCAGTGAAGAGCACGTTTTGCCAGTCCTGTCTTGTCCAGTGATGGTGGGTTCGTGCCCATAGGCGATGTTGTTGCCGGTGATGTCTGGTGAGGACCTGCCTTACAACAGGCCTACAAGCCCTCAGACCAGCCTCTCTCAGCCTATTGCGGACAGTCTGAGCACTGATGGAGGGATTGTGCATTCCTGGTGTAACTCGGGCAGTTGTCGTTGCCATCCTGTACCTGTCCCACAGGTGTGATGTTCGGATGTACCGATCCTGTGCAGGTGTTGTTACACGTGGTCTGCCACTGCGAGGACGATCAGCTGTCCGTCCTGTCTCCCTGTAGTGCTGTCTTAGGCGTCTTACAGTACGGACATTGCAATTTATTGCCCTGGCCACATCTGCAGTCCTTATGCCTCCATGCAGAATGCCTAAGGCACGTTCACGCAAATGAGCAGGGACCCTGGGCATCTTTCTTTTGGTGTTTTCAGAGTCAGTAGAAAGACCTCTTTAGTGTCCTAAGTTTTCATAACTGTGACCTTAATTGCCTACCATTTGTAAGCGGTTGGTGTCTTAATGACCGTTCCACAGGTGCATGTTCATTAATTGTTTATGGTTCATTGAACAAGCATGGGAAACAGTGTTAAAACCCTTTACAATGGAGATCTGTGAAGTTATTTGGATTTTTACAAATGATCTCTGAAAGACATGATATGGCAAATTTTGTCCTTATACTAATCAAAGAACCAAAGTATTTCAGAGTTTTTGTAGAATTAAGATAGACTTTATTACAACTAGACAAAGCCAAGGTGATTTGCAAAGCATCTCCTTGTTTACCTCCCAGCTCTCAGTTTATATAGTAATTTTCACATACATCTCCACTTAAAGCCCGTCCCTCTTGGGTTCCCCCACCACTATCCTCAGTTTGACTTCTATTCAGTATAGAAACAATAGTAGTACAATCAATCAAGCCCTTGTCATGCAAAAATAATCATGTTCAGTTTAAAAACTCTGTTCAACCCCAGCTCACCCTAGCTTGACCTGGAGATTGTCACGGTTTTGCCCGAGGCTGCTCCTCCTCCTTGTTCGGGCAGGTTTCGGCGGTCGTCGTCCCCGGAGTACTAGCTATCACCGTTCAATGTTTTCGATGTCTGTTTGGTTTTGCCTGATTGTGTACACCTGTTTCCTGTTTGGTTGATTATGTCTCCTATAAGTTTCTCGTTTGGTTAGTCTTGTGTGTTATTGTCCGCTTGTCGGTAGGAGCTGCGAGTTTCCGCTCTGTTTACTTTGTTTGGTGTTTTTACGCACAGTTTGCGTAATCGCTCGCCTCTGTTTGTTTCGGGGCCCGTGTTTTGTATTTTGTCATTTTATGACTAGTAAAGTCTGTTGGACTAAGCCTCTGTGTCCTGAGCCTGACTCCTACACCACATCCACATCAGTTCCTGACAGAGATTGATTGTTGGACATGACAGGTCCACACTCAGTCTCTCAAACATACCCAAACCCAACTCCTCTCTTCCCTCCCGTCATGCTGTAATTACTCATGTTTAGTCTGAACTCTGTTCAACTCTGGCTCCGCTCTCAGGACTTTGTTTGAGGAGAGAGGCAAAAGGCAACAGTCCGGTTTCAGTCCCTGATAAGGCAGGACAGCTGTGGATTAGGTAAGAGTGAGGAATTCGACCCGATCAGACCCAGTCAGATCCCCATTTCACACACACACAAACCCAGTGAAAGGAACCAATTAAGTTCTTGCCCAGCAGCAGAGAGTACCCATGTTTAATTCTGACTCCATGTTTGTCATGTTTGTGATAAACTTCGTTTATCTCATAGTTTACAGAAAAATCCTCATCATATAATGTCCTGAAAAAGGGATGTTTCTTTTTTTTTGCTGAGTTTACATACATATATATATATATATACACATATCCTTTAAAAAAATAAAAATGTCCTTTCTTACTTTCCAACCCCACCACCCCTCCCCTAATTGGAGTAAACTAGTGAACAACAACACTTAGGCCTCTACTTCCAGCTTATACATACTACATACATTTTATGGACATGTCAATTTTACAATAGTTCTATTTTGTTTGTTTTTACTCCTCAACCTCTCTGATCATTTTCATGATGTCCATCCGGTTTGCTTCTGTATGCCATATCTTTCAAACTGTGCTCTTTCACAAAAGTTCTTAACCTTTTAACCTATATACTTATTAACTTAACTAGGTATTTCCTTATAGCACTCAACCACACGACTGGACAATAATCAAGATAAGACAAATCTAGAACCTGCAGAACTTGCTTTTTGGAGTGTGGTGTCAAAACAGCAGAGCATCTATTACGGACAGAACTCTCCCCATCTTTACAACCATTGAATCTATATGTTTTGACCATGACAGTTTACAATCTAAGGTAATGCCAAGTAATTTAGTCTCCTCAACTTTTTCAACAACCACACCATTCATTACCAGATTCAGCTGAGGTCTAGAACTTAGGAAATGATTTGTACCAAATACAGTGCTCTTAGTTTTAGATGTTCAGGGCCAGTTTATTACTGGCCACCCATTCCAAAACAGACTATACTGGCATCATCCATGCAAGTCTCAGTAGCATGAAATAACATCTACCTTCTCATTGAAACAGTTCATCATGAAACAGTTCTACTGCAACTTTTCATGCACAGTGGAAAGTTGGAATGAACCTGCTCTTACCATGAGAAACAGATTTCCCAATCTTCTCCTCCTCTTCTTCATCTTTAATGTTGACATTCAGCTCCAGTGTTTGACTGCAGTCTTCCAGCTTCACTGATGCCATCTCTGGTACCTGCGGTGCAAACTGGACTCGACTGTCAATCAGGACCCAGTGACTGTAGGTTTGGACTCAGTGTGGAAGGAGAGAGGCAGGCTGGGTTTGTCCTTACTGTTGATGTTACAGGCCTCAGACTTAATCCTAGTCGGCCTGTAGTAATAAAGAGAAACAGACAACAGTCTTGACAGTTCTGGAACTTTCTTTATCCTCAAAACATATATTATATTTCTTCTTGTTCAATTACCTAATTTCAACAGATCAGGTTGCTAAACATTGACAACAAAACATTAATTCACATTAGACAAGTGCACAAAAATTACACAAAGCAACTGCAGAAATGAATAAATGACTCAAAAACTATTTAGGACAAGGTTACAGTTTGTTTTAGGCAGCACTATGAGATATTTTCCTTAATAACCTTATCTTCACTGTATTTTTTCACTCAAAAATAATAATATTCACGGACGGCCAGGGACACACTCCAACACTCAAACGTCATTTACAAACGCAGTATTTGTGTTTAGTGAGTCCGCCAGATCAGGGGCAGTAGGGGTGACAATGCGTGATATTGATAGGTGAGTGAATTGGACCATATTGCTGTCCTGCCTCAGCATTATAAATGTAACGAGTAGTTTTGGGTGTCAGGGGAAATGTATGGGAGTAAAAAGTACAACTTTTCTTTAGGAATGTAGTGGAGTAAAAGTTGACAGAAAATATAAATAGTAAAGTACAAATACCCCAAAAACGACTTCAGTAGTACTTCAAAGCCTTTTTACTTTTACATTTCAGTCATTTAGCAGACGCTCCTATCCAGAGCGACTTACAGTAGTGAGTGCACACATTTTTCATACTGGTCCCCAGTGGGAATCGAACCCACAACCCTGGCGTTGCAAGCGCCATGCTCTACTAACTGAGCCACACAGGACTACTTAGTTACTTTACACCACTGCCAATTGTATTTCCCGTTCACACCATAGTAACAATTATAGATAAAGATAGAAACGACTGAACGTGTCTGAATATTGCTACACATGTAGAAAACTGATAAACATTACATTCAACTTCAAAACAGTAGTGCAACCGTGAAATTGTCTCTCTCTCATGCACCTGTACTGCTACCCCATTCATAGACGCTAACTGCTTTAGTGCCTCTTGACGATAGTATCTTCTGACTGGGGAGTTTTGTTAAGAGCCTCAACATTAACACGCATCGCTTGCGGTACGTTTTTGTTGGCAATCACAGAGGTTAGACGTTTCTTGCAGTTGGCCACCAGGTTTGCACACATCTCAGGAGGGATTTTGTTCCACTCCTCTTTGCAGATCTTCTCCCAGTCATTAAGGTTTCGAGGCTGACGTTTGGCAACTCGAACCATCAGCTCAATCCACAGATTTTCTATGGGATTAAGGTCTGGAGACTGACTAGGCCACTCCAGGACCTTAATGTGCTTCTTCTTGAGCCACTCCTTTGTTGCCTTGGCCGTGTGTTTTGGGTCATTGTCATGCTGGAATACCCATCCACGACACATGTTCAATGTTCTCCCGAGTAGCACAGTGGTCTAAGGCACTGCATCGCAGTGCTAGCTGTGCCACTAGAGATCCTGGTTCGAATCCAGGCTCTGTCGTAGCCGGCCACGACCGGGAGACCCATCGGGCGGCGCACAATTTGCCCAGCGTCGTCCAGGGTAGGGGAGGGAATGGCCGGCAGGGATGTAGCTCAGTTGGTAGAGCATGGCGTTTGCAATGCCAGGGTTGTGGGTTCGATTCCCACGGGGGGCCAGTATAAAAAAAATAAAAAATACAAAATATGTATGCACTCACTAACTGTAAGTCGCTCTGGATAAGAGCGTCTGCTAAATGACTAAATGTAATGTAAATGTTCAATGCCCTGGCTGAGGGAAGGAGGTTCTCACCCAAGATTTGATGGTACATGGCCCCGTCCATCGTCCCTTTGATGCGGTGAAGTTGTCCTGTCCCCTTAGCAGAAAAACACCCCCAAAGCATAATGTTTCCACCTCCATGTTTGACGGTGGGGATGGTGTTCTTGGGGTCATAGGCAGCATTCCTCCTCCTCCAAACACGGCGAGTTGCGTTGATACTAACTGTAAGTCGCTCTGGATAAGAGCGTCTGCTAAATGACAAAAATGTAAATGTAATGCCAAAGAGCTCCATTTTGGTCTCATCTGACCACAACACTTTCACCCATTTCTCCTCTGAATCATTCAGATGTTCATTGACAAACTTCAGACGGCCCTGTATATGTGCTTTCTTGAGCAGGGGGACCTTGCGGGCGCTGCAGGATTTCAGTCCTTCACAGCGTAGTGTGTTACCAATTGTTTTCTTGGTGACTATGGTCCCAGCTGCCTTGAGATCATTGACAAGAACCTCCCGTGTAGTTCTGGGCTGATTCCTCACCGTTCTCATGATCATTACAACTCCACGAGGTGACAACTTGCATGGAGCCCCAGGCCGAGGGAGATTGACAGTTATTTTGTGTTTCTTCCATTCACGAATAATCGCACCAACTGTTGTCACCTTCTCACCAAGCTGCTTGCCGATGGTCTTGTAGCCCATTCCAGCCTTGTGTAGGTCTACAATATTGTCCCTGACATCCTTGGAGAGCTCTCTGGTCTTGGCCATGGTGGAGAGTTTGGAATCTGATTGATTGATTGCTTCTGTGGACAGGTGTCTTTTATACAGGTAACAAGCTGAGATTAGGAGCACTCCCTTTAAGAGTGTGCTCCTAATCTCAGCTCGTTACCTGTATAAAAGACACCTGGCAGCCAGAAGTATTTCTGATTGAGAGGGGGTCAAATACTTATTTCCCAATTTATAACATTTTTGACATGCGTTTTTCTGGAATTGTTATTCTGTCTCCCACTGTTCAAATAAACCTACCATTAAAATTAGACTGATCATTTCTTTGTCAGTGGGCAAACATACAAAATCAGCAGGGGATCGAATACTTTTTTCCCTTTGTGAAAGTGATGAGTATTGACGTTTCTCAATGTTAAAACAGAGCATCGGAATTGTAGTTTACACAGAGCCAAATGTGGACAAATGTAATGGCTGAAAACTCTACATACGGAGAAGGGATTTAGAGAGCTACTGCACTGAAGTCTGTTAAAGGGCATGTAGCAGCTATTTCTCAATGCTTGAAACACATATAATAGTAACTTAGAGCACCCCCAGAAAACATTCACAAATTACAAACTCATAAATACATTTTTATAATACTGTAATATTGTTCTAAAAGTTGGGTTTGAGGTTCTCCAAATCAAATACTAAAATGTATAGTCCAACTTGGTGCGCACCAGTTTACCATGGACTGTAGGCTACAGCAGGCTCACCATTTACGATCTTGCTTTAGGGCCTTTCTGGCCGTCTTCGTGGTTATATGCGGGAAGCATAAATTGTACCATTGTAAGCTAATAAATACTTTTCCAAGTTAGAACTCATGTATATTTATGCAATAAGGCCAGAGGAGGTGTGGTATATGGTCAATATACCACGGCTAAGGGCTGTTAGGCACGATGCATTGCCTCAGTCGCCTAATTGCTATTATAAACTGGTTACCAACATATGTATAACAGTAGAAAAAATATATATATATTTTGTCATACCTGTGGTGTACGTCTGATATACCACGGCTTTCAGCCAATCAGCATTCAGGGCTCGGACAACCCCGACCACCCAATGTATATTTACTAAAGTAAAATAATATACTGCACCAACTACATAAATATCTGATAGGGGGCATTATCTTCTACGTGGACTTTAAACGAACATCAAAATGGACGACGCCATTTTAACAGCTCGTAAGATTATAAATTTTTACACAAAACCAATAACATGTCAAACGAACACATACATCTCAAATTGATCCTTTATTAAATTACATTGACTAAAGTATTTACATTGACGAAAGTATTTACATTCACTCAGACAAATACCAAATCTCTAGCTATGTGACTTTTTTTTTTATCACGTTCTTTCACTCATTCGGTTTGACACAAAAATAACACATAACTTTACCAAATGGGAGAATACCTTGACGGATTTGTTACCTAGCATGGTATGACATGTTCTTTCGACATTAGAAAGTTTAAACGTGCTATTACATACCTCTAGTAATACATTTGAAACAGACACAAAGTTGTCGTCTTGACAACACAGGTCTGGCGCATTCTTTATTCTGAACAATGGGGCGCGCCAATCCGGAACTTCCTGTTCCCCCACTACCACAGTGCAACATCGACATCTATTGGACTGATGGACTAATTACCTCTTCTTCTTATCTAGTATAATGACGTTCACGTAATGTGTATGCCGCCAGCTACTGTTCGGTTTGTATCCTGGATAAAAAAAAATGAATGTCCATTGAGGAAAAGAGGGACAAACTACATCACACAAAATAAACACATTAAAAAAGTCACAGTCCAATCCAAATCACATCCCTACACAGGCCATCCTCCTCAGGTAATTTCATTAAAAAAATTAAAATAGTGAATCATTTAAAAAGTGTTGGTTTTTAGATAAAACTATAAATATATATATATATATTAATATGTCACCAAATAATTGATTAAAACACACTGTTTTGCAATGAAGGTAAACAATAGCCTCAACAGAACTCTGTAGGGTAGCACCATGGTGTAGCCAGATGACAGCTAGCTTCCGTCCTCCTCTGAGTACATTGACTTCAATACAAAACCTAGGAGGCTCATGGTCCTCACCCACTTCCATAGACTAACACAGTAATTATGACAGCTTCCGCAGGACATCCTCCAACCTATAAGAGCTTTTGCAGCATGAACTGACATGTTGTCCACCAAATCAAAGGATCAGAGAATGAATCTAGTAATGAAAGCATAAGCTACAGCTAGCTAGCACTGCAGTGCATAAAATGTATTGAGTAGTTGACTCAAAGAGAGAGAAAGACAATAGTTGAACAGTTTTGAACAAATGAATTTCTTCAAAAATGAAGGAGGAGCGAGAGAGATATTTTGTCATTTTTTTTCAGTTTCACTTACTAGCTAGCAAATGCAAATGGCTAGTTTAGCCTACTCAAACACCCGGCTCAAACAGAGGGATGCTATGTTAGCTAGCTGGCTATGACTATCTAACACTGGAACTCTTCCAAGTCAAGGTAAGCTTTTGGTTTTACTAATTTATTGCCACCGGGGCCCGCCGGTATAACTGCTAAACTGCTTACTGACAGTACACTGTGCTGCATGATTGTAGCAGGTTTACTAACGTGTTAGTTCTATTAGCTATGTTGACTATGACATTACTTTAGCTAACATGGTGACAATGATGTAGGCTTTGTGTAGCGGTTATGATATGATGGTTTGGCTTGGAAAGGTTTTTGTGTTGTTCACAAGTGAAGGGAAAAGGTGAGAGGAGAGCGTTTAGATGCAAGAAGGAATACAAAAAACTGTTTGGCTCTGAAATTGAACTGTTTGCGTGTGTTCAGGGTGTATTCATTCCGCCGATTCTGTTGAAAAACGTATCTTAAACGGAAGTAAATGGAATGAAACGGGGATAAACATACCTGAATTTGTCCAATAGAAACTATTGTTTGCAACTGTTGGACTAATGATTACACCATAGATAAGCTAGATGCAGGCAAGTGTGTGTAAGGCGGTATTGAATGTGCCAATCTTCTCCTCCTCTTCTTCATCTTTAATGTTGACATTCAGCTCCAGTGTTTGACTGCAGTCTTCCAGCTTCACTGATGCCATCTCTGGATCCTGCAGTAAACTGGGCTCCACTGTCACAATCAGGACCCAGTGACTGTAGGTTTGGACTCAGTGTGGAAGGAGAGAGGCAGGCTGGGTTTGTCCTCACTATTGATGGATAAAGTAATCCTTCTACCCCCCCCCCCCCCCCACCCAAAAAAAAAAAATTGTAAAGTGGTTATCCCACTGGCTATAGGGTGAATGCACCAATTCCTAAGTCGCTCTGGATAAGAGCGTCTGCTAAATGACGTAAATGTGCCCTTGAGCAAGGCACTTAACCCTAATTGCTCCTGTAAGTCGCTCTGGATAAGAGCGTCTGCTAAATGACTAAAATGTAAAATGTAAATGTAATTGTTACTGGGCCTCAGATTTAATTCTAGTCGTCCTGTAGTAATAATGAGAAACACACACAAAAGTTAGTCTTGACAGTTCTGGCACTTTCTTTATTCTCTAAAAATATAAGTTAGTCTTGACAGTTCTGACACTTTCTTTATTCTCTAAAAATATACTACATTTGTTCTTGTTACATTATCTAATTCAGTGCTTGACTTGGACTGAAATAGGTGCCGGTACTCATTTTGGGGGCCGGTACTGTTTATATTTAGGTGCAGGAGCTCCACAATACTGTTGAGCTAACATTCTATAAGAGGAACAGGAGCTCAAGCACTAGATATTTGAGGTGCCGGTACTTAACCTATAGCAGATTTTCCCAAATTCACATACAGTACCTGTCAAACGTTTTAGAACACCTACTCATTCCAGGGATTTTCTTTATTTTTACTATTTTCTACATGGTAGAATAATAGTGAACACATCAAAACTATCAAATAAAACATATGGAATCATGTAGTAACCAAAAAAGTGTTAAACAAATCAAAATATATATTTTATATTTGAAATTCTTCAAAGTAAGCAACCTATGCCTTGAAGACAGCTTTGCACACTCTTGGCATTCTCTCAACCAGTTTCATGAGGTAGTCACCTGGAATGCATTTCAATTAACAGGTGTGCCTTGTTAAAAGTTAATTTGTGGAATTTCTTAATGCGCTTGGGCCAATCAGTTGTGTTGTGACAAGGTAGGGGTGGTTTACAGAAGATAGGCCTATTTGGTAAAAGACCAAGTCCATATTATTGCAAGAACAGCTCAAATAAATCCAGCTTCACTGATGCCATCTCTGGTACCTGCGGTGCAAACTGGGCTCGACTGTCAATCAGGACCCAGTGACTGTAGGTTTGGACTCAGTGTGGAAGGAGAGAGGCAGGTTGGGTTTGTCCTCACTGTTGATGTTACCGGCCTCAGACTTAATCTGAGTCGTCCAGTAGTAATATAGAGAAACTCAATACAGTTATTCAAATACATTCATCATCAATGGCTAAAATAATTAATATAGTATTAAAATACAATTTAATAAACACAAGTAGTCGATTCATAGCCTGTTTATCATTAAACAAAATATGTTTAGTAACATAAAATAATCCACCCTAACTAATGCTGAAAACTGATCATCACACATCTTTATTTGATATACACTGAGTCTACAAAACATTAGGAACACCTTCCTAATATTGAGTTGCAACCCCCTTTTGAGTTTGAGTTGATTTATTCTTGCTCACCGATAAAACTGAAGAAATGCAGAATTTACATGACTAATAACTGCAAAACACTCATTTTAAAATACATAACACAATATGTTTATTTCTAATACATTTGCAAAAATGTCTAAACCTGTTTTTACAAACCTGTTTTTACTTGTCATTATGGGGTATTGTGTGTAGATTGATGAGAGATAAAAAAAAAATTGTTTTTACATCTATTTTACAACAAGGCTAACGTATTGTTTTGTTAAAAGTCAAGGGGTCTGAATACTTTCAGAATGCACTGTATAGACACTATTTCACTTTAAAACACTTTGTTATATTTATGCACAAGAGAAGAAGTTGCCCAGCACAAATTCATGTACAAACAGGATTTTTCATTACATATTTGTAATTTAGCAGATGCTCTTATCTAGACTTATAGGTTAATTGCCTTGCTCAAGGGCCCAATGACAGATTTGACCTAGTTGGCTCAGGATTCAAACCAGCGACCTTTCAGTTACTGGCCCAACACTCTTAACCGCCAGGCTACCTGTTAAATACAGTGGGGAAAAAAAGTATTTAGTCAGCCACCAATTGTGCAAGTTCTCCCACTTAAAAATATGAGAGAGGCCTGTAATTTTCATCATAGGTACACGTCAACTATGACAGACAAAATGAGAAAAAAATATCCAGAAAATCACATTGTAGGATTTTTTATGAATTTATTTGCAAATTATGGTGGAAAATAAGTATTTGGTCAATAACAAAAGTTTCTCAATACTTTGTTATATACCCTTTGTTGGCAATGACACAGGTCAAACGTTTTCTGTAAGTCTTCACAAGGTTTTCACACACTGTTGCTGGTATTTTGGCCCATTCCTCCATGCAGATCTCCTCTAGAGCAATGATGTTTTGGGGCTGTCGCTGGGCAACACAGACTTTCAACTCCCTCCAAAGATTTTCTATGGGGTTGAGATCTGGAGACTGGCTAGGCCACTCCAGGACCTTGAAATGCTTCTTACGAAGCCACTCCTTCGTTGCCCGGGCGGTGTGTTTGGGATCATTGTCATGCTGAAAGACCCAGCCACGTTTCATCTTCAATGCCCTTGCTGATGGAAGGAGGTTTTCACTCAAAATCTCACGATACATGGCCCCATTCATTCTTTCCTTTACACAGATCAGTCGCCCTGGTCCCTTTGCAGAAAAACAGCCCCAAAGCATGATGTTTCCACCCCCATGCTTCACAGTAGGTATGGTGTTCTTTGGATGCAACTCAGCATTCTTTGTCCTCCAAACACGACGAGTTGAGTTTTTACCAAAAAGTTCTATTTTGGTTTCATCTGACCATATGACATTCTCCCAATCCTCTTCTGGATCATCCAAATGCACTCTAGCAAACTTCAGACGGGCCTGGACATGTACTGGCTTAAGCAGGGGGACACGTCTGGCACTGCAGGATTTGAGTCCCTGGCGGCGTAGTGTGTTACTGATGGTAGGCTTTGTTACTTTGGTCCCAGCTCTCTGCAGGTCATTACTTTGGTCCCAGCTCTCTGCAGGTCATTCACTAGGTCCCCCCGTGTGGTTCTGGGATTTTTGCACACCGTTCTTGTGATCATTTTGACCCCACGGGGTGAGATCTTGCGTGGAGTCCCAGATCGAGGGAGATTATCAGTGGTCTTGTATGTCTTCCATTTCCTAATAATTGCTCCCACAGTTGATTTCTTCAAACCAAGCTGCTTACCTATTGCAGATTCAGTCTTCCCAGCCTGGTGCAGGTCTACAATTTTGTTTCTGGTGTCCTTTGACAGCTCTTTGGTCTTGGCCATAGTGGAGTTTGGAGTGTGACTGTTTGAGGTTGTGGACAGGTGTCTTTTATACTGATAACAAGTTCAAACAGGTGCCATTAATACAGGTAACGAGTGGAGGACAGAGGAGCCTCTTAAAGAAGAAGTTACAGGTCTGTGAGAGCCAGAAATCTTGCTTGTTTGTAGGTGACCAAATACTTATTTTCCACCATAATTTGCAAATAAATTCATAAAAAATCCTACAATGTGATTTTCTGGATTTTTTTTTCTCATTTTGTCTGTCATAGTTGATGTGTACCTATGATGAAAATTACAGGCCTCTCATCTTTTTAAGTGGGAAACTTGCACAATTGGTGGCTGACTAAATACTTTTTTCCCCCACTGTATATTTGAGGTGCCGGTACTTAACATATAGCAGATTCTTCCCAAATGCACATACAGTACCAGTGAAAAGTTTTAGAACACCTACTCTTTCCAGGATTTTTCTTTATTTGTACTATTTTCTACATTGTTGATTACAAAGATTCTACAAAGCTGTCATCAAGCCAAAGGGTGGCTACTTTGAGGAATCTAAAATCTAAAATATATTTGATTTGTTTAACACTTTTTTGGTTACTACATTATTCCATATGTGTTATTTAATAGTTTAAATGTCTTCACTATTATTCTACAATAGTAACATTTATCGATAAATACAGAAACAACTGAATGTGTCTGAAGTTGTTTCTGTATTTATCGATAAATGTTACTATGGTGTGAATGGAAAATACAATTGGTTTTTGATTGAAATAATACAGTGACTACAAGGTTATTCAGGAAAATAGTACATAGTGCTTCCTAAAACAAACAGTGACCTTGTACTAAATGGCTTTTTTCATTTATGCATTTACTGTACCAGTCAAAAGTTTGGACACACCAACTCATTCAAGGGTTTTTCTTAAATTTTACTATTTTCTACATTGTAGAATAATAGTGAAGACATTTAAACTATGAAATAACACATATGGAATCATGTAGTAACCAAAAAAGTGTTAAACAAATCAAATATATTTTAGATTTTAGATTCCTCAAAGTAGCCACCCTTTGGCTTGATGACAGCTTTGTAGAATCTTTGTAATCAACAATGTAGAAAATAGTACAAATAAAGAAAAATCCTGGAAAGAGTAGGTGTTCTAAAACTTTTCACTGGTACTGTATGTGCATTTGGGAAGAATCTGCTATATGTTAAGTACCGGCACCTCAAATATACAGTGGGGGAAAAAAGTATTTAGTCAGCCACCAATTGTGCAAGTTCTCCCACTTAAAAAGATGAGAGGCCTGTAATTTTCATCATACGTACACATCAACTATGACAGACAAAATGAGAAAAAAAAATCCAGAAAATCACATTGTAGGATTTTTTTATGAATTTATTTGCAAATTATGGTGGATAATAAGTATTTGGTCACCTACAAACAAGCAAGATTTCTGGCTCTCACAGACCTGTAACTTCTTCTTTAAGAGGCTCCTCTGTCCTCCACCTGTTTGAACTGGTTATCAGTATAAAAGACACCTGTCCACAACCTCAAACAGTCACACTCCAAACTCCACTATGGCCAAGCCCAAAGAGCTGTCAAAGGACACCAGAAACAAAATTGTAGACCTGCACCAGGCTGGGAAGACTGAATCTGCAATAGGTAAGCAGCTTGGTTTGAAGAAATCAACTGTGGGAGCAATTATTAGGAAATGGAAGACATACAAGACCACTGATAATCTCCCTCGATCTGGGGCTCCACGCAAGATCTCACCCCGTGGGGTCAAAATGATCACAAGAACAGTGAGCAAAAATCCCAGAACCACACATGGGGACCTAGTGAATGACCTGCAGAGAGCTGGGACCAAAGTAACAAAGCCTACCATCAGTAACACACTACGCCGCCAGGGTCTCAAATCCTGAAGTGGAAGACGTGTCCCCCTGCTTAAGCCAGTACATGTCCAGGCCCGTCTGAAGTTTACTAGAGTGCATTTGGATGATCCAGAAGAGGATTGGGAGAATGTCATATGGTCAGATGAAACCAAAATAGAACATTTTGGTAAAAACTCAACTCGTCGTGTTTGGAGGACAAAGAATGCTGAGTTGCATCCAAAGAACACCATACCTACTGTGAAGCATGGGGGTGAAAACATCATGCTTTGGGGCTGTTTTTCTGCAAAGGGACCAGGACGACTGATCCGTGTAAAGGAAAGAATGAATGGGGCCATGTATCGTGAGATTTTGAGTGAAAACCTCCTTCCATCAGCAAGGGCATTGAAAATGAAACGTGGCTGGGTCTTTCAGCATGACAATGATCCCAAACACACCGCCCGGGCAACAAAGGAGTGGCTTCGTAAGAATACTTATTTTCCACCATAATTTGCAAATAAATTCATTAAAAATCCTACAATGAGATTTTCTGGATTTTTCTTTCTCAATTTGTCTGTCATAGTTGACGTGTACCTATGATGAAAATTACAGGCCTCTCTCGTCTGTTTAAGTGGAAGAACTTGCACAATTGGTGGCTGACTAAATACTTTTCCCCCCCACTGTACATAACGCAATACGTGACATAAGCAGAATACAGAACACTTGAAACATTACAGGACATTTTTCATGATGGAAATTGAAATATTAAAATGTGATAAAAAAAAAAAGTTTTTGGGAAAACCATTTAAGAGCTGGAGTTATTATGCAGTCTGATAGCAGTGGGTAGAGTGGCGTTTCGCAGGCGGTTTGTACAGGCAGTTAGACAGGACAGTTTGTGGCTGTTTCTCAGGAGCCTGGTGGTGCAGTTACCTCTTCTTGGAGGGAGCAGGTCATTCAGTGGATGGTCAAGAGTGTGCATGTCCTTCACCAGGTGCACTGCAGCCTGTTCTCGCCTGCTCTGCAGTGACGGGAGCTGTGGTTGGACTGCTCCACCTCTGGAGATGATCCTCAAGGCCCTCCTCTGCACCCTCTAGTTGGGCCTGCTGCTTTTTACTGCATCCAACTAACAGCACTCCACCGTATTCCAGACAAGGCCTGGCCAGTGTAGTATAGACTGTGACCAGATCTTCAGTAGGACATTACTGGCAAGAAATGTCAAAAAGGTGCTTTGTGGCCTTTTTCCACTGACTACTCCACGTGTCACCACTGAGGTTAGAGTCTAGATGAAAACCAAGATACTTGGTTGTTATTACCACTGGTACTTTCTGTCCTCCTAGGATTAGTGGTGCAGGTTGTGGATGGTCTCTAGAAAAACATATTTGAATTTCCACAGACTTTTTCCCATTCAGGACCATGTTGTTGGATGTGGCCCACTATTCCAGCTGTTGGGTCTCCAAGCCCATGGAAGTGTCCTCTTGGATGCTGGTTAGTGGTATGCGTCGGGACAGCCCTACATCGTCTGCATACCCAGTGTCCAGAGTGTCACTGAAGACAACTTTTCAGATGGACATGTGAAGGAGAAACAGATATGGTGAAACCACGCCACCTTGTGGCACACCAGAGGTAACCTCTGACAAAGGGCTAAATGTGCCAGTTGCCATCACCCTCTGCCCTCTTTCAGTGGTGTAGCTGTGGAGCCAGGCTAGTAGCCATGCTTTATGTGGGCTGAGTCTGGTCAGAGCTTGCTTTAACTGGCCAATGCTGCACAGCTCAACCTGTCTTGTAGGCATGGGCAGGGGGAAGATGGCAAGAGGTGTGGTGCTTGTCCATGCCTCAGCAAAGAAGCCATTGAAAACATCAGCCACGTTGTCGTCTTCAATTCCCTCGACCTGTATTCTCCCTCCTGATGTTTTCTTTGGTCCCAGTCCTTTGTTAGTGAAGTCCCACCATTCCTTAGGGTTTTTCTTCTTTAGGTCCTGGATTTCAGTTTTGTAGTAGCTTGTCTTTGCTTCCTTGATAAGCATTTGCACAGTGTTTCTGTATTTTCTCCATGTCATTGTTTCTCCCCATCTGTTGAAAATATTCTGTATTTTCCTGATGGCAGCCTTTATTCTTTCAGTCATCCAGGGCTGGTCCAGTGTTGTTGTTTTCTTATTTCTTATTGGCATGCATACATCAAGTGCAGTTTGAATGCAGGAGTTGGACGTCTCCACCTTTGCATCAATACTCTCCACCTCATATATGGCAGACCAGTCAGTACTGGCCATACATCGTGCAAAGGTCTCCTTTCTGTTCTGGGTTACCAGATGTCCTTTTTTCCGCTGCACCTCGCTTCTCCCTCCTGATGTTGTGTTTGGAGAGAACAGCAGACATTTGTGATCACTGGATCTGAGAGGAGCAAGTACAGTGGGTTGTGTTGATCAGATCTAGGATGGAGTCCCCTCTGTGGTCTTGTCTTTGACCCCTACCGCTTCTTATGTATACGTTGGTGTCTTTTAAATTGCCCAATCTGTAGAATCTTGTCTCACAGTCAGTGCAGTAATAAGTATTCTCTCCAGTGTGTAACCGTTGGTGTGTTTTTACGTTGCTAATCGGGAGAAACTCTTGCCATGTTAAGAGCAGAAGTAAGGATTCTCTCCTGTGTGTGTTCTCTGATGACGTTGCAGCTCATCTGTTGTTTTTAGATCAGTGGTAAGTCTTCTCTCCTGTATGTATACGTTCATGTTGTTTTAAGTGGCCAAGTTGAGAGAAACTTGACCCACAGTCAGAGCAGGAGTAAGGCTTCTCTCCTGTATGGATACGTTCATGTTGTTTTAAGTTGCCCAGTCGAGAGAAACTCTTCCCACAGCCAGAGCAGGAGTAAGGCTTCTCTCCTGTGTGTATACGTTCATGATTTTGTAAGCTGCACAGATGAGAGAAACTTGCCCCACAGTCAGAGCAGGAGTAAGGCTTCTCTCCTGTATGTATACGTTCATGTGTTTTTAAGATGCCCAGTAGAGAGAAACTTGCCCCACAGTCAGAGCAGGAGTAAGGCTTTTCTCCTGTGTGTGTTCTCTGATGACGTTTTAGCTCAGTTGATGTTATGAAGCATTTTACACAGTCTGAGCAGGAATAAGGCTTCTCTCCTGTATGTATACGTTCATGTAGTTTTAACAAGCCAGGTTGAGAGAAATTCTTCCCACATCCAGAGCAGGAGTAAGGCTTCTCTCCTGTATGTATACGTTCATGTTGTTTTAAGTTGCCCAGTCGAGAGAAACTCTTCCCACAGTCAGAGCAGGAGTAAGGCTTCTCTCCTGTATGTATACGTTCATGCATTTTAAAGTGGCCCAGTCGAAAGAAACTCTTCCCACAGTCAGAGCAGGAGTAAGGCTTCTCTCCTGTGTGTGTTCTCTGATGAAGTTTTAGCTCAGTTGATGTTATGAAGCATTTTACACAGTCTGAGCAGGAATAAGGCTTCTCTCCTGTATGTATACGTTCATGTGTTTTTAAGTTGCCCAGTGTAGAGAAACTCTTCCCACAGTCAGAGCAGGAGTAAGGCTTTTCTCCTGTATGTATACGTTCATGTGTTTTTAAGTTGCTCAGATGAGAGAAACTTGCCCCACAGTCAGAGCAGAAGTAAGGCTTCTCTCCTGTATGTATACGTTCATGTATTTTTAAGTGGCCCTGCTGAGAGAAACTCTTCCCACAGTCAGAGCAGGAGTAAGGCTTCTCTCCTGTATGTATATGTTCATGTTTTTTAAGTTGCTCAGTTGAGAGAAACTTGCACCACAGTCAGAGCAGGAGTAAGGCTTCTCTTCTATGTGCACTCTCTTATGAACCTTTAGTTCAGATGATGTTTTGAAGCATTTTACACAGTCAGAGCAGGAGTAAGGCTTCTCTCCTGTATGTATACGTTCATGTTCTTTTAAGTGGCCCTGTTGAGAGAAACTTGCCCCACAGTCAGAGCAGGAGTAAGGCTTTTCTCCTGTGTGTGTTCTCTGATGACGTTTTAGCTTAGTTGATGTTATGAAGCATTTTACACAGTCTGAGCAGGAATAAGGCTTCTCTCCTGTATGTATACGTTCATGTAGTTTTAACAGTTTTAACTCTGAGAAATTCTTCCCACAGCCAGAGCAGGAGTAAGGCTTCTCTCCTGTGTGCATCCTTTGATGCAATTTTAAGCTTTCCTGTCGAGAGAAACTCTTCCCACAGTAAGAGCAGGAGTAAGGCTTCTCTCCTGTATGTATACGTTTGTGTAGTTTTAACACGCCAGGTTGAGAAAAATTCTTCCCACAGCCAGAGCAAGGCTTCTCTTCTGTGTGCATCCTTTGGTGCAATGTTAAGCTTTCCTGTCGAGAGAAACTCTTCCCACAGTCAGAGCAGGAGTAAGGCTTCTCTCCTGTATGTATACGTTCATGCCTTTTAAAGTGGCCCAGTCGAAAGAAACTCTTCCCACAGTCAGAGCAGGAATAAGGCTTCTCTCCTGTGTGCACTCTCTGATGAACTGTCAGAGCCTTTGATGTTGTGAAATTCTTCCCACAGTCAGTACAGGAATACAGATTCTCTCCTGTGTGTATTTGTAGGTGTATTTTTAACTTTGATAGAATTGAGAAACTCGCCTCACAATGTGGGCAGTGGTGAGACCTCTTAGCTCTGTGATCTTCCTGCTGTTGCTCTCTGGATGTAGAGAATGTCTCAACATGGTCTCCTGTGTGAACAACATCAAAATAACCAATCAGTTGGTATGATATACAGTGGGGAGAACAAGTATTTGATACACTGCCGATTTTGCAGGTTTTCCTACTTACAAAGCATGTAGAGGTCTGTCATTTTTATCATAGGTACACTTCAACTGTGAGAGACGGAATCTAAAACAAAAATCCAGAAAATCACATTGTATGATTTTTAAGTAATTAATTTGCATTTTATTGCATGACATTAGTATTTGATCACCTACCAACCAGTAAGAATTCCGGCTCTAACAGACCTGTTAGTTTTTCTTTAAGAAGCCCTCCTGTTCTCTACTCATTACCTGTATTAACTGCACCCGTTTGAACTCATTACCTGTATAAAAGACACCTGTCCACACACTCAATCAAACAGACTCCAACCTCTCCACAATGGCCAAGACCAGAGAGCTGTGTAAGGACAGCAGGGATAAAATTGTAGACCTGCACAAGGCTGGGATGGGCTACAGGACAATAGGTAAGCAGCTTGGTGAGAAGGCAACAACTGTTGGCGCAATTATTAGAAAATGGAAGAAGTTCAAGATGACGGTCAATCACCCTCGGTCTGGGGCTCCATGCAAGATCTCACCTCGTAGGGCATCAATGATCATGAGGAAGGTGAGGGATCAGCCCAGAACTACACGGCAGGACCTGGTCACTGACCTGAAGAGAGCTGGGACCACAGTCTCAAAGAAAACCATTAGTAACACACTACGCCGCCATGGATTAAGATCCTGCAGCGCACGCAATGTCCCCCTGCTCAAGCCAGCGCATGTCCAGGCCCGTCTGAAGTTTGCCAATGACCATCTGGATGATCCATAGGAGGAATGGGAGAAGGTCATGTGGTCTGATGAGACAAAAATATAGCTTTTTGGTCTAAACTCCACTCGCCATGTTTGGAGGAAGAAGAAGGATGAGTACAACCCCAAGAACACCATCCCAACCGTGAAGCATGGAGGTGGAAACATCATTCTTTGGGGATGCTTTTCTGCAAAGGGGACAGGACGACTGCACTGTATTGAGGGGAGGATGGATGGGGCCATGTATCGCGAGATCTTGGCCAACAACCTCCTTCCCTCAGTAAGAGCATTGAAGATGGGTCGCGGCTGGGTCTTCCAGCATGACAACGACCCGAAACACACAGCCAGGACAACTAAGGAGTGGCTTTGTAAGAAGCATCTCCAGGTCCTGGAGTGGCCTAGCCAGTGTCCAGACCTGAACCCAATAGAAAATATTTGGAGGGAGCTGAAAGTCCGTATTGCCCAGAAACAGCCCCGAAACCTGAAGGATCTGGAGAAGGTCTGTATGGAGGAGTTGGCCAAAATCCCTGCTGCAGTGTGTGCAAACCTGGTCAAGACCTACAGGAAACGTATGATCTCTGCAAACTAAGGTTTCTGTACCAAATATTAAGTTCTGCTTTTCTGATGTATCAAATACTTATGTCATGCAATAAAATGCAAATTAATTACTTAAAAATCATACAATGTGATTTTCTGGATTTTTGTTTTAGATTCCGTCTCTCACAGTTGAAGTGTACCTATGATAAAAATGACAGACCTCTACATGCTTTGTAAGTAGGAAAACCTGCAAAATCGGCAGTGTATCAAATACTTGTTCTCCCCACAAAGTGTTTTATAGAAACCCAGCCTAAAACCCCAAAGATCAAGCAATGCAGATGTAGAAGCCATATCATCCTCCACTCACCATCACAAGGGTTAGTGTGATCCTCCACTCACTATCACAAGGGTTAGTAACTACACAGACTAATTTAATAGAACTTTAAAACACTGGCAGTTTGTCTACTTCACTTCTTTAGTCTACTCTCTGATTACTCCAGATAGCCAAGTGAATAAAACAAATGCTGGCAATACTGGTGTCAAACCATGTAAGGGTCAGTAGCATGAAATAATATCTACCTTCTCATTGAAACAGTTCATCATGAAACAGTTCTACTGCAACTTTTCATGCACAGTGGGAAGTTGGAATGAATAACACAAACGTAGTTAGATAGAACCTGCTCTTACCATGAGAAACAGATTTCCCAATCTTCTCCTCCTCTTCTTCATCTTTAATGTTGACATTCAGCTCCAGTGTTTGACTGCAATCTTCCAGCTTCACTGATGCCATCTCTGGATCCTGCAGTGCAAACTGGGCTCCACTGACACAATCAGGACCCAGTGACTGTAGGTTTGGACTCAGTGTGGAAGGAGAGAGGCAGGCTGGGTTTGTCCTCACTATTGATGCTACCGGCCTCAGATTTAATTCTAGTCGTCCTGTAGTAACAATGAGAAACAGACACAAAAAGCTATTGTCTTGACAGTTCTGGCACTTTCTTTATTCTCTAAAAATATATATTATTGTTGTTAAATCATCTAATTCAGTTCTTGACATGGACTGAAATAGGTGCCGGTACTCATTTTGGGTGCCGGTACTGTTTATATTTAGGTGCAGGAGCTCCACAATACTGTTGAGCTAACATTCTATAAGAGGAACAGGAGCTCAAGCACTAGATATTTGAGGTGCCGGTGCTTAACCTATAGTAAATTTTCCCAAATGCACATACAGAACCAGTCAAAGGTTTTAGAACACCTACTCATTCCAGGGGTTTTCTTTATCTTTACTATTTTCTACATTGTTGATTACAAAGATTCTACAAAGCTGTCATCAAGGCCACTTTGAGGAATCTAAAAGATTTGTTTAACACTTTTTTGGTTACTACATGATTCCATATGCGTTATTTCATAGTTTAGATGTCTTCACTATTATTCTACTGTCAGGAGTGGAGTGTAGTGGGATGTGGAATCACACGCAGGACACAGAGAAATAATCCAAGGGTCTTTAGTGAAGTCCGTAGTACACGCCAAAACACGGCAACATGCCACAGGCGAAAACAAACGCACACTAAACTGAACAAAGTAAGTGTGCACAACGTGCAGGACTCTCTATACAACACGAAAAATAGAGAGAACAAAATACATAGGACCAAACAACCACACGACAGAATAACAATTACACACAACACCTGACCTAACACAAGGAAACTAAATAGGGTGCCTAATGAACACTAAACACTAAACAGGTGTAACAAACAGACAAAACCAATCAAACATGAAACATCGAACGGTGGCAGCTAGTACTCCGGAGACGACGACCGCCGAAGCCTGCCCGAACAAGGAGAAGGGGCCGCCTCGGCCGAAACCGTGACAGTACCCCCCCCTTGACACGCGGCTCCAGCCGTGCGCCGCCTCCGGCCTCGGGGACGACCAGGAGGACGCGGAGCAGGGCGCGTAGGATGACCACGATGGAATTCGGTCAGAAGAGACGGGTCCAGGATGTCCCTCCTCGGCACCCAGCACCGCTCCTCCGGGCCGTACCCCTCCCACTCCACGAGATATTGGAGACCCCCCATCCGGCGTCTCGAATCTAGGATGGCCCGAACAGTGTACGCCGGAGCCCCCTCGATGTCCAACGGGGGCGGAGGAGTCTCTTCTATCTCAAAGTCCTGGAGTGGACCAGCTACCACCGGCCTGAGGAGAGACACATGGAACGAGGGGTTAATATTTTTGTAATCAATGGGCAGTTGTAACCTGTAACACACCTCGTTCAATCTCCTCAGGACTTTAAAAGGCCCCACAAACCGCCGACCCAGCTTCCGGCAGGGCAGGCGGAGGGGCAGGTTTCTGGTTGAGAGCCAGACTCGATCTCCAGGTGCGTACACTGGCCCCTCACTGCGGTGGAGGTCGGCGCTCGTCTTCTGTCGACGGATGGCTCGCTGCAGATGGACGTGTGCAGCGTTCCACGTCTCCTCCAAGCGCCGCACCCACTCATCCACAGCAGGGGCCTCGATCTGGCTCTCATACCAAGGTGCCAGAACCAGCTGGTACCCTAACACACACTGGAAAGGGGTTAGTTTAGTGGAGGAGTGGCGGAGAGAGTTCTGTGCCATCTCGGCCCAGGGCACATATCTCGCCCACTCCTCCGGCCGGCCATGACAATATGACCTCAGAAACCTACCCACATCCTGGTTGACACGTTCGACCTGCCCATTACTCTCCGGGTGGTAACCCGAGGTAAGGCTCACCGAAACCCCCAACCGTTCCATAAACGCTCTCCAGACTCTGGAGGTAAACTGGGGGCCTCGATCAGACACTATATCCTCGGGTACCCCGTAATGCCGGAAGACGTGAGTGAATAGAGCCTCAGCGGTCTGTAGGGCAGTAGGAAGACCCGGCATGGGAAGGAGACGACAGGCCTTCGAGAACCGATCCACAACGACCAGGATGGTGGTATTCCCCTGTGAGGAGGGAAGGTCGGTAACAAAATCCACCGAGAGGTGAGACCAGGGTCGTTGTGGAACGGGCAGGGGTTGTAATTTACCCCTGGGCAAGTGTCTGGGCGCCTTACACTGGGCACACACTGAGCAGGAGGAGACATAAATCCTCACATCCCTGGCTAACGTTGGCCACCAGTACTTTGTACTAAGGCAGTGCACTGTCCGGCCAATACCTGGATGTCCAGAGGAGGGTGACGTGTGAGCCCAATAAATAAGCCGATCCCGGACCTCGAGCGGGACGTACGTCCGACCCACCGGACACTGTGGAGGGCTAGGGTCGGTGCGTAATGCCCGCTCGATCTCCGCATCGACCTCCCATACCACCGGTGCAACCAGACAAGACTCAGGTAGTATGGGAGTGGGCTCCACGCACCTCTCCTCTGTGTCATACCGCCGAGACAGGGCATCTGCCTTCCCGTTCTGGGACCCAGGGATGTAAGTGATCTTAAACACAAACCGGGCGAGAAACATAGTCCATCGAGCCTGGCGAGGATTCAGTCTCCTGGCTGCCCGAATGTATTCCAGGTTACGGTGGTCAGTCAGAATGAGGAAAGGGTGTTGAGCCCCCTCAAGCCAATGCCTCCACACCTTTAGGGCCTGTACTACGGCTAACAGCTCCCTGTCCCCTACGTCATAATTCCGCTCCGCCGGACTGAGCTTCTTAGAATAATAGGCACAGGGGCAGAGTTTAGGTGGTGTGCCGGACCGTTGTGAAAGAACAGCCCCGATACCGGCTTCTGACGCGTCCACCTCCACTTGGAATGGTAAGGTGGGATCCGGGTGCGCCAGCACTGGAGCTGAGGTAAACAGGTCCTTCAGTCTCCCAAAAGCCCTGTCCGCCTCAGCTGACCACCGCAAGCGCACAGGACCCCCCTTCAGAAGGGACGTTATGGGAGCTGCCACCTGTCCAAAACCCCGGATAAACCTCCGGTAGTAATTCGCAAAACCCAAGAACTGCTGCACCTCTTTAACCGTGGTTGGGGTTTGCCAATTACGCACGGCTGACACACGGTCAACCTCCATCCTCACCCCTGACGCAGACAACTGATAACCCAAAAAGGAGACCGACTCCTGAAAGAACAGACATTTCTCGGCCTTGACATACAGGTCATGCTCCAACAATCTCCTCAATACCCTGCGCACCAGGGCTACATGCTCGGCCCGAGTAGAACTGTACACCAGAATATCGTCTATGTACACCACTACTCCCTGTGCCTGCATGTCCCGGAAAATCTCATCTACAAAAGATTGGAAGACTGATGGAGCATTCATTAACCCGTATGGCATGACGAGATACTCGTAATGACCGGAGGTAGTACTAAATGCTGTCTTCCACTCATCGCCCTCCCTAATGCGCAACAAGTTATATGCGCTCCTGAGATCCAATTTGGTGAAGAACCGTGCCCCGTGTAATGACTCCGTCATGGTCGCAATCAGCGGGAGTGGATAACTATATTTTACAGTAATCTGATTGAGACCGCGGTAATCAATACACGGACGCAAACCTCCATCCTTTTTCTTCACAAAAAAGAAACTCGAGGACGCGGGAGAAGTGGAGGGCCGTATGTATCCCTGTCTCAGAGACTCGGCAATGTATGTCTCCATTGCCCTCTTCTCCTCCTGTGACAAAGGATACACATGGCTCCGCGGGAGCGCAGCTCCTGCCAGGAGATCTATCGCACAATCCCCCTGTCTATGAGGCGGCAACCGTGCCGCTCTTGTTTTGCTAAACACGAGTGCCAAATCCTCATACTCAGGTGGAATGTGCAGTGCGGGCATCTGGTTTGGACTCTCCACCGAGGTCGCCCCTACGGAAACACCCAGACATAGCCCCTCACACTGAGCAGACCACCCTTTAAGAGCCTTCTCTCGCCACGAAATCGTAGGATCATGGGTAATCAACCAGGGAAGCCCCAGTACCACCGGATACGCAGGAGAGTCAATCAGATAGAGTTGAATCGTCTCCTCATGACCCCCCTGCGTCTTCATCCTAAGTGGCGCTGTGACCTCCCTAATCAACCCAGATCCTAACGGACGACTATCTAGGGCATGTACAGGGAAAGGATTATCAACCGGAAGGAGGGGGATCCCTAACTCAACATAGAATTTACGATCTACAAAGTTCCCAGCTGCGCCTGAATCTACTAGCGCCTTATGCTGGGAACGAGGTGCAACCTGTGGAAAACAAACAGGTATAGTTATGTGTACGACAGAAAGCTCTGGGTAAGTGGGGCGCCTACTCACCTGGGAGGACTCCCAATCTGTGGTCTGCCGTCTCCTCCACCAGGGAACCCTCCCCAGCACCTAGCCGCGGTGTGCCCTCCACGGCCACAGTTGGTGCAGGGGACGGCCCCCCTCGGGCTCCTTCTTCTACCTCCTCTAGCGCCAGCCCCTCCGAGCTCCATCGGGCTTGGCTCGGAGGCGCTGGAGGGTGGAATGGGCGAACCCCACCTGGGACGTCTGCGGGCAGCGAGCATGGTGTTCAGTCGAATAGCCATGTCCACCAACTGGTCGAATGAGAGTGTAGTATCCCTGCACGCCAACTCTCTGCGGACGTCCTCCCGGAGGCTGCAACGAAAGTGGTCTATGAGGGCCCGCTCATTCCACCCTGCATCTGCCGCTAGAGTCCGAAACTCCAGCGCAAACTCTTGAGCGCTCCTCATCCCCTGCCGGAGGTAGAATAGACGCTCCCCCGCCGCCTTCCCCTCTGGTGGATGGTCGAAGACCGCACGGAAGCGGCGGGAGAACTCCGCATAGGTGATAGTGGCGGCGTCTATTCTCCTCCATTCGGCGTTGGCCCACTCCAACGCCTTGCCGGTGAGACAGGAGATGAGGGCGGAAACGCTCTCGTGTCCCGAGGGCGCCGGGTGTACGGTGGCGAGGTAGAGTTCCACTTGTAACAGGAACCCCTGACACCCGGCAGCGGTGCCGTCGTATGCCCTCGGGAGCGAGAGCCGAATCCCACTGGGTTCCGGTAGTTGGACGGGCGGGCTGACCGATGGTGATGGTGCGGTAGGTGGGGGTGTGGGTACCCCGCTGTTCTCCCATCGATGAAGGGTGTTCATCACCCGGTCCAGGGCGTGCCCGATTTGGTTGATCCGATCTTCTTGACCACGAAGGCGCTCCTCCATGATCTCGGTGGGTGCGGGTGCTCCTGCTGATTCCATGAGATGGTGTGTAATTCTGTCAGGAGTGGAGTGTAGTGGGATGTGGAATCACACGCAGGACACAGAGAAATAATCCAAGGGTCTTTAGTGAAGTCCGTAGTACACGCCAAAACACGGCAACATGCCACAGGCGAAAACAAACGCACACTAAACTGAACAAAGTAAGTGTGCACAACGTGCAGGACTCTCTATACAACACGAAAAATAGAGAGAACAAAATACATAGGACCAAACAACCACACGACAGAAGAACAATTACACACAACACCTGACCTAACACAAGGAAACTAAATAGGGTGCCTAATGAACACTAAACACTAAACAGGTGTGACAAACAGACAAAACCAATCAAACATGAAACATCGAACGGTGGCAGCTAGTACTCCGGAGACGACGACCGCCGAAGCCTGCCCGAACAAGGAGAAGGGGCTGCCTCGGCCGAAACCGTGACATCTACAATGTAGAAAATAGTACAAATTAAGAAAAACCCTTGAATGAGTAGGTGTGTCCAAACTTTTGACTGGTACAGTAAATGCATAAATGACAAAAGTCATTTAGTACAAGGTCACTGTTTGTTTTAGGCAGCACTATGTGCTAATTTCCTGAATAACCTTGTAGTCACTGTATTGTTTCAATCAAAAACCAATTGTAATTTCCATTCACACCATAGTAACATTTATCGATAAATACAGAAACAACTGAATGTGTCTGAATATCAAATCAAATTTTATTGGCCACATGCGCCGAATACAACAGGTGCAGACATTACAGTGAAATGCTTACTTACAGCCCTTAACCAACAGTGCATTTATTTTTAATAAAAAAGTAAAATAAAACAACAACAAAAAAGTGTTGAGAAAAAAAAAGAGCAGAAGTAAAATCAAATAACAGTAGGGAGGCTATATATACAGGGGGGTACCGGTGCAGAGTCAATGTGCGGGGGCACCGACTAGTTGAGGTAGTTGAAGTAATATGTACATGTGGGTAGAGTTAAAGTGACTATGCATAAATAATTAACAGAGTAGCAGCAGCGTAAAAAGATGGGGTGGGGGGGGGAGTGCAAATAGTCCGGGTAGCCATGATTAGCTGTTCAGGAGTCTTATGGCTTGGGGGTAGAAGCTGTTGAGAAGTCTTTTGGACCTAGACTTGGCACTCCGGTACCGCTTGCCGTGCGGTAGCAGAAAGAACAGTCTATGACTAGGGTGGCTGGAGTCTTTGACAATTTTGAGGGCCTTCCTCTGACACCGCCTGGTATAGAGGTCCTGGATGGCAGGAAGCTTGGCCCCAGTGATATACTGGGCCATAAGCACTACCCTCTGTAGTGCCTTGCGGTCGGAGGCCAAGCAGTTGCCATACCAGGCGGTGATGCAACCAGTCAGGATGCACTCGATGGTGCAGCTGTATAATTTTTTGAGGATCTGAGGACCCATGCCGACTCTTTTCAGTCTCCTGAGGGGGAATAGGCTTTGTCGTGCCCTCTTCACGAATGTCTTGGTGTGTTTGGACCATGATAGTTCGTTGGTGATGTGGACACCAAGGAACTTTAAGCTCTCAACCTGTTCCACTACAGCCCCGTCGATGAGAATGGGAGCGTGCTCAGTCCTCTTTTTTTTCCTGTAGTCAACAATCATCTCCTTTGTCTTGGTCACGTTGAGGGAGAGGTTGTTATCCTGGCACCACACGGCCAGGTCTCTGACCTCCTCCCTATAGGCTGTCTCTTCGTGCTTTAGTTTTTGCTTATAAGCAGGAATCAGGAGGATAGAGTTATGGTCAGATTTGCCAAATGGAGGGCGAGGGAGAGCTTTGTATGCGTCTCTGTGTGTGGAGTAAAGGTGGTCTAGAGTTTTTTTTTGCCTCTGGTTGCACATTTAACATGCTGGTAGAAATTAGGTAGAACGGATTTAAGTTTCCTTACATTAAAGTCCCCGGCCACTAGGAGCGCTGCCTCTGGATGAGCGTTTTCCTGTTGATTTATGGCCTTATACAGCTCATTCAGTGCAATCTTAATGCCAGCATTGGTTTGTGGTGGTAAATAGACGGCTATGAAAAATATAGATGAAAACTCTCTTGGTAAATAGTGTGGTCTACAGCTTATCATAAGATACTCTACCTCAGGCGAGCAAAACCTTGAGACTTCCTTAGTATTTGATTTTGTGCACCAGCTGTTGTTTACAAATATACACAGACCGCCACCCCTTGTCTTACCGGAGTCAGCCGTTCTATCCTGCCGATGTAACGTATAGCCCGCTAGCTGTATGTTATCCATGTCGTCGTTCAGCCACGACTCAGTGAAACATAAGATATTACAGTTTTTAAATGTCCCGTTGGTAGGATAACCGTAATCTTAGGTCATCCAATTTATTTTCCAATGATTGAAGATTGGCTAATAGGATTGATGGGAGCGGCAGTTTACTCGCTCGCCGTTGGATCCTTACAAGGCACCCCGACCTACGTCCACGATATCTCCGTCTCTTCCTCATGCGAATGACGGGGATTTGGGCCTTGTCGGGTGTCTGTAGGATATCCTTCCTCGGCCGCCTCGTTGAAGAAAATGTATTTGTCCAATACGAGGTGAATAATCGCTGTCCTGATATCCAGAAGCTCTTTTTGGTTATAAGAGACGATGGCAGAAACATTATGTACAAAATAAATTACAAATAACGCGGAAAAACACACATAATAGTACAATTGGTTAGAGGGCTGTAAAACGGCAGCCATCTTCTCCGGTGCCATTCTGTTATCTATATTAGTACACATGTAGAAAACTTAATCATTACATTAAGCTTCAAAACAGTAGTGCAACCCTGAAATTGTCTCTCTGCTGCACTGAAGTTCCTCAGTTTGACATAAAAATAACACATCAAACCTTTACCAAACGTGATAATACCTTAATGGATTTGTTACCTAGCATATTAGAAAGTTTAAACGTGCTATTACATACTGATATTACGTCTTTTATAAAGTATTAGCTAATGTTTGGAATATTGGGAGCTGCGTAAGGATTTGGAGGATGACATACATTCCATGTATTTATTTCTGTCACTGGTGGGTGCCAGAAGGTATGCAGTCCAAGATAGCTGGGGGGCCACTGGTGCTAATAATAATAATAATAATAATAATAATAATAATAATAATATTGCCATTTAGCAGACGCTTTTATCCAAAGCGACTTACAGTCATGCGTGCATAAATTTTTGTGTATGGGTGGTCCCGGGGATCGAACCCACTACCTTGGCGTTACAAGTGCCGTGCTCTACCAGCTGAGCTACAGAGGACCATAGAAGGAGTACGTGATGGAATATCCTGACTAGGGAGCAACACGATACCATATAGGGTGATCCTATATGTGGTGAGGAATGACACTCAATAATAATGGTTGGCAACTGTTGGATGGAATTAGCTCTGAAAAGCATTATATAAACTAAGAGGTTTTCTATGTAAGTCATTCAGATGACAATAGGCTACGCCGGTACCGCTTGTCATGTGAATCTGGTACTGTAATATTAAATACTTTGAACCAACTCTCCATCTAACTGTTTAACTATTCTCTTGCATACTGAATTACTTGATGCCAGAGAAACTCGTCATAACACATACCTATAGTAATAAAAAGAAACGGACACAAAGGTTATCTTCTTGACATCACAGTTCTGGCGCTTTCTTTTAATGAAGAATGGTGCGTGCCTGCCTGGAACATCCTGTTCCCCCACTACCACAGTGCAGCCACAGATAGAACAATGAGACAGATATTTCACTGGATGCATAATTGTGAAGCATCCGGTTGGTGTTTCCACTCACTACCAAATATGGTAGTGACAGGAAGCCCACTGGCTGGCAGTGGGAGAAGATGGAAGGAGATGGATTTTGGCCGATATTCTGCAAATGTTCTAATCGATGAAACATCTGATCTTAATACAGTTCTGTTCCCAAAACTAAAACCTGTTATGCACAGAGTGGACAAAGTTTTGTGGACTTACCTGTTGCAAATATTTTTTTAAATCACGTTATTTAGAAGGAACGCAAAGGCGAATTGAGTTATTGAACACGAGCGCTTCACAGAGGTGGCGTTCCCTAACAGAAATATGCATATGTGTGCTAGAACACGCCAATAGGATCTCGCTACCTCGTGCTTGGCTCTGCCCACTATGAAACCTCTGTTCCCATTGGAAACGACCAGCTGTGGTCTATCTTGGTTTAGTTATAAGAAATCATTGGTGCGTCCGTGCGTTCAGGGATCCTTGGGATGGCCCTACCCCATTATGAGAAGGACGGTGCTTAATTTGAACTGGATCCTCCGGTACCTCTCAGTTTTGTAGTCTATGGTGCCAGAATCATGTAGCCTACCTCTTGTGGCAAGAAAAATAATTTCCACTGTTTGCAATGTAAAAATCCTAATAAAAGCAATCAGAGTAATTACATTTTGATTCCTCTGTAATTGTCATGCCCCCTAAAATAACGTAATGTGAAAACGTGCATGATATTCTAAGAATTGGTTAATGTTGGGCCGTCCCGGGTTTATGGTTTGCGCAACGTTGTAGCCTAGACCAAGGCGAGGCCATTGCTGTGGTGAGAGAGAGAAGCACGCCTGTATCTCTCACAGAAATACAATGACATTCACTTTCTATGATCTCTCTCCCTCTCTGTGCTATTATAGACATAAGCCGGCAACTCTCTTCTCTCCAGCATTGCACTTCATCATTTATCTCCTAATAGAATAATAGCTGAGGGAAGTGTGCTGGAGGTGCTGCAGCACTCTGCAGTCTGTTCAGAAAGAAATTAAATCATTCCCAATACTACACTATTTCTAATACAATCGCTGGAAAACACAGGTTGTAAAGCAAATGGATCCTGCTGAAAATAAAATACTAATGTCTGTATGTTACCAAGTTAACAACTTCCAAATAGGCCTATTGAGTGAACAGCATTGTTTAAAAAAGTAAAGCAATCTGTTCAAATTGTTCCGTTGTAATGTAATGTAATATTACCTGCGGAGCGAAGTACAGCACGACTACTCACTCCAACTCCTCCTGTATGTTACCAAGTTATCAACTTCCAAATAGGCCTATTGAGCGAACAGCATTGTTTTAAAAAGTAAAGCAAGAGAGAGATAAGCTTTTGACCGGTGAGTGAGCTGCACATCATTGGGTGAGTCAGTGAAACTGGAAAGCTTTTTTAGGACTATATCTTCCTCCTCATATTGTACAATGTGTTTCTCTGCACACTTAGGGGCCTCGGCTATTGATAGATTCAAGACAAGTTCGTTTTTATTGATCTCAGATTCTCAGTGTCAAAGTAACCTGTCATTTTGGTCATTTGTGTGGTATAAAAAAATATTCTGTGAAAGATTCCAGTCATCTAAAATGATGTAGAATTGCATGAAATCCATTTATAAAAAGACCACATTTTTCCCGGACTCTAGGCTACAAAAAATGTACTCCATGTGTGTAACTTCTGCAAGTGGCTCCACACCACTGCTCTATGCCCGTACGCGAAAGCCAATTTACAAATGAAGCACTGGAGAAGTGGGTAGCTGCCGCTGCCTCCTCCGGGACACTTCTCCTTTGCATAAAGTTAATCAGGCTGTTGATTGTGGCCTGTGGAATGTTGTCCCACTCCTCTTCAATGGCTGTGCAAAATTCCTGGATATTGGCGGGAACTGGAACAAGCTGCGGTACACGTCGATCCAGACCATTCCAAACATGCTCAAAAGGGTGACATGTCTTGTGAGTACGCAGGCCATGGAATAAATGGGACATTTTCACCATGTTCAATTGTGTACAGATCCTTGCGAAATGGGAACATGCATTATCATGCTGAAACACGAGGTGATGGAGGTGGATGAATGGCAGGACAATGGGCCTCAGGATCTTGTCATGGCATCTCTGTGCATTCAAACTGCCATCGATAAAATGCAATTGTGTTAGTTGTCTGTAGCTTATGGCATCCCATACCATAACCCCGATACCACCATGGGGCACTCTGTTCACAACATTGACATCAGCAAACCGCACGCCCACACAACGCCATACACGGTGGTCAGCAGTTGTGAGGCTGGATGGGCATACTGCAAAACTCTCTAAAACAACATTGGAGGCAGCTAATGGTAGAGAAATTAACCTAACACTCTCTGGCAACAGCTATGGAGGACATTCCTGCAGTCAGCATGCCAATTGCATGCTCCCTCAAAACTTGAGACATCTGTGGCATTGTGTTGTGTGAAGAAACTGCACATTTTAGAGTGGCATTTTTGGATTTGTTAGGGATCCCCATTAGATGCTGCCAAGCACATACTCAGCTACCCTTGTCCCCAGCACAAGGTGCACCTGTGTAATGATGATCATGCTATTTAATCAGCTTCTTGGTATTTCCCCACCTGTCAGGTGGATGGATTATCTTGGCAAAGGAGAAATGCTCACTACCACCTACTGTACTGGTGTGTGAGGCCATTCACAGACTACATACATTAAATTCATTGATACGGTAATTAATACAAAATTTCCCTGCCAAGTATTAGCCCGCTCTAAAAAATGTGAGGGAAAATGTTCTAGGTTCGTGCAGGTGACTGACCTCCTCAGACCAATTGGCAATACGCCCAGAACATTGTTCTGGGAACCAAAAGGGATATCTCAGTTTCAAGGTCTCAGCTTGGAGAGAAGAAGCCTTGTGAGGTATTGGTCGGTCACATGCAGGAACCAAATGTTAATGATTAATAAGCTAAATCATGTAAATATAACTTGTCTGTGTAAGCAGTCTATAGGACAACTAACGGGACTTCCCCGGCAGAACTCCCGCCCGACGTGTACTATGGTGCTTTTATGTTTGTTGGAAACTCTCCAGCTTGCTGATAAAAAATAATTATTCATTTAAGTTTGACTTTGAGTCCCTTCGTGGCGATTTTCCACGACAAAAATCCACCACCCCATTCCACTATTTAACCCCATCTAGTCCTACGCCAGACCACTACCACTCAACAACCCCTGCAGCTGTTCTGCAGTAAATCCTCGCAATCCCAAGTACTTCTCTGCCGCTGCCACCACAGCCTCTATTTTCTGGGACTTTTGATCCATCTCTGCAGTACAATTGACAACCATTGCTATAAATGCTAAAAAGCCCACCTTACTGAAGCACATATTCTTCCCATCACTCTCTCTTGGTCTCTGCCTACTCACAGGAATCCTCTCAAGATCCCTCACCCTGTACCCATCTTCCTCTACCACTCTCTTCACTGCTTCTGCATACAACACTTTCTGTACTACTGTAACCCTGGCAACCTCAATCTAATAATAATAATAATAATAATATTCCATTTAGCAGACGCTTTTATCCAAAGCGACTTACAGTCATGTGCGCATACATTTTTACGTATGGGTGGTCCCGGGGATCGAACCCACTACAAGTGCCATGCTCTACCAATTGAGCTACAGTTGAGCTATAGAGGACCACAATCTGCCTTTCTCTCACCTGACACCTCAGATCTCCAGCCCGTTAGCACCCCCACAACTAACACACAGAACTTTATCCACCGATACCACAGATTTCTCATCTCATGCCCTCCTGCACACTTGTCACATCTAGGCATCTCACGCCTACACACTGCTGCAACAGGCCCATAAACTTCACCTCTAAAACACTGTAGTATTTACGGAACAAAATCGCTCACGGGATAACTGACACTTCCTACCTTGATCTTATCTGGCAGAGATTATGCATCAAAATCCAGCATGACAAATAATGTATTCTCTGTTTCCCCACACTCTACACCAGATCTACACCTCTCCAAAACGGAGGGCGTCACAGACACCTGGAATCTTCCATTTCGACTGCTCATCCTCAACACTTAAACCTAACCCTGTTATCACTCCTTTCAATGCCACCCTGTTCCGGAGAGTAATTCAAGTCACAATTCCTGTCTCTAATCACGTAATCCGCAGCGCCCGCTCCCTCTGGACAGAGGAGAAACAATAAATCATCACGAGTCCACTCAGTTACCTTCACCAATTCAACAGTCCCCAACATCTACTCCACCTAACCTGACACCACATATGTATCCATTCTCTCTACAAATCTCACACCCACTGGGCCAGAATCATCCTTATCATCCTTGGAACGAGGCCCGAACTCGGAGTTCCTCACCGCAGGTAATTCATCCTCACTCTCGCCAGGTTCCATCTCTGAGCTACTGGAGGACGTATCCCTCTTTATACACTAGACGATAACCTCCTTCACCACACTGCTTTCCTCAACACTCAGCTCCTTCTCAGCTGTCATCACTGCACCTGCCACCACAGTTAATTCGTTTTAAATTGACACAATACCTGTTATCAAAAGTTACAGCTAGAGATGACGTGCAGGAGCTTGCAGTGATGTTGTTTTGCATGATGTCTACTTTGATGATATAGAGCCAAAATAGAGCCGAATATTGCTAAAAGTCACGCCAGGGTAAGCCTACACGAAACACAGCCATTATTTTAAGTGTTTCTAAAATGAATAAAAAGGAAAAATGATTGGAACTATTTCCCTGTTTGACCGCTAGGTGTTATGTCACCATATTTGCAAAAATAACAATAATAAAAAAAACTGTATTCAGACTTTACTCAGTACATTGTTGAAGCTCCTTTGGCAGTGATTACAGCCTCAAGTCTTCTTGGGTATGACGCTACAAGCTTGGCATACCTGTATTTGGGGAGTTTCTCTGCAGATCCTCTCAAGCTTGTCAGGTAAGATGGGTAGTGTCGCCACACAGCTATTTTCAGTTCTCTCTGTACTTTGCTCCGTTCATCTTTCCCTCGATCCTGACTAGTCTCCCAGTCCCTGCCACTGAAAAACATCCCCACAGCATGATGCTGCCACCACCATGCTTCGCCGTTGGGATGGTGCCAGGATTCCTACAGACGTGACGCTTGGCATTCAGGCCAAAGAGTTCAATCTTGGTTTCATCACACCAGAGAATCTACTACCCTACCAGTCCTTCCCTGGTTATAGTAAACTACCCTACCCCCCTACCCTGGTAATAGTAAAACTACCCTACCACCCCTACCCTGGTTATAGTAAACTACCCTACCACCCCTCCCCTGGTTATAGTAAACTACCCTACCACCCCTCCCCTGGTTATAGGAAACTACCCTACCACCCCTACCCTGGTTATAGTAAACTACCCTACCACTCCTACCCTGGTAATAGTAAACTACCCTACCACCCCTACCCTGGTTATAGTAAACTACCCTACCACCCCTCCCCTGGTTATAGTAAACTACCCTACCACCCCTCCCCTGGTTATAGTAAACTACCCTACCACCCCTCCACTGGTTATAGTAAACTACCCTACCACCCCTACCCTGGTTATAGTAAACTACCCTACCATTCCTACCCTGGTTATAGTAAACTACCCTACCACCCCTACCCTGGTTATAGTAAACTACCCTACCACCCCTCCCCTGGTTATAGTAAACTACCCTACCACCCCTCCCCTGGTTATAGTAAACTACCCTACCACCCCTCCACTGGTTATAGTAAACTACCCTACCACCCCTACCCTGGTTATAGTAAACTACCCTACCATCCCTACCCTGGTTATAGTAAACTACCCTACCACCCCTACCCTGGTTATAGTAAACTACCCTACCACCCCTCCACTGGTTATAGTAAACTACCCTACCACCCCTACCCTGGTTATAGTAAACTACCCTACCCGCCCTACCCTGGTTATAGTAAACTACCCTACCACCCCTACCCTGGTTATAGTAAACTACCCTACCACCCCTACCCTGGTTATAGTAAACTACCCTACCACCCCTACCCTGGTTATAGTAAACTACCCTACCACCCCTACCCTGGTTATAGTAAACTACCCTACCACCCTTACCCTGGTTATTGTAAACTACCCTACCACCCCTCCCCTGGTTATAGTAAACTACCCTACCACCCCTCCACTGGTTATAGTAAACTACCCTACCACCCCTCCACTGGTTATAGTAAACTACCCTACCACCCCTACCCTGGTTATAGTAAACTACCCTACCAGCCCTACCCTGGTTATAGTAAACTACCCTACCACCCCTCCACTGGTTATAGTAAACTACCCTACCACCCCTCCACTGGTTATAGTAAACTACTCTACCACCCCTACCCTGGTTATAGTAAACTACCCTACCACCCCTACCCTGGTTATAGTAAACTACCCTACCACCCCTACCCTGGTTATAGTAAACTACCCTACCACCCCTCCACTGGTTATAGTAAACTACCCTACCACCCCTACCCTGGTTATAGTAAACTACCCTACCACCCCTACCCTGGTTATAGTGAACTACCCTACCACCCCTCCCCTGGTTATAGTAAACTACCCTACCACCCCTCCACTGGTTATAGTAAACTACCCTACCACCCCTACCCTGGTTATAGTAAACTACCCTACCACCCCTCCCCTGGTTATAGTAAACTACCCTACCACCCCTCCACTGGTTATAGTAAACTACCCTACCACCCCTCCCCTGGTTATAGTAAACTACCCTACCACCCCTCCACTGGTTATAGTAAACTACCCTACCACCCCTCCACTGGTTATAGTAAACTATGCAACCACCAGGATTCCATTTCATTTCATCCGTTTTTCGGTCTGAGAGTCCTTTAGGTGTCTTTTGGCAAACTCCCAGCGGGCAATCATGTGCCTTTTCATGAGGAGTTGCATCCATCTGGCCACTCTACCATAAAGGCCTGATTGGTTGAGTGCTGCAGAGATGGCTGTCCTTCTGGAAGGTTCTCCCATCTCCAGAGGAACTCAGTGACCACCGGCTTCTTGGTTACCTCCCTGACCAAGGCCCTTCTCTCCCGATTGCTTAGTTTGTCCGGGTGGCCAGATCTAGAAAAAGTATTGGTGGTTCCAAACTTCATCCATTTAAGAATGGAGGCCTTTTGATCATATCCTTGGACTAAAATGATTGACACTCAGGTGCAAGCCTAACATGTGCAAAGGGCCTTTGGGTAACGTAGCACATATTCAATGATATCTCTTTTTCTCACGTAGGCTGTTCATTTCTGATCTTTGATACTTCTTTTGGTTTATAAACGTATCATGGTATACTACATTAACGCTATACGTATGGGCCATATTGTTACTTGGTAGCTACTAGCAACAGACCCTGTGTTGTGGATCATCTACCACTATTTTGGACGGTCCATACTGTAACGTTAACGTTAGTCTCAGGCTTCACTAACTAGCGTTACTGTTTTAGGTGGAGCTATTTCTTTGCTACTCTTCAAACAAATACTACGTGATATTTCACATATTTCCCATACACAAAAAAAATAATGTATGACTGTAAGTCGCTTTGGATAAAAGCGTCTGCTAAATGGCATATTATTATAATTATTATTATATCATCTTGCTAGATAGGCTACTAGCAAAATACCCTGTGTTGTTAGGATAGATTTATGTTTGTTTCTTCCAACAGATCTTTACATATTTTCCTCACTACAAAATATTCATGCGGTCCTTGTGGTTACTAAACATATTTTAGATATGCCTTTATGCTATAGCTTATTCCATGTTTACATCTTTGGTTAAATGACTTCAAATGCAAAACTTAAATGTTTGTAAACTATCCAAGCTTAAAACAGGTTATTACTAGGCTTAAACAACTTCATTCATCTATTGTGTTCCTACAAGAAACTCACGTGTTGAAGGATGAGCTACTTAAAGTAAGCAGGAGATGACAAGGGCAAGTAATAGCATCCTGTTTCTCCTCTCATTCTCATGGTGTTAAGGTTTTAATTCACTAATCTGTTCCGTTTCAAGTGGATACTATTATAACTGATAAAGCTGGTAGATACATTTAGATACAGGGAACTCTTTTGAATGAGCATATTAATCTGGTTAATGTTTATGGTCCTAATGATGATCATCCCAAATTCTTTGAGAATGTATTTCTATTGTTAGCCTCCATTCCTGGTAAGGTCCTAATGGCAGGGGACTTTAATTGCACTATTGATCCTCATCTAGATCGCTCCTCTGGTTTAGACACTTCCCACTCGCAGAGTAGAAAGAAATTACAGCATTTCATTATGGACTTAAATCTATGTGAACGTTGGAGGACTCAGAACCCGAGTAAAAGGGAGTATTCATGTTACTCGTCAACATTTAAATAATATTCTCATGTAGACTACTTTTTAGTTTCTTGCTCATTGCTTCCCAATGTAGCAGGAAGTGGATATGATAGTATTGTTCTGAATGACCATTCCCCTGTGTCATTATTCTATAGGGATACAAAACTAGTAAAAGGATCCTCTAGAAGGCGTTTGCATCCCAGATGGTTACAGGACCCAGACTTCTTACATTACGTTGGAGTGCATATAGATGTTTATTTGACATTGAACACTGACCAAACGTCAGCGAGTACCAGATGGGAGGCTTTCAAAGCACATATTTGGGGGCAAATTATACGTTTTACCAGTTTCAAATAAAATAAAATCAGAAAATGAGAGACGGAGAGCAAAATGAGAGAATTGGAGAGGGAAGCTTTTTTGGATAACTCAGTAGAAGTAAACAAGGAATGATTTGGTCTTAAAGCTCAGTATGAATTACTTCCCACCTCAAAGGCTGCAAACATCTTAACTAGGCAGAAACAGTCCTTCTATGGTCAAGGTGAAAAACCTGGTAAATTGCTGGCCTGGCACATTAAGAAGTAAAATTCAGCCTTTAATGCAATTCATAATTTACAAGGACAATTATCAATGGATCCTGTAGAAATAAATCAAAATTGGATCTGGAAAAGGAATTGGATGATGTTGAAATATCTGATGCTATTTTCGATATGAAGGGAGGTAAAGCAGAAGGTCCAGATGGGCTCCCAATAGATATTTAAGGACAAACTTCTAGGTCCACTTTTGGATATGTACAGTGCATTAGGAAAGTATTCAGACCCCTTGACATTTTCCACAATTTGTTACGTTACAGCCTTATTCTGAAATTGATTAAATAAAAAAAATCCTCATCAATCTACACACAAAACCTCATAATGACAAAGTGAAAACAGGTTCTTAGACATCTTTGAAAATGTATTAAAAATAAAACAGCAGAAATACCTTGTTTACATAAGTATTCACACCCTTTGCTATGATACTCGAAATTGAGCTCAGGTGGATACTGTTTCCATTGATCATCCTTGAGATGTTTCTAAAACTTAATTGGTGTCCAACTGTGGTAAATTCAATTGATTGGAGATGATTTGGAAAGTCATACAACTGTCTATATAAGTGACCAAGAACATGATGGTCACTCTGACAGAGCTCCAGAGTTCCTCTATGGAAATTTGAGAACCTTCCAGAAGGACAACCATCTCTTCAGCACTCCACCAATCAGGCCTTTATGGTAGAGTGGCCAGACGGAAGCCACTCCTCAGCAAAAGGCACATGACAGCCCTCTTGGAGTTTGCCAAAAGGCACCTAAAGGACTCGGACCATGAGAAACAAGATACTCTGGTCTGATGAAACCAAGATTGAACTTCTTGGCCTGAATGCCAAGCATCACGTCTGGAGGAAACCTGGCATCATCCTTATGGTGAAGCATGGTGGTGGAAGGGAATGCGGGGATGTTGTTCAGCGGCAGGGACTGGGAGCTTAGTCAGGATAGAGGGAAAGATGATTGGAGCAAAGTACAGAGAGATCCTTGATGAAAACCTCCTCCAGTGCGCTCAGGACCTCAAGACCGGGGCGAAGGTTCACCTTCCAACAGGACAACGACCCTAAGCACACAGCCAAGACAACGCAGGAGTGGCTTCGGGACAAGTCTCTGAATGTCCTTGAGTGGCCCAGCCAGAGCCGGGACTTAAACAAAATCGAACATCTCTGGAGACCTGAAAATAGCTGTGCAGCGACGCACGCCATCCAACCTGACAGAGCTTGAGAGGATCTGCAGAGAGGAATGGGAGAAACTCCCCAAATACAGGTGTGCCAAGCTTGTAGCGTCATACCCATTAAGACTTTAGCTGCAATCACTGCCAAAGGTGCTTAAACAAAGTACTGAGTAAAGGGTCTGAATACTTATGGAAATGTGATTGTTCAGTTGTTGTTGTTTTTTGCTTTGTCATCATGGGGTATTGTGTGTAGATTGATGAGGGAAAAAAACAATTTAATACATTTTACAATAAGGCTGTAACGTAACAAAATGTCGAAAAAGTCAAGGGGTCTGAATACTATAGACGATTTTCAAGTACATATGTTGTAGAATTAAACACCTATATGACTTAAAATGTTTATGGATTGAGAACCAGTTGAAGGGATAATACAGAGCAGAGACATTTATGTGTTTTTCATAAACTCCCTGCAGCTGGTCTGGGTATGTCAATGACACGTGATGGAGATACAACGCCTCGTGGAGGCTGTGTGGAGATTGGAGTAACAATGGAACTAGTGTTATCATTTGTTTGTGCTTATGACCTTATGACCTGACACATGGCCACATTGTCATTGCTGTCACGAACCCGGTACCGATCATTAAATCATTGTATTAACTTTCTACAAAGTGTCTCAGTATAGCCTTGCATCCTTGATTCTTTGAACACCCGAGAAACTCATCATAACAAGCACCTATTTCAGTCCAAGACAAGCACTGAATTAGATAATTGAACAAGAAAAAAGTGAAAATATTTTTAGAGAATAAAGAAAGTGCCAGAACTGTCAAGACAATAACTTTTTGTTTCTCTTTATTACTACTGGCCGATTCAGGTAAGTCTGAGGCCGGTAACATCAACAGTGAGGACAAAACCCAGCCTGCCTCTCTCCTTCCACGCTGAGTCCAAACCTACAGTCACTTGGTCCTGATTGTGACAGTGGAGCCCAGTTTACTGCAGGATCCAGAGATGGCATCAGTGAAGCTGGAAGACTGCAGTCAAACACTGGAGCTGAATGTCAACATTAAAGATGAAGAAGAGGAGGAGAAGATTGGGAAATCTGTTTCTCAGGGTAAGAGCAGGTTCTATCTAACTAAGTTTGTTGGACATGATTTGGAAAGGCACACACCTGTCTATATACAGTGCGTTTGAAAAGTATTCAGACCCCTTGACTTTTTCGACATTTTGTTACTTTACAGCCTTATTGTAAAATTGATTAAATTGTTTTTTTCCCTCATCAATCTACACACAATACACTGACAAAGCAAAAACAGGTTTTTATCAGTTGTTGCAAAAACAACAACAACTGAACAATCACATTTACATAAGTATTCAGACCCTTTACTCAGTACTTTGTTTATGCACCGTTGGCAGTGATTGCAGCCAAAGTCTTAATGTGTATGACGCTATAACCTTGGCACACCTGTATTTGGAGAGTTTCTCCCATTTCTCTCTGCAAATCCTCTCAAGCTCTGTCAGGTTGGATGGGACGCGTCGCTGCACAGCTATTTTCAGGTCTCCAGAGATGTTCGATTGGGTTTAAGTCCCGGCTCTGGCTGGGCCACTCAAGGACATTCAGAGACTTGTCCCGAAGCCACTCCTGCATTGTCTTGGCTGTGTGCTTAGGGTCGTTGTCCTGTTGGAAGGTGAACCTTCGCCCCGGTCTTGAGGTCCTGAGCGCACTGGAGGAGGTTTTCATCAAGGATCTCTCTGTACTTTGCTCCAATCATCTTTCCCTCGATCCTGACTAGGCTCCCAGTCCCTGCCGCTGAACAACATCCCCGCAGCAATATGCTTCAGGCCAGGAAGTTCAATCTTGGTTTCATCAGACCAGAGAATCTTGTTTCTCATGGTCCAAGTCCTTTAGGTGCCTTTGGCAAACTCCAAGCGGGCTGTCATGTTCCTTTTGCTGAGGAGTGGCTTCCGTCTGGCCACTCTACCATAAAGGCCTGATTGGTGGAGTGCTGAAGAGATGGTTGTCCTTCTGGAAGGTTCTCCCATTTCCATAGAGGAACTCTGGAGCTCTGTCAGAGTGACCATCATGTTCTTGGTCACCTATATAGACAGTTGTGTGACTTTCCAAATCATCTCCAATCAATTGAATTTACCACAGTTGGACTCCAATTAAGTTTTAGAAACATCTCAAGGATGATCAATGGAAACAGGATCCACCTGAGCTCAATTTCGAGTATCATAGCAAAGGGTGTGAATACTTATGTAAACAAGGTATTTCTGCTGTTTTATTTTTAATACATTTGCAAAAATGTCTAAGAACCTGTTTTCACTTTGTCATTATGAGGTATTATGTGTAGATTGATGAGGATTGTTTTTATTTAATCCATTTCAGAATAAGGCTGTAACGAATCAAATTGTGGAAAAAGTAAAGGGGTCTGAGTATTTTCCTAATGCACTGTACATATCCAAAAGTGGACCTAGAAGTTTGTCCTTAAATATCTATTGGGAGCCCATCTGGACCTTCTGCCTAACCTCCCTTCATATCGAAAATAGCATCAGATATTTCAACACCATCCAATTCCTTTTCCTGATCCAATTTAGTGTCTTCTGAAATAGAGGGAAAATTAAGACCTGACTAGTTCAGTTCTCAGGAGATTCAGAGTTGTAAAGTGTGTTGTAGTAGGAAGCAAATGTTTGGTTTATTTCTACAGGATCCATTGATAATTGTCCTTGTAAATTATGAATTCCATTCAAGGCTGAATTTTACTTCTTAATGTGCCAGGCCAGCAATTTACCAGGTTTTTCACCTTGATCATAGGACTGTTTCAGCCTAGTTAAGCTGTTTTTAGCCTTTGAGGTGGGAAGTTCTTCATACTGAGCTTTAAGACCAAATCATTCCTTGTTTACTTCTACTGAGTTATCCAAAAAAGCTTCCCTCTCCAATTCTCTCATTTTGCTCTCCGTCTCTCATTTTCGTATTTATTAGATTTGAAACTGGTAAAACGTATAATTTGCCCCCAAATATGTGCTTTGAAAGCCTCCCATCTGGTACTCGCTGACGTTTGGTCAGTGTTCAATGTCAAATAAACATCTATATGCACTCCAACGTAATGTAAGAAGTCTGGGTCCTGTAACCATCTGGGATGCAAACGCCTTCTAGAGGATCCTTTTACTAGTTTTGTATCCCTATAGAATAATCACACAAGGGAATGGTCATTCAAAACAATAGTATCATATCAATTTCCTGTTACATTGGGAAGCAATAAGCAAGAAACTAAAAAGTAGTCTACATGAGAATATGATTTAAATGTGAACATGAATTCTCCCTTTTACTCGGGTTCTGAGTCCTCCAAGGTTCACATAGATTTAAGTCCTTAATGAAATGCTGTAATTTCTTGCAAGTGGGAAGTGTCTAAACCAGAGGAGCGATCTAGATGAGGATCAAGAGTGCAATTAAAGTCCTCTGCCATTAGGACCTTACCAGGAATGGAGGCTATCAATAGAAATACATTCTCAAAGAATTTGGGATTATCATCATTAGGACCATCAACATTAACCAGATTAATATGCTCATTCAAAAGAGTTCCCTGTATCTAAATGTATCTACCAGCTGTATCAGTTATAATAGTATCCACTTGAAACGGAACAGATTAGAGAATTAAAACCATAACACCATGAGAATGAGAGGAGAAACAGGATGCTACTACTGGCCCTTGTCATCTCCTGCATACTTTAAGTAGCTTATCCTTCAACAAGTGAGTTTCTTGTAGGAACACAATAGATGAATGAAGTTGTTTAAGCCTAGTAATAACCTGTTTTAAGCTTGGATAGTTTACAAACTCCACAGACATTCCACAAAGTACATTTAAGTTTAGCATTTGAAGTCATTTAACCAAAGATGTAAACATGGAATAAGCTATAGCATAAAGGCATATCTAAAATATGTTTAGTACCCACAAGGACCGCAGGAATATTTTGTAGTGAGGAAAATATGTAAAGATCTGTTGGAAGAAACAAACATAAATCTATCCTAACAACACAGGGTATTTTGCTAGTAGCCTATCTAGCAAGATGATATGTTAAATATCACATAGTATTTGTTTGAAAAGTAGCAAAGAATAGCTCCACCTAAAACAGTAACGCTAGTTAGTGAAGCCTGAGAAGATAGTTGCCGGCTTATGTCTATAACAGCACAGAGAGGGAGAGTGAATGTCATTGTATTTCTGTGAGAGATACAGGCGTGCTTGTCTCTCTCACCACAGCAATGGCCACGCCTTGGTCTAGGCTACAATGTTGCGCAAACCATAAACCCAAGACGGCCCAACATTAACCAATTCTTAGAATATCATGTACGTTTTCACATTACGTTTTTTCAGGGGGCATAACAATTACAGAGGAATCTAAATGTAATTACTCCGATTGCTTTTATTAGGATTTTTACATTGCAAACAGTGGAAATAATGTGTCTTGCCACAAGAGGTAGGCTATCTGATCCTGGCAAATGGGTTCCGGAACGAATGACTACAAAACTGAGAGGTACCGGAGGATCCAGCTCAAATTAAGCACCACCCTTCTCATATAATGGGGTAGGGCCATCCCAAGGATCCCTGAACGCACGGACGGTTGCACCAATGATTTCTTATAACTAAACCAAGATAGACCACAGCTGGTCGTTTCCAATGGGAACAGATGAGTCATAGTGGGCAGAGCCAAGCACGAGCTAGCGAGATCCTATTGGTGTGTTCTAGCACACATCTGCATATTTCTGTTGGGGAACGCCTCCTCTGTGAAGCGCTCGTGTACAATAACTAATTTCGCCTTTGCGTTCCTTCTAAATAACGTGATTTAAAAAATTTATTTGCAACAGGTAAGTCGACAACTTAGTCCACTCTGTGCATAACAGATTTTAGTTTTGGGAACAGAACTGTATTAAGATCAGATGTTTCATCGATTAGAACATTTGCTGAATGTCTGCTAAAATCCATCTTGCTCCATCTTCTCCCACTGCCGGCCAGTGGGCTTCCTCTCACTACCATATTTGGTAGTGAGTGGAAATGCCAACCGGATGCTTCACAATTATACATCCAGTGAAACATCTGTCTCATTGTTCTATCTGTGGCTGCACTGTGGTAGTGGGGGAACAGGAAGTTCCAGGCAGGCACGCACCATTCTTCAGTATAAAGAAAGCTCCAGAACTGTAATGTCAAGAAGATAACCTTTGTGTCTGTTTATTTTTATTACTACTGGTATGTGTTATGACGAGTTTCTCTGGCATCAAGTAATTCAGTATGCAAGAGAATAGTTAAACACTTAGATGGAGAGTTGGTTCTAAGTATTTAATATTACAGTACCAGATTCACATGACAAGCGGTACCGGCGTAGCCTATTGTCATCTGAATGACTTACACAGAAAACCTCTTAGTTTATATAATGCTTTTCAGAGCTAATTCCATCCAACAGTTGCCAACCATTATTGAGTGTCACTCCTCGCCACATGTAGGATCACCCTATATGGTATCGTGTTGCACCCTAGTCAGGATATTCCATCACGTACTCCTTCTAAGATTAGCACCAGTGGCCCCCCAGCTATCTTGGCCTGCATACCTTCTGGCACCCACCAGTGACAGAAATAAATACATGGAATGTATGTCATCCTCCAAATCCTTATGCAGCTTTCAATATTCCAAAAATTAACTAATACTTTATAAAAGACGTAAAATCAGTATGTAATAGCACATTTAAACGTTCTAATATCTAAAGAACATGTCATACCATGCTAGGTAACAAATCCGTTAAGGTATTATCACGTTTGGTAAAGGTTTGGTGTGTTATTTTTATGTCAAACTGAGTACACCTGGTAACTATTTTACAAGTCACATGGCTAGATACTTTGGGTTTGTCTGAATGGATGTACATCATTTCCTCAAGGTGATTTCATAAAGAATCCATTTATTTTAGATTTCTGAGTTTGTTTTGCATTTTTGGTTTTGTGTAAAATTAATGAGCTGGTAAAATGGCGCTGCCCGCGCGGTCAGCGTCAATGGACTTCAGTGCAGCAGAGAGACAATTTCAGGGTTGCACTACTGTTTTGAAGCTGAATGTAATGATTATACGTTTTCTAATAATAATATAATATGCCATTTAGCAGACGCTTTTATCCAAAGCGACTTACAGTCATGTGCGCATAAATTTTTACGTATGGGTGGTCCCGGGGATCGAATCCACTACCCTGGCGTTACAAGCGCCATGCTCTCCCAATTGAGCTACAGAGGACCACGTGTACTAATATTCAGACACATTCAGTTGTTTCTGTATTTATCGATAAATGTTGCTATGGTGTGAACAGAAAATACAATTGGTTTTTGATTGAAATAATACATTGAAGACAAGGTTATTAAGGAAAATAGTACATAGTGCTTCCTAAAACAAACAGTGACCTTTTACTAAATGGCTTTTGTCATTTATGCATTTACAGTACCAGTCAAAAGTTTGGACACACCTACTCATTCAAGGGTTTTTCTTACATTGTACTATTTTCTACATTGTAGAATAATAATGAAGACATTTAAACTATGAAATAACACACATGGAATCATGTAGTAACCAAAAAAGTGTTAAACAAATCAAAAATATTTTAGATTCCTCAAAGTAGCCACCCTATGCCTTGATGACAGCTTTGTAGAATGTTTGTAATCTACAATGTAGAAAATAGTAAAAATAAAGAAAACCCCTGGAATGAGTAGTTGTTCTAAAACTTTTGACTGGTACTGTATGTGAATTTGGGAAGAATCTGCTATAGGTGAAGTACCGGCACCTCAAATATCTAGTGCTTGAGCTCCTGTTCCTCTTATAGAATGTTAGCTCAACAGTATTGTGGAGCTCCTGCACCTAAATATAAACAGTACCGGCACCTATTTCAGTCCAAGTCAAGCACTGAATTAGATGATTTAACAAGAAGAAAGATAATATATTTTTTGAGAATAAAGAAAGTGCCAGAACTGTCAGGACAATAACTTTTTGCGTCTGTTTCTCATTGTTACTACAGGACCACTAGAATTAAATCTGAGGCCGGTAACATCAACAGTGAGGACAAACCCAGCCTTCCTCTCTCCTTCCACACTGAGTCCAAACCAACAGTCACTGGGTCCTGATTGTGACAGTGGAGCCCAGTTTGCTAAGCAGGATCCAGAGATGGCATCAGTGAAGCTGGAAGACTGCAGTCAAACACTGGAGCTGAATGTCAACATTAAAGATGAAGAAGAGGAGGAGAAGATTGGGAAATCTGTTTCTCATGGTAAGAGCAGGTTCTATCTAACTAAGTTTGTGTTATTCATTCCAACTTCCCACTGTGCATGAAAAGTTGCAGTAGAACTGTTTCATGATGAACTGTTTCAATGAGAAGGTAGATATTATTTCATGCTACTGACCCTTGCATGGTTTGACACCAATATTGTCAGCATTTGTTTTATTCACTGGGCTATCTGGAGTGATCAGATAGTAGACTAAAGAAGTGAAGTAGACAAACTGCCAGTGTTTTAAAGTTCTATTAAATGAGTCTGTGTAGTTACTAACCCTTGTGATAGTGAGTGGAGGGTGACACTAACCCTTGTGATAGTGAGTGAAGGATGATATGGCTTCTACATCTGCATTGCTTGCTCTTTGGGTTTTTTGGCTGGGTTTCTATAAAACATTTTGTGACAACTTCTGATGTAAAAAGGGCTTCATAAAATACATTTGATTGACATGTATATCACACCAACTGACTGGTTCATCTGATGTTGTTCACACAGGAGACCACGTTGAGACATTCTCTACATCCAGCGAGCAACAGCAGGAAGATCACAGAGCTAAGAGGTCTCACCATTGCCCACATTGTGAGGAGATTTTCCCAATTCTATCAAAGTTAAAAATACACCTAAAAATACACACAGGAGAGAATCTGTATTTCTGCACTGACTGTGGGAAGAGTTTCACAACATCAAAGGCTATGACAGTTCATCAGAGAGTGCACACTGGAGAGAAGCCTTACTCCTGCTCTGATTGTGGAAATAGTTTCTCTCGACTGGGCGACCTAAAAATACATAAACGTATACACACAGGAGAGAAGCCTTACTCCTGCTCTGATTGTGTAAAATGCTTTACAACATCAGCTGAGCTAAAATGTCATCAGAGAACACACACAGGAGAGAAGCCTTACTTCTGCTCTGACTGTGGGACTAGTTTCTCTCAACTGGGCCACTTAAAAACACATGCACGTATACACACAGGAGAGAAGCCTTACTCCTGCTCTGTTTGTGGAAATAGTTTCTCTCAACCGAGCCACCTAAAACAGCATGAACGTATACATACAGGAGAGAAGCCTTACTCCTGCTCTAATTGTGTAAAGTTCTTCACAACATCAACTAAGCTAAAAGTTCATCAAAGAACACACACAGGAGAGAAGCCTTACTTATGCTCTGACTGTGGGGTTAGTTTCTCTCAACTGTGCAACTTAAGACAACATGTGCGTATACACAAAGGAGAGAAGCCTTACTCCTGCTCTGACTGTGCGGCGAGTTTCTCTCAACCTGGCAACTTAAAACAACATGAACGTATACACACAGGAGAGAAGCCTTACTGCTGCTTTGACTGTAGGAAGAGTTTCTCTACACTTAGCCACTTTAAAAGACACCAAGGTATACATAAGGGAGAGAAGCCTTACTCCTGCCTTGACTGTGGAAAATGTTTTAAATCATCAGCGGAGCTAAAAGTTCATCAGAGAACACACACAGGAGAGAAGCCGTACTTCTGCTCTGACTGTGGAAAATGTTTTAAATCATCAACTGAGCTAAAACGTCACCAGAGAACACACACAGGAGAGAAGCCTTACTCCTGCTCTGACTGTGGAAAGAGTTTCTCTCGGCTGGGCGACTTAAAACTACATGAATTTATACATACAGGAGAGAAGCCTTACTCCTGCTCAGATTGTGTAAAATGCTTCACAACATCAGCTAAGCTAAAAGTTCATCAGAGAACACACACAGGAGAGAAGCCTTACTCCTGCTCTGACTGTGGGACAAGTTTCTCTCAACCTGGTAACTTAAAACAACATGAACGTATACATACAGGAGAGAAGCCTTATTCCTGCTCAGATTGTGTAAAATGCTTCACAACATCAGATAAGCTGAAAGTTCATAAGAGAACACACACAGGAGAGAAGCCTTACTTCTGTTCTTACTGTGGAAAGAGTTTCTCTCGGCTGGGTGACTTAAAACAACATGAACGTATACATACAAGAGAGAAGCCTTACTCCTGTTCAGATTGTGTAAAATGCTTCACAACATCAGCTAAGCTAAAAGTTCATCAGACAACACACACAGGAGAAAAGCCTTACTTATAAACACATCAACGTATACATTAAGGAGAAAAGACACCAGGTCTTTCAGACCAGTTAAGATTAAAGTTACTTCATCACTTCATTCTCACCTCATAAAGGATTACACTATTGTAATCCTATTGTTTCTCACTGTGAGAGAACTGTGCAGAGGAAAGGAACTGTTATAGAATGTTAACCTGTCTTGACTTTACTGATCAGTGTTCACCTGGTCAGTTTTGGTGTGTTTTCTTATCTTCTACTGTAAAGATAAGCCCATTAAATAAAATAATAACATTAAATTAAATTAAAGAGAGCCATGACTACATGTAACTCTCTGCCAGGTAACTCACAGTATTAAATAGAGCCATGACTACATGGAACTCTCTGCCAGGTAACTCAAACTAGCTATAAAACCAGATTCAAAAAAACATAAAATAAAATAAACCTTATGGCACATTACAAAAATAACAACAGGAACTTTTAGCTCAGCTGATGTTGTGAAGCATTTTACACATTTCATATGTATATACTGTATTCTATAATATTCTACTGTATCTTAGTCCATGTCGCTCTGTCATTGGTTGTCCATATATATACAGTTGAAGTCGGAGGTTTACATACACTTATGTTGGAGTCATTAAAACTAGTTTTTCAACCATTCCACACATTTCTTTTTAACAAACTATAGTTTTGGCAAGTCAGTCAGGACATCTACTTAGTGCATGACACAAGGACATTTTCCAAAAATTGTTTACAGACAGATTATTTCACTTATTCACTGTCTCACAATTCCAGTGGGTCAGACGTTTACATACACTAATTGACTATGCCTTTAAACAGCTTGGACATTTCCAGAAAATGATGTCATGGCTTTAGAAGCTTCTGATAGGCTAATTGACATCATTTTGAGTCCATTGGAGGTGTACCTGTGGATGTATTTCAAGGCCTACCTTCAAACTCAATGCCTCTTTGCTTGACATCATGGGAAAATCAAAAGAAATCAGCCAAGACCTCAGAAAAAAAATTGTCTGGTTCATCCTTGGGAGCAATTTCCAAACACCTGAAGGTACCACGTTCATCTGTACAAACAATAGTACACAAGTATAAACACCATGGGACCACACAGCTGTCATACCGCTCAGGAAGGAGACGCGTTCTGTCTCCAAGAGATGAACGTACTTTGGTGCGAAAAGTGCAAATCAATCCCAGAACAACAGCAAAGGACCTTGTGAAGATGCTGGAGGAAACAGGTACAAAAGTATCTATATCCACAGTAAAACAAGTCATATATCAACATAACTTGAAAGGCCACTCAGCAAGGAAGAAGCAACTACTCCAAAACCGCCATAAAAAAGCCAGACTACAGTTTGCAACTGCACATGTGAACAAAGATTGTACTTTTTGGAGAAATGTCCTCTGGTCTGATGAAACAAAAATAGAACTGTTTGGCCATAATGACCATCGTTATGTTTGGAGGAAAAAGGGTGTATGCTTGCAAGCCGAAGAACACCATCCCAACCGTGAAGCACGGGGGTGGCAGCATCATGCTGTGGGGGTGCGTTGCTGCAGGAGGGACTGGTGCACTTCACAAAATAGATGGCATCATGAGGAAGGAAAATTATGTGGATATATTGAAGCAACATCTCAAGACAACAGTCAGGAAGTTAAAGCTTGGTCGCAAATAGGTCTTCCAAATTGACAATGACCCCAAGCATACTTCCAAAGTTGTGGCAAAATGGCTTAAGGACAACAAAGTCAAGGTATTGGAGTGGCCATCACAAAGCCCTTACCTCAATCCTATAGAACATTTGTGGGCTGAACTGAAAAAGCGTGTGCGAGCAAGGAGGCCTACAAACCTGACTCAGTTACACCAGCTCTGTCAGGAGGAATGGGCCAAAATTCACCCAACTTATTGTGGGAAGCTTGTGGAAGGCTACCCGACACGTTTGACCCAAGTTAAACAATTTAAAGGCAATGCTACCAAATACTAATTGAGTGTATGTAAACTTCTGACCCACTGGGAATCTGATGAAAGAAATCATTCTCTACTATTATTCTGACATTTCCCATTCTTAAAATAAGGTGTTGATCCTAACTGACCTAAGACAGGGAATTTTTACTAGGATCAAATGTCAGGAATTGTAAAAAACTGAGTTTAAATGTAGTTGGCTAAGGTGTATGTAAACTTCTGACTTCAACTATATATTCTTAAAATCCATTCCTTGCTTAGATTTGTGTGTATTGGGTATATGTTGTGAAATTGTTAGATATCACTGCACTGTCGGAGCTAGAAGCACAAGCATTTCACTACACCTGCAATAACATCTGCTAAACACGTGTATGTGACAAATAAAATTTGATTTGACGAGACAGATTTTTTCAGATGTATTTTTATATTGTATTTTGCATTGTATTATGCTTGTGATACATGGTTGGAATACCACTGTGATGTGGTTGTCTCTCCTGGCTATCATGAGATGAATGCACTAGCTCTCTGGATGGGAGTAAATTCCAAATCAAAGGGAGCGTTATAGAATGTTAGCCTCTCTTTACTTTACTGATCAGTGTTCACCTGGTCAGTTTTGGTGTGTTTTGTTAGCTTCTACTGTATAGATATTGAGATGACCTTGGATTTGCCCTTAGGGTTGAATATCCTCTTTGAGGCGTCTCACAATGGAGTCTGGTTGACTGGGTGGTACTGCTTCCCTCTGCAGTTTTCTGTGGAAAATGAGCTAGTAGACACAACATACACTGAGTGTACAAAACATTAAGGACACCTGCTCTTTCCATGACATAGACTGACCAGGTGAACCCAGGTGAAAGCTATGATACTTAATGATGTAGTTGTGGTGTATTTATAATGGATCCCCATTGGCTTTCAGCAGAAAACAAGAAACTGCAGTTGCAGTGGGCTAAGGAATGAAAACACTGGACACTGGAGAATTTGAAAAACATTGCCTGGTCTGATGAATCCCTGTTCCTGCTGTTTCACACTGATGGGAGGACTAGGGTATGGAGAAAACCACGAGTACATGCATCCATGCTGTGTGTCAGCATTGCAGGCTGGTGGTGGTGGTGTGGGGTGTGTTTTCATGGCACACATTGGGCCCTTGATAAAAGTAGAGCAACATTTGAATGCCACAGGATATCTAAACATCATTGCCAATCAGGTGCATCCCTTCATGGCAGCAGTTATCCATCTGCAAAATATATTTTTTCAGCAGGATTATGCCCCATGCAACAAGCCTTGTCCAGGAATGGTTCCAAGAACATGACAGTGAATTCCGCTAACTGCAGTGGCCTGCCGAGTCACCAGATCTCAATCCAATTGTGCATCTGTGGGAGGAGATGGAACGAGCTATTCGGGGTAGAGATCCACTCCCAGCCAACCTGACACAACTGTGGGAAGCATTGCAGTCAACATGGACCAGCATCCCTGTGGAACGCTCTCAACACCTTGGAGAGTCCATGCCCCGACGAATTGAGACTGTTCTGAGGACAATGGGGTGTGCAACTCAATATTAGGCAGGTGTTCCTAATGTTTTGTACACTCAGTGTATATCAGATAAAGATGGTGTGATGATCAGTTTTCAGCATTAGTTTGGGTGGATTATTTTATATTACTAAACAACTTTTGTTTAATGATAAACAGGCTATGAATTGACTACTTGTGTTTTATAAATTGTCTTTTAAAAAACTAGATTCATTATTTTATTAATTGATTATGAATTTATTTGGATAACTGTATTGAAGTTAATTGATCTGGCCGCAGGTAGCCTAGCGGTTAATAGTGTTGGGCCAGTAACTGAAAGGTCGCTGGTTTGAATCCCGAGCCAACTAGGTGAAAATCTGTCGTTGTGCCCTTGATCAAAGCAATTAACCTCTATTGGTCCTATAAGTCGCTCTGGATAAGAGCATCTGCTAAATGACGAAAAATAATGTTTGTACATGAATTTATGCTGGACAACTTCTTCTCTTGTGTATAATTAAATGAAACAAACAGTTTTAAGTGAAATATTTAGTGTCTATTTCAATCTTCTACCAACCATCCCTATGCCTGGTGTAGGCCTAGAAACATAGAGAGAAGATACGGCCAGATCTGTCATAACAGCCTGGAAGTAAAGCTGCACTGGGAGACACATTTGAAATGGAATACATTGACTACATGCAGCAGGGTGGAAAAAAATCACGATTTAAATGTATTGTCGGAAGGGCTGTGGTCACAATTCATGTAATACATTAAATATATACATCAGACGGTATTGGGGAGCTATTTCATAGGGTTTTCACAAGTACATTATTTTCCCATTTCAATCTTATACCAACCAGATTTAATTTACAATATAGGGGGGTTGGCAACTAGGTTTGGCCTCAAGGCAATGTGTTGCTGAGCTTGTAGCTAGTCTGTGGGCCAGAACATAATTAGCCTATTAACAAATAGCCTATAGCTGCCCAATTCATAGTCCTACACAGTGAAGCTACACTACACATTTAACACGTGGTTAGTGGGCTAATCAATTCAATGACCATAACATAATAATGGGCTAATTATGGATGACTAGACTGAAGAGCCAAGAAGAGACGAAGCACGAAGACTCAGGACGAAAACGCTGTTGATATTCCAGTCATCAACGTCGTCTAAATGAGCACACCGGGAGATTTTCCACCCCCAAAAGCTATTTTCAGAGCTCAGTGCAGATACACTTCCATGGCGGCCGGTGACCACCACGACTTATGTTTCGTGTGTTTGGGATCCCAGCATGCCAAGGAAGGCGTTTGCAGTCCCCCGAATTGCGCCTCCTGCGCCCTCCTTTCTTTAAAGGAGAGGAAGCAGCGTTGGGCGTTTTTCAGGGAGGACATCCCCCTTGAGGATGTGTTGTCGATACTAGCCTCTGCTTCAGAGGCGTCGTCCGACGGCGCAGACTCGGGGGAAGATAGGGATTTTGAGGAAGGGTCTGGCATTCCAATGGAACAGTCGGACCCCGTCCCTCATACTTTCAAGCCCCCCTTTCCTTTGGAGAGCGAGAGGGCTTGTAGTCCCTATAGCGAAGGGGATACGAGCTCTGAGAGATCAGAAGCTCTCTTTCGCTGCAGCCTCTCTGAGAGCGGATTTTCCGGGTCTCATTGAGAGAGCTGCTCAACGGCTGGCAATAAAGCTGCCCCCTCTTCCCTCCGCACCGGAGGTTGAGCCAGTGGCTCCTGCCATGCCTTCTTTGGCTAGGTACGTTGGAGGCTCGTGGGAGGCACCTTTAGCGGCGCGTTCGCCTGTAAAAGCGTATCTCCCATTCACGAGAGTGGAAGGAAGGCTTCAGGGTCAGGGAATCCCCAGGTTAGAGAGCGCCATGGCGGCGTATCTCGTACCGGGTTCGAGCCCTTGGCCCTCTTCCAGGACCGACTCACAGCGTCGCTGTTAGAGAAGTCTTTTGGGTTGGGAGCCCAAGCTATAGCAGCAGCTAACAACATTGCCCTCTTGGCGGCCTCTCTGTCCCGTTTAACCACGGGTAAGACAGAGATGGCACCGGAGGAGGTGGAGGAGGCGTCCAGAATTGGTAGTTTGTTGTAACCAAGTATTGGTGCTAAACCGTGTGTTATTGGATGCTAGCATGCTAGTTAGCTATGGCGTCATAATTAGCTAGCTGAATAAAGTAAGTTGAGTCTATTCCTTGAAACATTGAACCGCTGTAGTTTACAACAATTCTAATTTCTAAAGTGGAAGTTGGGAGAGTTTTATTCGGGTGTTTCAGTGAAACAATTATAGTTTCTGAGGTGGAAGTTGGGAGAGTTATATTTGGGAGTTTGTGGTGAGGGAGGCCCGCTCTCTACTCTCCCAGATGTTTGGTTCATTTCATTCCGATCTCCTCTGCATTATTGTAGCCATTTGCTACAGCCTGTCAACTATGCCTCTGCCTATCCCTGTTCTCTCCTCTCCGCATAGGCTACACAAACGCCTCACACCGCGTGGCTGCTGCCTCTCCAACCTGGTGGTCCCTGCACGCACCACACACCTGGAGTTCCAGGTCTCAGGCAGCCTCTGGAACTGCCGTTCTGCTGCCAACAAGGCTGACTTCATCCCAGCCTATGCTACCCTCCAGTCCCTCGACTTCCTGGCGCTGACGGAAACATGGATTACCACTGAAAACACTGCTACTCCTACTGCTCTCTCCTCGTCTGACCATGTGTTCTCGCATACCCCGAGAGCATCTGGTCAGAGGGGTGGTGGCACATGATTCCTCATCTCTCCCAAGTGGACATTCTCAATTTTTCCCCTAACCCATCTGTCTATCTCCTCATTTGAATTCCATGCTGTCACAGTCACTAGCCCATTTAAGCTTAATATCCTTGTCATCTATCGCCCTCCAGGTTCCCTTGGAGAGTTCATCAATGAGCTTGACGCCTTGATAAGTTCCTTTCCTGAGGATGGCTCACCCCTCACAGTTTTGGGGAATTTCAACCTCCCTATGTCCACATTTGACTCATTTCTCTCTGCCTCCTTCTTTCCACTTCTCTCCTCTTTTGACCTCACCCTCTCACCGTCCCCCCCTACTCACAAGGCAGGCAATACGCTTGACCTCATCTTTACTAGATGCTGCTCTTCTACTAATCTCACTGCAACTCCCCTCCATGTCTCCGACCACTACTTTGTTTCCTTTTCTCTCTCGCTCTCCTCCCACACTACTCACTCTGCCCCTTCACAGATGGTAATGCGCCGCCGCAACCTTCGCTCTCTCTCTCCCACTACTCTCTCCTCTTCCATCCTATCATCTCTTCCCTCTGCTCAATCCTTCTCCCTCCAATCTCCTGATTCTGCCTCCTCAACCCTCCTCTCCTCCCTTTCTGCATCCTTTGACTCTCTGTGTCCCCTATCCTCCCGGCCGGCTCGGTCCTCCCCTCCAGCTCCGTGGCTTGATGACTCATTGCGAGCTCACAGAACAGAGCGGAAATGGAAGAAAACTAAACTCCCTGCCGACCTGGCATCTTTTCACTCCCTCCTCTCTACATTTTGTTCATCTGTTTCTGCTGCTAATGCCACTTTCTACCACTCTAAATTCCAAGCATCTGCCTCTAACCCTAGGAAGCTCTTTGCCACATTTTCCTCCCTCCTGAATCCCCCCCCCCCCGCCCCCCCCCCCCCCCCTCCTCTCTCTCTGTGGATGACTTCGTCAACCACTTTGAAAAGAAGGTTGACGACATTCGATCCTCGTTTGTTAAGTCTAATGACACTGCTGGTCCTACTCACACTGCCCTACCCTATGCTTTGACTTCTTTCTCCCCTCTCTCTCCAGATAAAATCCTGCGACTTGTGACTGCAGGCCGCCCAACAACCTGCCCGCTTGACCCCATCCCCTCCTCTCTTCTCCAGACCATCTCCGGTGACCTTCTCCCCTACCTCACCTCGCTGATCAACTCAACAAAAAACCAACACTCGATCCCACTGATGTCAACAACTACAGACCAGTATCCCTTCTTTCTTTTCTTTCCAAAACTATTGAGCGTGCCGTCTTTAGCCAACTCTCTTGCTATCTCTCTCAGAATGACCTTCTTGATCCAAACCAGTCAGGTTTCAGGACTGGTCATTCAACTGAGACTGCTCTTCTCTGTGTCACAGAGGCTCTCCGCACTGCTAAAGCTAACTCTCTCTCCTCTGCTCTTGTCCTTCTAGACCTGTCTGCTGCCTTTGATACTGTGAACCATCAGATCCTCCTCTCCACCCTCTCCGAGCTGGGCATCTCGGGCGCGGCTCACTCCTGGATTGCGTCCTACCTGACCGGTCGCTCCTACCAAGTGGCGTGGCGAGAAGCTGTCTCCGCACCACGTGCTCTCACCACTGGTGTCCCCCAGGGCTCAGTTCTAGGCCCTCTCCTTTTCTCCCTATACACCAAGTCACTTGGCTCTGTCATATCCTCACATGGCCTCTCCTATCATTGCTACGCTGACGATACACAACTAATCTTCTCCTTTCCCCCTTCTGATAACCAGGTGGCGAATCGCATCTCTGCATGTCTGGCAGACATATCAGTATGGATGACGGATCACCACCTCAAGCTGAACCCTGGCAAGACGGAGCTGCTCTTCCTCCCGCGGAAGGACTGCCCGTTCCATGATAATAATAATAAATAATAATATGATCTCGCCATCACGGTTGACAACTCCGCTGTGTCCTCCTCCCAGAGTGCGAAGAGCCTAGGCGTGACCCTGGACAACACCCTGTCGTTCTCCGCCAACATCAAGGCGGTGACCCGCTCCTGCAGGTTCATGCTCTACAACATTCGGAGAGTACGACCCTGCCTTTCACAGGAAGCGGCACAGGTCCTAATCCAGGCACTTGTCATCTCCCGTCTGGACTACTGCAACTCGCTGTTGGCTGGCCTCCCTGCCTGTGCCATTAAACCCCTACAACTCATTCAGAATGCCGCAGCCCGTCTGGTGTTCAACCTTCCCAAGTTCTCTCACGTCACCCCCCTCCTCCACACACTCCACTGGCTTCCAGTTGAAGCTCGCATCCGCTACAAGACCATGGTGCTTGCCTATGGAGCAGTGAGGGGAACGGCACCTCTGTACCTTCGGGCTCTGATCAGTCCCTACACCCAAACGAGGGCATTGCGTTCATCCACCTCTGGCCTGCTGGCTCCCCTTCCTCTGCGGAAGCATAGTTCCCGCTCAGCCCAGTCAAAACTGTTCGCTGCTCTGGCACCCCAATGGTGGAACAAGCTCCCTCACGACGCCAGGACAGCGGAGTCACTCACCACATTCCGGAGACATTTGAAACCCCACCTCTTTAAGGAATACCTGGGATAGGATAAAGTAATCCTTCTACCCCCCCCCCCCCCCCCCCCCAAAAAAAAAGTGTAAAGTGATTATCCCACTGGCTATAGGGTGAACGCACCAATTGGTGAGTCGCTCTGGATAAGAGCGTCTGCTAAATGACGTAAATGTGCCCTTGAGCAAGGCACTTTACCCTAATTGCTCCTGTAAGTCGCTCTGGATAAGAGCATCTGCTAAATGACTAAAATGTAAATGTAAACATGGGGTACTGTGTTCACGACATTGACATCAGCAAACCACACGCCACAGGACTGCTCTGAACCAAGTTATGAAGGCCATAGAGGATAATGGTGAAACTGGAGATGATCCGTAGAGAGTTCAGGACTGCTCTGAACCAAGTTATGGAGACCATAGAGGATAATGGTGGAACTGGAGATTATCCGTACAGAGTTCAGGACTGCTCTGAACCAAGTTATGGAGGCCATAGAGGATAATGGTGGAACTGGAGATGATCCGTACAGAGTTCAGGACTGCTCTGAACCAAGTTATGGAGGCCATAGAGGATAATGGTGGAACTGGAGATGATCTGTACAGAGTTCAGGACTGCTCTGAACCAAGTTATGGAGGCCATAGAGGATAATGGTGGAACTGGAGATGATCCGTACAGAGTTCAGGACTGCTCTGAACCAAGTTATGGAGGCCATAGAGGCCCGGCAGCCAAAGGAGTCAGAGTCCTTGGGGCAACTTGAAATGCTGCAAAACCCTGCAGAAACAAATGAGGAACTAAAGGATATCTGTGAAACACTTAAAGACTCCCACTATCGAAGGGAAATGGTAGGGATGGCCATTTAAAATCTATCTGTTTGTAAAAAATGGGAAATCTATATCAAGTATTTTGAAAGCAATTGACAAAAATAAGTTAGCTGTTTATCAACAGCCCCTTGAATGCGTCCAGATTTGAGAGAGAATTGCAACCTGCAATATTATTGAATCAAAATATCTTAATGTCAACGAAATGCAGTTGTCATATATGCCATATGCCTATTTAGTGTTTGGATTGATTTCCCAATTAACACTTAACTTATCTTAAGAAGAAACTATCAGCCCTCTGCCTGTTTACACAAGTTTTAGCCCATGATGTCACGCCCTGGCTCTGGGGACTCTTAAATGTTGAGCCAGGGTGTGGATTTTTCTATGTTTTTTGTTCTAGATCGTTTAGATCTATGTTGGCCAGGGTGGTTCCCAATCAGAGGCAGCTGTAGCTCGTTGTCTCTGATTGGGGACCATACTTAGGCAGCCTGTTGGCACCAGTTAGTTTGTGGGATCTTGATCCGTAAAGGTTTGGTGTATGTAACCTCAGGACTTCACGTATCGTTTCGTTTTGTTGTTTTGTTCGTGTGTTGTGTATCAATAAAGATGTACGCTTATCACGCTGCGCCTTGGTTCCACGAGTCATCAGTCAACGTGCGTGACAGAATATCCCACCTAAAGAGGAACAAGCAGCGTGTCCAGGAACAGACAGCCTGGACTTGGGAGGAGATCCTGGACGGGAAGGGATCCTGGACTTGGGAAGAGATTCAGGCCGGAATGGATCGCCGTCCTTGGGAGGAAACTGTGGAGGCACGCTACAGAGAGGAGCAGTGGCAACACAGAGGGTACCGGCCGAGGAGGAAGCCCGATAGACAGCCCCAAGAAAAATGTTTGGGGGGGCTAAAAGGGTGGTTGGCGGAGCCTAGAGTTAGAGCAGAGCCAACTCCCCGTACTCAGGCTAGGAAGCGTGAGACTGGGCAGGCTCCGTGTTATGCGGAGCCACGTACTGTGCCGCGAGTGTTCCGGCACAGTCCTGTACGTCCGGTGCTAGCACCACGCACGTGTCGTGCTAAGATGGGCATGCAGCCAGGACGGGGTGTGCCGGCTCAATGCTCGTGGCCTCCAGTACGCCTCCTCGGTCCCGTATATCCTGCGCCAGTGCCACGTGCTGTAGCGCCAGTACGAGTGCACAGCCCTGTACGTCCTGTGCTGATGCCTCACACATATTGTGTGGAAATAGGCATTCAGCCAGGACAGGTTGTGTCAGCTCTCCGCTCCAGACCTCCAGTCCGCCTCCACAGTCCGGCCCGGCCCGTTCCGGCTCCCCGCACCAAGCCAGTGGTGCGTGTTCCCAGTCCAGCCCGGCCTGTTCCTTCTCCCCGCACCAAGCCAGTGGTGCGTGTTCACAGTCCGGCCCGGCCCGTTCCGGCTCCCCGCACCAAGCCAGTGGTGCGTGTTCCCAGTCCAGCCCGGCCTGTTCCTGCTCCCCGCACCAAGCCAGTGGTGCGTGTTCCCAGCCCGGTCCGGCCTGTTCCTGTCCCTCGCACCAAGCCAGTGGTGCGTGTCGCCAGCCCGGTCCGGCCTGTTCCTGTCCCTCGCACCAAGCCAGTGGTGCGCGTCGCCAGCCCGGTCCGGCCTGTTCCTGTCCCTCGCACCAAGCCAGTGGTGCGCGTCGTCAGCCCGGTCCGGCCCGTTCCTGCTCCCCGCACCAAGCCAGTGGTGCGCGTCGCCAGCCCGGTCCGGCCCGTTCCTGCTCCCCGCACCAAGCCTGTGGTGCGCATTGTCAGCCCGGTCCGGCCCGTTCCTGCTCCCCGCACCAAGCCAGTGGTGCGCGTCGTCAGCCCGGTCCGGCCCGTTCCTGCTCCCCGCGCCAAGCCAGTGGTGCGTGTGTCCACTCCGGAGTCAGATCAATCCGCTCCACCGGGGTCCGGTCCAACTCCAGTCAGCGGATCCACTCCGGAGCCAGAGCAATCCGCTCCACCGGTGTCCAGTCCAGCTCCGGCCAGCGGCTCCAGTCCGGAGCCGGTAAGGTTTGGTCCACCGTCGTCGGGTCCAGCTCCAGTCAGCGGGACCAGACCAGGGGCGCAACGGGGAGGTGGAGAAAAGGTGGTAGTCACGCCCGGAGCCGGATCCGCCTCCGAGGCGGAATGCCCACCCGGCCCCTACCCTCTTGTGTTTGTGTGGCGGAGGAGAACTTGGTGAAAGTGTTGTCGTCAGATGAGACCAAAATCGAGCTCTTTGGCATCAACTCAACTCACCGTGTTTGGAGGAGGAGGAATGCTGCCTATGACCCCAAGAACACCATCCCCACCGTCAAACATGGAGGTGGAAACATTATGCTTTGGGGGTGTTTTTCTGCTAAGGGGACAGGACAACTTCACCGCATCAAAGGGACGATGGACGGGGCCATGTACCGTAAAATCTTGGGTGAGAACCTCCTTCCCTCAGCCAGGGCATTGAAAATGGGTCGTGGATGGGTATTCCAGCATGACAATGACCCAAAACACACGGCCAAGGCAACAAAGGAGTGGCTCAAGAAGAAGCACATTAAGGTCCTGGATTGGCCTAGCCAGTCTCCAGACCTTAATCCCATAGAAAATCTGTGGAGGGAGCTGAAGGTTCGAGTTGCCAAACGTCAGGCTCGAAACCTTAATGACTTGTAGAAGATCTGCAAAGAGGAGTGGAACAAAATCCCTCCTGAGATGTGTGCAAACCTGGTGGCCAACTACAAGAAACGTCTGACCTCTGTGATTGCCAACAAGGGTTTTGCCACCAAGTACTAAGTCATGTTTTGCAGAGGGGTCAAATACTTTCCCTCATTAAAATGCAAATCAATTTATAACATTTTTGACATGCGTTTTTCTGGATTTTTGTTGTTGTTGTTCTGTCTCTCACTGTTCAAATAAACCTACCATTAAAATTATAGACTTATCATGTCTTTGTCAGTGGGCAAATGTACAAAATCAGCAGGGGATCAAATACTTTTTTCCCTCACTGTATGTCAGCGGACACCACAGGTACGTAGAAGGAACGTTTCACAATAACGTTATCATGACTTATGTAGGGACTAAAATAACTTTGGTCACGTCCTGGAACGTAATTTTGTTAGCTGGGAAAACTCACTCTAGGAACGTATTCCAGTTTCTGCCTTCCAGCTGGAATGGAAACCTTTGCCAGTGGGTGTGCGTGTGGAAACTACCTGCTCCTCCCCTCTGAAGCATAGGTTACTGTATCCTACTGACAACGTTACAAGCATGATTCAGAAATTAGGGAGATATGTTTAATTTGAGAAGAATGAGGACATTCCATTTATTTTTTCAATGCTAGTTAAGGATACCACGTTTCACATTGGATTTATTAACGACAAAAAGGTAGGACCTGTTTTTACCATTAGCTCTGTTCCAACGTTAAACCAACTCTGTAGTTCTGATAAGCCGACAGTGAAGCAGACGGCCTGACCGATAAGCCGACAGAGAAGCAGACGGCCTGACTGATAAGCCGACAGAGAAGCAGACAGAGAAGCAGACTCTCCATGTAGGAGACTTTATGTAAAACGCATAGGGTGACAGAAAGACATGTTACACAGCATGATGTTAAAGTAGAAGCAGCCCATTCACTCAGACATAATAACCCCCTACCAATCATAAGAATAGAATACAATGTTTCACACACAAGTTATATGTGCCTATATGTTACAACATGTTGCTTCTCTTGTATTGTCAACATCAATTCCAAATTGTTTGGCTGTCAGCAGATACATGGTTATCAATACTACTAATATATATGAAGGGTGGATATTTTGATCGAGGTATTTCACATGGCCTTGATCCATGTCCTGCCTGGTACTCATGGCTTGTATTGTCACGCTACTTGCAGCAAAACTGTTGAGTCTTTTATTATTTTGCAGATCTTCAAGCAGTGGAGATGAGGATAATGGTGAAACTGGAGATGATCCGTACAGAGTTCAGGACTGCTCTGAACCAAGTTATGGAGGCCATAGAGGATAATGGTGGAACTGGAGATGATCCGTACAGAGTTCAGGACTGCTCTGAACCAAGTTATGGAGGCCATAGAGGATAATGGTGGAACTGGAGATGATCCGTACAGAGTTCAGTACTGCTCTGAACCAAGTTATGGAGGCCATAGAGGATAATGGTGGAACTGGAGATGATCCGTACAGAGTTCAGGACTGCTCTGAACCAAGTTATGGAGGCCATAGAGGATAATGGTGGAACTGGAGATGATCCGTACAGAGTTCAGGACTGCTCTGAACCAAGTTATGGAGGCCATAGAGGATAATGGCCTTTTTACTTCACTTTAATCCAGTCGGTCAATATAGCTAAATGATTGTGCTAGTAAAAAAGGAATGTAGTAGGGAGTCGACGTTAAACAGGCATTTTGATCATTTGTTTAAGGAAAATAATGACCAGTTTGTGTTATTTTGACTTCCAGGAGCGGGTCGAGGAAGAGACTGTGGATGGAGCAGCAGCACCTGAATAAACATAACATTGTTATTCACTTTTAGCTTTAAGCAGTTTTACAGTTCTTGATTGGAGTGCAGTGTTCATGTTTTTACTGACTTGTTATTTTGTGAGCTTATTGCTGTGATTTTGTTTACGAATCTATTGTGATACAGTCTATGTAAAAAATGTACTTTTTTTCTGGCATTTTGCATATTTCGTCAGTGGACACCTACCGACGGGACACTGTGTATATGTTCAGGGTAGATTAAATGACGTGTCTTAAGGGTCCTCCCGAGTGGCACAGTGGTCTAAGACACTGCATCGCAGCTGCATTGCTACAGATGCTGGTTCGATACCTGTCTGTGTCGCAGCCATTCACGACCGGGAGACCCATGAGGTGATGCACAATTGGCCCAGTGTCGTCCGGGTTAGGGGAGGGTTTGGCCAGCCGGAATGTCCTTGTCCCCATCACACTGTTACGTACGAAAGTTACGTTCCCAGTGGTTACCAGAAACTACATTTTATGGGGTTCTCAACGTACTTTCTGACGTTTAGCAACATTATGAGGTTGACTTAAAAATACACATATTTAACGGTTTAAAATTCCCCACATTTATATGTCCTGAAAAGACTTGGGACATAAGCGGACACCACAGCTACGTAGAAGGAACGTTTCACAATAACGTTATCATGACTTATGTAGGGACTAAAATAACTTTGGTGACATCCTGGAACGTAATTTTGTTAGCTGGGAAAGCTCACTCTAGAAACGTATTCCAGTTTCTGCCTGCCAGCTGGAATGGAAATATTTGCCAGTGGGTGTGCGTGTGGAAACTACCTGCTCCTCCCCTCTGAAGCATAGGTTACTGTATCCTACTGACAACGTTACAAGCATGATTCAGACATTAGGGAGATGTTTAATTTGAGAAGAATGGATGAACTTTTTCAATGCTAGTTAAGGATACTATAGTCACCACGTTTCACATTGGATTTATTAACAACAAATAGTTACGACCTGTTTTTAATTCTAGTGCTGCACTGCACAAACAAGGTTGTTAGCTAGCTAGCTAACATCTGCTCTGTTCCAACGTTAAACCAACTCTGAAGTTCAAAGACATTCAAAGTACCTCAATAGAAGCCGCTCCTCCGTAGGTATAATTCTGTGGGCCTAATTCAGATAATGCAGGTCATAACACGATGCCCAGCTCTTCAATGCAAGCTTTCTCTATCCTCTAACGAGCTCTCCACACCCGCAAAATGTTGCACCTTACACTGTGATTGGCAGCACAGTGTGCTCTGAATTATTTTCATATACAGATACTCTGTGGTGTGCTAGTGTATTTATTCTCCCACTTGGATGTCACTTCCACAAGCTTTAAATTGAGGGCCAGGTTGTCAGGATGGGTAATGTACAGTACACATTAATTACAAGTACTCCTAAAGATACACTTCATTTTAACTAGCTAAATCCTGTGTAACAACTAGTAATTACATTGTACTTGGCTAACATTACATGTACTATGCTTTGAAATAGTGTCTTATTCTTCATCTGGGATTTGGATTTGTAAAATGTATTATAAAATGTATTTAATATATGTCTGATCAGGCTCAGGTAGCATCAGGTTTGTATTTTCATGCTGATCAAAGCTCTAATCAAATCCAGACATTTATAAGCATTATAATGCTTTTGAATGACACTTCCGCTTTTGGCGGAAAATACCGGGTTACCCGGGAGAAGAGTGATTTATTCTCGGGATGGAACATTTGTAAAACACCGGGGAAATATTAAACCCTGATGCACATACCAGTTGATTCACAAGACACCAACTAAGTAACTTACATATACGGTATCTTCATTAGGCCTAATGGCATTTCATGTCCATGATAGGAAGTTTGTTGTAGTGACTCAGTAAGGCTAATTGTAAAAGTAACCCTCTAAAGTGCCATGTTTGTACAGTTTATTATGTGGAGGAAACATTTAGGCAGGCAGGACCATACACCAGGACCGCTCCGTAGGCCGCACTGTAGGCCTAGCTCTTACTGCAGTCCAGTGCCATGGACATCTTTGAAGTTTGGCCTCTAGTAATTTAGGACGGCAACTTTATGAAGGCCTCTTCACCGTGGTCTTATCGTACAAGGCTCTACAGACATGTAAAATAAAAACAGGCTATTTTTATTGTTCATATTATTTGCGTTGATGATGTATTGAAGTCAAGTGGTTCAACATTCAAATGTAGTTGGATGGACCACACAGGACTGCTTGGAAAACGTGACGGTCGGTGGAACACTTGCGCCACCAAGTGGACAATTGCTTCAGTTCCCTTGTGGCATCAACGCTACCAGAGATATGTGATATAAGATAAAATGTTATGTATATATTATTATCTCTAAATTGATTCCCCCACCCGTATTTCATATATTATTATTCCGATTTAGCTGTTAATCTGGATTTAATTTATAAACACTTTCTGTCATTTCCGATTGGAGGGCAGATGACCACGTGACTTACGAACCTACAAATGTGTTACTTTGTAACAGTCTAAAGTGGTTATTCCCAACGTTGATCAACTCCCAATCTATGCCAAGATTTTTTTAAAGCATTATCACTGTACCCTTTACACCCTGTATCCTGTGCATGTGACGAATAAACATTGATTTGATTAGATGATTAACGCACCATTCACATCAGCTATCATAGTCAATATAACAGTGACTGACTGACTTCACCATCACTTTCTAGCCATCATTGACATTTAGATGAAGACGGTCAAACGTGAAAATATAAAATACATCGTGATCCTAATGGAATATAACAAAGCAATTCTGTTGTCTTTGCCTGCTTTATCTTTACAATGACAGGGGGTGCACCGTTCCTGGAGGTACTGCAATACCAGGTCGATGCGTGGAGTGGACGGAGCAAGCCCCTATTCCATCTCCCTGTTCCAAAAATCAATTTAATATATGGTCCCCAGATAGGGGACGTATCAGATATTAAACTGATAAGAACAGATACTACACTTGATCTTAGCCAAAAGGCCGAGAAGCGATACCGCAATGCTGTCGGGAGGAAGGGGCCGTTCTCCGACACGTCAAATTCGAATATGGTTACACCAAAATGAGCTCGGTAAGCTTTCCGCCAAATATCAAAGATAATGCTTTTAGAAAATGGTGGCATAGATTGGGAGTTTATCAACGTTGGGAATAACCACTTTTGACTGTTACAAAGTAACAAATTGGTAGGTTCGGAAGTCACGTGTTCATCTGACCTCCAATCGGAAATGACAGAAAGTGTTTATAAATTAAATCCAGATTAACAGCTAAATCGGAATAATAATATATGAAATACGGGTGGGAGAATCAATTTAGAGATAATAATATTGACATATAACATTTGATCTTATATCACATATCTCTGGTAGCGTTGATGCCACAAGGGAGCTGAAGCAATTGTCCACTTGGTGGCGCAAGTGTTCCACCGACTGTCACGTTTTCCAAGCAGTCCTGTGTGGTCCATCCAACTACATTTGAATGTTATAATAATAATTATAATATGCCATTTAGCAGACGCTTTTAATGTTGAACCACTTGACTTCAATACATCATCAACGCAAATAATATGAACAATAAAAATAGCCTGTCTTTATTTTATATGTCTGTAGAGCCTTGTACGATAAGACCAGGGTGAATAGGCCTTCATAAAGTCCTACAGTGCGGCCTACGGAGCGGTCCTGGCGTATGGTCCTGGCTGCCTAAATGTTTCCTCCACATAATAAACTGTACAAACATGGCACTTTAGAGGGTTACTTTTACAATTAGCCTTACTGAGTCACTACAACAAACTTCCTATCATGGACATGAAATGCCATTAGGCCTAATGAAGATACCATATATGTAAGTTACTTAGTTGGTGTCTTGTGAATCAACTGGTATGCGCAATAGGATTTAATATTTCCCCTGTGTTTTACAAATGTTCCATCCCGAGAACAAATCACTTTTCTCCTGCTGTGTGAGACTGCTGTCTCCTGGCTATCAGCCCTGTCTCTGTGTTTGACCAAAACTGGCTCTCCTTCAGCGCCATGGAGTGCACAGGTATTACGGTTGCTGTCCTTTCAGCACCACAAGCCTTTCACATTTGATGTGACACTGTTGTTGTCTCTATTGGTGATAGTGTGATAGTGGTGCTGGCTACCATAAGCTGTGCAAACAGTGCATTATGTTCAAGTCAAATCAAATTGTATTGGTCACATATACATATTTAGCAGATGCTATTGCGGGTGTAGAGAAATGCTTGTGTTTCTAGCTCCAACAATGCAGTAGTATCTAACAATTCACAACAATACACACAATACACTCAAATCTAAAAGTAAAAGAATGGATTGTAGAAATATATAAATATTAGGATGAGCAACGTCGGAGTGGCATAAAATAAAATACAGTAGAATAGAATACAGTATATACATATGAGATGAGTAAAGTAAAAATATGTAAACATTATTAAAGTGACTAGTGTTTCATTATTAAAGTGGCCATTGATTCCAAGTCTATATATGTAGGGCAGTAGCCTCTAAGCTGCAGGGTTGCGTAACCGGGTGGAAGCCGGCTAGTGATGGCAGGTGAGTTACCGCCGCTCTGATATCCCAAAGTTATTTCCGGCTGTAATGTAATAACACAAAAAAAATACTGGCCAAATAATGTAAGAAATACTGCAAAGTTGCTTAGGAGCTAGAAGCAGAGCTGCCATATCTGTCGGCGCCATCTTCAAAATGCTATGTGTCATGTTGTGTCCATGCGGGTTCTGTCTGTGTGCGCGGCAGCCCGAAGCGCGGCCTGTTTGATTCATTCATAATGTCATCAAAAAGCATTGCTCCTCCTTCACTAGAACTAGAATGGGCCGACTACAGAATATATAATGTCTGGCGTATTAAAGTGATGCTATGTTTTCTGATCTTTTCATGTTTTTTTTTTTATTCAACTTATTGTTAGATTTTTGGTCCCTCTGAAGGCCTAGGTCCTATAGTCACGGTCTGTTTGTGACGTCAGTGTGTCATGTACTGGAAAAGGGTCTTTAACCACTTCCTCAAAATAGTCAGAAAACTCAAGAAATCTTTCATTAATGTTGATGTTTTTGCCGAGGAGATCTTAGTAGTGCAATTTTACATTTCACTAAGATGTTTGTTGCAGTATTTCCCAATGAAAAAATCTGCATGAAAACGACTCGTCTCTCATTTAAGGACAAATACTTTATTGAAGAATACCTACTGTTGACCAATAACCCCCTTCCCCTTCGGCTACAGACTTCGGCTTGATCGAGGAAAAAATGTTGTCTGCCAGAACAGCTGAAAAAACCCTTACCGTAAGTTCAAAACGAAAACAAAAAGTCATAATATATGCACAAACTCTTCCGAACTGTTTCGGCTGGGAAACATGCTGACGCCTTAAAGGATAACAAAAAGTCTGTCTTACAATGGTTTCAGTAGTCCTACATTGTCACAAGGTATAGATTATACCCCTATTTAGACCTGAAGTAGCAGACAGTCTAAATCCAGATTAGTGACAATATCGGAACGCTTAAACCATTTGTAATATAATTATTGTTGGTCCAGCATAAAGTTTGAGCTTTCCTTTCAACACCATGGAGTGAATCCTTACCACTGCTACACCTGGCTATCAGCCACCGGAGCTTAGTCTGGCAGCGAAAAAGTTTATTCAGCCTCATTTACTGCCTTAAAAAAACATAGCTGATATGGCTGACTTGCTTAAACAAATATGGTTTCTAATGACTCCTTGTGGATTTGTGTAATTCGATAAGAACCGCCAAGTCTGCCGAGTTAAATAAAGGTTCAATAATAATAAAATATGCACATAATAAAAAATGGACACTGTAAAACACATAGGGTGTTCACTCCTTAGACCTACCTTCCTTTCTGCGTCAGACTTCTGAATCTACTTCTGAAAGTACCATGCTTAGATTCATAATAACATCTCAGATTGAACTCTTCCCAAACAGCGACAGTTTCGTTGCAAACAAGACACACTGGTTTGATACTGGAGAAATATGATAAATATATTTGAATAGAACAGTTGGACTATTAATATAGACATTGGTGATTTTACCACTGTAATCAGATGGACGTTATTATGTTATGGTCATTGAATTGATTAGCCCACTAACCACGTGTTAAATGTGTAGTGTAGCTACACTGTGTAGGACTATGAATTGGGCAGCTATAGGCTATTTGTTAATAGGCTAATTATGTTCTGGCCCGCAGACTAGCTACAAGCTCAGCAACACATTGACTGGAGGCCAAACCTAGTTGCCAACCCCCCTATATTGTAAATTCAATCTGGCTTTACTTCCGGGCTGTTATGACAGATCTGGCCGTATCTTCTCTCTATGTTTCTAAAGAATACCATGGTACTACCATGTCAGGAAAATACCATGGTACTGGTGCAACTACCATGGTGTGTTCCTGACATGGTAGTACCATGAAATAAATACCATGGTACTATCATGTTCTTTTGGTCACTACAGTGGCATGTTCTTGGAACCATTCCTGGACAAGCCTTGTTGCATGGGGCATAATCCTGCTGAAAGAAATATGTTTGCAGATGGATAACTGCTGCCATGAAGGGATACACCTGATTGGCAATGATGTTTAGATATCCTGTAGCATTCAAAATGTTGCTCCACCTTCATCAAGGGGCCCAATGTGTGCCATGAAATCCCACCCCACACCACCACCACCAGCCTGCAATGCTGACACACGGCATGGATGCATGTACGTGGTTTCCTCCATACCCTAGTCCCCCCATCAGCGTGAAACAGCAGGAACTGGGATTCATTCAAATTCTCCAGTGTCCAGTGTTTTCATTCCTTAGCCCCTGCAACCACAGTTTCCTTTTTTTTGCTGAAAGCTAATGGTGATCCATAATGAATTGTCACGGATTCAGCCGAGGCTGCTCCTCCTCCTTGCTAAGGCAGGCTTCGGCGTTCGTCGTCCCCGGAGTACTAGCTGCTACCGATCTATGTTTCGGTGTTTGTCTTGTTTGGTCTGTATTGTTTCCACCTGTGTCCCATTAGTGTTGATTTTATTCCCTTTAAAACCCCCTGTCTCTCATTGGTTTGTTGTGTGTGATTGTTCTCCGTTAGGTCGGCAGTACTGTTGTATGCTAGTGTTGTCCCTCCCTGTTTGGAGGTTTTTGTTTTTGTACTTTCATTACGGTGTTTAGTAAAGTACGTCTGCCAGGAGCTCGGTGTCCTGCGCTTGACTTCGTTTTCCGCATACACGTCAAACCTGACATAAATAAACAAAAACTACATCATTAAGGATCATAGCTTTCACCTGGGTTCACCTGGTCAGTCTGTCATGGAAAGAGCAGGTGTCCTTAATGTTTTGTATACTGTGTATGTTGTGTCTACTAGCTAATTCCCACAGAAAACTCAGAGGGAAGCAGTATAACCCAGTCAACCAACAGACTCCATTGTGAGACACCTCAAAGAGGATATTCAACCCTAAGGGCAAATCCAAAGTAATCTCAATATCTTTACAGTCGAAGCTACCTAAGCACAGCAAAACTGACAAGGTGCACACTGATCAGTAAAGTAAAGAGATGCTAACATTCTACAACGTTCCATTTCCTCTGCACAGTTATCTCACAGTGAGAAACAATAGGATTACAATAGTGTTCTAAGCTTTCTTCATTTGATCCAATCCACTACCATTTCTTTTGTATACGTTGGTGTCTTTTTAAATTGCCCAATCTGTAGAATCTCATCTCACAGTCAGCGCGGTGTGTAACCGTTGGTGTATTTTTACGTTGCCCAATCATATTAAGAGCAGAAGGAAGGCTTCTCTCCTGTGTGTGTTCTCTGATTAACTATTAGCTCAGGTGATCTTGTGAAGCATTTTACACAGTCAGAGCAGGAGTAAGGCTTTTCTCCTGTATGTATAATAATAATAATATGCCATTTAGCAGACGCTTTTATCCAAAGCGACTTACAGTCATGCGTGCATACATTTTTACGTATGGGTGGTCCCGGGGATCGAACCCACTACCCTGGCGTTACAAGCGCCATGCTCTACCAACTGAGCTACAGGGGACCATGTATGTATAGGTTCATGTTGTTTTAAGGTGCCCAGTTGAGAGAAAGTTGCCCCACAGTCAGAGCAGGAGTAAGGCTTCTCTCCTGTGTGTATACGTTCATGTGTTTTTAAGTGGCCCAGTCGAGAGAAAATCTTTCCACAGTCAGAGCAGGAGTAAGGCTTCTCTCCTGTGTGTATACATTCATGTTGTTTTCTGGTGCCGAGTTGAGAGAAACTTGCCCCACATTCAGAGCAGGAGTAAGGCTTCTCTCCTGTGTGTATACGTTCATGTGTTTTTAAGTTGCCCAGTCGAGAGAAACTCTTCCCACAATCAGAGCAGGAGTAAGGCTTCTCTCCTGTGTGTGTTCTCTGATGAACTTTTAGGTCAGTTGATGTTGTGAAGCATTTTACACAGTCAGAGCAGGAGTAAGGCTTTTCTCCTGTATGTATACGTTCATGTGTTTTTAAGTTGCTCAGTCGAAAGAAACTCTTCCCACAATCAGAGCAGGAGTAAGGCTTCTCTCCTGTGTGTGTTCTCTGATGAACTTTTAGCTCAGTTGATGTTGTGAAGCATTTTACACAGTCAGAGCAGGAGTAAGGCTTTTCTCCTGTATGTATACGTTCATGTGTTTTTAAGTTGCCCAGTCGAAAGAAACTCTTCCCACAATCAGAGCAGGAGTAAGGCTTCTCTCCTGTGTGTGTTCTCTGATGAACTTTTAGATCAGTTGATGTTGTGAAGCATTTTACACAGTCAGAGCAGGAGTAAGGCTTCTCTCCTGTATGTATATGTTCATGTTGTTTTAAGGTGCCCAGTCGAGAGAAACTTGCCCCACAGTCAGAGCAGGAGTAAGGCTTCTCTCCTGTGTGTATCCGTTGGTGTGATTTTAAGCTGCCCATCTGAGAGAAACTTGTCCCACAGTCAGAGCAGGAGTAAGGCTTCTCTCCTGTGTGTATACGTTCATGTGTTTTGAAGTGGTCCAGTCGAGAGAAACTTGCCCCACAGTCAGAGCAGGAGTAAGGCTTCTCTCTTGTGTGCACTCTCTGATGAACTGTCAGAGCCTGTGATGTTGTGAAGCTCTTCCCACAGTCAGTGCAGGAATACAGATTCTCTCCTGTGTGTATTTTGCAGTGGTGAGACCTCTTAGCTCTGCGATCTTCCTGCTGTTGCTCTTTGGATGTAGAGAATGTCTCAATGTCACCTGTTAGAACAGCATTTAAAAAAGTCAATTGGTGTGATATGCACTGAGTGTACAAAACATTATGAACTCTTTCTATGACATAGACTGACCAGGTGACAGCTATGATCCATAAACATCCAAAACAAATCCAAAACAATTGCATTGATTTGTGAAAGCAATTTCTGAAATGGAACTGTTTATTTATTGTTTACGCTAATTATTCAAGGATTGCTTTGTTATTTTAAAACCATAAATGCTTCATTGCATTTCAATGACTTGCATGCTGTGTGATGACATGAACAAATGACTGATTGATACAGTAGCCTATATACAGTGTGTAAGAGTATTCCAAGATAAATATACAACACAGGGAATTAACGATCAATGGAAATCTGTTTAGTATCTATGTAGGGGTTCCAGTCCGGGACTCATAGCTACATGTGGCAAGTTAGCATTGGTCCAAATGGTCTATACATTTAGCCTGAAATGGGATACTTGGTATTTGGCCATTGGCCCAATGTTATTGCAAGGAATTCTAATTGGTCAACTACAGGCAAGGCTTGGGTATAAACTACATCCTGTCTCTTTGTTCAGTGAGAAAACACTGAGGACAGGGAAGAATAAACATCTACAATCTACTTTCCAGCATAACAATGATTGGTTCTTTTTTGAATAAATATATTTTTCTCCCCCTGATTTGCTTTGGGGTCTGTGTTATTGAAGAATAACATCAACTGCTAACAAGTGCATTCAGAAAGTATTCAGACCCCCTTGACTTTTCCACATTTTGTTACGTTGCAGCCTTTTTTTTTGTTTTTTGTTTTTAATCATCCTCAGCAATCTACACACCATACCCCATAATGACGAGGTGAAAACAGGTTAATAGAAAATGTTACTATTATGTTACAAATAAAACAGAACTACCCTATTTACAGTATTCAGACCCTTTGCTATGAGACTCAAAATTGAGCTCAGGTGCAACCTGTTTCCATTAATCATCCTTGAGATGTTTCTACAACTTGATTGGAGTCAATCTGTGGTAAATTCTATTGATTGGACATGATTTAGAAAGGCACACACCTGTTTATATAAGGTCCCACAGTTGACAGTGCATGTCAGAATAAAAACCAAGCCATGAGGTCGAAGGAGTTGTCTGTAGAGCCCCGAGACAGGATTGTGTCATGGCACAGATCTGGGGAAGGGTACCAAAAAACGTCTGCAGCATTGAAGGTCCCCAAGAACACATTGGCCTCCATCATTCTTAAATGGAAGAAGTTTGGAACTACCAAGACGCTTCCTGGCCGCCCGGCCAAACTGAGCAATCGGGGGAGAAGGGCCTTGGTCAGGGATGTGGCCAAGACCACGATGGTCACTCACAGAGCTCTAGCGATCCTCTGGAGATGGAAGAACCTTCCAGAAGGATAAACATCTCTGCAGCACTCCAGCAATCAGGCCTTTATGGTAGAGTGGCCAGATGGAAGCCACTCTTCAGTAAAAGGCACATGACTGCCCGCTTGGAGTTTGCCAAAAGGCACCTAAACACTCTCAGACCATGAGAAACAAGATTCTCTGGTTGGATGAAACCAAGATTGAACTCTTTGGCCTGAATGCCAAGCGCCCCGTGGGAGGAAACCTGGCACCATCCCTATGGTAAAACATGGTGATGGCAGCATCATGCTGTCGGGATGTTTTTCAGCGTCAGGGACTGGTAGACTAGTTAGGATCAAGGCAAAGATGAACTGAACATAGTACAGAGAGAGATCCTTGATCCTTGATCCAGTTGCGGAACTAGGGAGGAGCAAGGAATCCGGCTCGAGGTCATGTCAACAGATGAAGTGAGAAGAAACCTCTGGGAGGGGGGCCAGAGGGGCCCACCACAACGACCCTCCTACTACAGTCCTGTCTCACACACATACACTTTCACGCCCACGAAGGTTCTAGCATCAGGCCCCTCTGGCCCCCCTCCCAGAGGTTTCTTCTCACTTCATCTGTTGACATGACCTCGAGCCGGATTCCTTGCTCCTCCCTAGTTCCGCAACTGGCCTGCCTTATCAGGAACTGAAACTAGACTGTTGCCCTTTGCCTCCCTCCTTAGCAACAGAAGATTAATTCTGCACTTCCCTTGTCTCCCTCAGTACCTTTCCATACACCAAGTTCCTATCCATCCTTCATTGACCCCAACATATACAGTGCCTTCAGAAAGTAGTCAGACCCCTTGACCTAACGAGTGCATTGCAAACATTTTGTACAGCCAGGACTACACCAGTGAGAAGAACCAATTAAGTTCCTGACTAGCAACAGAGATGTATTGACCCCGTCTAGTAGGAGGTTATAAATATATATGTGCTTGTGTAATCATGCTTTGTCTTTGCAGCTGATTGAAACCTGTGGATGAATGAACTTGGTTTGAGGTTTTCCTAGATGTCCGTTTGAGTTTTTACTCTGTTTGTTCAGAACCTAACAGAAAGCTTCATAATGAAAAATTATCTAACGGGCGAAATTATGATCGCGATGTGCTTTATCTATTACCTAGCAAACAACTTGACTACAGGTATTTATTTAAAAAGTACTAATATTCAAAGGCCAAAAAACGTCACTGAGCAGAATGCTAACAAAATGCTAACTAGTACTAAGGAATCATCATAGAGAACGCTAACTAAATGCTAACGAGTGCATTGCAAACATTTTGTACAGTTTCTGACCTCAACAATACAAGTAACTCTAACACTTCTCACAGTTTGCTGCCCGCACAAAACTAATATTAGCCAGCAAGGGTCTTGATCCAGGAGGGGATTCTCTGCTGTTAGCAAGGGGATGCTTGATTGGAAGAAGCTAACCACTTAGCTAGATAGCTAACTAACTACTAAATTAGCAAACCAAATGGACAACTGCAGAGCATTTAGCACATTGTAGACTATTAACTTAATAGTTATTAGATATATAGCTGGCAAATATTTAGGTGTGAATTCCATACTGTAATTAGATCACCTGGCGTATGCTGCACAACCGAGAGTGACTCACCAGGCTCCGGTCTCTTCTCGTTGACTGGGGACTACCGTAAGCTACATAATAATGTGACGTAATGTTCTTTATCTCGTAACGTATTGCACAAGTTGACTGCAGGTATTTACTCAAAAAGTAGCTACAAATATTCAAATGAATCAAGAAAAACTTCAAGAAAACAGATTCAGCTGTATGGAAAACCCATCCAGTGGCTTTTTCCAAATTCCCTGGTATCCAGTATACCACCCAAGCCTAGTAACTACACAGACTCATTTCATAGAAGTTCTAATTACTGGCAGTTTGTCTACTTCACTTCTTTAGTCTACTCTCTGAGCACTCCAGATAGCCCAGTTAATAAAACACATGCTGGCAATACTGGTATTTGGGTATTTTATTAGGATCCCCATAAGCTGTTGCAAAAGCAGTAGCTACTCTTCCTGGGGTCCACACAAAACATGAAACATGACATAATACAGAACATTAATAGACAAGAACAGCTCAAGGACAGAACTACATAAAAACATTTTAAAAGGCACACGTAGCCTACATGTCAATACATACAAAAACGATCTAGGTCAAATGGGGGAGAGGCGTTGTGCCATGAGGTGTTGCTTTATCTGTTTTTGAAACCAGGTTTGCTGTTTATTTGAGCAATATGAGATGGAACGGAGTTCCATGCAATAACGGCTCTATATAATAGTGTATACTTTCTTGGATTTGGGGACTGTGAAAAGACCCCTGGTGGCATGTCTGGTGGGGTATGTGTGTGTGTCAGAGATATGTGTACAGCATGCATAGTATTTATATTAGCCCTCTGATTACAATGAAGAGCAGGACGTGCCGCTCTGTTCTGGGCCAGCTGCAGCTTCAATTGGTATTTTTATTCATTCCGTTTTATTTAAAATAAATCAGCTTTAATATTTCTGATAGATTGTAACTTCCATCAATGTAATTGTTTGCATCACTTCCAATCCCCCATATATATTTTTCACATATACATATATAATATATATATTTACCCCTAATTGGAGTAAACTAGTGAACAACAACGCTTAAGCCTCTACTTCCAGCTTATACATACTATATACATTTTATGGACACAGTCAATTTCACATAAGTTCTATTTGATTTGTTTTTACTCCTCAACCTCTCCGATCATTTTCATGATGTCTCTCCGGTTTGCTTCTATATGTCATATCTTTCAAACTGTGCTCTTTCACAAAAGTTCTTAACCTATATCCTATATACTTTTTAACTTACCTAGGTCTTTCCTTACAAAACTTGACCACACGACTGGACAATAATCAAGATAAGACAAATCTAGAACCTGCAGAACTTTCTTTTTGGAGTGTGGTGTCAAAAAAGCAGAGCATCTATTACGGACAGAACTCTCCCCATCTTTATAACCATTGAATCTATATGTTTTGACCATGACAGTTTACAATCTAAGTTAATGCCAAGTAATTTAGTCTCCTCAACTTGTTCAACAACCACACCATTCATTACCAGATTCAGCTGAGGTCTAGAACTTAGGAAATGATTTGTACCAAATACAGTGCTCTTAGTTTTAGATGTTCAGGGCCAGTTTATTACTGGCCACCCATTCCAAAACAGACTATACTGGTGTCATCCATGCAAGTCACAGTAGCATGAAATAACATTACCTTCTCATTGAAACAGTTCATCATGAAACAGTTCTACTGCAACTTTTCATGCACAGTGGGAAGTTGGAATGAACCTGCTCTTACCTTGAGAAACAGATTTCCCAATCTTCTCCTCCTCTTCTTCATCTTTAATGCTGACATTCAGCTCCAGTGTTTGACTGCAGTCTTCCAGCTTCACTGATGCCATCTCTGGTACCTGCGGTGCAAACTTGGCTCGACTGTCAATCAGGACCCAGTGACTGTAGGTTTGGACTCAGTGTGGAAGGAGAGAGGCAGGCTGGGTTTGTCCTCACTGTTGATGTTACAGGCCTCAGACTTAATCCTAGTCAGCCTGTAGTAATGAAGAGAAACAGACAATGTTGTGGAGAATTGTCCTTATCCTCAGTAAAAACAAAGTACTTCCAGAGTTTTTGTAGAATCAAGATAGACCTTTTTACACAAGCAATAGAGCCGAGCTGGTCTGCATAGCAACTATGTGGTCCTCTGTAGCTCAGCTGGTAGAGCACGGCGCTTGTAACGCCAAGGTAGTGGGTTCGATCCCCGGGACCACCCATACACAAAAATGTATGCACGCATGACTGTAAGTCGCTTTGGATAAAAGCGTCTGCTAAATGGCATATTATTATTATTATTAACTACTCTCCAACACTCAGTTGTCAGTTTTTATACAGTTTCATTTTTGCTCCTAGTACACACCTTTTTCTTAATCCATCCCTGGTTAGTTTACTCCATCATGGTTTCCAATCTTAACATCTTGACCATCCCACCCACTTGTTTATTCTTTAATAGTGGCACAATCTGACTTATCTTCCTTCTATTCAGTCTGTTTTTGGAAACAATGGTGGCGGGACCAAACCCTGTTATGCCACTTCCTGGCTCTGTTTTAACCCTTTAAGTGGTTCTTTCTCCATAGGTGTATACTGAGCCATTTCCTGTCTTTGTTTCAACTGAGCCATTTCCTTTTGCACCATACTTAGCTTGTTATGTTTTCTATCCTTGTGTGAGATAGTGGTTAACCGCGATTAACTGAAAAATCTCCAATACTTTAGGGCCTTTCCGGCCGTCTTTGTGGTTATATGCGGGGAGCATAAATTGTACAATTGAAAGCTAATAAATGCTTTTCCAAGATAGAACTCATGTATATTTATACTATAAGGCCAGAGGAGGTGTGGTATATGGTCAATATACCACGGCTAAGGGCTGTTAGGCATGATGCAACGCCTGAGTCGCCTTATTGCTATTATAAAACTGGTTACCAACATATGTAGAACAGTACAAATATTGCTTTTGTCATACTTGTGGTGTACTTGTGGATCGAATAACCCTGAACACACAATGTATATTTACTACAGTAAAATAATATACTGCACCAACTACATAAATATCTCATGGGGCCATTATCTTCTATGTGGACTTTAAACCAACATCAGAATGGAGGACGCCATTTTAACAGCTCGTAAGATTATACATTTTTACACAAAACCAATAACATGTCAAACGAACACAGAAATCTCAAATGGTTTATTTTATTAAGTTACTTTGACGAAATGATGTACATCCACTCAGACAAATCGCAAATCACTAGCTATGTGACTTGTAAAATAGTTTTTATCACGTTCTTTCACTCACTCGGTTTGACACAAAAATAACACATAATAACTTTACCAAATGGGAGAATACCTTGACGTATTTGTTAACTAGCACGTTATGACATGTTCTTTGAATATTACAAAGTTTAAACGTGATATTACATACCTGTAGTAATACATTTGAAACGTACACAAAGTTGTCGTCTTGACAACACAGGTCTGGCGCATTCTTTATTCTGAATAATGGGGCGCGCCAACCCGGAACTTCCTGTTCCCCCACTACCACAGTGCAACATCGACATCTATTGGACTGATGGACTAACTACCTCTTAATAATAATAATAATAATAATAATAATAATAATAATAATAATAATAATAATAATATGCCATTACAGACTTACAGTCATTACAGACATTTTTACGTACCTCTTCTTCTTCTTATCTAGTATAATGACGTACACAAAATTAAAATACATTTTAAAAAAGTCACAGTCCAATCCAGATCACATCCCTACACAGGTTCAGTGGCCTTGGAGGATGGAACATCTCCAGTCAGTATTCCCTGCAATCAGTGGAAACTCCTTAGAGGAGGAAGGGGAGGACCATCCTCCTCAGTGAATTTCATTAAAAATAAAAATAGTGAAACATTTAAAAAGTATCCTTTTAAGATAAAACTATAAAACTATATATTAATATGTCACCAAATAATTGATTAGAACACACTGTTTTGCAATGAAGGTCTACAGTAGCCTCAACAGCACTCTGTATGTTAGCATCATGGAGTAGCCGGAGGACAGCTAGCTTCCGTCCTCCTCTGGGTACATTGACTTCAATACAAAACCTAGGAGGCTCATGGTTCTCACCCCATTCCATAGATTTACACAGTAATTATGACAACTTCCGCAAGACATCCTCCTATCAGAGCTTTTGCAGCATGAACTGACATGTTGTCCACCAAATCAAAGGATCAAAGAATGAATCGAGTACTGAAAGCATAAGCTACAGCTAGCTAGCACTGCAGTGCATAAAATTTATTGAGTAGTTGACTCAAAGAGAGAGAAAGATAATAGTTGACCAGTTTTGAACAAATTAATTTATTCAAAAATGAAATAGGAGCAAAAGAGAGAGATATTTTGTCATTTTTTTCTGTTTCACTTACAGTTGAAGTTGGAAGTTTACATACACCTTAGCCAAATACATTTAAACTCAGTTTTTCACAATTCCTGACATTTAATCCTAGTAAAAATGCCCTGTTTTATGTCAGTTAGGATCACCACTTTATTTTAAGAATGTGAAATGTCAGAATAATAGTAGAGAGATTTATTTATTTCAGCTTTAATTTCTTTCATCACATTCCCAGTGGGTCAGAAGTTTACATACACTCATTTAGTATTTGGTAGCATTGCCTTTAAATTGTTTAACTTGGGTCAAACGTTTCGGGTAGCCTTCTACAAGCATCCCACAATAAGTCGGGTGAATTTTGGCCCATTCCTCCTGACAGAGTCAGGTTTATAGGCCTCCTTGCTCGCACACGCTTTTTCAGTTCTGCCCACACATTTTCTATAGGATTGAGGTCAGGGCTTTGTGATGGCCAAACCAATACCTTGACTTTGTTGTCCTTAAGCCATTTTGCCACAACTTTGGAAATATGCTTGGGATCATTGTCCATTTTGGAAGACCCATTTGCGACCAGCTTTAACTTCCTGAATGATGTCTTGAGATGTTGCTTCAATATATCCACATAATTTTCCTTCCTCATGATGCCATCTATTTTGTGAAGTGCACCAGTCCCTCCTGCAGCAAAGCACCCCCACAGCCTTTCAGGTTATGTCAATATAGGACTCGTTTTACTGTGGATATAGATACTTTTGTACCTGTTTCCTCCAGCATCTTCACAAGGTCCTTTGCTGTTGTTCTGGGATTGATTTGCACTTTTCGCACCAAAGTACGTTGATCTCTAGGAGACAGAACGCGTCTCTTTCCTAAGCGGTATGACGGCTGCGTGGTCCCACAGTGTTTATACTTGCGTACTATTGTTTGTACAGATGAACGTGGTACCTTCAAGCATTTGGAAATTGCTCCCAAGGATGAACCAGACTTGTGGAGGTCTACCATTTTTTTCTGAGATCTTGGCTGATTTATTTTGATTTTCCCATGATGTCAAGCAAAGAGGCACTACGTTTGAAGGTAGGCCTTGAAATACATCCACAGGTACACCTCCAATTGACTCAAATCATGTCAATTAGCCTATCAGAAGCTTCTAAAGCCATAACATCATTTTCTGGAATTTTCCAAGCTGTTTAAAGGCATAGTCAACTTAGTGTATGTAAACTTCTGACCCACTGGAATTGTGATACAGTGAATTATAAGTGAAATCTGTCTGTAAACAATTGTTGGAAAAATTACTTGTGTCATGCACAAAGTAGATGTCCTAACCGACTTGCCAAAACGATAGTTTGTTAACAACAAAGTTGTGGAGTGGTTGAAAAACAAGTTTTAATGACTCCAACCTAAGTGTATGTAAACTTCCAACTTCAACTGTACATCATTGGCTCTAACAAAAGGGTTGGATTGTTCAGCAACACGAGCAGTAAATGCTAACAGGGCTTTGGTGATGAAAGGTATGTCACGGAGGTGACTATGTATCTATTAGAAGCTGCCCTCATACGTTGCATTATATGCCCTGAACCTAATGAACCTGGTATGGGTTTCACCCAGACAAATACAGTGAGGGAAAAAGTATTTGATCCCCTGCTGATTTTGTACATTTGCCCACTGACAAAGACTTGATCAGTCTATAATTTTAATGGTAGGTTTATTTGAACAGTGAGAGACAGAATAACAATAAATTGATTTGCATTTTAATATGGGATATAAGTATTTGACCCCTCTGCAAAACATGATTTAGTACTTGGTGGCAAAACCCTTGTTGGCAATCACAGAGGTCAGACGTTTCTTATAGTTGGCCACCAGGTTTGCACACATCTCAGGAGGGATTTTGTCCCCCTCCTCTTTGCAGATATTCTCCAAGTCATTAAGGTTTTGAGCCGGACGTTTGGCAACTCAAACCTTCATCTCCCTCCACAAATTGTCTATGGGATTAAGGTCTGGAGACTGGCTAGGCCACTCCAGGACCTTAATGTGCTTCTTCTTGAGCCACTCCTTTGTTGCCTTGGCCGTGTGTTTTGGGTCACTGTCATGCTGGAATACCCATCCACGACCCATGTTCAATGCCCTGGCTGAGGGAAGGAGGTTCTCACCCAGGATTTGACGGTACATGGCCCCGTCCATCGTCCCTTTGATGTGGTGAAGTTGTCCTGTCCCCTTAGCAGAAAAACACCCCCAAAGCATAATGTTTGACAGTGGGGATGGTGTTCTTGGGGTCATAGGCAGCGTTCCTCCTCCTCCAAACACGGCGAGTTGAGTTGATGCCAAAGAGCTCCATTTTGGTCTCATCTGACCACAACCCTTTCACCCAGTTCTCCTCTGAATCATTCAGATGTTCAATGGCAAACTTCAGACGGACATGTATATGTTCTTTCTTGAGCAGGGGGACCTTGCGGGCGCTGCAGGATTTCAGTCCTTCACGGCGTAGTGTTTTACCAATTGTTTTCTTGGTGACTATGGTCCCAGCTGCCTTGAGATCATTGACAAGATCCTCCCGTTTAGTTCTGGGCTGATTCCTTACTGTTCTCATGATCATTGCAACTCCACGAGGTGAGATCTTGCATGGAGCCCCAGGCCGAGGGAGATCGACAGTTCTTTTTGTGTTTCTTCCATTTGCGAATAATCGCACCAACTGTTGTCACCTTCTCACCAAGCTGCTTGGCGATGGTCTTGTAGCCCATTCCAGCCTTGTGTAGGTCTACAATCTTGTCCCTGACATCCTTGGAGAGCTCTTTGGTCTTGGCCATGGTGGAGAGTTTGGAATCTGATTGATTGATTGCTTCTGTGGACAGGTGTCTTTTATACAGGTAACAAACTGAGATTAGGAGCACTCCCTTTAAGAGTGTGCTCCTAATCTCAGCTCATTACCTGTATAAAAGACACCTGGGAGCCAGAACTCTTTCTGATTGAGAGGGGGTCAAATACTTATTTCCCTCATTAAAATGCAGATCAATTTATAACATTTTTGACATGCGTTTTTCTGGATTTTTTTGTTTTTATTCTGTCTCTCACTGTTCAAATAAACATACCTTTAAAATTATAAACTGATCATTTCTTTGTTAGTGGGCAAACGTACAATATCAGCAGGGGATCAAATGCTTTTTTCCCTCACTGTATATGGTGTGCACCTCTTTTGCCCGCGGAAACTCTTCCCTCTGTTGATAAGGGGAGTAATTCATTGATGCATCACTGATTTGGACCTGGGAGTTGCTTGCACCTGTTCTTTATTTAAGGTGAATGCCAGAAGCAGCACGCTGTAAATACCTGAAGAAAATTCCTGGTGTGGTTGGTGCCCGGCATCTGTCCCGCTGGGAGAATGGAGAAAATAAGTAAGTCTGTCGGTAGTTTTTTGATAAAGAACAAATACCTACGCATGTGACACTTGGTTATGTAAGATACGCTGTAAGAGCTGTCATCCCCAAACCACTGCAATGTAAGAATTTGACTGTGTTTCAAGTGTGTGCAGACAGACAGAGTATACTGAAGAACAGTGTTTAGAAGGACGACGGGGTTGCAATTGTGGTGGGGATGATGATCCTGAGTTCCTGGAGTGCCCTGTAAGGGTGAAGGAGATTGAGGTGGCAAAGGATAGTTGTCAATCGAATCTCCTATTCGGAGGCGATTAAAATAATTGAGAAAACGAGTGATGCTAGGGAAGATATGGTAGTGGATACACCACAGCCTGTAGTAAATGTTTGCTGCCAGACAAAACATACCCTGTGGGTTAAAAATGTTTATTTGTTTTGCGTTCATTGCCACAGTTATAAACTGGACAGCACAAGTCTCAAAGACGTCTAAGGAACTGGACATGATTGTGGCTGCGGCAGAAACGTTTTTGGGACTGAAGACTTGCAAGGGGTCCCTTGAGCCTGTGTAGGGATCAGATCTGCCAAAATTCTCTACTGCTTTGTGCTACACTCGATAATGCACATTCACCATTCCCTAAGTGAAGTAGCCTACCCTTCTTTCCATCCGCACCACTATAGACTAACAACTGAGGCAAATTCCTTTCGATCGCATTCGACAAGTTATTGTGGATTATAGAGACTTTTCTGCCTGAACACTCACTCCCAGCTCACATCTGAACTATTTGAGTCACTAGTGTCCCTCCACTGGCTCTTACGACAGAGACCATTGAGAACCTGAACTTTCCTGAATAGACGTTGACCTTTGTTGATACCAGATAACATTACTTGAGCCACTGTCCCGTTTCTCCATTTATTTAGGTTGATATGACTGTATCAAGCCTTATTGATTTCCCCATTATTGTTTGTTTTTGCTTTGATATGATTATACTCCTTTCCTTAGTTCTTTTGTTGCTTCATTGTGATTTAGTTTCATCATTTTTGGAGAGGTATTGCAGTTTATTATACTTGGCCCTACGGCGCAATCGGACAATCTCTCTCTTTCACTGAGTACAACACAACCCAGGAGAGGCCTGCTGCAAACACTGGATTGGATCCCTCAGAGCGTGCCTGCCGTGGGTTGACCACTGACCGTTCCTCAAGGACTTTTAACATTTTTAATTTCTGGACTTGTCCAGTTGGGACTTTTAGTCATTAGTCAAAGCATTCACCTGGTCAGTCTGTCATGGAAAGAGCAGGTGTTCCTAATGTTTTGAGCATTCAGTGTATATTTTAGTTGACGCATGTGATGTCTGATATATTTGAATAAAAGTGTTATTCACCCTGGACATGAGACTTGATTTTTGAACTTTTGAGTCATCAATCAATCAATCAATTTTATTTTATATAGCCCTTCTTACATCAGCTAATATCTCGAAGTGCTGTACAGAAACCCAGCCTAAAACCCCAAACAGCTAGTAATGCAGGTGTAGAAGCACGGTGGCTAGGAAAAACTCCCTAGAAAGGCGAAAACCTAGGAAGAAACCTAGAGAGGAACCAGGCTATGAGGGGTGGCCAGTCCTCTTCTGGCTGTGCCGGGTGGAGATTATAACAGAACCATGCCAAGATGTTCAAAAATGTTCATAAGTGACAAGCATGGTCAAATAATAATCAGGAATAAATCTCAGTTGGCTTTTCATAGCCGATCATTAAGAGTTTAAAACAGCAGGTCTGGGACAGGTAGGGGTTCCATAACCGCAGGCAGAACAGTTTAAACTGGAATAGCAGCAAGGCCAGGCGGACTGGGGACAGCAAGGAGTCACCACGGCCGGTAGTCCCGACGTATGGTCCTAGGGCTCAGGTCTCTCAGTTGGCTTTTCATAGCCGATCATTAAGAGTTGAAAACAGCAGGTCTGGGACAGGTAGGGGTTTCGTAGCCGCAGGCAGAACAGTTGAAACTGGAATAGCAGCAAGGCCAGGCGGACTGGGGACAGCAAGGTGTCATCATGCCCGGTAGTCCTGACGTATGGTCCTAGGGCTCAGGTTCTCAGAGAGAAAGAGAGAACGAGAGAATTAGAGAGAGCATACTTAAATTCACACAGGACACTGGATAAGACAGGAGAAGTACTCCAGGTATAACCAACTAACCCCAGCCCCCCGACACACAAACTACTGCAGCATAAATACTGGAGGCTGAGACAGGAGCGGTCCGGAGACACTGTGGCCCCATCCGAAGAAACCCCCGGACAGGGCCAAACAGGAAGGATATAACCCCACCCACTCCGCCAAAGCACAGCCCCCGCACCACTAGAGGGATATCCCCAACCACCAACTTACAATCCTGAGACAAGGCCGAGTATAGCCCACAGAGGTCTCCACCACAGCACAAACCAAGGGGGGGCGCCAACCCAGACAGGAAGATCACGTCAGTAACTCAACCCACTCAAGTGACGCACCCCTCCCAGGGACGGCATGAAAGAGCACCAGCAAGCCAGTGACTCAGCCCCTGCAACAGGGTTAGAGGCAGAGAACCCCAGTGGAGAGGGGAACCGGCCCGGCAGAGACAGCAAGGGCTGTTCGTTGCTCCAGCCTTTCCGTTCACCTTCACACTCCTGGGCCAGACTACACTCAATCATATGACCTACTGAAGAGATAAGTCTTCAGTAAAGACTTAAAGGTTGAGACCGAGTCTGCGTCTCTCACATGGGTAGGCAGACTGTTCCATAAAAATGGAGATCTATAGGAGAAAGCCCTGCCTCCCGCTGTTTGCTTAGAAATTCTAGGGACAATTAGGAGGCCTGCGTCTTGTGACCGTAGCGTACGTATTGGTATGTACGGCAGGACCAACTCAGAAAGATATGTAGGAGCAAGCCCATGTAACGCTTTATAGGTTAACAGTAAAACCTTGAAATCAGCCCTTGCCTTAACAGGAAGCCAGTGTAGGGAAGCTAGCACTGGAGTAATATGATCAAATTTCTTGGTTCTAGTCAGGATTCTAGCAGCCGTATTTAGCACTAACTGAAGTTTATTTAGTGCTTTATCCGGGTAGCCGGAAAATAGAGCATTGCAGTAGTCTAACCTAGAAGTAACAAATGCATGGATTAATTTTTCTGCATCATTTTTGGACAGAAAATTTCTGATTTTTGCAATGTTACGTAGATGGAAAAAAGCTGTCCTTGAAACAGTCTTGATATGTTCGTCAAAAGAGAGATCAGGGTCAAGAGTAACGCCTAGGTCCTTCACAGTTTTATTTGAGACGACTTTACAACCATCAAGATGAATTGTCAGATTTAACAGAAGATCTCTTTGTTTCTTGGGACCTAGAACAAGCATCTCTGTTTTGTCCGAGTTTAAAAGTAAAAAGTTTTCAGCCATCCACTTCCTTATGTCTGAAACACAGGCTTCTAGCGAGGGCAATTTTGGGGCTTCACCATGCTTCATTGAAATGTACAGCTGTGTGTCATCCGCATAGCAGTGAAAGTTAACATTATGTTTTCGAATAACATCCCCAAGAGGTAAAATATATAGTGAAAACAATAGTGGTCCTAAAACGGAACCTTGAGGAACACCGAAATGTACAGTTGATTTGTCGGAGGACAGACCATTCACAGAGACAAACTGATATCTTTCCGACAGGTAGGATCTAAACCAGGCCAGAACTTGTCCGTGTAGACCAATTTGGGTTTCCAGTCTCTCCAAAAGAATGTGGTGATCGATGGTGTCAAAGGCAGCACTAAGGTCTAGTAGCACGAGGACAGATGCAGAGCCTCGGTCTGACGCCATTAAAAGGTCATTTACCACCTTCACAAGTGCAGTCTCAGTGCTATGATGGGGTCTAAAACCAGACTGAAGCATTTCGTATACATTGTTTGTCTTCAGAAAGGCAGTGAGTTGCTGCGCAACAGCTTTTTCTAAAATTTTTGAGAGGAATGGAAGATTCGATATAGGCCGATAGTTTTTTATATTTTCCGGGTCAAGGTTTGGCTTTTTCAAGAGAGGCTTTATCACTGCCACTTTTAGTGAGTTTGGTACACATCCGGTGGATAGAGAGCTGTTTATTATGTTCAACATAGGAGGGCCAAGCACAGGAAGCAGCTCCTTCAGCAGTTTAGTAGGAATAGGATCCAGTATGCAGCTTGAAGGTTTAGAGGCCATGATTATTTTCATCATTGTGTCAAGAGATATAGTACTAAAACACTTAAGTGTCTCTCCCGATCCCAGGCCCTCGCAGAGCTGTGCAGATCCAGGACAGCTAAGCCCTGGAGGAATACGCAGATTCAAAGAGGAGTCCGTAATTTGCTTTCTAATGGTCATGATCTTTTCCTCAAAGAAGTTCATGAATTTATCACTGCTGAAGTGAAAGCCATCCTCTCTTGGGGAATGCTGCTTTTTAGTTAGCTTTGCAACAGTATCAAAAAGAAATTTTGGATTGTTCTTATTTTCCTCGATTAAATTGGAAAAGTAGGATGATCGAGCAGCAGTGAGGGCTCTTCGGTACTGCACGGTACTGTCTTTCCAAGCTAGTCGGAAGACTTCCAGTTTGGTGTGGCGCCATTTCCGTTCCAATTTCCTGGAAGCTTGCTTCAAAGCTCGGGTATTTTCTGTATACCAGGGAGCTAGTTTCTTATGACAAATGTTTTTCGTTTTTAGGGGTGCAACTGCATCTAGGGTATTGCGCAAGGTTAAATTGAGTTCCTCAGTTAAGTGGTTAACTGATTTTTGTCCTCTGACGTCCTTGGGTAGGCAGAAGGAGTCTGGAAGGGCATCAATGAATTTTTGTGTTGTCTGAGAATTTATAGCACGACTTTTGATGCTCCTTGGTTGGGGTCTGAGCAGATTATTTGTTGCGATTACAAACGTAATAAAATGGTGGTCCGATAGTCCAGGATTTTGTGGAAAAACATTAAGATCTACAACATTTATTCCATGGGACAAAACTAGGTCCAGAGTATGACTGTGGCAGTGAGTAGGTCCAGAGACATGTTGGACAAAACCCACTGAGTCGATAATGGCTCCGAAATACTTTTGGAGTGGGTCTGTGGACTTCTCCATGTGAATATTAAAATCACCAAAAATTAGAATATGATCTGCTATGACTACAAGGTCTGATAGGAATTCAGGAAACTCAGAGAGGAACGCTGTATATGGCCCAGGAGGCCTGTAAACAGTAGCTATAAAAAGTGATTGAGTAGGCTGCATAGATTTCATGACTAGAAGCTCAAAAGATGAAAACGCCATATTTTTTTTTGTAAATTGAAATTTGCTATCGTAAATGTTAGCAACACCTCCGCCTTTGCGGGATGCACGGGGAATATGGTCACTAGTGTAACCAGGAGGTGAGGCCTCATTTAACACAGCAAATTCATCAGGCTTAAGCCATGTTTCAGTCAGGCCAATCACATCAAGATTATGATCAGTGATTAGTTCATTGACTATGACTGCCTTTGAAGTGAGGGATCTAACATTAAGTAACCCTATTTTGAGATGTGAGGTATCACAATCTCTTTCAATAATGGCAGGAATGGAGGAGGTCTTTATCCTAATAAGATTGCTAAGGCGAACACCGCCATGTTTAGTTTTGCCCAACCTAGGTCGAGGCACAGACACAGTCTCAATGGGTATGGCTGAGCTGACTACACTGACTGTGCTATTGGCAGACTCCACTAAGCTGGCAGGTTGGCTAACAGCCTGCTGCCTGGCCTGCACCCTATTTCACTGTGGGGCTAGAGGAGTTAGAGCCCTATCTATGTTGGTAGATAAGATGAGAGCACCCCTCCAGCTAGGATGGAGTCCGTCACTCCTCAGCAGGTCAGGCTTGGTCCTGTTTGTGGGTGAGTCCCAGAAAGAGGGCCAATTATCTACAAATTCTATCTTTTGGGAGGGGCAGAAAACAGTTTTCAACCAGCGATTGAGTGCTGAGACTCTGCTGTAGAGCTCGTCACTCCCCCTAACTGGGAGGGGGCCAGAGACAATTACTCGATGCCGACACATCTTTCTAGCTGATTTACACGCTGAAGCTATGTTGCACTTGGTGACCTCTGACTGTTTCATCCTAACATCGTTGGTGCCGACGTGGATAACAATATCTCTATACTCTCTACACTCGCCAGTTTTAGTTTTAGCCAGCACCATCTTTAGATTAGCCTTAACGTCGGTAGCCCTGCCCCCTGGTAAACAGTGTATGATCGCTGGGTGATTCGTTTTAAGTCTAATACTGCGGGTAATGGAGTCGCCAATGACTAGGGTTTTCAATTTGTCAGAGCTAATGGTGGGAGCCTTCGGCGTCTCAGACCCCGTAACGGGAGGAGTAGAGACAAGAGAAGACTCAGACTCAGACTCCGACTCGCTACATAATGGGGAAAACCGGTTGAAAGTTTCTGTCGGCTGAATGAGCGACACCGGTTGAGCATTCCGACAGTATTTCCCTCCAGAAGCCATGAGAAAGTTGTCCGGCTGCGGGGACTGTGCCGGGGGATTTATACTAACGTTACTATCTGTACTTACTGGCACAGACGCTGTTTCTTCCTTTCCTACTCTGAAATTGCCCTTGCCTAACGATTGCGTCTGAAGCTGGGCTTGTAGCACAGCTATTCTCGCCGTAAGGCGATCGTTCTCCTGTATATTATGAGAACAGCGACTGCAATTAGAAGACATCATGTTAATGTTACTACTTAGCTTCGGCTGTTGAAGATGTTGACGAACCATGTCCAGATAAAGCGTCCAGAGTGAAAAAGTTGAATGAGGGAAAAAAGTTGCGATGGAAAAAATAAAAATAAAATAACGTTGGCAGCAAAAACGCACAGGAAAATGACTCTTCTGTCTCGGGACACAGAGTTTGATTAAACGTTTATTAAAAGTAAAATGTGAATAGTTTGGCAGGTAGCCAAGTAGCAACAAACAGCACAGCATAAGCTATGTCTTGGTTGATAAAGTCTGCATGTTGTTTAAGTTACCATAGTAAAAATGTGAAGACCAACATGCTATGAAAAAGTTATTTTGCATTTAGTCATCCCCCAAATGTGACCATTGAAAGCCTTGACCGTTGCATCCTTCCTCAGGGAACGGCCTGCTGACAGCTGGCATCAGGGTGGCATGTTTTTTGATGTGCTGCTCTGGAGTTCCATGGCCAAGCAGACTCACTTGGGGACAGGGGGAAGAACACATTTTTATTCAAGTCTGAGAGACTTTTAGAGGGAGAGAGCATGAGTTCTGAAGTACAGTAAACCCAACCAGGGACCCTGAATTATCTGCTATATCACACAGACAGCACTACTGAAGGCCTTGATTATCTGCTATATCACACAGACAGCACTAGTGAAGACCTTGATTATCTGCTGTATCACACAGACAGCACTACTGAAGGCCTTGATTATCTGCTATATCACACAGACAGCACTAGTGAAGACCTTGATTATCTGCTATATCACACAGACAGCAGTAGTGAAGGCCTTGATTATCTGCTATATCACACAGACAGCACTAGTGAAGGCCTTGATTATCTGCTATATCACACAGACAGCAGTAGTGAAGACCTTGATTATCTGCTATATCACACAGACAGCACTAGTGAAGACCTTGATTATCTGCTATATCACACAGACAGCACTAGTGAAGACCTTGATTATCTGCTATATCACACAGACAGCACTAGTGAAGGCCTTGATTATCTTCTATATCACACAGACAGCACTAGTGAAGGCCTTGATTATCTGCTATATCCCACAGACAGCACTAGTGAAGACCTTGATTATCTGCTATATCACACAGACAGCACTAGTGAAGACCTTGATTATCTGCTATATCACACAGACAGCAGTAGTGAAGGCCTTGATTATCTGCTATATCACACAGACAGCAGTAGTGAAGGCCTTGATTATCTGCTATATCACACAGACAGCACTAGTGAAGGCCTTGATTATCTGCTATATCACACAGACAGCAGTAGTGAAGACCTTGATTATCTGCTATATCACACAGACAGCACTAGTGAAGACCTTGATTATCTGCTATATCACACAGACAGCACTAGTGAAGACCTTGATTATCTGCTATATCACACAGACAGCACTAGTGAAGGCCTTGATTATCTTCTATATCACACAGACAGCACTAGTGAAGGCCTTGATTATCTGCTATATCCCACAGACAGCACTAGTGAAGACCTTGATTATCTGCTATATCACACAGACAGCACTAGTGAAGACCTTGATTATCTGCTATATCACACAGACAGCACTAGTGAAGACCTTGATTATCTGCTATATCACACAGACAGCACTAGTGAAGACCTTGATTATCTGCTATATCACACAGACAGCAGTAGTGAAGACCTTGATTATCTGCTCTATCACACAGACAGCACTAGTGAAGACCTTGATTATCTGCTATATCACACAGACAGCACTAGTGAAGACCTTGATTATCTGCTATATCACACAGACAGCACTAGTGAAGACCTTGATTATCTGCTATATCACACAGACAGCACTAGTGAAGGCCTTGATTATCTTCTATATCACACAGACAGCACTAGTGAAGGCCTTGATTATCTGCTATATCCCACAGACAGCACTAGTGAAGACCTTGATTATCTGCTATATCACACAGACAGCACTAGTGAAGGCCTTGATTATCTGCTATATCACACAGACAGCAGTAGTGAAGACCTTGATTATCTGCTCTATCACACAGACAGCACTAGTGAAGACCTTGATTATCTGCTATATCACACAGACAGCACTAGTGAAGTTGCATCAGTATACTATTACAAATGGAGCCTACTTCTCTGTGCTCTGGAGAGATGGCAGGTAATTGGTCAGAAGGCTCTGGAGGTCCTTGGAATGTTCTGTCTCTAGCACCTGGAGAGGGATGGATAGAAGTACTGAGTGTGCTTGAAAGAAAGCAAGAGAGTTAACCTGTAATAAGTATTACATTGTTGATTATTGAGGACTATAAGGGGTCCTTTAAATCAGACGCAGCAACTCAATGTGAGGAGTGTTGGGGGAGTTCTATCTTCATGTCTGTAATGTCCCCTCTTACTGGGTCAGTTCGTTTTGCATGGCTCGGTGCCCCAGATTGGTGGAGATTTCACATAAGGACCAATGGAATGGTCTAAAATGTGCAAACTCCACCCACCCGGGGCACCGGGCCATGTTAAACAAACACGCCCACTCTCTCTGACCCCCAAGCCCTCACCTGTGACCTCCCATTGGCCCAGGGCCTCCTGTCTAACCCTATAATCACAGTTTCTCTGACAGGAAGTTACTCCAGTATTAAGGTTTATGGTGCATAGGGCTTCTCCACTCCTTATGAGATGACAAACCTGCATGGATTAGCAAAAGAAAACATAGCACCTGTATTTAGACAATTGTAGTCAGACAGCCACAGTTTACACAGGAGTGTCCAGGTTCCAGCACTCTACTAACACTTCACTCAACTATTGGGGTCTAAATGGAAGACCATGATTAGTTGAATGAGATGTTTGTGCTGGGCAGGAATAAAAACGTGCCCACAGTTCAGTCTCCTGGGACTAGGGTTGCAAAAATCCACCAACTTTCCCATAATCCCCAGGTTTTCCAGAAATCCTGTTTGAAGATTCCAGATTTACTGTTTATTCCCTCCTGATTCAGGAAACCTTCCAACCGAGAAAGTTACCAGATTTTTGCAACTACCTGGGACAGAAATCACCAACGTCTGTATTATAGAACGAGCTCCCTAAGGAACAATGAGATGACAATTCTGCATGATATAGACAATAACATGTGTGGATCTACATGTAATTGCCAAAATAAAGGAAACACCAACATAGTGTATTTTAATAGGGCGTTGAGCCACCATGAGGCAGAATAGTTTCAATGCACCTTGGCATAGATTCTACAAGTGTCTGAACTCTATTGGAGGGAAGCGACACCACTCTTCCTCAAGAAATTCCATCCTTTGGTGTTTTGTTGATGGTGGTGGAAAATGCTGTGTCAGGAGCCGCTCCAGAATCTCCCATAAGTGTTCAATTTGGTTGAGATCTGGTGACTGTGACGGCCATGGCATATGGTTTGTATAGTTTTCATCAAACGATTCAGGCACTCATGCCCTGTGGATGGGGGCATTGTCATCATATGGGGGCCAAAAAAATGGCCTGCCCAGCATTTTGTATGCATGACCCTAAGCATGATACAATGTTAATTGCTTAATTAACTCAGGAACCACACCTGTGTAGAAGCACCTGCTTTCAATATACTTCGTATCCCTCATTTACTCAAGTGTTTAAATAGTTTTGCCCCTTTTTCTCCCCAATTTCTTGATGTCCAATTGCGATCCAATTACGATCTTTTCTCATCGCTGCACCTCCCCAATGGGCTCGGGAGAGCGAAGGTGGAGTCATTCGTCCTCCGAAACATGACCTGCCAAACAGCTCTTCATAACGCCCATAACCCGGAAGCCAGCCATACCAATGTGTCGGAGGAAACACTGTTCAACTGACGACTGAAGTCAGCCTGCAGGCGCCCAGCCTGCCACAAGGAGTTGCAAGAGTGTGATGAGCCAAGTAAAGCTCCCCTGGGACAAACCCTACCCTAACCCGGATGTCGCTGGGCCAATTGTGCGCCGCCCTATGGGACTCCTGGTCACGGCTGGTTGTGACACAGCCTGGAATCGAACCCAAACACTAAAATGCACACATTTTACCTTTAAATGACACTGAAACAATTTTATCTGTCACACACTCAGTCACAACACACATGGCTGGCTGCAAAAGTGCATTGTGAGTGACGTCAGCAGCAGGCGCTCAGCTCGTGCACAGGCAGCAGCAGGCCAGCCAAGCAGCACAACAACCTGGAGAGAGCTGGAGAGAGATGCCTAGCGCACACATCATTATTTGAGTTAAATTGCTTGTTCAATAAGATAGCATATATACCTTGTTATTAGCTTGTACCTATAATTGTTGATCAGTTAGGTAGCATGTTAACTAACTACCAATACACTACTAGTTAATAAGAATATAAATCAAATGTAATTGTTCCATAATGTGTAATGTTTAATTGTTTAATAATTAAATGTGTTGTGTTTATAAATAAAAAAATCTGATCATATACATGTTATGTGTTTATATTACTTTTACAAATACAAATATGTGATAATAAACAAACAAATCTAAACGAACAAATGTCAAATCATAACTTTTAGCAACAAATCGACCTGCCTCTAGCAACTTCTCCTGAAAATGAGTTGGCAACACTGGTAGGGCCGTCCCAAGGATCCCGAAATGCACGGGCCGTTGCACAGTAGTAGTGGGGAAACAGGAAGTTCCGGCAGGCGCGCCCATCCCACGTTCTTCACAATAAAGAAAGCGCCAGAACTGTGCAGTCAAGAAGATAACCTTTGTGTCCGTTTCTATTTATTACTACAGGTATGTAATAGCACGTTTAAACTTTCTAATGTCGAAAGAACATGTCATACCATGCTAGGTAACACATCCGTTAATGTATTATCACGTTTGGTAAACGTTTGATGTTTTTTTTTTGTTTCAAACCGAGTGAGTGAAAGAACGTGATAAAAACTATTTTACAAGTCACATAGCTAGAGATTTTGGGTTTGTCTGAGTGGATGTGTGGTTACTAAAAGAAACACTTTTGCTGGTCCATGCTTGTGATGATAAGAATATCCGCCGACACTGTACTCTGTTTTCAAAGGTTTATTATAACAAAGAGTTTACAGCATCGAATTTTGACAGACTCCTGCAGATGTCTGGAAAACAGCCCGAGCCAATCTGATTAGCTATTCTTTCTATTCTATTGTTCAGACATGGTTTTATATCCTTTGTGACGTATTATGGTGTGATTCTAAAAAAACCAATCCCAGGCCATTACATATCCTCTTTTCCAGGAATTTAGTAATGCTTTCCAGATGTTTTCCAGCACAGTAGAGTACACCATTTTGCCACATCAGCAAAATCTTAGGGCCAAGTTCCCTCTATCACACTTTCCTGCAACAATCAGCATTTGTAGACTGTTTAAGATACTACATATTCCCCCCTTCGAGACTAATTAAGTCTCGAAAACAAAAAGAAATAGGATTATGACAAATAACAATTCTTGCTCTTGAGTAACTTTAACAATAAACCAAAATTAATGGAGATTAAACACATGTTTATATAGACACATTTTTGTATGTAGTGTAAATACATTATTATGGAGTGTAAATGAATTGTTATGGAGTGTAAATGAATTGTTATGGAGTGTAAATGAATTGTCATGGAGTGTAAGAGCGAAAAACCTGTCTGGCAGCTTTCATTCCAAATATCCATCAGTCAGTCAAGACAGGAAAATTCTCTCACGGCCCCTCTGCCCTAGGCGACCACCTAAGTACTCCAGATCAATTCACACATCTTCATGAATACATTCTAAGCTATGATGCAATTGAATACATATGAAAACCCCAGCAAACAAAATACAATCAAAATGTCCACATTCAGGCTGGTCGACCCATCGGACCCTCCTGTGGATTCTCTCTGTCCTTGCCTAGACCCCATATCCCTAAACTTCAACGAAATAAACAAAAACATCTGAGGTCCCCACATGTACCCAACACAGAAAACATAATTGTTCAAAAATTAATACAGAAAGAATATAACACTGGAATGTAGTCCACTACACTTCATCTCCTCCACAGTGTCGTCTTTCAATGCGACGTTGATGATGGAATGGGAACATTTCCACTCCTTCCTTGTTCCACTTCCTCCAGTCCATTCATATTGTCCATGTTTGAGTATTTGAGTCCCTCTACATATTCCCCCATATGCTTCTGGAAGAAAAGAAAATACCAAACAGTATCTTTTGCAAAACAACACATGCAAATTAAAATATCAATGTCAACTAAAATTGATATATAAAATTAGATATAAAATGAATGACATTCCATTTCCCCCCTTTGATTCATATCAAAACACTAAATATCACAATAATATGTAAAGACGTGAAAAATGATCGGATATTTAAAATGGATATCTATCCATCAATACTCCATCTAGCTCTACTTGTTTATCTCCATCCAGTTCAGTAACAGCTAACAACGGCATCTGAGTGTTGTCCCCAGGCATCACAACTCCAACCCATCTCAATATCATAGCCTTCGCAAAAGTCAACAACAGAGTACAAAAACAAAACATCACACACAGCGCTATAAGAGCTGCTACTAAAATCTGAACTATCACTGCTCCCACTGGGCCCAACTGATCTTGCAACCAAGCCTTCGCTGACCATCCAGCTCCTTCTGACTGACCAAACGCATCCCTTATACTCTTCAATGCATCTATAACACTAGTGATATTATCGGAACTATCGGGGATCAAAGTATAACAATCATCTCCCGTCAGATTCATAGCCACACATAAGCCACCTTGTTTGGCTAAAATATAGTCAAGAGCCATGTCATGTTTCAACAACGTCAGTCTGTGACTTCTCTGAGTATTTGACAGAAGATCAAACCCTCGTATTGTTTCATTTGCAAAACCCTGCAAAGTATAGGCAATATTATCAATGTGATCTGCCAAAAATGTTACACCATACCATGGAAAAAGTCCAAGTCCCCACTTCTCTCCTAGACTTATCCTCCAATGGTAGGACTCCAAACTATTAAATTGTGCCATTTCCCTTTTCACCCTATTTCCAGACCTAGAATCAGATTTAGCAGTGTCCGATGCCTTTCCCTTTTGGATAGTATAGACCTCATATGGAAGTTTCAACGTTGACATGTAACAACATCCTGTCCATCCATAGGGTAAGAATATATATGCTTTATCACCACAAACCCACCAAATATCTCGAAAATTCCCAATAGTCACATTTCCAGGCAAAAGCTGATCTTTTACCATCAAAGTCCTTCTATTCTTACTAGATGGAACATGAAAAGTTACTTTATATGTCTCACCACTAACCTTACGTTCATGCTTATCCAAAGTCATCATATACTCATCACAATCTGATATTCCCATAAACATACCTGGTCCATCATATGTTTTATTTGAACAAAAACAGCTTCTAGCCCTTATTGGTTTTACCTCCAATGCTTCAGGAATCGCTGTTAACTGATTTTCATTCTGATCTAACAAATTGACATAGGGTAATTCATTTAACCAAGAGCAATTAAACTTAGGCCTAAACAAATGTCTCGACAATGACATCATCATATCTGTTACTGATTGTTGCTGATACAACAACCATGATAAAGCATAAGATTGACACGCGGTTGATAGAGGTTGAGCCACTGTCTCTAAGATTGAACCCCACGTGCCTGGTGATGGAATTCTCAGCAGACATGGACCCTCAAGATTCCTCACTGATCTTACAGAATGAGTTAACTGCTGGAACCATAGATTCCTACCTGCCCATCCATCTTTAATTTGCAAAACAGAAGAGTCAAATCCATATGCTTTCCATTTAGTTTCTCTCTTCCCTAACGAGCGGTATTGATCAGATATATGTTCTTGTCTTCCATCAAAATCCAAGAACTCATCCTGTACCCCCGGGATAGTATTCTCCACTATTTCAGATGAATGTACATGATTCACTGCTACCATCTGTTCTCCTATTTCAACACTATCCTTACTACCATTTACAGCACTCTCCATCTGTATCACAGACTTCTGAGTCACGTTCACTACATCCTTTAGTTTCAGGAAAGTTGTTGTTGGTGTCTGTGTCACATTTCCGGGGCTTGTTATCGCTGTTGTAACATTCATTTCTTCCAAAGTTATTGTTAAAATAGTGGCTTTAGTTGATGTATTAACACTTTTGATTAGGTCCAGTGGCAAAGTTACAGATGTCTTCTGTATATTATTTTTTGTTGGAGTAGCTACTGTAGTATGCTGCTCCTGAACTCCTTTGGTAACTGTGGAAACTTCAACAGACTTTAAAGTTTCTATCATAAGCGTCACCTTACGGGTTACATAGCCTTCTAACCAGTAATTCTTAACCGGAACAAATTTGAATGCTGGCTCTAAATAAGTACAAGTATATTCTCCCTGATCTTCCCATGTAATATTACGCAAAATGAGTGAGCAATCACTCATAACCCTTTTCCATTTCATATCGTTGTACAAAATATACTTCCTTTGGCTAGGTGGCACAGCTTCTACTTCTAGTCCTGATAACAACAATTCTTCTCCATAATTATCTCTCCACGTGGGAGGAATATCACCACCCCCACTCCGTCTCTCACATCTACAAGGAAGATGAGCTGTACCACCCATCCTAGCCCTAATGACAATATTTTTGTCTAAAATTGGTGTTGGAACGAGTTTCTGAGGCGCCATTGTAATGAAATGTGATACATTTATAGCTTTAACAGCTGTCAATGTTGAAAGAGTTGAATTGCTTCTTACTGTTGTTGCATTAGGTTGGAGTGTTGATGTAATAGTTGTGGATACATCTATTTTCCCTATACCTTGGAGCTCTTTACTTATACTTCCCTCTATCACCACTAGTGTCACTACATTAACTCTTAGTCCCGACTCTAATCCCTCACTTTCAAACTGTGGATTATAAAAAATACATTTATAATCACCTTGATCCTCCTGCTGGGAATTGTACACATAGAGAGTACAATCACCCTCAATCTTCATTCTTCTCTTATCATTCAGCAACGCATACTTTCTCAATGCAACTGCTCCTAACAGATCTAAACTCCTGCCATGGTTGTCTTCCCACTGAACTCTAAATTTCCCTTCACCACTGTTCTCTCTCGTGCACTGGCATGGAAGCTGAGCTGACTTTCCTAGGGTTACTTCTACCCTAGTTTTCGTAACGTTTTGGTCTGACTTTTCTCCTAGCTGGTCTGGGCCTACTTTGTCTAACTGAATCATCAGCTTCTCCTGTAACAGAGTTGCCCTTGGTAATCTCCGTGGTTTCACAGTCCACTGAAGTATTCCCTGTTGTGTCTGGGACGTATTGAAAGTCAATGTCCCCAAATCTCTTTTCCTTCCCATCCATTGCAGAGTCATCTCTGGCATCATCAGAAGTGTACACATTATCATCAATGTTGTCCACAACATGAACAATTTCTCCTTCTGGGTGTTGACTCTGGATATTGTCAGGCATCTCTCCTTCCACCTGTTCTTCCCTATCGTCATCCTGCTCTCTTGAGCCTTCAACATCCTCTCTCTCTATGCGTGGCACCACTTCTCCAGGCGCTTTAACGCAATGTGACAAATGATACCACGTTGGAGATCCTTTAACCTGCACAGCTGTTCCAGTACTACGAACAACCTCAAATGGTCCCTCACGACGTTCGTTATACCACTTCCTTCTAAATACCTTCACGAACACCTTGTCCCCCGGTTGCACTGTACTCCTTTTTTGCTCATCAAGCTTCTCCTGCACCTCTTCTTTTCTTTGCCTGTCAGAAACATACGTGGACAGCTTTTTATGAAAATTGGCCATATATGTAACGTATGCTCTCATTTCATCTTCCAGGAGAGCCAAGCTTGGACCCTTTCCGCTTGTTCGCAAACAAGGCGTAGGCATCCTTCTTCCTGTGACCAGTTCATGGGGTGTCATACGTAGATCACGCAACTCACTTGAGCGACACACCATTAATGCTAAAGGAAGCGCCGCTATCCAGTTTAGACCCGTATGCTGGCAAATTTTGATAATGCGATTTTTCAAGACACCGTTCATTCTCTCACAAATCCCTTGACTTTGTGGGTGATAAACTGCTCCTAGACGTTGCTTAATTCCCAATTTTTGCAACGTCAATTTCACTGATTTATCCACAAATTCTTTCCCATTGTCTGAGGATATTCGGTCGGGAAATCCCCACCTGCTTATGACTTCTTTGCACAAGAACTTAGCAACCGACTGAGCATCTTTTCGCTTGGTTGGACAGGCCTCCGGCCATCGTGAAAATCTGTCAACAACCACCAACATGTACCTTTTCCCATCAACTGGTTTTATCATATCAACAAAGTCGATAACCAACTCACGCATAGGACCTCTCGGTGTAGGAATGTGGCCAGGAAGAACAGTCACACCCCTGCAAACATTGTTTTTCAGACAAATTGTGCACCTGCCTATGACATAGTCAACTTGTTCAAGCAAATATGGTGCCCAACAACCATACTCCTTTGTGATCTTTCTTTTAACCTCCCCCCTTGCAACATGAGCTAACCCATGTGCTTCCTGAATCATCAGACCTAATAGGTCTGGAGGCGCTACTATCAACCCCTCATGGTTTCTCCACAGACCAGTAGCATCTTTGACGGCACCTCGGTCAAGCCATAACTGTTTGTCGATCGTAGAAGCAGCTTCCTGCATCAAAATCACATCCTTAAGCGTAATTTTGTCTTCCATGTCCACTGCATGAGTGACCAGAAAAACTTTGCCCAATTTGTCCGCTCCTGTGACGGCTTTTGCAGCTTCATCAGCAGCTTTGTTCCCTTGTGTAACTTTCGACACATCTGTCCTATGAGCTGCACACTTAGCTATCGCTATCTCTGTAGGCTTCATCATAGCGTGTAACAGTTTCATTATTTGCGCATGATGTTGTATCGGAGAACCATCCGTTTTCTTAAACCCTCGACCTTTCCACACTGCTCCGAACAGATGACATACACTATGTGCATATGCTGAATCAGTGTATATCGTCACTCGCTTTCCTTCTGCTAACAAACATGCTTCTGTTAGCCCCACAAGTTCAGCAAGTTGTGCAGACGCAGGCTGTGGTATTACTTCAGCCTTCTCGACGACAAATCCAGTTCCTTGGGCTTTGACTACTGCATAGCCAGCGCACAACTTGTCTCCCACACGATAACAAGACCCATCAGTCCAATACTCCAGGTCTGCTTCACGTAATGGAAAGGCTTGCAAATCTGATCGAAGCCTTGAGTATTTCTCTGCTTCCTGGACACAATCATGTGGTTCACCATCCTCTGAAGTTGGCAAATTCTCGGCTGGATTCACCGTATCACACCTTACTAGGGTGACATCTTCCTGCTCTAAGAGCCTGTGATAGTCTCTGAGCCTAGGCATAGTCAATGTATATTTCCCAAAGTTCAGAAGATTTCTGAGACTATGATGGGTAAGAATTGTTACTGGGTAACCCATTGTAACGGATGATGCTTTGTTATACATTGAATATACTCCCACCATTGCTCTGTAGCACAGTGGTAGTCCTAGTTCTACTTCTGAATAGGCAGTAGAGTAGTAGGAAATAGGCTGAGGATTCGTCCCTGTGCCTGTCGGCTGACAAAGAACTGCACATGCATATTTACCTCCAGTAGAAGTAGACACATATAGCAAAAAATTCTTAGAGTAGTCTGGTAATGTGAGTGCAGGTGCCTCCTGCAACCTCTGTTTGATCGTTTCAAATGCCACAAGGCCTTCCTGTGTCCAGGAAAGATTGCTATGGAGTTGACCATTTCCAGTATCCTTTACCATAGCTCTCAAAGGTCCTGTCAAACTAGCATAGCTCTCAACCCAAGCTGAAGAATATCCAGCAATACCAAGAAATGTCATCATCTCTCTGACAGTTCTAGGCTTCGGAGCCTTACGAATAGCTTCCAATTGACTATCCGAAATGCTTCGATTTCCGTGCGTTATTGTCTGACCCAAATAGACAACCTTCTCCTGGCAATATTGCAACTTTTTCTGTGAAACCTTATGTCCCTTTTCTGCCAATACCTGTAGCAGTTTAATTGAGTCTCTATGACATGTTTCCTTATCCTGTGAGCAGATAATTATATCATCTACATACTGAATGACAGTGCTTTGCAATATCTGATCTATCCCTACCAAATCTTCCTTCAATACTTTATTGAAGATGTGCGGGCTGTGCCGAAAACCTTGTGGTAAACGATTGTACTCATAGAACTGTCCCTTATATGTGAACCCAAATAAACCCTGACTCTCTACACTAAGTGGAACACTAAAAAATGCACCACATAAGTCTAACACCGTAAAATGTGTCGCATCAGGAGGAATTTGGGCTAACAAAGTATGCGGGTCTGGCACTTCCGCTGGAAAGTCAGTTACTACCTCATTCACTGCTCTCAAGTCATGAACCACACGATAAGTTCCATCTGGTTTTTTCACAGGTAACAAAGGTGTGTTACTCTGAGGATTTTTTGTTGTCCTTAAAACAGTTGCTTTCGAAAGTCCTTCAATTTGTGGTTCGATCCCTTGGATTGCTTCATCTTTCAATGGATACTGATTCTTCCAAGGAGGTCTGGCTCCTGGTCGAAGTTCAACTTTCACCGGTTGGGCTGATTTCACAAGTCCAATATCGGTACTGTGTTGAGACCACAGAAATTCTGGAACTTGTTGCAACATCTCCTCTTTCATAGGGTCTGAATCCATCTTCACGCTGCAAATAGATTCGTGTGTTATCCGTACAGCTTGTGGCTCTCCTTGTCCTTGAGCCGAAATCATGATTTTGAGAAATCGATGATCTTCAGTCCTCCAGATCGCCAAATTCTCTTTCATCGGTATGAAAACAGCTTTCTCTGCTTCTGTCATCATTTCTCCTATTTGCTTCTGCTCATAGCCTTCAGAAACCAACAAGGTCACATGTGGCACACTCTTCTCAATCTCAAATTCTTTATCCAGATAATCGTCTGTGTTTATCTTCATAGCTGCTCCTTGTGGTCCTAAAATTATGCAACATGAGGTAAGTCGAACTTTCTTTGGTTGACGACTCAGCCATTCCTCTGAGTCTGATTGGGCAGCATTCTTGAAATACTTGAGCGTACAATGAGATGGATATTCCGGAAGCCTCGCATCTGGCATGTTTGTCACAATGAATTTCTCCCATATCTTAGCCTGCTTCAAAAAATCTTCACTGAGATTTCCAATCCAGAATACTGAAGAAGAATCCATCTCTGTCGTCATTGACAATTGGTAAACATTTTCCTTTGGCATCTCTACCAGACAGCCGTCTGGTGTACATTTTATTGTACAGTTCAATTTACACAATGCATCTCTTCCCAACAATGCAATAGGTGTATGTTCTGATACTAGTATGGGTATTGTAATTTTCTGATTTTTATAGCAGAGCTCAATTGGTTCCGTAAGAGGAATCAGCTGTTTCACTCCCTCAAATCCGATTGTCCTAATTAGTTGATTGGACATAGGGAGATGTGTAGCATCTTCAGGCCGAACACAGGTAAAAGCAGCTCCGCTATCCGCCATCACTTCCAATGGTCGTTTGTTTACTTTCACCTCAATTGTTGGATCTTTTTCCGGTCCTGATGCTACCAGCTGACACCCCCCTTTCGGATCTTCTGGGCACCTCTAGAATCCTTGCTCCGGGCCCCTATAAGGGTTCACCGGTCCTCCAGATGATCTTGACTGGCTCCTGTATCTTCCTCTGAAATTCCCTCTGGTGTTTCCTTCTGGCCCATTACACTCACGGGCAAAATGACCAACCTGTCCACAATTATAACACACTTCTGAAGATTGTTGGAAGTGTGGCTTGAATCTTCCTCCTCTTCCTCTTCCTGAACCTTCTCGTGCTCTTCCTCTCCAATTCTGTCTCTGTCCAGAAACTGGCTGTGGATATGAAACAACTGGTACCGCTATTGGTGTCTGGTACAATTGTGGTTGGAACTGGTTTGGTTGAAGCTGTGGCAGTGATTGTTGATTTGGTTTACCCTGGTTCTGCATAACCAGAGCTTGTTTTTTCTCCTTCTTATTCTCCACCAGTTGTATTTGATTGAGTTTTCTGAGAGTTTCTTGGTCCTGTTCTTTCTGGTTGTGTTCCTTTTTCCGGTACAGATCCACTTGATGGGCTATATGATCTGTATAGACGCCTTTTGTCATGCTTCCAAGTCCAACCACTTCTGCCAGTTTGCTCCTTACCGGTAAGGGCAGTCCCATCTGTAGTTTAGCTCTCAAGATTGACTGCTCAATTTGACTCACATCTGGATCATTTCCGGTAATATTTCTCCACACTTGATGAACTCTTGACACGTAGGCTCTCGGATTTTCTTGTTGTCCTAGTGGGTCAATCAGAATGTTGTCAGGATGCACATTTGTTGGAAACGTATCTTTCAGTGCTCTCCACAGCCGATTCCTGCTTGCAGCCAACAATTCAGGATCATTCACAGCAGTTCCCACGTATCTATGAAGTCCAGCTCTCTGAAAAATTTCTTCCATGCCTGGAATCCCAAGGAGATTAGCCAAAAGTCTCTTAATGTCTCCTATGGCAGACTGTGTTCCCACCGTAATTTCTTCCAACTTTGAAATCCAAGGATATGCTCCATCTTGAAGAGTAGGCAGCTTCTCAAGTATATCTGACATATCGGTATTCTGCAAAGGCTTATATTCTAGGTTTTGTCCTCGAATGATCACCGGCATAATTTTCTTACTAGTGCCATCTTTCCTTGGCCTCAATGTATATCTCTTCTCAGATTCTTGGGATTCTTTCCTCAGCAGCTTCTTCTCCTTTGTCTTCAGCTTCTTGAGTCGTTCTTCCAGTTCTTTTACTTCTTCTAAGTTATTGGCCTTATACAGGTATGATACGCATCGGTCTATATCTCTTTCTACTTCTTCTGTGTTAGTCATTGGAGGATAAAATCCTCTTGAATATGAAGCACCTTTAGTCTCCAAATCTTCATCGCTGTCTCCATCTTCATTTTCACCAGCACTCGAATCACTTGTATTCTTCTTCTTCCAACTTCCATCACCCCTTCTTTCCGCTCTGGCCAACCTCTGTCTGATGACAGGGTCATATCCACCCATGATCTCTTCTGAATCACTCTGATCATCCTCATCATCATCATCATCATCATCAAGTTCCATCCTCCTTGACCTCACTCTACCCTTAGTCTCCAGACATCTCGTTGTCTTCCTGCCTTTGGAGTTTGGATTCATCTTTATGGTCGTTTCTGCTTGTCCTCTCTCTATTATTCGTTCATCCTCATCTCTGATGCAATAATCACCTTCCTGAATGATCACTGGAAGCTGAGGATAAACGTCCTTAAACTTGGCTTCTTTCTCATAAGGTGGGGGTGTTTTTGCTGAATCCATATATGAGAAAGGTGTATTGACTTCTGCAATCAGTTTTTCTGTCACCTTTACCTCTTTTGCCATTTTCTCTGCACCTCTGTCTCTCTTATCTTTTGTGTCTTTTATCAGTTTTTGTCCTTCATTTTCAAAAAGCTTAAGAACACCCAGCTCTCTTTGTCTTTTTTCTTTACGAAGTTTTCCTTTCTTCCCCTTCTTTTGATCTGTCTTATACGTGGATACAAGCACTTGCATTATCTTGATGACGTCTGGATTAAGCGTGCCTTCCAATGGCCATGGTTGTTCAATGTCAGGCCAACGTTTATTCCATTTTTCAGATAATTTTGCTATACCATTAACTAGAGGATTACTATTCTGTACTACATGAAGAGGAGTAATTGCTTTTGTAGTTTTGGTGTCCTTTTTCCCCATTGTAATGACTATGTTATGTGTTTCCCTCTAGTTTCCCCCTTTTTTTTTTTTTTTTTTTTTTTTTTATTAAAAAATAATTAATCAATTAATCCAATCAATCAATTAACCAATTCAAATCAATACATCAATCAACCAATTCAATCAATCAATCAATCAATAAATTCAACCAAACAATTAATCAAAACAATCAATGAATTACTAATCAATCAAATCAATCAATGAATTACTAATCAATCAATCAATCAATTAATGAAATCAATCAATCAATAAATTAATGAAATCAATCAACCAATCAACCAATCAAATCAATCAATCAAATCAATCAACTAATCAATCAAATCAATCAATGAATTACTAATCAATCAAATCAATCAATTACTAATGAAATCAATCAATCAATTAATCAAATCAATCAACCAATCAACCAATCAAATCAATCAATCAAATCAATCAACGAATTACAAATCAATCAATCAATCCGATCCATCAACAAATTTAGCCAATCAATCAATCTGATCAATTAAACAAGCAATCAATAAATTAACCAAATCAATCAATCAATCAATCCAATCAATCAATCAATTATTAATCAAATCAATCAATGAATTACTAATCAATCAAATCAATCAATGAATTACCAATCAATCAATCAATCAATTACTAATCAAATCAATCAATCAATCAATAAATTAATCAATCAATCAACTAACCTAATCAAATCAATCAATCAACTAAGTAATCCAATCAAGTCAATCAATCAACAAATCAAATCAATAAATCAATCAACTAACTTAATCAAATCAATCAATCAACTAAGTAATCCAATCAAGTCAATCAATCAATCAATCACTAATCAAATCAATCAATCAATTAACTAATCCAATCAAGTCAATCAATCAATCACTAATCAAATCAATCAATCAACTAATCAATCAATCAATCAACTAATCAATCAAATCAATCAATCCAACCAATCAACTAATCAATTACTAATCAAATGAATCAATCAAATAATCAATTACTAATTATTCTGTGAATTTTATTTTACCAAATTATTGATTAGTGGCAGTCTTACCACATCCGATGAGGAAGAGTAAAGGAAAGTAGTCAACTCCAGAGCAATTAAAAATAAAAGACCTTTACCAACTCACAACCCAATTGCTTAATAAGCACCTAATTACCTTAATTTTACAGAATAATGTTAATGCTGGATTTCCAAGACAACTCTAATCAATACAAGTCATTCACGGAAACTGTAATGTGCAATTATCAATTACATAAATTCATCAGTCTGTTGCCAAGCTCTTGCGAAATGGTCACAATATGAAACATTCTATGTAAATACAATGTATCAATTATATCCTGTAAGGGAAAGTAGATTTGTGAATAATAACAGCACTGGCCTTGATTTGGACTGGGTTGCCGTCTCTGATGTCAGTTGATGTCAGCCCCTCCTCTCTCTCTCTCTCTCTCTGTCTCCTCCTTCTCGTCTCTCGTATGACAGAAGGACAAAAGGACAAGCAAGAATTTAGTTCATCATTATTTATATATATATATATATATATATATATATATATATATATATATATATATATATTCTTTTCACATTCAAGCTAAGAAATAAGCAAACAGCTTAACTCAGGAATATTATAAATAGCTCAATAACATTGTATTTTATTCATTTATTTTATTATTATTATTTTAAATCCGTCAATATATCTCTCATTCACCAACTCAACCGATTATCAACCAAACAGTTTTACCGTCAAGCAATAGTTAATTCAAAAGAAGATTTCACTTGTGTGCAAAATTCCCCCTCCCGTTTTCTTTTTTGGCTGCACTGAAGTGGACTCTCCCAATCAGTTCAGTGCAGGGGAGTGGCTAAAGTCATAAATCCTACGCGTGCGCAGTTCAGTCACCAATGTGATTTCAGAGTGTAAGGACCTATAAACAGACCCGCTGTTGCTCCGGTCTCTCCTCCCATAGACAATAACAAGACTCTACAGAACACACAAACAAACACGAAACACACAGAACACAAATCCCACTTCCAAGTTATGTTATCTTCCACTTATCCTAGTTTGCAGATTGATAGTTATGCTGTTATCAATTACAAAACATCTCTATACACTTTTAAAAAGTCCTCCCTGTAGGGTCATGCTATTCTAATAGTTAATGAACATTCTCCTTCTATAGAGAATCATAAGGTTTGACCTTAACTAACATATTTCCTTACAAAAGAGTAAAGCTCCTGTAGTCAGTGCCTTAGTCGACACACATCTGGAAGTAATCAGAGACCTCTCCACGTACACACATGTAGCAGCATTCTCTCTGTCTCACACACACACATACACAGAGACATACAGGATCCATTTATACAGAGCAAGCTTGCTTATCGCCGTTCCTATTTCTTTTATATTCCTTTTGCTAAATTTCTGCTACCTTAAGTTGCCGACATTAAATGAGAGGTCACATTGGACATACAATCCGTCAACCATATTCCAAGAGGTAACATACAATTTAATATATGTCGTACAAACTCACTGTTCCCAGAACAGACCCGAGAGTCAATCTAACAACTCTCCCAGGATTTATGGCCATCATATGGATGCCTTGGTGTCAAGGGCTTGCTTAAATTAACGGCGCCCTAAAAGTATACTGTTAACTCATTTCAAACGTTATCCTCTAAGCCTTTCCTTGGACACTCCTTGCACTTTTATTCAAGCCAAAACATCGGTGTCCTGTCGGTGTGTCCTACAGACACTCAAACTAATTTAGAAAATTTAGAACGGAATTCCTATCACACAGCAAAAAGAACCAGCAAAATGCACGCATAAGTAATTTAACGGTACATCTTGAACGCACACACTCTGGACTCACAAAACGACCAACGCCCAATGATTTAGTGATAAAAAGCTCACCTTTTTTGTTTTTTGCCGGCTTCTTTGAGCGGTAGTCACTTTGTAGCCCAGGAGTGGAATGCAAAGAAAAGACGTAACACGCCCCAAAAATAATAAAAATAAAATAAAACTACCTCGTCGCCATTAAATGTGGTAAACAAGACCGAGCTTTTGCTGGTAATGCTGTAGTGATAAGAAGATCCGTCGACACTGTACTCTGTTTTCAAAGGTTTATTATAACAAAGGTTCCAGCATCAGAATTTGACAGATTCTGCAGATATCTGTGAGACAGCACAGCCAATCAGTAATTTGCTATTCTCCCCTTCTATTGTTCAAGACATGATTTTATATAATTTATGACGTAATATGGTGTGATCCTAAAAACCAATCCCTGGTCTTTTCTACCTTACTCCCCATATCATCTTTCCATAAGTAATGATTTCCAGATGTTTCCAGCACTGTAGAATAGAGTTACATCATTTTGCCACATCAGCAAAATCTTAGGGCCAAGTTCCCTCTATCACACTTTCTGCAACAATCAGCATATTGTAAACTTTAAGACACTACACAGGCAATGTTCCCTCTAAACTGCGCAGCCACGCACTTCCTCCAGGACTGCAGAGAAGAAGAAATGCCAGGCCGCGCAGAGACGCAAGAGATTGAATTTAACTGAGTTCGGCCCATTATTTTGCACTATATAGATCAATGTGCTTTCTGTGATCGAATCGATATTATATCAGCCCCTTTTCAATGGAACAAACCAAAACATATATAACTTTGCAAGATTGAGTCTGTGATTTTGTTGTAGGCAGAGCCAGTCCGAACCGAGTAGAATTATATTGGCGGGATTAGGCCACTAACTGTCTTTCAATCACCCGCGAGTGAATGCGCAGTTCAGATCAGACCGCAGAGCCGCGCGTCTGCACATTTGTTGATATTCTTTGCTAGTTAGCGAGTTATTAGCCCAGTTATACATAAGTATAGGTCAGCAATGGGGAATTACTGCTTCCTACAAGAGAACAAAACGTGTAGGCTACATTTCAAGCTGTCTTTGAAAAGCCAGTCAGATAAAAAGCTTATGTCTTAATTAAAGAGGCAGTGTTGTATTTTGAGACAGAGTTGAATATGCAGATAAGCCAATGAGCAGAGGGGTAGCCTACATTGTCTAATTCTCTGTATGGTAATAATAATTAATATTATTTTGTAAAGTGGTTTCTTGCATCATACAACACAATACAATTTACAGTCACCTATTTGGCAGATGGTGTTACAAACCAAGTTTTTAAAAAATCAAGAATTCATGTCAAGCCCTTCATAATGTAAAAACGTGTTTTAAAGTATCCTGCAATGTAGGCCTGCATTGAACACCACATATAGGCTACTGTAGGCTATATCATAGAAATAAAAAGCTATCTAAAACTGTGAGTACAGCCTTAGTGTTCACTGGAAACGCGCGCGGGAAGTTGCGCAAAAGTCTCACAGCCTTCAAGTTTCCGCTCATAAGACCTACAATTTGCTCAGTTCCCCAAAAAACTATTTTATAGAAATAAATCCTGCTTCACTTTGGAAAGTAGAAGGAAGATTGTTCAAGCAACGCTTCTCCCAGTGCTTGATTATGGTGATGTAATCTACATCCATACGGCAGCCTCTGTTTTAAAACCTTTAGCACTGTGTTTTATCACTGGGGACATTTTCATATGAAAGTTACATTAAAAAATGCAATATAAATACAAAATATGCCTTTTGAACACAGCAACCAAATGTTGTTTTTTTTTACTAGAAACCAATTTCTCGTCTATATTATTTATCTAGTCAAAACCTCCTGAGTGGCGCAGTGGTCTAAGGCACTGCATCGCAGTGCTAACTGTGCCACTAGAGATCCTGGTTCGAATCCAGGCTCTATCGCTGCCGGCCGCGACCGGGAGACTCATGGGCGGCGCACAATTGGCCCAGCGTCGTCCAGGGTAGGGGAGGGAATGGCCGGCAGGGATGTAGCTCAGTTGATAGAGCATGGTGTTTGCAACGCCAGGGTTGTGGGTTCGATTCCCATGGGGGGCCAGTGTAAAAATATATATATATATATGTATTCACTAACTGTAAGTCGCTCTGGAAAAGAGCGTCTGCTAAATGACTAAAATGTAAATGTGAAACATGTCTCTACACATCACCATTGGGACAATCCAATTTCCTAGTCCCCATTATTTTCTATAATGCATATGAATAGATTTTTTCAGTATAAAGGACTTAGACAGGTTTTCTTCTTAGGTAACAATTAAATAAAACAACAAATATATTATTGGTATTTTTTTTCCATTTTTAAGTGTTTCCACTTACTATTGGGGAGTGGAATTAGAGAGGAAGCTTGTGTTACCTTTCTCACACCACTACAGTATTCATTTCAACAGACCCTTTTCATCCCCCAATGTTAGAGTTCAATATATGCCCAGGACTATATTGAGGTTCAGGCTGTTGTAATGTACCATTGATTATGCAAATAGTATTGTAGAACTCTGGTATTGATGGTCCATTTGAGGGTGATTCATTGATATGAATATTCAGAGTGAAAGAGCTGAGAATTCATGTGATGGCCCACATCTAACACAATATTTCCACAGCATTTTAGGCAGCAATTGTTCAAATCTGTCCAGAGTTTACAAATGAACAGTTAGTACAAACACAGCCTGCCTCTCTCCTTCCACACTGAGTCCAAACCTACAGTCACTGGGTCCTGATTGTGACAGTGGAGTCCAGTTTACTGCAGGATCCAGAGATGGCATCAGTGAAGCTGGAAGACTGCAGTCAAACACTGGAGCTGAATGTCAAAGATGAAGAAGAGGAGGAGAAGGAAATATGTTTCTCATGGTAAGAGCAGGTTCTTTAGTGATCATATGTACAGTACACCTCACCTGCTACTCATGAAAATATTTCAATTTATGTATTAATTAAGTCTACTAAAATGTTTATCTGACACCATAAAGACGATTAAAATATGCAAGCAAGCATTAGGCAATGAGTTGATGTTGACTAGCAAGAATTGGTCTGATAGTGGAAAACTAAAGGTAAATAGATTTAATGACATTGTAAAATTAACGATTCACTTTAAAAAAAAAAAATCAGAGGATCTAGGGTTATGTGCCTTGCTCAAGGGCACATTGACATATTTTTCACCTAGTCTGCTCGGGGATTCGAACCAGCAACCTTTCAGTTACCTTCTGCCCAAGGTGTGAAGCCTAAGTTACAAATCAATACTGACATTAACGAAACATTAAGTATCTAAACATGATCAGACAGGAAGAGAAAGACAAAGAATCCATAGCTTGTGTCATGGCCCACAGCTCATGGGAGAGGGGTAGAGAGAAAGACGGTGTACACTGAGTGTATTAAATATTAGGAACACTTGCTTCTTTCCCTGCCATAGACTGACCAGGTGAAAGCTATGATCCCTTATCGATGTCTCTTGTTAAATCCACTTCAGTGTAGATGAAGGGGAGGAGACGGGTTAAAGAAGGATGTTTTGTGTATGTGTTTAATTCAGAGGGTGAATGGGCAAAATAAAAATATTTATGTGCCTTTGAACAGGGTATGGTAGTAGGTACCAGACGCACCGGTTTGAGTGTGTCAAGAACTGCAACACAGTTTCCCGCAGTTTCAACAGTTTCCCGTGGATATCAAGAATGGTCCACCACCAAAAGGACATCCAGCCAACTTGACACAACTATGGAAAGCATTGGAGTCAACATGGGCCAGCATCCCTGTGGAAGGCTTTGGACACCTTGTAGAGTCCATGCCCTGACAAAGTTAGGCTTTACTGAGGGCAGAAGGGGGTGCAACTCAATATTAGGAAGGTGTTCCTAATGTTTTGTACACTCAGTATATATCTCACCACAGCAGGTCAAGAACAAAAGAGAAAGACACATTGAAGCTAAGACCCTTTTAGAACCATTTGACCATGTTTGGATTGAAAATCGGACTTGTTGATCAATAACATTACAGTTGAGTTAACTTCCAATCAGATATCAGACCTACAGTATGTTATCACAACAGAAGCTCAGAGGTGTGACATGATGGGGGATGGTGAGATAATGCATCATTCAGAATGGGGGATGGTGAGATAATGCATCATTAATAATGGGGGATGGTGAGATAATGCATCATTCAGAATAGGGGGATGTGGGGAGTAACACAGAGAAGGCTGAATTCCTGAGAAGACAGTAAAACCTTTGGGTTGATAAAAGAGAAGTCTGGGGTTGGGCCCGCCACTATAGTACTATCTACATCTAGGAGTTATCTCCAAAAGTAAGACCTCCATAAGTTCATTCTGTCATTCTGACACCCCTGAAGAACTCAACACAACAAAGCTTGTTTTATCGTTGTGCATGAAAAGTTGAACTGTTTCGATGATAAGATAGATGTTCTTTCATGCTACTGAGACTTGCATGGATGACACCAGTATTGTCAGCATTTGTTTTATTAACTGGGCTATCTGGAGTGATCAGAGAGTAGACTAAAGAAGTGAAGTAGACATACTGCCAGTGTTTTGAAGTTCTATGAAATGAGTCTGTGTAGTTGCCAGGGTTGGTGTCAATTCCATTTAAATTCCAGTCAATTCAGGAAGTACACTGTCATTCTAATTCCAATTCTCTTCAATGTTTTTCAATCAGGAAAATTGGTTTACTGGAAACACCTTTCCTCTTTTGACCTCACCCTTTCCCAGTCCCCTCCCACTGCTTGACCCCATCTTCACTAGAGGCTGTTCTCCTACTAATCTCACTGCAACCCCCCTCCAAGTCTCTGACCCCTACTTTGTTTCCTTTTCTCTCCATCTCTCCTCCAACCTACCCACTCAGCCCTAACCCAGATGGTCATGCTCCTCCCACTCAGCCCTAACCCAGATGGTCATGCTCCTCCCACTCAGCCCTAACCCAGATGGTCATGCTCCTCCCACTCAGCCCTAACCCAGATGGTCATGCTCCTCCCACTCAGCCCTAACCCAGATGGTCATGCTCCTCCCACTCAGCCCTAACCCAGATGGTCATGCTCCTCCCACTCAGCCCTAACCCAGATGGTAATGTACCGCCCCAATCTTCGCTCTCTCTCTCCCGCTTCTCTCGCCTATTTTATCCTATCCTCTCTCATGACTCTGACTTTGCCTCCTGGACCCTACTCTACTCCCTTTCTGCACCCTAGAAAATGTAATTGATACGATTGTGATGCGTTGTTGTCTCACTCAGCTATCTTAAGATGAATGCACTATTGTAAGTCACTCTGGATAAGAGTGTCTGCTGAATTAGTCAAATTTAAAAATGTGAATTGATATGGAATTGACCCCAACCCTGATGGTTACTAACCCTTGTGATAGTGAGAGGAGGATGATATGGCTCGTAACACTTTAGAATAGTTTTATTCCCCTGTATTGTACAGCATACTTATATTAAGTCATTTGTTACCCAGTACAGCCAGAAGAGGACTGGCCACTGCTCAGAGCCTGGTTCATCTCTAGGTTTCTTCCTAGGTTCCTTCCTTCTAGGGAGTTTTTCCTAGCCACTGTGCTTCTGCATTGCTTGCTCTTTGGGGTTTTAGTCTCGGTACCTGCACCCTCAGCGGAGTCAACAAACACCGGAAGCATCCGTGTTTCAGGGAAAAGGCAGAGAGGAAGGCAAAGCCTGAAAACCGGAAGCTTCTGGTTTCTGTGGACCTGGTTTAGGCGTTTCTTTTACGCCTGATACATTAGGTTAGGGCAGTGCTTCTCAAATATTTTCTGTTACGCCCCCCCTAGGAAGAAGTAAACATTTCGCGCCGCCCAACTCTCCGCTGCGACTGTAAATAGTATCATTTGTCTATAAAATTGTTATAAGTACACCTCTGCATAACATTGTATCCTTATTAACATTAAAGAAAACAAAAAAACAAAAAAAAATATAGATCAACTTACAAAGAATAACTTTATTAACATGTTTTAGTCTGTAACAGAAAATACTTAAAGTGCATCGATTTGCCTGAAATTAAAAAAATAATTCAAGCCTTATTTAAACTGTAAATATTTTTTGACCATTTGATACTGAAAAATAAAATAAAATATAATCAATACATAATAATACATTCAAATTGATCAGCAACATTAACTCAGGAGTACAATATATGAAACACTGACCTATAAAACAGAAATGAATAAAACAATTTGTGCTGATTTTTTTAAAATCAAAATGAGGAGGTCAGGATTAATGGCTACAATGAGCACGTTTTGCAGTGCACAGCTTTTCGATGCGGGGTTTGAAGCATGATACTGCAACTCTCAGCTCCTGCTCAATGTTTAGCTGGGACCTGTACTTGGTATTCAGTGCAGCAACAGCAGAGAAGCCAGTCTCACAAAGATAAGATGTTGCAAAAGGAAGAAGAATGCCCATGGCCCTCTGCCCTAAGAGTGGATACTGCCTCTCTACACTCAGCCAGAATTCACTCAGTGTCTGTGATGTGAACCTCAGTCTCAATGTGGAGTCAGACGTCATATCAATGAACTGGTCCTCCTCTGCAGAGCTGAAACCAGTTGGAGCTGGTGCATTAAAAGGATCTCTGACCCAGTCATATTGGGAACTGTTTTCAGGGAAGTACTTTTTAAAGAATCCCATCAGTGATGAAATATGTTCCTTAATATATGGAATCACTGAGGTGGCATCATAGTCAGTAGTGTCAACAAATTCATGCAGGTTCTCGAATGAATCAGTATGTCCTTCATCAAGTCGCCTGCCCCACATTTGCAAGCTTTCGAGTGAAAGAGCTGACCTTGTCTGTGACCTGAGGGAGGTGTTTATCTTTCCCTTGAAGCTGTAGATTTAGTTCATTTAGCTTTCCAAATATGTCACTCAGGTAGGCCAGTTTTGCCAGGAAGTTCTCATCACTAAATTTTTCTGCGAGGTCATACTTGTGCTCCTGCTCCGAAAACATTCTTATCTGCTCTCTGAGCTCAAAAACTCGGGACAAGACTTTTCCTCGTGACAGCCACCCTGCTTCACTGTGAAACAGCACAGCTTGATGTTCAGCTCCCATCTCCTCACAGATAGCAGAGAAGACGCTTGTTTTTAGTGGTCTGGTCTTTATAAAATTGACTACACCTACAATGTCAGTCATAACCTCACTTAATTCAGAGGAAATGTGCCTTGATGCCAGTGCTTCTCTGTGTATAACACAGTGTGTCCACTCAGCATTAGGTGAGGCCTTCTTGATGAGTGCCCGAAGTCCTTTCCTCATCCCTGCCATGGTCTGTGCACCATCACTGCAAACACCAATGCAGTTCTCCCACTTTAGCCCATTCTCAGTCAGGAAGCAGTTCAGCATTTTGAATAGCTCTTCAGCTGTGGCTCTGTCTCTGACATATTTACAAAAAAGTAGATCCTCACACAAGGAGTTTGTCATGTCAAATAGTACATAAGCCATAAACAAACAGTCTTTGTTGCCGTCAGTTGCTTCATCGAACTGTAAGGCAAAACGTTTGTCTTTGAGTTTATCTACCAGCTGTTCTTTAAGATCGTTAGAAATGTCATTTATACGTCTGGCGACAGTGTCATTGGACAGAGGGATAGTTTTTATTTTTGCAGCACATGCGTCATCCAGCATGACAGAGACCATGTCTAATGCTGCAGGCAGTATCAGCTCCTCTGCTATGAAGTGGGGTTTTTTGCACTGAGCAATTTGGTACGCCACCTTATATGATGCTAACAGTGCTCGCTGGTTTACTGAAGTAGCATTCACAAAGCGGGACGATTGTTGGCAATATTCGGCACGTTTTCGCTGAAAAAACTCAAGCGGCTTATCAGCGTGATTGGGGTGTAATGTCTTTAAGTGACACCTTAATTTATTTGGCTTCATGCTGTCCGCAGCCAACATTTTTAGACACAGTAAACATACCGGTCTTTCCTCGTCTCCCACTGTAGTCACAGTGAAGCCAAGCGCTACATACGCTTCGTCACATTTCCTCGTCTTAGCTTTCGGGAGACTTACATTTGTCTCATTATCTCCGTCTCTCTCCGCCTTTCTTTTCATCCCTGTTAAATATTTTTCCATGGTGTCTCTTAAGGGTTTGTTATCTGCACTTCATATCTCCTGCTGTGTGCTCTTGTTCGGTGCAAAAAAAACCTACTCCCTGCGGGGAAAAAAAGCATGTTCCACGGGGTCACACGCGCCCCCCCCCTGGGATTGCTCTGAGCCCCACCAGGGGGGCGCGCCCCACTATTTGAGAAGGACTAGGTTAGGGTATCTGTGAAGTACTCTGTAACAACGGCTGATGTAAAATGGGCTTTATAAAATCAATGTGATTGATGTAAATCACACCAACTGACTGGTTCTTCTAATGTTGTTCACACAGGAGACCATGTTGAGACATTCTCTACATCCAGAGAGCAACAGCAGGAAGATCACAGAGCTAAGAGGTCTCACCACTGCCCACATTGTGAGGAGATTTTCCCAATTCTATCAAAGCTAAAAAAATACACCTAAAAATACACACAGGAGATAATCTATTTCCCTGCTCTGATTGTGGGAAGAGCTGTACAATATCAAGGGATCTGGTACTCCTGCTCTGACTGTTGGAAGAGTTTCTCTCAACATGGCCACATGAATGTGAGAATCCTCATCAGTTGTCTGACTAGCTAAGATTAAAATCATTCCATCACTTAATTCTCAAGAAATCGTAGCACACTCTATTGTAATCCTATTGTTTCTCACTGTGAGCGAACTGTGCAGAGGAAAGGGAGCGTTCTAGAATGTTAGCCTCTCTTTACTTTTCTTTACAGTGTTCACCTTGTCAGTTTTGGTGTGATTTGTTAGCTTCTATTGTAAAGATATTGAGATTACCTTGGATTTGCCCTTAGGGTTGAATATCCTCTGTGAGGCTGGTTGACTGGGTGGTACTGATTTCCTCTGCAGTTTTCTGTGGGAATGAGCTAGTAGACACAACATGTATCAGACAGAGATGGTGTGATGATCAGTTTTCACCAGTTAGTTTGGGTGGATACTTTTTGTTTATTAAATTGTATTTTAAAACTAGATGAGTTATTTTAGTCACTAAGGCTTAATTCAAGCCTGTTTAATTTATCTGCCAATGAAAAATAGTATGTATATGAATTTGTACTAGTCAAGCTCTTCTCTTTTGTGTAATGAATTACCAAAAAACTATGTTTCAAGTGACATATTTACTGTTGTTCTGAAGCTGAACAAGACAGGACGTTTAAATGAGCATCACAAAGCTAAATCTGACCTATTCACTAACATGTTTTGTCAGCATAAGCAGCTGTGAGACATGCTAGAGTACTGTAACATTACTGATCTACTGAATAATTGTAGTTGTTGGGGGTTATCTTTACAGTAAATATAATGGTGGTGGATAAGCCTTCAATGCAAGCTGCAGGGGTTGCCTTTCAACAAGATGATCCTGACATTTTAAAGGTTAAAAAGGTGGACTTTGTGGCCTTTATCGCAATGGTGATTAACGGCACTGCCAAGGTGGAGAAAAGTTATAGGAAGATATAAATCATTGTGGTTGCGGCAGAACGGTTCCTGGGGCTGAAAGATTTATTGGCAAAAAGAGTTACATGGAATATTGTCAAAAGCCGTACCACCATCTCAGGTCCTAGAGACTGAGAAGGTAGATATGGAGATTTAAAGGAAGGAAGAAACGGGAGTTTTGTTTGTTTTGGCAATGTACTATTTTTATTAGGGTGGAGTAAGTTAGTATCACTATTAAGTATGGATGTATTTTTTATTTAATTTATTTTGTGGTTTCAAACCGTCCAGTTGGTGGTGGCAATACAACTTTTGGATGTAGTCTGCCATAAAACCCACAGAAGAAGAAGAAGAAGAAGAAGAAGATGTCGCTGTTGCATTGTGGTAGTTGGGGAAGAGGAACTTCCGGAGAGGCGCGCAACATTCTTCATAACAAAGAAACGACAGGACTGTGCTTTTCGTTTCTCTTTATTACTACAGGTATGTAATAGCACGTTTAAACTGTCTAATATCGAAATAACGTCATAACATGTTAGAACAAATCAGTCAAGGTATTATCACATTAAGGGAAAGGTTTTGTGTAATGTTTGTGTCAATCTGAGTGATTGAAGAACGTTTTCATTTGTGAGGCTTTCCAGGTTCGTATATAGGTCAGTGCGTTTCGCCTGGGCATGTTCAGTACAAAAACGTTTTTGAAAGTTGCAGATAGAAATACCCTGAATAGAACTGACATGATTCCTTAGAATCAGAGGCATGTTTGTTCTACATAATACGTTTCTATCTGATCGTGGCCAACGTCTCCGTCCTCCTGCTGGACGCAGCCCTGGTACCCGCTTGTCCCTATGTATGTGAAGCTAGTCATAATAACGATTAACCACAATATTGGAATTTGCGGTTCGCCCTCAAAATAAAAGGCCCTCATTGAAAGTGATGCAAACGGATACAAAATTTGTATTGGACATTCAAATTGCACTGTACAGCCCTACCTATGTATTGTTCAGCCTACTCAGTGACACCCACAGAACACAACTATGTAGAGTTTACACAAATATTAGCGTCTTCACTCTATTGCAGGACTCTGAAACCACTGTTGTCCTGGAGTTTAACCCTGTCAGCTAAATTGTCATCATAATCAGTGGTTTCAAGTTTGTCTCTGTACATTTTTGACGAGATGATCATAGCAAAAAATTTAATACTTCTGCATTTCCCGCTGTGCAAATGCATTGTTTCTCATTGCAAATAGGCTCAGGATAACTCCTGATAAAGTTGGGTAGCTGATAGGCCTTTTCAGAGCTTAAATAGCCAAAATTATTAGTCACAGGGCTCCCGAGTGGCGCAGCGGTCTAAGACACTGCATCTGTCACTACAGAGCCTGGTTTGATTCCAGGCTGTATCACAATCCGGCCGTGATTGGGAGTCGCATAGGGCGGTGCAAAATTGGCCCAGCGTCGTCCGGTTTTGGCCGGGGTAAGCCATTATTGTAAATAAGAATTTGTTCTTAACTGACTTGGCCCAAACATTAGACCGGACCAAATCTGAACCAATCACTCAGACATCATTAGGCAGGTTTCCATTGACCCAGGTGCATTCGACAAAAGCAATGTTGCAACAACAAAAAATCTTTGCACCGTGTGTAATGGAAACGGCAGATATAGGAGGAACATTTTTAATCGTTGGACGGGTGGGTTTTTCTTTTGTCAAAGTTTCTTTATTCTGACAAGTGAGGATTGAAACAGTGTTTTTTAAATAAATGATGATTGCCAAACCATTTTGACGGTACAGGGTGAGTCATTACGTCCAGCTGTTTTTATCGACACAAGATAGTTACATGGAAACACACCCTAGAGGGCAATTGTCTATGGCTATTTTCTATGCAAACTTTTTCTAAATGTCCAGAAAAAAATCACTGGACAAGTTATTGGAAACATAGCTACTGTTTCACAAGATTGGAAAGTACCGTACAGCAGAGTACAGGAAAGAGAAGTTTAGTACAGTGCAGAGTATAGTACAGTATAACATACTGTACTGTATTCTACTTTACTCTAATGTACTCTGTTATGGCTGGGCTATATGGACTAAATCATACAGCTGTATCTTGAGTTTTTTCAAACGTATGGGTGATTTCAAGATTTCTTAATTTAGTTTTTCTCTAAGTAAGTGTTGTACAATTAAAGGTCAAATACACTGCATTTCAAACAGTCAGAAATCTAATGAATTAAGGGCTTGTGAAGTTATACCTATGAATAAATACAATTGTTTTTTGATTGAAATAATACAGTGAAGACAACGTTATTCAGGAAAATATTACATAGTGCTGCCTAAAACAAACTGCAACCTTGTACTAAATGGTTTTTGAGTCAATTATGTGAATTTCTGAAATCTACTATAGGTTAAGTGCACTTACGTTGTTTAATTTAAAGTGTGCAATTTGTGTCTAATGTGAAATTAATAAATGTTTTGTTGTCAATGCTTAGCTACCTGATCTAATATATTTTTAGAGAATAAAGAAAGTGCCAGAACTGTCAAGACTAACTTTTGTGTCCGTTTCTCTATATTACTACTGGACGACTCAGATTGAAGTCTGAGGCCGGTAACATCAACAGTGAGGACAAACCCAGCCTGCCTCTCTCCTTCCACACTGAGTCTAAACCTACAGTCACTGGGTCCTGATTGTGACAGTGGAGCCCAGTTTGCACTGCAGGATCCAGAGATGGCATCAGTGAAGCTGGAAGACTGCAGTCAAACATTGGAGCTGAATGTCAACATTAAAGATGAAGAAGAGGAGGAGAAGATTGGGAAATCTGTTTCTCATGGTAAGAGCAGGTTCTATCTAACTATAATATTTTTGTTTAGTCAAGCAGTGGCAAATATACAGCACCAGTCAAACGTTAGGGGTTTTTCTTAATTTTTACCATTTTCTACATTGTAGAATAATAGTGAAGACATCTAAACTATAAAATAACACATATGGAATCATGTAGTAACCATAAGTGTTAAACAAATCAAAATATATTTTAGATTTTTGCCTTGATGACAGATTTGCACACTCTTGGCATTCTCTCAACCAGCTTCACCTGGAATGCTTTTCCAACAATCTTGAAAAAGTTCACAGCATAGCACTTGTTGGCTGCTTTTCCTTCACTCTGTGGTCCAACTCATCCCAAACCATCTCATTTGGGTTGAGGTCGGTTGATTGTGGAGGCCAGGTCATCTGATGCAGCACTCCATCACTCTCCTTCTTGGTCAAATAGCCCTTACACAGTCTGGAGTTGTGTTGGGTCGTCCTGTTGAAAAACAAATGATAATCCCACTAAGCGCAAACCAGATGGGATGGCGTATCGCTGCAGAATGCTGTGGTAGCCATGCTGGTTAAGTGTGCCTTGAATTCTAAATAAATCACCAGAAAAGCACTGTAACACCACCTCCTCCATGCTTCTCGGTTGGAACCACACATGTAGAGATCATCCGTTCACCTACTCTGCGTCTCACAAAGACACTGCGGCTGGAACCAAAAATCTCAAATTCTCAAAAGGACAGATTTCCACTGGTCTAATGTCCATTGCTCATGTTTTTTGGCCCAAGCAAGTCTCTTCTTCATGTTGGTGTCCTTTAGTAGTGGTTTCCTTCCAGCAATTCGACCATGAAGGCCTGATTCACACAGTCTCCTCTGAACAGTTGATGTTGAGATGTGTCTGTTACTTGAACTATGTGAAGCATTTATTTGGGTTGCAATTTCTGAGGCTGGTAACTCTAATGAACTTATCCTCTGCAGCAGAGGTAACTCTGGGTCTTCCCCTTTCCTGTGGCGGTACTCATGAGAGCCAGTTTCAACATATCGCTTGATGGTTTTTGCGACTGCACTTGAAGAATCTTAAAGTAATGATGGACTGTTGTTTCCCTTTGCTTATTTGAGCTGTTCTTGCAATAATATGGACTTGGTCTTTTACCAAATAGGCCTATCTTCTGGATACCACCCCTACCTTGTCACAACACAACTGATTGGCTCAAGCGCATTAAGAAATTCCACAATTTAACTTTTAACAAGGCACACCTGTTAATTGAAATGCATTACAGGTGAATACCAGATGAAGCTGGTAGAGAGAATGCCAAGAGTGTGCAAAGCTGTCATCAAGGCAAAGGTCGCTTACTTTGAAGAATCTCAAATATAAGATATATTTAGGTTACTACATGATTCCATACGTGTTATTTCATAGTTGTGATGTTTTCACTATTATTATACAATGTAGAAAATAGTAAAAATAAAGAACCACTTGAATAAGTAGGTGGTTAGGTTAAGTACCGGCACCTCAAATATCTAGTGCTTGAGCTCATGTTCCTCTTATAGAATATTAGCTCAAAAGTATTGTGGAGCTCCTGCACCTTAATATAAACAGTACCGGCACCCAAAATGAGTATTAGCACCTATTTCAGTCCAAGTCAAGCACTGAATTAGATAATTTAACAAGATGAGTATATTTTTAGAGAATAAAGAAAGTGTCAGAACTGTCAAGACACTAACTTTTTGTGTCTGTTTCTCATTGTTACTACAGGACGACTAGAATTAAGTATGAGGCCGGTAACATCAACAGTGAGGACAAACCCAGCCTGCCTCTCTCCTTCCACACTGAGTCCAAACCTACAGTCACTGCGTCCTGATTGTGACAGTGGAGCCCAGTTTGCTAAGCAGGATCCAGAGATGGCATCAGTGAAGCTGGAAGACTGCAGTCAAACACTGGAGCTGAATGTCAACATTAAAGATGAAGAAGAGGAGGAGAAGATTGGGAAATCTGTTTCTCATGGTAAGAGCAGGTTCTATCTAACTAAGTTTGTGTTATTCGTTCCAACTTCTCACTGTGCATGAAAAGTTGCAGTAGAACTGTTTCATGATGAACTGTTTCAATGAGAAGGTAGATATTATTTCATGCTACTGACACTTACATGGTTTGACACCAGTATTGCCAGCATGTGTTTTATTCACTGGGCTATCTGGAGTGCTCAGAGAGTAGATTAAAGAAGTCAAGTAGACAAACTGGCAGTGTTTTAAAGTTCTATTAAATGAGTCTGTGTAGTTACTAACCCTTGTGATAGTGAGTGGAGGATGACACTAACCCTTGTGATAGTGAGTGGAGGATGATATGGCTTCTACATCTGCATTGCTTGCTCTTTGGGGTTTTAGGCTGGGTTTCTGTAAAGCACTTTGTGACAACTTCTGATGTAAAAAGGGCTTCATAAAATATACTTGATTGACATGTATAATCCACCAACTGATTGGTTCTTCTGATGTTGTTCACACAGGAGACCATGTTGAGACATTCTCTACATCCAGAGAGCAACAGCAGGAAGATCACAGAGCTAAGAGGTCTCACCACTGCCCACATTGTGAGGAGAGTTTCTCAATTCTATCAAAGTTAAAAATACACCTAAAAATACACACAGGAGAGAATCTGTTTTCCTGTACTGACTGTGGGAAGAATTTCACAACATCAAAGGCTCTGACAGTTCATCACAGAGTGCACACAGGAGAGAAGCCTTACTCCTGCTCTGACTGTGGAAAGAGTTTCTCTCGACTGGGCCACTTAAAAATACATGAACGTATACATACAGGAGAGAAGCCTTACTCCTGCTCTAATTGCGTAAAATGCTTCAAAACATCAACTAAGCTAAAAGTTCACCAGAGAGCACACACAGGAGAGAAGCCTTACTACTGCTCTGACTGTGGACATTTTTTTAAAACAACAACTGAGCTAAAAGTTCATCAGAGAACACACACAGGAGAGAAGCCTTACTTCTGCTCTGACTGTGGGGCTAGTTTCTCTCAACTGGGCCACTTAAAAACACATGAACTTATACACACAGGAGAGAAGCCTTACTCCTGCTCTGACTGTGGAAAGAGTTTCTCTCGACTGGGCCACTTAAAAACACATGAACGTATACATACAGGAGAGAAGGCTTACTCCTGCTCTGAGTGTGTAAAATGCTTCACAACATCAGCTGGGCTAAAAGTTCATCAGAGAACACACACAGGAGAGAAGCCTTACTCCTGCTCTGATTGTGCAAAATGCTTCAGAACATCAACTGGGCTAAAAGTTCACCAGAGAACACACACAGGAGAGAAGCCTTACTCCAGCTCTGACTGTGTAAAATGCTTCAGAACATCAAATTAGTTAATAGTTCATCAGAGAACACACACAGGAGAGAAGCCTTACTCCTGCTCTAATTGTGTAAAATGCTTCACAACATCAACTGAGCTAAAAGGTCATCAGAGAACACACACAGGAGAGAAGCCTTACTCCTGCTCTGACTGTGGAAAGAGTTTTTCTCAAATGGGCACCTTAAAGAGAAACCAATGTATAAAGGTGAAATCCTCATCAGTTCTCTCAGACCAGCTAAGATTAGTCACTCCACTTAATTCTCATATCATAAAAGAAGTGGTAACAGTTAATTGGATCAAATGAAGAAAGCGTAGAACACTATTGTAATCCTATTGTTTCTCACTGTGAGAGAACTGTGCAGAGGAAAGGAAGCGTTATAGAATGTTAACCTATCTTTACTTCAGTGTGCACCTTGTCAGTTTTGGTGTGCTTAGATAGCTTCTACTGTAAAGATATTGAGATGACCTTGGATTTGCCCTTAGGGTTGAATATCCTCTTTGAGGCGTCTCACAATGGAGTCTGATGGTTGACTGGGTGGTACTGATTCCTTCTGCAGTTTTCTGTGGGAATGAGCTGTTAGACACAACATACACTGTGTGTACAAAACATTATGGACACCAGCTATTTCCATGACATTGACTGAACGCTATGATCCTTAATGATCTGCAGTTGCAGTGGGCTATGGAATGAAAACACTGGACAGTGGAGAATTTGAAAAGCATTGCCTGATTTGATGAGTTTTGTACTGATAGGAGGACTAGGGTATGAAAAAAAATAAACATGAGTACATGCATCCAAGCTGTGTGTCAGTGTTTCAGGCTGGTGGTGATGGTGTGTTTTCATGGCACATATTGGTTCTCTTGATAAAAGTGCAGCAACTTTTGAATGCCACAGGATATCTAAACATCATTGCCAATCAGCAGTGTATCCATCTGTAAATTAATGAGGAAAATGTGGAATTGGAATTTGGGTTACTTTGTGAATTGATTGTAATTTAAATGGAATTGACCCTGACATTTGCTAACCCTTGTGATAGTGAGTGGGGGATGATATTGCTAATCATTTTCAAAGGGAAGTTGGTTTTTAAGTTTCTGTTCTATATTAAGAAAGATAAGTAAAACATATTTAACACCTTTTTTGGGCACTAAGTACTTCAATATTTACTTCCACAAATGTTTTAGACTGGTACCTGCTACCTTCAGACACTTGTAGGCGTCCTAGAGCGAAACAACAGACATGAACTTGTTGGTGAGTCTCACCTTTCGATGTGTAGGCCAAACTTCTCGGACGCTACAGACAGAAGTCTCCTGGTCTGACAAACAACACTGTAGTTCTTCCACCGCAGATGAGGAAGGCTGACATCAGCGGATGTGGTGGATTGAGACGCAGCCCATGCAAAAAAATACATCTCTAGTTTAAACAGACAGATTTTGATGGGGATTGTTATTATGATGCTAATTTGATTTCCACAGGGGTGCTCTAGGGTTTTTTAAAGCACATCAACGTATACATAAAGAAGAGATGCCGGTAACACTTACTTTTACCCATGCATACCCCACAAGACATGCCACCAGAGGTCTCTTCACAGTCCCCAAGTCCAGAACAGACTATGAGAGGCGCACAGTACTACATAGCGCCATGACTACATGGAACTCTTTCCCACATCAAGTAACTGATGCAAGTAGTACAATTAGATTTAAAAAACACCTTATCGAACAGCGGGGACTGTGAAGCAACACAAATATAGGCGCAGACACATGCATACATACACACACGATAACATACGCACTATACACACACGTACACATGGATTTGTGTACTGTAGATATGGTAGTGGTGGAGTAGGGGCCTGAGGGCACACAGTGTGTTGTGAATGTATTGTAATGTTTTTAAAATTGTATGAACTGCCTTAATTTTGCTGGATCCCAGGAAGTGTAGTTGGCAGCAGCTAAATGGGATCCATAATAAATACAAGTCCCAGATGAAGAATAAGACACTATTGCAAAGCATAGTACATGTAATGTTAGCCAAGTACAATGTAATTACTAGTTGTTACACAGGATTTAGCTAGTTAAAATGAAGTGTATCTTTGGGAGTACTTGTAATTAATGTGTACAGTACATTACCCATCCTGATAACCTGGCCCTCAATTTAAAGCTTGTGGAAGTGACATCCAAGTGGGAGAATAAATACACTAGAACACCACTGATAGAAGAATTTGGTAATTACTAATTATTACACTCCGATTCTTTGTGAAATGTGTTAGAATCATAAAACTACAATCTGATAATGTGTTTAGCTTAGTTAGAAGTAAAACAAGGGCTTTGGCTTATTTTTATATCTATGCAAGCAGAATGCAACTGTGAAACCAATAACAGAAAACAGGATGTGAAACTAGACACTGAGAAACATGTCCCCACCGTATGTGCCTGTATAAGATGCATATTTGCACAGCAACAGAGTATTTGTGTCTTCTGAAACCAGTGTGAAATAGATACAGGAAGAAATAATAGGTTGCTGTGCAAGCTAACAGAGAAATATGACAGTTGCCTAAATATGGGCTAGGAGCTTTCTCATTGGCCCACTTAGGGGCGTAGTAGAGGTATACAAAACGTTGTGCATTGTATGATTTTCAGAGCTCTCATGAATAAAGAATGACCATTGCAGTAAGGGGTCTGTTTCATTTATTTAAACTAGAGATTTATACCTCTGGGAATTATTCAAAGATTTAAGAACTGTTTGACTTCAACCATTGAGATAACAAAATTCTCGTGACAACCACAGAGTATCTGTATAGACAAGTTTACGCGCTGTATCACTGGTGGCGCCATAACTCTACACAAATGCATTTCATTTCCGCCGGAAGTTGTTTGTACCACGTCTGCCGGTGTAAACACAGCGATGTCGACGCTAGCTTGGGAACACGGTTCTACTACTTTGACTGGAGATGGCGTTACTCTCCTCCACCCGAATTCAGTACAGAACTGGGAGGATAACATGACGACGTGGCCCAACATAACATACAGCAAGATTTGCTCCTACTTCGTGCAATCCATGGCAATAGATGGAAAAGCAATGGACAATCTGAAAGCCTCCGAGGCATATCAATATCTGCACAGCAACAAAGTCGGTTGTGTCATTTCATACAAACATGATCGTTTTGTTTATCTGAAAGCAAATGTAGAGCCTAGCCAGTGTTTGAACAATGCATGGCATAATGCTTGGGTGCTGGTAACTGAAGCTGGAGAAGTCAAAACTGCGGGATGTACGTGTGTTGCTGGACCAGGGAGATCTTGTTCCCACTCAGCTGCGATCCTGTGGAAGGTAATTATTTGACCAATGTAGCCTAGGCCTATGTCTTCTTTTCAAAACGCTATAAATCCATACATTTGTTATTTAAAAAAAAAACTATTTTGTGTTTTAATTTTCGTGTTTGCATTTATGAGGAAAAAACAATGTTAGGCCTACGACAGTTCTCCATTATGGACGTGAGCGCTCTGAAAGCGGCACTAAAGACTTTCACAGACACCTCAAAACAGAAAGAACAAAGCCTTTAAAGCGAATTTTGTTTTGTATTAATTGTATCTTAATTTAAATAAATGTTTCATTAACCAAATTCCTGGATTTAATAAATAAAAAATAAATATAGCAGACAGACAATAGATAATGACAACATAAGGCTCCGGCCTGAACTGGAGCTTATGCATGAACCGAACACTTGTTTATGAATAAACAATTAATAATAATAATAATAATATGCCATTTAGCAGACGCTTTTATCCAAAGCGACTTACAGTCATGTGTGCATACATTTTTTTGTGTATGGGTGGTCCCGGGGATCGAACCCACTACCTTGGCGTTACAATTAAAATGTCTCATTGCAATTTTTTACATATTCATAATCATTATTCCTTGATTCCAAAGAACTTTTGCTGGTTCTTTGAGACAGCTTTTAGGTGCCGTTTAGATAAGCGCGCTCATAATTGAATTGAATTATGATAATAACGCATTTTCTTCATATTCGTGTTACATCCTCTGTAGCTCAATTGGTAGAGCATGGTGCTTGTAATGCCAGGGTAGTGGGTTCGATCCCCGGGACCACCCATACGTAAAAATGTATGCACACATGACTGTAAGTCGCTTTGGATAAAAGCGTCTGCTAAATGGCATATTATTATTATTATTATTATATGACATGTGTGCAGTGAACCCATTATAATATCTATGCACTGTTTTTACTATATCTCTCTAGGTAGAAAATGCTGTGAGACAAGGGAAAACCGGGCGTGCCTGCACAGACGGACAGAACCAGTGGAATGCTGGGTCTAAAAGAAATGCTGGTCAGAGGAAGATGAAGTATGTCCGCTTCAAACGACACAACAGGAAGGATCTCTACCAGCCGCCACCAACTTCATCGCCATCCTCTACCACTCCAGAACCGGCACAGGAGGTGACACTCTTTAGGACTCATGAAGAGTGGAGGAAGAACGCACTTGCCTCACCAATGGCAGCACTTTTCAATTGCCCTGGGAATAGCCTCCTGCAGCTCTGCTTTAATGCTAATACCTCCTCCATCACCGAGCCAACACCATGTCCACACCTCCATCTCCTAAACCATGAAGAGCACCACACACCACTGGCTTGTGTAAAATGCAGAACCTTCTATGATGAATACATTAACATGTCCACAGCCCAGCTTGAGGAGATTGAGAAGGCTACAAAAGCACAGAGCAAAGAACAGGTCTGGCATGATGCGCGGAGAGTGCGCATCACAGCGAGCACAGCTAGAAAGGTGCCCATTCGCTCAACCACGGCGCCTGACAAGTTTTTGTCAGAACACTTACACCCATCCTTCCGTGGCAATGCCGCAACCCGTCAAGGAGCGGAGGGGGAGGAACTTGGAAGGGACTATTTGGAAACTCTGGGCAACAGCATTGAAACCAAAGGCTTAGTGGTGTGCGAAAAGGAACCGTGGATTGCAGCATCTCCCGATGGAGTGATAAACAACGACATTCTGTTGGAGATCAAATCACCTGTGATGGGAAACAAGTCACTTGCAGAATTTTTGGCAACAAAGAACTGCGAAATCACAACTGTGGCAAACGGAGATAGGGTAGATTACCATATTGCCTGCAATGGTCCAAAAGGCTACTACATGCAGGTACAAATTGGGATGCACTGCACAGGGCTTCAGCACTCCAAGTTGGTGATCTGGAACAAAACTGAGCACCTAGAAATCGAAGTACCCTACGACCAAGGCTTTGTCCAGGGGCATATCATAAGGCTGCGCACATTCTACTTTGCCCACATGCTCCCGAAAATTGTTGATGATTTTGTTGAGGGAAGGTTACAGTTCTACAGTAAATATCTCAGCATTTTAAAACCAAAATAAACTGCCTTATTTAGGTCATGCCCACAGGAGCCAACAGATGTCCATTGTTTACATGATCTATTTATGCTGTGCAATATATCAGTGTGCCTACTGTTTGAGTGAAAATAAAGTTTGATGTAATTTCAATCCTTAGAGTGCTACAATTTATTTTAACACAGTTCATAATTCATAGTAAGCCCATACTGTACATAAATAACACTCGATTAATTAATTGTTTTGAGGAAACTAAACAAATGGCTTCAACAAGAAAGATTGCGTGTTTAATCTTAACAGGTATTAAAAAGTAAAATACAAAAGCAGCCCACACAATTACATCACTATGAAAATATTCATATATAATATTTAAAAATACAATGCACGCAGTATTTGTTGTGTTTATCTTTATCTAATGAACAACATGGCTGGGTGTTGGTAGACAGGGACACAGGGCAAGATTCTAAACCTCACTGATCAGTGGACTCTTCAGGTTAACTAGGCCAGCACAGATGGTTAAGATGTTGTCCAGTTTCGGTGCCATGCTGATGGGAACATTCTGGGATAAAATCTTAAACACCTTCAGTCTCTGGATTGCTCTTTCCACATGTATGCGGACATTGGCTACCCATTGGGTCTGGGCATCTCGAAATTTTGGTGTAGCAGGCTTGGCCTCACAGACAGGCTGACAGGTTTCTGGAGCATCTAAAAAGGGGAAGAGAAAACATGGATGGAGCAAAATTAATGCAGGCATAGAGTCCTCTCACTACAAACATCACAATGGAAAAATGTGTACTACAACATTGCACTCACACGCACACACACAATCATCATCACAACAGCCTGCCACCTTGCATTGTATTTATGATGTAGACTAAGGCACACGCAGGCAGCCACACACACACACACACACACACAATTAATGATGTAGCTATCGTGGGCATTGTTTGTCCCATCTCCAAAACAATCAACTGCCTTAGCAAAATACCGGTAGCAATGTTAATGTATGACAAATTCTTCATAATTAACAGTATTGTCAGCTTCATAGCTAAAGTTGCTGAACTTACCCTCAGATTCAAGTCTGCGTTTCTTTATCTGGGAGGAGGCAGTGGTCCGCTGGGTGAGTTGACGCCTATTTGGCTGGGGAGGGCGATTGTATCCCAACCACAACTCTGGGAAAGGATCATCCTTGGTAGGTTTTTGGTCAACAAAGTGATAGGAACAAACAAAAACGTTAAGGGGTGGTTTCTTTAGATTCAATGCCTTCAGCCAGGTCCTTGATTCCGAGTCGGTATCAGGCTTGCGAAAAAATGTAAACAATGGAGCGCATGGACATTGCCTCTTTGTAGCTGGTTTGTGGTTGTAGCACTCTCTATCTAACCACTCCTTCAGGTGCTTTCTCGAGTTTTTGCAACCAACTACCGCACACGTCGTTCCCGAACCACTTTTCTTCATGTTGTAATTGTAATTTTTATATCCTCTTTGTCACTGCGATATCAGTGCTTTGTCGGCACAACGGAGCTAGCTAGCAAAACAAACCCAGCCCGGCAGAACGGAACTGGATTGCATCGACGGGAGGAGTTCAGGAAGTAGAGCGGAAACGGCTCAAAAACTTGTCTATAGGAAAATCATTAAGAGCAAACTGTGCTGCCAATCACAGTGTAGAGCGCGACATTTTGCGGGTGAGGAGAGCTCGTTAGAAGATGCTTGCATTGAAGAGCTGGGCATCGTGTTATGACCTGCATTATCTGAATTAGGCCCACATAATTATACCTACAGAGGAGCGGCTTCTATGGAGGAACTTTGAATGTCTTTGAACTTCAGAGTTGGTTTAACGTTGGACCAGAGCAAATGTTAGCTAGCTAGCTAACAACCTTGTTTGTGCAGTGCAGCACTAGAATTAAAAACAGGTCTTACCTTTTGTCGTTAATAAATACAATGTGAATCGTGGTGACTATAGTATCCTTAACTAGCATTGAAAAAGTTTTTCCATTCTTCTCAAATTAAACATATCTCCCTAATTTCTGAATCATGCTTGTAACGTTGTCAGTAGGATACAGTAACCTATGCTTCAGAGGGGAGGAGCAGGTCGTTTCCACACGCACACCCACTGGCAAAGATTTCCATTCCAGCTGGCAGGCAGAAACTGGAATACGTTTCTAGAGTGAGCTTTCCCAGCTAACAAAATTACGTTCCAGGATGTCACCAAAGTTATTTTAGTCCCTACATAAGTCATGATAACGTTATTGTGAAATGTTCCTTCTACGTAGCTGTGGTGTCCGCTGACAAAACGTATGTCCCAAGTCTTTTCAGGACGTAGAAATGTGGGGAATTTTTAACCGTTAAATATGTGTATTTTTAAGTCAACCTCATAATGTTGCTAAACGTCAGAAAGTACGTTGAGAGCCCCATAAAATGCAGTTTCTGGTAACCACACTTTCGTACGTAACAGTGTGATGGGGACAAGGACATTCCGGCTGGCCAAACCCTCCCCTAACCCGGACAATTGTGCATCACCTCATGGGTCTCCCGGTCGTGGCTGGCTGCGACACAGACAGGTATCGAAGCAGCATCTGTAGCAAAGCAGCTTGCACTGCGATGCAGTGTCTTAGACCACTGCGCCACTCGGGAGGACCCTTAAGACACGTCATTTAATCTACCCTGAACATATACACAGTGTCCTGTCGGTAGGTGTCCACTGACGAAATATGCAAAATGCCTGATAATAAGTTCTTTATTTACATAAACTGTATCACAATAGATTCGTAAACAAAATCACAGCAATAAGCTCACAAAATAACAAGTCAGTAATAACATGAACACTGCACTCCAATCAAGAACTGTAAAACTGCTTAAAGCTAAAAGTGAATAACTATGTTAGGTTTATTCAGGTGCTGCTGCTCCATCCTCATCCACAGTCTCTTCCTCGACCCGCTCCTGGAAGTCAAAATAACACAAACTGGTCATTATTTTCCGTAAACAAATGATCAAAATGCCGGTTTAACGTCGACTCCCTACTACATTCCTTTTTTACTAGCACAATCATTTAGCTATATTGACCGACTGGATTAAAGTGAAGAAAAAGGCCATTATCCTCTATGGCCTCCATAACTTGGTTCAGAGCAGTCCTGAACTCTGTACGGATCATCTCCAGTTCCACCATTATCCTCTATGGCCTCCATAACTTGGTTCAGAGCAGTCCTGAACTCTGTACGGATCATCTCCAGTTCCACCATTATCCTCTATGGCCTCCATAACTTGGTTCAGAGCAGTCCTGAACTCTGTACGGATCATCTCCAGTTCCACCATTATCCTCTATGGCCTCCATAACTTGGTTCAGAGCAGTCCTGAACTCTGTACGGATCATCTCCAGTTCCACCATTATCCTCTATGGCCTCCATAACTTGGTTCAGAGCAGTCCTGAACTCTGTACGGATCATCTCCAGTTCCACCATTATCCTCTATGGCCTCCATAACTTGGTTCAGAGCAGTCCTGAACTCTGTACGGATCATCTCCAGTTCCACCATTATCCTCTACGGCCTCCATAACTTGGTTCAGAGCAGTCCTGAACTCTGTACGGATCATCTCCAGTTTCACCATTATCCTCTATGGCCTCCATAACTTGGTTCAGAGCAGTCCTGAACTCTGTACGGATCATCTCCAGTTTCACCATTATCCTCTATGGCCTCCATAACTTGGTTCAGAGCAGTACTGAACTCTGCACGGATCATCTCCAGTTTCACCATTATCCTCTATGGCCTCCATAACTTGGTTCAGAGCAGTCCTGAACTCTGTACGGATCATCTCCAGTTTCACCATTAGCCTCTATGGCCTCCATAACTTGGTTCAGAGCAGTCCTGAACTCTGTACGGATCATCTCCAGTTCCACCATTATCCTCTATGGCCTCCATAACTTGGTTCAGAGCAGTCCTGAACTCTGTACGGATCATCTCCAGTTTCACCATTATCCTCGATGGCCTCCATAACTTGGTTCAGAGCAGTCCTGAACTCTGTACGGATCATCTCCAGTTTCACCATTATCCTCTATGGCCTCCATAACTTGGTTCAGAGCAGTCCTGAACTCTGTACGGATCATCTCCAGTTTCATCATTATCCTCTATGGCCTCCATAACTTGGTTCAGAGCAATCCTGAACTCTGTACGGATCATCTCCAGTTCCACCATTATCCTCTATGGCCTCCATAACTTGGTTCAGAGCATTCCTGAACTCTGTACGGATCATCTCCAGTTCCACCATTATACATTTACATTAACATTTTAGTCATTTAGCAGACGCTCTTATCCAGAGCGACTTACAGTTAGTGAATACATTTTTTTTTATTTTTTTTTTATACTGGCCCCCCGTGGGAATCGAACCCACAACCCTGGCGTTGCAAACGCCATGCTCTATCAACTGAGCTACATCCCTGCCGGCCATTCCCTCCCCTACCCTGGACGACGCTGGGCCAATTGTGCGCCACCCATGAGTCTCCCGGTCGCGGCCGGCTGCGACAGAGCCTGGATTCGAACCAGGATCTCTAGTGGCACAGTTTGCACTGCGATGCAGTGCCTTAGACCACTGCGCCACTCATTATCCTCTATGGCCTCCATAACTTGGTTCAGAGCAGTCCTGAACTCTGTACGGATCATCTCCAGTTCCACCATTATATAATAATAATATAATAATATAATATGCCATTTATCAGACGCTTTTATCCAAAGCGACTTACAGTCATGTGTGCATACATTATTTGTTTTTGTGTGTGTATGGGTGGTCCCGGGGATCGAACCCACTACCTTGGCGTTACAAGCGCCGTGCTCTACCAGCTGAGCTACAGAGGACCACATTATCCTCTATGGCCTCCATAACTTGGTTCAGAGCAGTCCTGAACTCTGTACGGTGTTAGAAATTGCGTAATTCAAATCTGGTATTGGAATAAGAATCAAACATAATCAAGAGATATTCAATCCAAGCTAAATTTATTATATGCAAAATGTATGTATGATAAGTATGAAGTTCGTATATATGGGTCCACTGAAATACCACGCAGGGCACTCAGAGAACTAATCCATTGTTACAGGTTCTTCTTCAAATACTCTGACAGAGATATTTCCCACTCCCTGCTGGCCAATCAGAGTAGAGACTGAGCGTGGTTTAAACTTACTCAGCCAATCCGTTGGCGCACCGGCTGGTCCCAACCCCTTGGCGCTCCACTTGTTGCACACTGTTGCCAGGCATACGTTTTTATCATAACAACCTGTAGTCAGCACCCAAAAGACACCATTCCACTGTACCTACGTTCAAGGACGGTTCACAGACAACAAAGAGGCAGTGTTCGTATCTGTAAGAAATACAAGTCTTATCTGTCCTACCCCCTAACGTTCCTCACATGAATCACAGCTGGTTATGTGAAACAATTTATATCAGTATAGTACAAACCTTCTATGCTTATCATTAATGCATTCCTTCTAAGCTATTCATCACATACAGATCCAATTATGAGAAAATAGATCCCCACAACGGATCATCTCCAGTTCCACCATTATCCTCTATGGCCTCCATAACTTGGTTCAGAGCAGTCCTGAACTCTGTACGGATCATCTCCAGTTCCACCATTATCCTCTATGGCCTCCATAACTTGGTTCAGAGCAGTCCTGAACTCTGTACGGATCATCTCCAGTTTCACCATTATCCTCTATGGCCTCCATAACTTGGTTCAGAGCAGTCCTGAACTCTGTACGGATCATCTCCAGTTTCATCATTATCCTCTATGGCCTCCATAACTTGGTTCAGAGCAATCCTGAACTCTGTACGGATCATCTCCAGTTTCATCATTATCCTCTATGGCCTCCATTACTTGGTTCAGAGCAGTCCTGAACTCTGTACGGATCATCTCCAGTTTCACCATTATCCTCTATGGCCTCCATAACTTGGTTCAGAGCAGTCCTGAACTCTGTACGGATCATCTCCAGTTTCACCATTATCCTCATCTCCACTGCTTGAAGATCTGCAAAATAATAAGACTCAACAGTTTTGCTGCAAGTAGTGTGACAATACAAGCCATGAGTACCAGGCAGGACATGGATCAAGGCTATGTGAAATACCGCGATCAAAATATCCACCCTTCATATATATTAGTAGTATTGATAACCATGTATTTGCTGACAGCCAAACAATTTGGAATTGATGTTGACAATACAAGAGAAGCAACATGTTGTAACATATAGGCACATATAACTTGTGTGAAACATTGTATTGTATTCTTATGATTGGTAGGGGGTTATTATGTCTGAGTGAATGGGCTGCTTCTACTTTAACATCATGCTGTGTGACTTGTCTTTCTGTCGCCCTATGCGTTTTACATAAAGTCTCCTACATGGAGTGTCTGCTTCTCTGTCTGCTTCTCTGTCTGCTTATCGGTCAGGCCATCTGCTTCTCTGTCTGCTTCTCTGTCTGCTTATCGGTCAGGCCGTCTGCTTCTCTGTCGGCTTAACTGTCAGGCCGTCTGCTTCTCTGTCAGCTTAATGGTCTGGCCGTCTGCTTCTCTGTCGGCTTATCGGTCAGGCCGTCTGCTTCTCTGTCCTTTATCGGTCAGGCCGTCTGCTTCTCTGTCCGCTTCTCTGTCGGTTTATCGGAACTACAGAGTTGGTTTAACGTTGGAACAGAGCTAATGTTAGCTAGCTAGCTAACAACCTTGTTTGTAAAGTGCAGTGCAGCACTATAATTAAAAAGAGGTCGTACCTTTTTGTCGTTAATAAATCCAATGTGAAACGTGGTGACTATAGTATCCTTAACTAGCATTGAAAAAGTTCATCCATTCTTCTCAAATTAAACATATCTCCCTAATTTCTGAATCATGCTTGTAACGTTGTCAGTAGGATACAGTAACCTATGCTTCAGAGGGGAGGAGCAGGTAGTTTCCACACGCACACCCACTGGCAAAGATTTCCATTCCAGCTGGCAGGCAGAAACTGGAATACGTTTCTAGAGTGAGCTTTGTTGCGATTTTTGTGGGACTGGAGAAAAATACCCGGAAAGGAAAATAAGGTTATTACCTGGATTACATGCTTTTAAAATAACTGCTGTTCATGAAAAGTATACACTTTAGTTTCCGGTTCTTTTTAACGTTATTTTTCAGTTCTGTTCCCTGAACCGGTTCCAACCCTAGAGAAATTATTTGGATGAAGGTCATGCTTAGCCTAATAAACTATAAAGGGAAATAAATTGCTACAGTTTACACTTTTTTTTAGTAATTTAATGAAATGTTGTAATCTGATATCGGAATGCACGGACCGTTAGTAGTGGGGGGACAGGAAGTTCCGGGCAGGCGGGCACCATTCTTCACAATAAAGAAAGCGGCTGAACTGTGCAGTCAAGAAGATAACCTTTGTGTCCGTTTCTATTTATTACTAGAGGTATGTAATAGCACGTTTAAACTTTCTAATGTCGAAAGAACATACCATGCTAACAAATCCGTTAAGGTATTATCACGTTTGTTAAAGGTTTGATGTGTTATTTTTGTGTCAAACCGAGTGAGTGAAAGAACGTGATAAAAACTATTTTACAAGTCACATAGCTAGAGACTTTGGGTTTGTCTGAGTGAATTTACATAATTTTCTCATGTTAGTTTAATAAATAATCAATTTATTTGAGATTTTGAGTTCGTTTAGCATATTATTGGTTTTGTGTAAAATTCCCATGCTGGTAAAATGGCGGCTACTCTCGGTCAGCGTCGACAGACTTCAGTGAGGACAGTGCGGGTGCATCAGATAGAGACAATTTCACGGTCGGACTACTGTTTTGAAGATGAATGTAATGATTATCAGTTTTCTACATGTGTACTAATATTCAGACACATTCTGTTGTTTCTGTCTTTATCAATAAATGTTGCTATGGTGTGAACAGGAAATACAATTGGTTTTTGATTGAAGTAATACAGTGAAGACAAGGTTATTCAGGAAATTAGCACATAGTGCTGTCTAAAACAATCTGTAACCTTGTACTAAATTGTTTTTTAGTCATGTATGCATTTATCTACTATAGGTTATGTATTAGCTCAAAAGTATTGTGGAGCTCCTGCACCTTAATATAAACAGTACCGGCACCCAAAATGAGTATTAGCACCTATTTCAGTCCAAGTCAAGCACTGAATTAAATAATTGAACAAAAAAAAGTGAAAATATTTTTTGAGAATAAAGAAAGTGCCAGAACTGTGAAGACAATAACTTTTTGTATCTGTCTCCTGAGTGGCGCAGTGGTCTAAGGCACTGCATCGCAGTGCTAACTGTGCCACTAGAGATCCTGGTTCGAATCCAGGCTCTGTCGCAGACGGCCGCGACCGGGAGACTCATGGGCGGCGCACAATTGGCCCAGCGTCGTCCAGGGTAGGGGAGGGAATGGCCGGCAGGGATGTAGCTCAGTTGATAGAGCATGGCGTTTGCAACGCCAGGGTTGTGGGTTCGATTCCCACGGGGGGCCAGTATAAAAAAATATGTATTCACTAACTGTAAGTTGCTCTGGATAAGAGCATCTGCTAAATGACTTAAATGTAAAAAAAAATGTTTCTCTTTATTACTACTGGCCGATTCAGATAAGTCTGAGGCCAACACCCAGCCTGCCTCTCTCCTTCCACACTGAGTCCAAACCTACAGTCACTGGGTCCTGATTGTGACAGTGGAGCCCAGTTTACTGCAGGATCCAGAGATGGCATCAGTGAAGCTGGAAGACTGCAGTCAAACACTGGAGCTGAATGTCAACATTAAAGATGAAGAAGAGGAGAAGAAGATTGGGAAATCTGTTTCTCAGGGTAAGAGCAGGTTCTATCTAACTACGTTTGTTGGACATGATTTGGAAAGGCACACACCTGTCTATATACAGTGCATTCGAAAAGTATTCAGACCCCTTGACTTTTTCGACATTTTGTTACTTTACAGCCTTATTGTAAAATTGATTAAATTGTTTTTTTCCCTCATCAATCTACACACAATACCCCATAGACGCTCTTATCCAGAGCGACTTACAGGAGCAATTAGGGTTAAGTCTGCTAAATGACCAATTATTATTATTATTATTATTATTATAATGACAAAGCAAAAAGCTCTGTCAGGTTGGATGGGGCGCGTTGCTGCACAGCTATTTTCAGGTCTCCAGAGATGTTCGATTGGGTTTAAGTCCCGGCTCTGGCTGGGCCACTCAAGGACATTCAGAGACTTGTCCCGAAGCCACTCCTGCGTTGTCTTGGCTGTGTGCTTAGGGTCGTTGTCCTGTTGGAAGGTGAACATTCGCCCCGGTCTTGAGGTCCTGAACGCACTGGAGCAGGTTTTCATCAAGGATCTCTCTGTACTTTGCTCCAATCATCTTTCCCTCTATCCTGACTAGGCTCCCAGTCCCTGCCGCTGAACAACATCCCCGCAGCATAATGCTTCCACCACCATGCTTCACCATAAGGATGGTGCCAGGTTTCCTCCAGACGTGATGCTTGGCATTCAGGCCAAGAAGTTCAATCTTGGTTTCATCAGACCAGAGAATCTTGTTTCTCATGGTCCGAGTCCTTTAGGTGCCTTTTGGCAAACTCCAAGCGGGCTGTCATGTGCTTTTTGCTGAGTAGTGGCTTCCGTCTGGCCACTCTACCATATAGGCCTGATTGGTGGAGTGCTGAAGAGATTGTTGTCCTTCTGGAAGGTTCTCACATTTCCATAGAGGAACTCTGGAGCTCTGTCAGAGTGACCATCATGTTATTGGTCACCTATATAGACAGTTGTGTGACTTTCCAAATCATCTCCAATCAATTGAATTTACCACAGTTGGACACCAATTAAGTTTTAGAAACATCTCAATGATGATCAATGGAAACAGTATCCACCTGAGCTCAATTTCGAGTCTCATAGCAAAGGGTGTGAATACTTATGTAAACAAGGTATTTCTGCTGTTTTATTTTTAATACATTTGCAAAAATGTCTAAGAACCTGTTTTCACTTTGTCATTATGAGGTATTGTGTGTAGATTGATGAGGATTTGTTTTATTTAATCAATTTCAGAATAAGGCTGTAACGTAACAAATTGTGGAAAATGTCAAGGGGTCTGAATACTTTCCTAATGCACTGTACATATCCAAAAGTGGACCTAGAAGTTTGTCCTTAAATATCTATTGGGAGCCCATCTGGACCTTCTGCTTTACCTCCCTTCATATTGAAAATAGCATCAGATATTTCAACACCATCCAATTCCTTTTCCAGATCCAATTTTGGTTTATTTCTACAGGATCCATTGATAATTGTCCTTGTAAATTATGAATTGCATTAAAGGCTGAATTTTACTTCTTAATGTGCCAGGCCAGCAATTTACCAGGTTTTTCACCTTGATCATAGGACTGTTTCAGCCTCGTTAAGCTGTTTGCAGCCTTAGATGTGGGAAGTTCTTCATACTGAGCTTTAAGACCAAATCATTCCTTGTTTACTTCTACTGAGTTATCCAAAAAAGCTTCCCTCTCCAATTCTCACATTTTGCTCTCCGTCTCTCATTTTCTGATTTTATTTTATTTGAAACTGGTAAAACGTATAATTTGCCCCCAAATATGTGCTTTGAAAGCCTCCCATCTGGTACTCGCTGACGTTTGGTCAGTGTTCAATGTCAAATAAACATCTATATGCACTCCAACGTAATGTAAGAAGTCTGGGTCCTGTAACCATCTGGGATGCAAACGCCTTCTAGAGGATCCTTTTACTAGTTTTGTATCCCTATAGAATAATCACACAAGGGAATGGTCATTCAAAACAAAAGTATCATATCCACTTCCTGCTACATTGGGAAGCAATGAGCAGGAAACTAAAAAGTAGTCTACATGAGAATATTATTTAAATGTTGACGAGTAACATGAATAATCCCTTTTACTCGGGTTCTGAGTCCTCCAACATTCACATAGATTTAAGTCCTTAATGAAATGCTGTAATTTCTTTCTACTCTGCGAGTGGGAAGTGTCTAAACCAGAGGAGCGATCTAGATGAGGATCAAGAGTGCAATTAAAGTCCCCTGCCATTATGACTTTAACAGGAATGGAGGCTATCAATAGAAATACATTCTCAAAGAATTTGGGATTATCATCATTAGGACCATAAATATTAACCAGATTAATATGCTCATTCAAAAGAGTTCCCTGTATCTAAATGTATCTACCAGCTTTATCAGTTATAATAGTATCCACTTGAAACGGAACAGATTAGTGAATTAAAACCATAACACCATGAGAATGAGAGGAGAAACAGGATGCTACTACTTGCCCTTGTCATCTCCTGCATACGTAAATGTACGTTTTGCATTTGAAGTCATTTAATCAAAGATGTAAACATGGAATAAGCTATAGCATAAAGACATATCTAAAATCTGTTTAATAACCACAAGACCGCATTAATATTTTGTAGTGAGGAAAATATGTAAAGATCTGTTGAAACAAACATAGATATTTCCTAACAGTAACACTGTCTCCCTAACCGAGACAACCAACGCTTCCTCTCCCACCTCCCCCTGATCGTAGAGTGTAGCTTGGTGGACGACTGATCCATTAAAGAGAGCAGTCTAACCTAAGTGACGCTAAACAAAACAAAGTGTCTCCTGCCTTCTCTCTGCCATTACTTCTCACAATCAAAACAAAAGGCCTATCTTGCAAGATGTTGTGTGAAATATCACAACAAAAGGCCTTTTTAGCAAGATGATATGTGAAATATCACGTAGTATTTGTTTGAAAAGAAGCAAAGAATAGCTCCACCTAAAACAGTAACGCTAGTTAGTGAAGCCTGAGACTAAAGTTAACGTTAAAGTTCGGACCGTCCAAAATAGTGGTAGATGATCCACAACACAGGGTCTGTTGCTAGTAGCTACCAAGTAACATATGTATAGCGTTAATGTAGTATACCATGATACGTTTATAAACCAAAAAAAGTATCAAAGATCAGAAATGAACAGCCTACGTGAGAAAAAGAGATATCATTGAATATGTGCTATGTTACCCAAAGGCCCTTTGCACATGATGTTAGGCTTGTACCTGAGTGTCAAACATTTTAGTCCAAGGATATGATCAAAAGGCCTCCATCATTCTTAAATGGAAGAAGTTTGGAACCACCAATACATTTTCTATACCTGACAAATGACAGGCTACTTTGACACTGAGAATCTGAGCTCAATAAAAACGACCTTGTCTTGAATCCATCAATAGCCGAGGCCCCTAAGTGTGCAGAGAAACACATTGTATAATATGAGGAGGAAGATACAGTCCTAAAAACGCTTTCCGGTTTCACTGACTCACCCAATGATGTGCAGCTCACTCACCGGCCAAAAGCTTATCTCTCTCTTGCTTTACTTTTTTAAACAATGCTGTTCGCTCAATAAGCCTATTTGGAAGTTGTTAACTTGGTAACATACAGACATTAGTATTTTATTTTCAACAGGATCCATTTGCTTTACCAGCTATGTTTTCCAGCGATTGTATTAGAAATATTTGCGAAAGGCCTATTTTGGCTGCATGCTGTTAACTGACAGATTTGCCACACGTTAGGCATGCCTTGTGATTTGGCTACACACAATCCACAGCTATGCTATTTTTTAAAATTAGCTATGGCTCCTCTGTGGCGAAATTCTAGGCTTCCTCCTGGTGGAGTATTGGGAATGATTTAATTTCTTTCTGAACAGACTGCAGAGTGCTGCAGCACCTCCAGCACACTTCCCTCAGCTATTATTCTATTAGGAGATAAATGATGAAGTGCAATGCTGGAGAGAAGAGAGTTGCCGGCTTATGTCTATAACAGCACAGAGAGGGAGAGAGATCATAGGAAGTGAATGTCATTGTATTTCTGTGAGAGATACAGGCGTGCTTCTCTCTCTCACCACAGCAATGGCCACGCCTTGGTCTAGGCTACAATGTTGCGCAAACCATAAACCCAAGACGGCCCAACATTAACCAATTCTTAGAATATCATGCACGTTTTCACATTACTTTTTTTGGGGGGGGCATGACAATTACAGAGGAATCTAAATGTAATTACTCTGATTGCTTTTATTAGGATTGCAAACAGTGGAAATAATTTTTCTTCCCACAAGAGGTAGGCTACCTGATCCTGGCAAATGGGTTCCGGAACGAAAGACTACAAAACTGAGAGGTACCGGAGGATCCAGCTCAAATTAAGCACTGTCCTTCTCATATAATGGGGTAGGGCCATCCCAAGGATCCCTGAACGCACGGACGGTTGCACCAAATATTTCTTATAACTAAACCAAGATAGACCACAGCTGGTCGTTTCCGCCAAGTGGCGCAGTGGTCTAAGGCACTGCATCGCAGTGCTAGCTGTGCCACTAGAGATGCTGGTTCGAATCCAGGCTCTGTCGTAGCCGGCCGCGACAGGGTAGGGGAGGGAATGGCCGGCAGGGATGTAGCTCAGTTGGTAGAGCATGGCGTTTGCAACGCTAGGGTTGTGGGTTCGATTCCCACAGGGGTATGAAAAAAAATTAACTATAAGTCGCTCTGGATAAGAGCGTCTGCTAAATGACTAAAATGTAAATGTATGTAAAATGTAAAATGAACAGATGAGTCATAGTGTGCAGAGCCAAGCACGAGCTAGCGAGATCCTATTGGTGTGTTCTAGCATACATCTGCATATTTCTGTTAGGGAACGCCTCCTCTGTGAAGCGCTCGTGTGCAATAACTCAATTCGCCTTTGTGTTCCTTCTAAATAACGTGATTTAAAAAAGTATTTGTCCACAAAACTTAGTCCACTCTGTGCATAACATATTTTAGTTTTTGGAACAGAATTGTATTAAGATCACATGTTTCATCGATTGGAACATTTGCATAATGTCGGCCAAAATCCATCTCCTTCCATCTTCTCCCACTGCCGGCCAGTACCAGATTCTTCTGACAAGCGGTACGGGCGTAGCCTATTGTCATCTGAATGACTTACATAGAAAACCTCTTAGTTTAAATAATGCTTTTCCGAGCTAATTCCATCCAACAGTTGCCAACCATTATTGAGTGTCACTCCTCGCCACATATAGGATCACTCTATATAGTATCGTGTTGCACCCTAGTCAGGATATTCCATCACATACTCCTTCTAAGATTAGCACCAGTGGCCCCCCAGCTATCTTGGCCCGCATACCTTCTGGCACCCACCAGTGACAGAAATAAATACATGGAATGTATGTCATCCTCCAAATCCTTATGCAGCTCTCAATATTCCAAACATTAACTAATACTTAATAAAAGACGTAATATTAGTATGTAATAGCACGTTTAAACTTTCTAATATCGAAAGAACATGTCATACCATGCTAGGTAACAAATCCGTTAAGGTATTATCACGTTTGGTAAAGGTTTGGTGTGTTATTTTTATGTCAAACTGAGTAAACCTGGTAACTATTTTACAAGTCACATAGCTAGATACTTTGGGTTTCTCTGAATGGATATACATAATTTCCTCAAGGTGATTTCATAAAGAATCCATTTATTTTAGATTTCCGAGTTTGTTTAGCATTTTTGGTTTTGTGTCAAATTAACGAGCTGGTAAAATGGCGCCACCCACTCGGTCAGCATCAACGGATTTCAGTGCAGCAGGGAGACAATTTCACGATTGCACTACTGTTTTGAAGCGGAATGTAATGATTATCAGTTTTCTACACGTGTACTAATATTCAGACACATTCAGTTGTTTCTGTATTTATCGATAAATGTTACTATTGTGTGAACGGAAAATACAATTGGTTTTTGATTGAAATAATACAGTGAAGACTAGGTTATTCAGGAACATAGTACATAGTCCCGCCTAAAACAAACAGTGACTTTGTACTAAATGGCTTTTCTCATTTATGCATTTACAGTACCAGTCAAAAGTTTGGACACACCTACTCATTCAAGGGTTTTTCTTAATTTGTACTATTTTCTACATTGTAGAATAATAGTGAAGACATCTAAACTATGAAATAACACATATGAATCATGTAGTAACCATAAAGGTGTTAAACAAATCAAATATATTTTAGATTTTACATTCTTCAAAGTAGCCACCCTTTGCCTTGATGACAGCTTTGTAGAATATTTGTAATCTACAATGTAGAAAATAGTAAAAATAAAGAAAATCCTGGAATGAGTAGGTGTTCTAAAACTTTTGACTGGTTCTGTATGTGAATTTGGGAAAATCTGCTATAGGTTAAGTACCGGCACCTCAAATATCTAGCGCTTGAGCTCCTGTTCCTCTTATAGAATGTTAGCTCAACAGTATTGTGGAGCTCCTGCACCTAAATATAAACAGTACCGGCACCTATTTCAGTCCAAGTCAAGCACTGAAGTAGATAATTTAACAAGAAGAAATATAATATATTTTTAGAGAATAATGTAAAGTGCCAAAACTGTCAAGACAATAACTTTTTGTGTCTGTTTCTCATTGTTACTACAGGACGACTAGAATTAAATCTGATGCCGGTAACATCAATAGTGAGGACGAACCCAGCCAGCCTCTCTCCTTCCACACTGAGTCCAAACCTACAGTCATTGGGTCCTGATTGTGACAGTGGAGCCCAGTTTGCTATGCAGGATCCAGAGATGGCATCAGTGAAGCTGGAAGACTGCAGTCAAACACTGGAGCGGAATATCAACATTAAAGATGAAGAAGAGGAGGAGAAGATTGGGAAATCTGTTTCTCATGGTAAGAGCAGGTTCTATCTAACTAAGTTTGTGTTATTCATTCCAACTTCTCACTGTGCATGAAAAGTTGCAGTAGAACTGTTTCATGATGAACTGTTTCAATGAGAAGGTAGATATTATTTCATGCTACTGACACTTACATAGTTTGACACCAGTATTGCCAGCATTTGTTTTATTCACTGGGCTATCTGGAGTGCTCAGAGTGTAGACTAAAGAAGTGAAGTAGACAAACTGCCAATGTTTTAAAGTTCTATTAAAAGAGTCAGTGTAGTTACTAACCCTCGTGATAGTGAGTGGAGGATGATATGGCTTCTACATCTGCATTGCTTGCTCTTTGGGGTTTTAGGCTGGGTTTCTATAAAGCACTTTGTGACAACTTCTGATGTAAAAAGGGCTTCATAAAATACATTTGATTAACATGTATATCATACCAACTGACTGGTTCTTCTGTTGTTGTTCACACAGGAGACCATGTTGAGACATTCTCTATATCCAGAGAGCAACAGCAGGAAGATCACAGAGCTAAGAGGTCTCACCACTGCCCACATTGTGAGGAGTTTTTCTCAATTCTATCAAAGCTAAAAATACACTTACAAAAACACACAGGAGAGAATCTGTATTCCTGTACTGACTGTGGGAAGAATTTCACTACATCACAGACTCTGACTGTTCATCAGAGAGTGCACACAGGAGAGAAGCCTTACTCCTGCTCTGACTGTGGGGCAAGTTTCTCTCATCAAAGCACCTTAAAACAACATAAACGTATACATACAGGAGAAAAGCCTTATTCCTGCTCTGACTGTGTAAAGTGCTTCAAAACATCAACTGAGCTAAAAGGTCATCAGAGGAGAACACACAGAGGAGAGAAGCCTTACTCCTGCTCTGACTGTGGGAAGAGTTTCTCTCAACGGTTCCACTTAAAACAACATGAACGTATACATACAGGAGAAAAGCCTTATTCCTGCTCTGACTGTGTAAAGTGCTTCAAAACATCAACTGAGCTAAAAGTTCACCAGAGAACACACACAGGAGAGAAGCCTTACTCCTGCTCTGACTGTGGGGCAAGTTTCTCTCAATCTAGCAATTTAAAAAAACATGAACGTATACATACAGGAGAGAAGCCTTACTCCTGCTCTGACTGTGGGAAGAATTTCTCTCGACTGGGCAGCTTAAAACAACATGAACGTATACACACAGGAGAGAAGACTTACCACTTATCTAAAAACAACAGATTAGCTGCAACGTCATCAGTGACCACACACAGGAGAGAAGCCTTACTCCTGCTCTGACTGTGTAAAGTGCTTCAAAACATCATTTGAGCTAAAGGGTCATCAGAGAACAAACACAGGAGAGAAGCCTTACTCCTGCTCTGACTGTGTAAAGTGCTTCAAAACATCATTTGAGCTAAAGGGTCATCAGAGAACACACACAGGAGAGAAGCCTTACTTTTGCTCTTAATGCGGCAAGAGATTCTCCTGATTGGGCAACGTAAAAACACACCAATGGTTACACACTGGAGAGAAGACTTATCACTGCACTGACTGTGAGACGAGATTCTACAGATTGGGCAATTTAAAAAGAAACCAACGTATACATAAGAAGTGGTAGTGGTCAAAGACAAGACCACAGAGGGGACTCCATCCTAGATCTGATCAACACAACCCACTGTACTTGCTCCTCTCAGATCCAGTGATCACAAATGTCTGCTGTTCTCTCCAAACACAACATCAGGAGGGAGAAGAGAGGTGCAGCGGGAAAAAGGACATCTGGTAACCCAGAACAGAAAGGAGACCTTTGCACGATGTATGGCCAGTACTGACTGTTCTGCCATATGAGGTGGAGAGTATCGATGCAAAGGTGGAGACATTCAACTCCTGCATTCAAACTGCACTTGATGTATGCATGTCAATAAGAAAACAACAACAACACTGGACCAGCCCTGGATGACTGAAAGAATAAAGGCTGCCATCAGGAAAATACAGAATATTTTCAACAGATGGGGAGAAACAATGACATGGAGAAAAAACAGAAACACAGTGCAAATGCTTATCAAGGAAGCAAAGACAAGCTACTACAAAACTGAAATCCAGGACCTAAAGAAGAAAAACCCTAAGGAATGGTGGGACTTCATTAACAATGGACTGGGACCAAAGAAAACATCAGGAGGGAGAATACAGGTCGAGGGAATTGAAGGCGACAACGTGGCTGATGTTTTGAATGGCTTCTTTGCTGAGGCATGGACAAGCACCACACCTCTTGCCATCTTCCCCATGCCCATGTCTACAAGACAGGTTGAGCTGTGCAGCATTGGCCAGTTAAAGCAATCTCTGACCAGACTCAGCCCACATAAAGCATGTGGGCCTGATGGCATTCCAGCCTGGCTACTAAAGAGCATGCAGAAGATCTAGCCCCTGTCATCAAACACATTGTTAACACCTCCTACTGGCAGGGGACAGTTTTATCTGAGTGCACAAATCAGTATGACTACCTCCCAATGTCCAGCACTAGTACCGCCCTTGTGAAAGCCACACACTCCTGTCTGACAGCTACAGACTCCATAAAACCAACAATGGTGAGGGTGTTACATTTCATTTACATTTTAGACATTTGGCAGACGCTCTTATCCAGAGCGACTTACAGGAGCAATTAGTGTTAAGTGCCTTGCTCAAGGGCACATTTACGTCATTTAGCAGACGCTCTTACCCAGAGCGACTCACCAATTGGTGCGTTCACCCTATAGCCAGTGGGATAATCACTTTACAATTTTTTTGGGGGTGGGGGGGGGGGTAGAAGGATTACTTTATCCTATCCCAGGTATTCCTTAAAGAGGTGGGGTTTCAAATGTCTCCGGAAGGTGGTGAGTGACTCCGCTGTCCTGGCGTCGTGAGGGAGCTTGTTCCACCATTGGGGTGCCAGAGCAGCGAACAGTTTTGACTGGGCTGAGCGGGAACTATGCTTCCGCAGAGGAAGGGGAGCCAGCAGGCCAGAGGTGGATGAACGCAATGCCCTCGTTTGGGTGTAGGGACTGATCAGAGCCCGAAGGTACAGAGGTGCCGTTCCCCTCACTGCTCCATAGGCAAGCACCATGGTCTTGTAGCGGATGCGAGCTTCAACTGGAAGCCAGTGGAGTGTGCGGAGGAGGGGGGTGACGTGAGAGAACTTGGGAAGGTTGAACACCAGACGGGCTGCGGCATTCTGGATGAGTTGTAGGGGTTTAATGGCACAGGCAGGGAGGCCAGCCAACAGCGAGTTGCAGTAGTCCAGACGGGAGATGACAAGTGCCTGGATTAGGACCTGTGCCGCTTCCTGTGTAAGGCAGGGTCGTACTCTCCGAATGTTGTAGAGCATGAACCTGCAGGAGCGGGTCACCGCCTTGATGTTGGCGGAGAACGACAGGGTGTTGTCCAGGGTCACGCCTAGGCTCTTCGCACACTGGGAGGAGGACACAGCGGAGTTGTCAACCGTGATGGCGAGATCATGGAACGGGCAGTCCTTCCCCGGGAGGAAGAGCAGCTCCGTCTTGCCAGGGTTCAGCTTGAGGTGGTGATCCGTCATCCATACTAATATGTCTGCCAGACATGCAGAGATGCGATTCGCCACCTGCTTATCAGAAGGGGGAAAGGAGAAGATTAGTTGTGTATCGTCAGCGTAGCAATGATAGGAGAGGCCATGTGAGGATATGACAGAGCCAAGTGACTTGGTGTATAGGGAGAAAAGGAGAGGGCCTAGAACTGAGCCCTGGGGGACACCAGTGGTGAGAGCACGTGGTGCGGAGACAGCTTCTCGCCACGCCACTTGGTAGGAGCAACCGGTCAGGTAGGACGCAATCCAGGAGTGAGCCGCGCCGGAGATGCCCAGCTCGGAGAGGGTGGAGAGGAGGATCTGATGGTTCACAGTATCAAAGGCAGCAGACAGGTCTAGAAGGACAAGAGCAGAGGAGAGAGAGTTAGCTTTAGCAGTGCGGAGAGCCTCCGTGACACAGAGAAGAGCAGTCTCAGTTGAATGACCAGTCCTGAAACCTAACTGGTTTGGATCAAGAAGGTCATTCTGAGAGAGATACCAAGAGAGTTGGCTAAAGACGGCACGCTCAATAGTTTTGGAAAGAAAAGAAAGAAGGGATACTGGTCTGTAGTTGTTGACATCAGTGGGATCGAGTGTTGGTTTTTTGAGAAGGGGAGCAACTCTCGCTCTCTTGAAGACGGAAGGGACATGGCCAGCGGTCAAGGATGAGTTGATCAGCGAGGTGAGGTAGGGGAGAAGGTCACCGGAGATGGTCTGGAGAAGAGAGGAGGGGATGGGGTCAAGCGGGCAGGTTGTTGGGCGGCCTGCAGTCACAAGTCGCAGGATTTTATCTGGAGAGAGAGGGGAGAAAGAAGTCAAAGCATAGGGTAGGGCAGTGTGAGTAGGACCAGCAGTGTCATTAGACTTAACAAACGAGGATCGAATGTCGTCAACCTTCTTTTCAAAGTGGTTGACGAAGTCATCCACAGAGAGAGAGGAGGGGGGGGGCGGGGGGGGGAGGATTCAGGAGGGAGGAAAATGTGGCAAAGAGCTTCCTAGGGTTAGAGGCAGATGCTTGGAATTTAGAGTGGTAGAAAGTGGCCTTAGCAGCAGAAACAGATGAAGAAAATGTAGAGAGGAGGGAGTGAAAAGATGCCAGGTTGGCAGGGAGTTTAGTTTTCTTCCATTTCCGCTCCGCTGCCCGGAGCTCTGTTCTGTGAGCTCGCAATGAGTCATCAAGCGACGGAGCTGGAGGGGAGGACCGAGCCGGCCGGGAGGATAGGGGACACAGAGAGTCAAAGGATGCAGAAAGGGAGGAGAGGAGGGTTGAGGAGGCAGAATCAGGAGATTGGAGGGAGAAGGATTGAGCAGAGGGAAGAGATGATAGGATGGAAGAGGAGAGAGTAGTGGGAGAGAGAGAGCGAAGGTTGCGGCGGCGCATTACCATCTGTGTAGGGGCAGAGTGAGTAGTGTGGGAGGAGAGCGAGAGAGAAAAGGAAACAAAGTAGTGGTCGGCGACATGGAGGGGAGTTGCAGTGAGATTAGTAGAAGAGCAGCATCTAGTAAAGATGAGGTCAAGCGTATTGCCTGCCTTGTGAGTAGGGGGGGGCGGTGAGAGGGTGAGGTCAAAAGAGGAGAGAAGTGGAAAGAAGGAGGCAGAGAGAAATGAGTCAAATGTGGACATAGGGAGGTTGAAATCCCCCAAAACTGTGAGGGGTGAGCCATCCTCAGGAAAGGAACTTATCAAGGCGTCAAGCTCATTGATGAACTCTCCAAGGGAACCTGGAGGGCGATAGATGACAAGGATATTAAGCTTAAATGGGCTAGTGACTGTGACAGCATGGAATTCAAATGAGGAGATAGACAGATGGGTTAGGGGAAAAATTGAGAATGTCCACTTGGGAGAGATGAGGATTCCTGTGCACACTCTTGTCCAAAGCCTTTGATCGAGTAGATCAAGCAAAGTTCCTGCAACATCTGTCTGACATTGAACTGTGTCCAAGGTTACTAGCCTGGCTCCACAGCTACACCACCGAAAGAGGGCAGAGGGTGATGGCAACTGGCATATTTAGCCCTTGGTCAGAGGTCACCTCTGGTGTTCCACAAGGTGGCGTGGTTTCACCATATCTGTTTCTCCTTCACATGTCCACCAGAAAAGTTGTCTTCAGTGACACTCTGGACACTGGCTATGCAGACGATGTAGGGCTGTCCCGAGCCATACCATTAACCAGCATCCAAGAGGACACTTCCATGGGCTTGGAGATACAGCAGCTGGAAGAGTGGGCCACATCCAACAACATGGTCCTGAATGGGAAAAAGTCTGTGGAAATTCAGATATGTTTTTATAAAGACCATCCACAACCTGCACCACTAATCATAGGAGGACAGGTAGTACCAGTGGTAACAACAACCAAGTATCTTGGTTTTCATCTAGACTCTAACCTCAGTGGTGACACGTGGAGTAATCAGTGAAAAAGGCCACAAAGCACCTTTTTGACATTTCTTGCCAGTAATGTCCTACTGAAGATCTGGTCACAGTCTATACTACACTGGCCAGGCCTTGTCTGGAATACGGTGGAGTGCTGTTAGTTGGATGCAGTAAAAAGCAGCAGGCCCAACTAGACAGGGTGCAGAGGAGGGCCTTGAGGATCATCTCCAGAGGTGGAGCAGTCCAACCACAGCTCCCGTCACTGCAGAGCAGGCGAGAACAGGCTGCAGTGCACCTGGTGAAGGACATGCACACTCTTGACCATCCACTGAATGACCTGCTCCCTCCAAGAAGAGGTAACCGCACCACCAGGCTCCTGAGAAACAGCCACAAACTGTCCTGTATAACTGCCCGTACAAACCGCCTGCGAAACGCCACTCTACCCACTGCTATCAGACTGCATAATAACTCCAGCTCTTCAATGGTTTTCCCCCACAAAAAAATGTATCACATTTTAATATTTCAATTTCCATCATGAAAAATGTCCTGTAATGTTTCAAGTGTTCTGTATTCTACTTATGTCACGTATTGTGTTATGTATTTAACATGTAGCCTAGCGGTTAAGAGTGTTGGGCCAGTAACTGAAAGGTCGCTGGTTTGAATCCTGAGCTAACTAGGTCAAATCTGTCATTGGGCCCTTGAGCAAGGCAATTAACCTATAAGTCACTCTGGATAAGAGCATCTGCTAAATTACAAATATGTAATGAAAAATCCTGTTTGTACATGAATTTGTGCTGGGCAACCTCTTCTTCTTTTGTGCATAAATATAACAAACTGTTTAAAGTGATATAGTTAGTGTCTATACAGTGCATTCTTAAAGTATTCAGACCCGTTGACTTTTAACAAAACAATACGTTACAGCCTTATTGTAAAATAGATGTAAAAAATAGATTTTTTTTTAATCCCTCCTCAATCTACACACAATACCCCATAATGACAAAGTAAAAACAGGTTTAGACATTTTTGCAAATGTATTAGAAATAAACATATTGTGTTATGTATTTTAAAATGAGTGTTTTGTAGTTAATAGTCATGTAAATTCTGCATTTATTCCGTTTTATCGGTGAGCAAGAATAAATCAACTCAAACTCAAACGGGGTTGCAACTCAATATTAGGAAGGTGTTCCTAATGTTTTGTGGACTCAGTGTACATCAATTGAAGATGTGTGATCAGTTTTCAGCATTAGTTTGGATGGATTATTTTATGTTACTAAACATATTTTGTTTAATGATAAACAGGCTATGAATCGACTACTTGTGTTTATTCAATTGTCTTTTAATACTAGATTAATTATTTTTGTCATTGATGATGAATGTATTTGAATAACTGTATTGAGTTTCTCTATATTACTACTGGACGACTCAGATTAAGTCTGAGGCCTGTAACATCAATAGTGAGGACAAACCCAGCCTGCCTCTCTCCTTCCACACTGAGTCCAAACCTACAGTCACTGGGTCCTGATTGACAGTGGAGCCCAGTTTACTGCAGGATCCAGAGATGGCATCAGTGAAGCTGGAAGACTGCAGTCAAACACTGGAGCTGAATGTCAACATTAAAGATGAAGAAGAGGAGGAGAAGATTGGAAAATATGTTAATCATGGTAAGAGCAGGCTCTATCTATTCTGTAATTCTGACATCACACGTCCCTGAACAACTGGGCTATAACTGGGTTATTTCATGCTACTGAGACTTGCTTGGTTTGACATCAGTATTGTCAGCATGATGCTTGATGACAGCTTTGCACACTCTTGGCATTCTCTCAACCAGCTTCACCTGGAATGCTTTTCCAACAGTCTTGAAGCAGTTCACACATATGCTGAGCACTTGTTGACTGCTTTTCCTTCACTCTGCGGTCCAACTCATCCCAAACCATCTCAATTGGGTTGAGGTCGGTTGATTGTGGCCAGGTCATCTGATGCAGCACTCCATCACTCTCCTTCTTGGTCAAATAGCCCTTACACAGCCTGGAGGTGTGTTGTGTCATTGTCCTGTTGAAAAACAAATAATAATCCCACTAAGCTCAAACCAGATGGGATGGCGTATCGCTGCAGAATGCTGTGGTAGCCATGCTGGTTAAGTGTGCCTTGAATTCTAAATAAATCACCAGCAAAGCACCATCACACCACCTCCTCCATGCTTCACGGTGGGATCCACACATGTTGAGATCATCCGTTCACCTACTCTGTGTCTCACAAAGACACTGCGGTTGGAACCACAAATCTCAAATTTGGTAACATCAGACCAAAGGACAGATTTCCACCGGTTGAATGTCCATTGCTCATGTTTTTTGGCCCAAGCAAGTCTCTTCTTCTTGTTGGTGTCCTTTACTAGTGGTTTCCTTGCAGCAATTCGACCATGAAGGCCCCATTCACGCAGTCTCCTCTGAACAGTTGATGTTGAGATGTGTCTGTTACTTGAACTCTGTGAAGCATTTATTTGGGCTGCAATTTCTGAGGCTGGTAACTCTAATGAACTTATCCTCTGCAGGTGAGGTAACTCTGGATCTTCCTTTCCTGTGGCGGTCCTCATGAGAGCCAGTATCATCATAGCGCTTGATGGTTTTTGCGACAGCACTTGAATAAACTTTAAAGGTTATTCAAATGTTCCGGATTGACTGACCTTCATGTCTTAAAGTAATGATGGACTGTCGTTTCTCTTTGATTATTTGAGCTGTTCTTGCCATAATATGGACTTGGACCAAATAGGGCTATCTTCTGTATACCCCTACCTTGTCACAACACAACTGATTGGCCCAAGCGGATTAAGAAATTCCACAAATTAACTTTTAACAAGGCACACCTGTTAATTGAAATGCATTCCAGGTGACTACCTCATGAAACTGGTTGAGAGAATGCCAAGAGTGTGCAAAGCTGTCTTCAAGGCATAGGTTGCTTACTTTGAAGAATTTCAAATATAAAATATATATATATTGATTTGTTTAACACTTTTTTGGTTACTACATGATTCCATATGTTTTATTTGATAGTTTTGATGTGTTCACTATTATTCTACCATGTAGAAAATAGTAAAAATAAAGAAAATCCCTGGAATGAGTAGGTGTTCTAAAACGTTTGACAGGTACTGTATGTGAATTTGGGAAAATCTGCTATAGGTTAAGTACCGGCACCTCAAATATCTAGTGCTTTAGTTCATGTTCCTCTTATAGAATATTAGCTCAACAGTATTGTGGAGCTCCTGCACCTAAATATAAACAGTACCGGCACCTATTTCAGTCCAGGTCAAGCACTGAATTAGATAATGTAACAAGAAGAAATGTAGTATATTTTTAGAGAATAAAGAAAGTGCCAGAACTGTCAAGACTAACTTATATTTTTAGAGAATAAAGAAAGTGCCAGAACTGTCAAGACTAACTTTTGTGTGTGTTTCTCATTATTACTACAGGACGACTAGAATTAAATCTGAGGCCGGTAACATCAATAGTGAGGACAAACCCAGCCTGCCTCTCTCCTTCCACACTGAGTCCAAACCTACAGTCACTGGGTCCTGATTGTGACAGTGGAGCCCAGTTTACTGCAGGATCCAGAGATGGCATCAGTGAAGCTGGAAGACTGCAGTCACTGGAGCTGAATGTCAACATTAAAGATGAAGAAGAGGAGGAGAAGATTGGCACATTCAATACCGCCTTACAAGAGGAGGAGAAGATTGGCACATTCAATACCGCCTTACACACACTTGCCTGCATCTAGCTTATCTATGGTGTAATCATTAGTCCAACAGTTGCAAACAATAGTTTGTATTGGACAAATTCAGGTATGTTTATCCCCGTTTCATTCCATTTGCTTCCGTTTTTAAGAAACGTTTTTCAACAGAATCGGCGGATACACCCTGAACACACGCAAACAGTTCAATTTCAGAGCCAAACAGGTTGTTGTATTCCTTCTTGCATCTAAACGCTCTCCTCTCACCTTTTCCCTTCACTTGTGAACAACACAAAAACCTTTCCAAGCCAAACCATCATATCATAACCGCTACACACAGCCTACATCATTGTCACCATGTTAGCTAAAGTAATGTCATAGTCAACATAGCTAATAGAACTAACACGTTAGTAAACCTGCTACAATCATGCAGCACAGTGTACTGTCAGTAAGCAGTTTAGCAGTTATACCGGCGGGCCCCGGTGGCAATAAATTAGTAAAACCAAAAGCTTACCTTGACTTGGAAGAGTTCCAGTGTTAGATAGTCATAGCCAGCTAGCTAACATAGCATCCCTCTGTTTGAGCCGGGTGTTTGAGTAGGCTAAACTAGCCATTTGCATTTGCTAGCTAGTAAGTGAAACTGAACAAAAATGACAAAATATCTCTCTCGCTCCTCGAACAGTTTTGAATAAATTAATTTGTTCAAAACTGTTCAACTATTGTCTTTCTCTCTCTTTGAGTTAACTACTCAATACATTTTATGCACTGCAGTGCTAGCTAGCTGTAGCTTATGCTTTCACTACTAGATTCATTCTCTGATCCTTTGATTTGGTGGACAACATGTCAGTTCATGCTGCAAAAGCTCTTATAGGTTGGAGGATGTCCTGCGGAAGCTGTCATAATTACTGTGTAAGTCTATGGAAGGGGGTGAGAACCATGAGCCTCCTAGGTTTTGTATTGAAGTCAATGTACTCAGAGGAGGACGGAAGCTAGCTGTCATCTGGCTACACCATGGTGCTACCCTACAGAGTTCTGTTGAGGCTATTGTTTACCTTCACTGCAAAACAGTGTGTTTTAATCAATTATTTGGTGACATATTAATATATATATTTATTTATAGTTTTATCTAAAAACCTAAACATTTTAAATGATTCACTATTTTAATTTTTTTAATGAAATTACCTGAGGAGGATGGCCTGTGTAGGGATGTGATTTGGATTGGACTGTGACTTTTTTAAATGTGTTTATTTTGTGTGATGTAGTTTGTCCCCCTTTTCCTCAATGGACATTCATTTTTTAAATCCAGGATACTAACCGAACAGTAGCTGGCGGCATACACATTACGTGAAAGTCATTATACTAAATAATAATAAGAAGAGGTAGTTAGTCCATCAGTCCAATAGATGGCGATGTTGCACTGTGGTAGTGGGGGAACAGGAAGTTCCGGGTTGGCGCGACCCATTGTTCAGAATAAAGAATGCGCCAGACATGTGCTGTCAAGACGACAAATTTGTGTCTGTTTCAAATGTATTACTACAGGTATGTAATAGCACGTTTAAACTTTCTAATATCGAAAGAACATGTCATAACATGCTAGTTAACAAATACGTCAAGGTATTCTCCCATTTGGTAAAGTTATGTGTTATTTTTGTGTCAAACCGAGTGAGTGAAAGAACATGATAAAAACTATTTTACAAGTCACATAGCTAGAGATTTGGTATTTGTCTGAGTGAATGTAAATACTTTCGTCAATGAAGTCCGTTTAAAGGATCAATTTGAGATTTCTGTGTTCGTTTGACATGTTATTGGTTTTGTGTAATAATGTATAATCTTACGAGCTGTTAAAATGTCGTCGTCCATTTTGATGTTCGTTTAAAGTCCACGTAGAAGATAATGGCCCCTATCAGATGGTAGTATAGTATTTATATAGTTGGTGCAGTATATTATTTTACTGTAGTAAATATACATTGGTTGGTCGGGGTTGTCCGAGCCCTGAATGCTGATTGGCTGAAAACCGTGGTATATCAGACGTACACCACAGGTATGACTAAATATATATATACTTTTTACTGTTCTACATATGTTGGTAACCAGTTTATAATAGCAATTAGGCGACTGAGGCATTGCATCGTGCCTAACAGCCCTTAGCCGTGGTATATTGACCATATACCACACCTCCTCTGGCCTTATTGTATAAATATACATGAGTTCTATCTTGGAAAAGTATTTATTAGCTTACAATTGTACAATTTATGCTTCCCGCATATAACCACGAAGACGGCCGGAAAGGCCCTAAAGCAAGATCGTAAACGGTGAGCCTGCTGTAGCCTACAGTCCATGGTAAACTGGTGCGCACCAAGTTGTACTATACGTTTTAGTATTTGATTTGGAGAACCTCAAACTCAACTTTTAGAACAATATTACAGTATTATAAAAATTGATTTATGAGTTTGTAATTTGGGAATGTTTTCTGGGGGTGCTCAAGTTAATATTATATGCATTTCAAGCATTGAGAAATAGCTGCTATTTTCCCATTAACGGACTTCAGTGCAGTAGCTCTCAAAATCTCTTCTCCGTATGTAGGGTTTTCAGCCATTACATTCGTCCACATTTGGCTCTGTGTAAACTACAATTCCGATGCTCTGCTTTAACATTGAGAAACGTCAATACTCATCACTTTCACAAACATACAGTGAGGGAAAAAAGTATTTGATCCCCTGCTGATTTTGTACGTTTGCCCACTGACAAAGAAATGATCTGTCTAATTTTAATGGTAGGTTTATTTGAACAGTGAGAGACAGAATAACAAAATAAATCCAGAAAAACGCATGTCAAAAATGTTATAAATTGGGAAATAATTATTTGACCCCCCCTCAATCTGAAAGACATCTGGCTCCCAGGTGTCTTTTATACAGGTAACGAGCTGAGATTAGGAGCACACTCTTAAAGGGAGTGCTCCTAATCTCAGCTTGTTACCTGTATAAAAGACACCTGTCCACAGAAGCAATCAATCAATCAGATTTCAAACTCTCCACCATGGCCAAGACCAGAGAGCTCTCCAAGGATGTCAGGGACAATATTGTAGACCTACACAAGGCTGGAATGGGCTACAAGACCATCGGCAAGCAGCTTGGTGAGAGGGTGACAACAGTTGGTGCGATTATTCGCAAATGGAAGAAACACAAAATAACTGTCAATCTCCCTCGGCCTGGGGCTCTTGGGCTCCATGCAAGATCTCACCTCGTGGAGTTGTAATGATCATGAGAACGGTGAGGAATCAGCCCAGAACTACACGGGAGGATCTTGTCAATGATCTCAAGGCAGCTGGGACCATAGTCACCAAGAAAACAATTGGTAACACACTACGCCGTGAAGGACTGAAATCCTGCAGCGCCCGCAAGGTCCCCCTGCTCAAGAAAGCACATATACAGGGCCGTCTGAAGTTTGCCGATGAACATCTGAATGATTCAGAGGAGAACTGGGTGAAAGTGTTGTGGTCAGATGAGACCAAAATGGAGCTTTTTGGCATCAACTCAACTCGCCGTGTTTGGAGGAGGAGGAATGCTGCCTATGACCCCAAGAACACCATCCCCACCGTCAAACATGGAGGTGGAAACATTATGCTTTGGGGGTGTTTTTCTGCTAAGGGGACAGGACAACTTCACCGCATCAAAGGGACGATGGACGGGGCCATGTACCATCAAATCTTGGGTGAGAACCTCCTTCCCTCAGCCAGGGCATTGAAAATGTGTCGTGGATGGGTATTCCAGCATGACAATGACCCAAAACACACGGCCAAGGCAACAAAGGAGTGGCTCAAGAAGAAGCACATTAAGGTCCTGGAGTGGCCTAGTCAGTCTCCAGACCTTAATCCCATAGAAAATCTGTGGATTGAGCTGATGGTTCGAGTTGCCAAACGTCAGCCTCGAAACCATAATGACTGGGAGAAGATCTGCAAAGAGGAGTGGAACATAATCCCTCCTGAGATGTGTGCAAACCTGGTGGCCAACTACAAGAAACGTCTGACCTCTGTAATTACCAACAAGGGTTTTGCCACCAAGTACTAAGTCATGTTTTGCAGAGGGGTCAAATACTTATTTCCCTCATTAAAATGCAAATCAATTCATAACACTTTTGACATGCGTTTTTCTGGATTTTTGTTGTTGTTATTCTGTCTCTCACTGTCCAAATAAACCTACCATTAAAATGATAGACTGATCATGTCTTTGTCAGTGGGCAAACTTACAAAATCAGCAGGGGATCAAATACTTTTTTCCCTCACTGTATGCTAATATGGCCCTTAACTTTCATGTCAGCGAGAACTAATCTTTCAAATAACGATACACTTACTGTAGCAGTTTTACACAGATCCATACACTGTGTGCCTCCAGTTGACAAACTACACTTCCTCCCCAGTTACCTTACACACAGGTGTTGGGAGCACGCTAGATAGCTAATTAGCACAGGGCCTATGGCTTCCGTCTGTCTCCCGTGAACAAGTGCTGTAACATGGAGATAGGACCATGTGGGAACACTAACCCTATAAAGGTGTGTAGTAATTTAACCTTTTTGTGTTTTGAAAATTATATTTAGCTGATATGAAAGTTTCCAAAAACGTACCGCAAGCGATGCGTGTTAATGTTGAGGCTCTTAACAAAACTCCCCCAGTCAGAAGATACTATCGTTGTTTCCAAACTGAATACATAGAGGAGAAGTCAGATTTAGCCACTATCATGAACTAAGGAAGTGGGCGGAGCGGTCAAGAGGTGGAAACTGGAGACAGTCGTGGGGGAACCCAAGAGGGAGGGGTTGAGCTAAAATGTATGTAAAATGACTATATAAACTGAGAGCTGGGAGATGGAAAATCAGATGCTTTGCAAACGACCTCGGCTCTATTGCTTATGTAATAAAGTCTATCATATTTCAACAAAAACTCTGAAATACTTTGGTTCTTTGATCAGTATAAGGATGAATTTGCCACAACAATGTTTATTAGTTTTCTACATGTGTACTAATATTCAGACACATTCAGTAGTTTCTATCTTTATCTATAGTTGTTACTATGGCGTGAACGGGAAATACAATTGGCAGTGGTGTAAAGTAACTAAGTAGTCCTGTGTGGCTCTGTTAGTAGAGCATGGTGCTTGCAACGCCAGGGTTGTGCGTTCGTTTCCCACTGGGGACCAGTATAAAAAATGTGTGCACTCACTACTGTAAGTCGCTCTGGATAAGAGCTTCTGCTAAATGACTGAAATGTAAAAGTAAAAAGGCTTTGAAGTACTACTGAAGTCGTTTTGGGGGGATTTGTACTTTACTATTTATATTTCTGGCAACTTTTACTCCACTACATTCCTAAAGAAAAGTTGTACTTTTTACTCCCATACATTTTCCCTGACACCCAAAAGTACTCGTTACATTTCGAATGCTCAGGCAGGACAGCAATATGGTCCAATTCACTCACCTATCAATATCACGCATTGTCACCCCTACTGCCCCTGATCTGGCGGACTCACTAAACACAAATACTGCGTTTGTAAATGACGTTTGAGTGTTGGAGTGTGTCCCTGGCCGTCCGTGAATAATATTATTTTTGAGTGAAAAAATACAGTGAAGATAAGGTTATTAAGGAACATAGCTCATAGTGCTGCTTAAAACAAACTGTAACCTTGTCCTAAATAGTTTTTGAGTCATTTATTCATTTCTGCAGTTGCTTTGTGTAATTTTTGTGCACTTGTCTAATGTGGATGAATGTTGTTTTGTCATTGTTTAGCTACCTGATCTGTTGAAATTAGGTAATTGAACAAGAAGAAATATAATATATTTTTTGAGGATAAAGAAAGTTCCAGAACCGTCAAGACTGTTGTCTTTCTCTTTATTACTACAGGCCGACTAGGATTAAGTCTGAGGCCTGTAACATCAACATTGAGGACAAACCCAGCCTGCCTCTCTCCTTCCACACTGAGTCCAAACCTACAGTCACTGGGTCCTGATTGTGACAGTGGAGCCCAGTTTGCACCGCAGGTACCAGAGATGGCATCAGTGAAGCTGGAAGACTGTAGTCAAACACTGGAGCTGAATGTCAACATTAAAGATGAAGAAGAGGAGGAGAAGATTGGGAAATCTGTTTCTCATGGTAAGAGAAGGTTCATTCCAACTTCCCACTGTGCATGAAAAGTTGCAGTACAACTGTTTCATGATTAACTGTTTCAATGAGAAGGTAGATGTTATTTCATGCTACTGAGACTTGCATGGATGACACCAGTATAGTCTGTTTTGGAATGGGTGGCCAGTAATAAACTGGCCCTGAACATCTAAAACTAAGAGCACTGTATTTGGTACAAATCATTTCCTAAGTTCTAGACCTCAGCTGAATTTGGTAATGAATGGTGTGGTTGTTGAACAAGTTTAGGAGACTAAATTACTTGGCATTACCTTAGATTGTAAACTGTCATGGTCAAAACATATAGATTCAATGGTTGTAAAGATGGGGAGAGGTCTGTCCGTAATAGATGCTCTGCTTTTTTGACACCACACTCCAAAACGCAAGTTCTGCAGGTTCTAGATTTGTCTTATCTTGATTATTGTCCAGTCGTGTGGTTGAGTGCTGTAAGGAAAGACCTAGTTAAGTTAATAAGTATGTAGGTTATTGTCACGAGAATTGTTATCTCAATGGTTGAAGTCAAACACTTCTTAAATCTTTGAATAATTCCAGAGGTGTAAATCTCTAGTTTAAATAAATTAAACAATGACCCAATTCTGCAATGGTCAGCCTTTTATTCATTGAGAGCGCTCTGCCCTCTCAAGTTCAGAGTCCATCTTTCATACACACACATCAGAGTAAAAGTCCCACCCTGCTTTAGGCGGGCTGTATTTTTCCACTGTACACATATAAATCATTATCATATCCTGCAACATGTTTCATAATCTCTTCCAAGCCTAACGGTTTCCTCCCCTCCCTAAATTGGGAGGCCTATTTCCTTATCTTGGTTTCACAGTTGTCACAAGTTGTCAAGCCTAACAGTTCTCCTTCTCCTTTGTTGTCTGGCCTAACTCCTACTCACATTGCTAAATAGTAACACAATGTCATAATCTTTACTTGTCCTACGCACACACATTATTAGATTATAGTCTCATGATTCTAACACATTTCACAAAGTGGAGTGTAATAATTAGTCATTACTAGGGGTGTAACGATTTGTTTTAACAACGATTCGATTTGTATCACGATTCGTGGTTGTCGATACGATTCAAGGGCGATATTGGTTCATTTAGAACGATACGATCCGAAACGATTCAGTGACTTGAAATCGATTCAGTAACCTTTTAGCCAAAAATTCAACCAGTGTGACTGAAATAAATACCTGGTAACCAGTTGCATTTTAATGGCTGGCAATAGTCTTGATATTTTTAACAGTGTTTCATGCCTCCATGCAGACCATCTGGTATTATGAAACTTACCCATACCTACGTTGACAGCAGCCCCGTCTGTGTCATCCAAGCCTGTGTCCTGGAAAAGTCTCACAAGTCCGTCTGTTATGGCCTGTGCGGTTCGGTCAGCACCCAATTCAATCAGTCCAATAAAGTCCGAAGTAAACTCTCATTTGCTGGACATAGACACAATGTAAACTATTTCCTGCTCAGTTTTTGTGATGTCCTCAGATCCATCAAAAAGCATTCAGTAAAGGAACATCCTCAGAATAGGAAGACATGGGACGTGCGTGTTTAGCTTTATGCATTTATTCTCGGCTAGCTTTTAGCAATGGCTTGCGCCACATTCGTGTGCTCCTTGCTCTTTTCATGTTGGTCAAATAAAGGATGGTTGAAATTCTTTGAGCCTTTATAAAATGCACCTGTTTTGTCTGCTAGATGTGGATTTGAGCGGCAAATCTTGCACCACATTTCAGTGCGCTCATCGTTAGCTTCAAGCCACTGCACATCTTGGAGCCACTTTTCCGAAAAAAGTATTTTCTTCGGCTCTGGCTCCAGTTGGCGTTTCTTTGTAGGTGGCGAAACGCCAAAAAGGCTGCTTAATGTCTGTTGCTTTTTGGACATCCCTGACAGTAGTTGACAAGCAACATGTCATGTGTAAGGTTAGATGAGAAGATCGGTCAAGTACGCAAAGGCGCGTAGTAATTTGTCGCGCTTGCGTATCTGCGTACCAGTTATGTGCACCCCTGCATATAAAGTCTGACGTGCTTAAATCCAATGGGTTATTTCCTAGTATCGATACAATCGATTTATTACATTTTAAAACGATATTAGATCGATATATGTTGTCCAAAAGGCCAACTCGCCGCGCACAGATCGATGTAGTTGGATCATATGAATATAAATCGATACATCGACGTAGTAGATGAATCGTTACACCCCTAGTCATTACCAAATTCTTCTATCAGTTATAGGTTAAGAACTTTTGTGAAAGAGCACAGTTTGAAAGATATGACATACAGACGCAAACCGGATGGACATCATGAAAATGATCAGAGAGGTTGAGGAGTAAAAACAAACAAAATAGAACTATTGTAAAATTGACTGTGTCCATAAAATGTATATAGTATGTATAAGCTGGAAGTAGAGGCCTAAGCGTTGTTGTTCAATAGTTTACTCCAATTAGGGGAGGGGTGGTGGGGTTGGAAAGTAATAAAGGAACATTTTATTTTTTTAAAGGATATGTGTATACAGTGAGGGAAAAAAGGATTTGATCCCCTGCTGATTTTGTACGTTTGACACTGACAAAGACAAGATCAGTCTGTAATTTTAATGGTAGGTTTATTTGAACAGTGAGAGACAGAATAACAACAAAAAAATCCAGAAGAACGCATGTCAAAAATGTTATCAATTGATTTGCATTTTAATGAGGGAAATAAGTATTTGACCCCTCTGCAAAACATGACTTAGTACTTGGTGGCAAAACTCTTGTTGGCAATCACAGAGGTCAGACGTTTCTTGTAGTTGGCTACCAGGTTTGCACACATCTCAGGAGGGATTTTGTCCCACTCCTCTTTGCAGATCTTCTCCAAGTCATTAAGGTTTTGAGGCTGACGTTTGGCAACTCGAACCTTCAGCTCCCTCCACAGATTTTCTATGGGATTAAGGTCTGGAGACTGGCTAGGCCACTCCAGGACCTTAATGTGCTTCTTCTTGAGCCACTCCTTTGTTGCCTTGGCCGTGTGTTTTGGGTTATTGTCATGCTGGAATACCCATCCACGACCCATTTTCAATGCCCTGGCTGAGGGAAGGAGGTTCTCACCCAAGATTTGACGGTACATGGCCCCGTCCATCGTCCCTTTGATGCGATGAAGTTGTCCTGTCCCCTTAGCAGAAAAACACCCCCAAAGCATAATGTTTCCACCTCCGTGTTTGACGGTGGGGATGGTGTTATTGGGGTCATAGGCAGCATTCCTCCTCCTCCAAACACGGCGAGTTGAGTTGATGCCAAAGAGCTTGATTTTGGTCTCATTTGACCACAACACTTTCACCCAGTTCTCCTCTAAATCATTCAGATGTTCATTGGCAAACTTCAGACGGGCCTGTATATGTGCTTTCTTGAGCAGGGGGACCTTGCGGGCACTGCAGGATTTCAGTTCTTCGCGGCGTAGTGTGTTACCAATTGTTTTCTTGGTGACTATGGTCCCAGGTGCCTTGAGATCATTGACAAGATCCTCCTGCGTAGTTCTGGGCTGATTCCTCACCGTTCTCATGATCATTGCAACTCCACGAGGTGAAATCTTGCATTGAGCCCCAGGCCGAGGGAGATTGACAGTTCTTTTGTGTTTCTTCCATTTGCGAATAATCGCACCAACTGTTGACACCTTCTCACCAAGCTGCTTGGCGATGGTCTTGTAGCCCATTCCAGCCTTGTTTAGGTCTACAATCTTGTCCCTGACATCCTTGGAGAGCTCTTTGGTCTTGGCCATGGTGGAGAGTTTGGAATCTGATTGATTGATTGCTTCTGTGGACAGGTGTCTTTTATACAGGTAACAAGCTGAGATTAGGAGCACTCCCTTTAAGAGTGTGCTCCTAATCTCAGCTCGTTACCTGTATAAAAGACACCTGGGAGCCAGAAATCTTTCTGATTGAGAGGGGGTCAAATACTTATTTTCCTCATTAAAATGCAAAATGAATTTATAAAATTTTTGACATGCGTTTTTCTGGATTTTTGTTGTTGTTATTCTGTCTCTCACTGTTCAAATAAACCTACCATTAAAATTATAGACTGATCATTTCTTTGTCAGTGGGCAAACGTACAAAATCAGCAGGGGATCAAATACTTTTTTCCCTCACTGTATGAGTCCCGGACTGGAACCCCTACATAGATACTAAACAGATGTTGAACTGAAAAATTTATCGTTAATTCCCTGCGTTGTATATTTATCTTGGAATACTCTTACACACTGTATATAGGCTACTGTATCAATCATTCATTTGTTCATGTCATCACACAGCATGCAAGTCATTGAAATGCAATCAAGCATTTTTGGTTTTAAAATAACAAAGCAACCCTTGAATAATTAGCGTAAACAATAAATAAACTGTTCCATTTCGGAAATTGCATTCAGGGATCAATGTAACTGTTTTTAGTCTTTGCTGTAATAAAGGCTTAACAATAAAACGTTACAACAGACTCTCTGGTACGCTTATCATTTATTTAGTATTTAGTGCGCTTCAACCTGTCAGAAAAGCTCAGTGCATATGGTTGATTTGATTACCTGAATGTGCGTATATTCTTCAGCTTTTGTATTTGATTTGATTAAAACACACCATTCACCCTCTGAATGGCACACATACACAATCCATGTCTCAATTGTCTCAAGGCTTAAAAGTCCTTCATTAATATGTCTCCTCCACTTCATCTACACTGATTTGAAGTGGATTTAACAAGTGGCATCAATGAGGGATCATAGCTGTCACCTGGCCAGTCTATGTCATGGAAAGAGTTAATAATGTTTTGTCCACTCAGTGCATATCACACCAATTGACTTTTTCTTTTATGTTGTTGACACAGGTGACCCTATTGAAACATTCTCTACATCCAGAGAGCAACAGCAGGAAGATCACAGAGCTAAGAGGTCTCACCACTGCCCACATTGTGAGGAGATTTTCCCAATTCTATCAAAGTTAAAAATACACCTAAAAATACACACAGGAGAGAATCTGTATTCCTGCACTGACTGTGGGAAAAGCTTCACAACGTCACGGGGTCTGACAGTTCATCAGAGAGTGCACACAGGAAAGAAGCCTTACTCCTGCTTTGACTGTGGGAACATTTTCTCTCGACTGGGCCACTTAAAAACTCATGAAAGTATACACACAGGAGAGAAGCCTTACTCCTGCTCTGACTGTGGGGCAAGTTTCTCTAAACTGGGCACCTTAAAACAACATGAACGTATACATACAGGAGAAAACCCTTACTCCTGCTCTGACTGTGTAAAATGCTTCACAAGATCAACTGAGCTAAAAGTTCATCAGAGAACACACACAGGAGAGAAGCCTTGCTCCTGCTCTGATTGTGGGAAGAGTTTCTTTCGACTGGGAAACTTAAAAACACACGAACGTATACACACGGGAGAGAAGCCTTACTCCTGCTCTGACTGTGGGGCAGGTTTCTCTCAACTGGGCACCTTAAAACAACATGAACGTATACACACAGGAGAGAAGCCTTACTCCTGCTCTGACTGTGGGGCAAGTTTCTCTCAACTGGGCACCTTAAAACAACATGAACGTATACATACAGGAGAAAAGCCATACTCCTGCTCTGACTGTGTAAAATGCTTCACAACATCAACTGAGCTAAAAGTTCATCAGAGAACACACACGGGAGAGAAGCCTTATTCCTGCTCTGACTGTGGAAAGATTTTCTCACGACTGGACCACTTAAAAACACATGAACGTATACACACAGGAGAGAAGCCTTACTCCTGCTCTGACTGTGGGGCAAGTTTCTCTCAACTGGGCACCTTAAAACAACATAAACCTATACATACAGGAGAAAAGCCTTACTCCTGCTCTGACTGTGTAAAATGCTTCACTAGATCAGCTGAGCTAAAACTTCATCAGCGAACACACACAGGAGAGAAGCCTTACTCCTGCTCAGATTGTGGGAAGATTTTCTCTAAACTGGGCAACTTAAAAAGACATGAACGTATACACACAGGAGAGAAGCCTTACTCCTGCTCTGACTGTGGGGCAAGTTTCTCTCAACTGGGCACCTTAAAACAACATGAACGTATACACACAGGAGAGAAGCCTTACTCCTGCTCTGACTGTGGGGCAAGTTTCTCTCAACTGGGCACCTTAAAACAACATGAACGTATACACACAGGAGAGAAGCCTTACTCCTGCTCTGACTGTGGGGCAAGTTTCTCTCAACTGGGCAACTTAAAACAACATGAACGTATACACACGGGAGAGAAGCCTTACTCATGCTCTGACTGTGTAAAATGCTTCACAACATCAGCTGAGCTAAAAGTTCACCAGAGAACACACACAGGAGAGAAGCCTTACTTCTGCTCTTAATATGATATCAGTGGGCTAAGGAATTAAAACACTGGACACTGGAGAATTTGAAAAACATTGCCTGGTCTGATGAATCCCGGTTCCTGCTGTTTCATGCAGACGGGAGGACTAAGGTATGGAGGAAACCCCGAGTACATGCATCCATGCCGTGTGTCAGCATTGCAGGATGGTGGTGGGGGGTATGTTTTTATGGCACGTTTTGGGCCCCTTGATATAAGTGGATCAACATTTGAATGCCACAGGATATCTAAACATCATTACCAATCAGGTGCATCCCTTCATGGCAGCAGTTATCCATCTGTAAACATATTTCTTTCAGCAGGATTATACCCCATGCAACAAGGCTTGTCCAGGAATGGTTCCAAGAACATGACACTGTAGTGACCAAAAGAACATGATAGTACCATGGTATTTATTTCATGGTACTACCATGTCAGGAACACACCATGGTAGTTGCACCAGTACCATGGTATTTTCCTGACATGGTAGTACCATGGTATTCTTTAGAAACATAGAGAGAAGATACGGCCAGATCTGTCATAATTTAAATGTATTGTCGGAAGGGCTGTGGTCACCATTCATGTAATACATTAAATATATGCATCAGACGGTATTGGGGAGCTATTTCATAGTGTTTTCAAAGGTACATTATTTTCCCATGTCAATCGTATACCAACCAGATTTAATTTACAATATATGGGGGTTGGCAACTATGTTTACTTTTGAAACTCAACTATATTTAAAACCAAATACTTTTAGACTTTTACTCAAGTAGTATTTTACTGGGTGACTTTCACTTTAACTTAAGTCATTTTCTATTAAGGTATCTTTACTTTTAATCAAGTATGACTATTGGGTACTTTTTCCACCCCTGCCTACCTGTTCTATTAAAATATATTCATCCTATTTCTCCAATGCCAAACCAGTGTGTCTTGTTTGCATCGAAACTGTGGCTGTGTATGAATCTAAGCATGGTACTTTCAGAAGTAGATTTTCCACCCAAGACTTGAGGCCGAAGTTCGACACAGAAAGGAAGGTAGGCCTAAGGAGTGAACACCATGTGTGTTCTACAGTGGAGATTTTAGCATGTACATATTTTATTATTATTATTGAACCTTTATTTAACTCGGCAGACTAGCTAAAATTCTGTTACAAATGGTTTTAGTAGTCCGACATTGTCAATCATCTGGATTTAGACTGTCTGCTACTTCAGGTCTAAATAGGGGTATAATCTATACCTTGTGACAATGTAGGACTACTGAAACCATTGTAAGACATACTTTTTGTTAGCCTTTAAGGCGTCAGCATGCTTCCCAGCCGAAACAGTTCGGAAGAGTTTGTGCATATATTATGACAACATTTTGTTTTCGTTTTGGACTTACGGTAAGGGTTTTTTCAGCTGTTCTGGCACACAACATTTTTTCCTCGAGTCAAGCCGAAGTCTGTAGCCGAAGGGGAAGGGGGTTATTGGTCAACAGTAGGTATTCTTCAATAAAGTATTTGTCCTTAAATGAGAGACGAGTCGTTTTCATGCAGATTTTTTCATTGAGCAACAAACATCTTAGTTAAATGTAAAATTGCACCACTAAAATCTCCTCGGCAAAAACATCAACATTAAAGACAGAATTCTTGAGTTTTTTGACTATTTTGAGGAAGTGGTTATAGACCCTTTTCCAGTACATGACACACTGACGTCACAAACAGACCGTGACTATAGGACCAAGGCCTTCAGAGGGAGCAAAAATCTAACAATAAGTTGAATAAAAAAACAAACATGAAAAGAACAGAAAACATAGCATCACTTAATACGCCAGACATTATATATTCTGTAGTCGGCCCATTCTAGTTCTAGTGAAGGAGGAGCAATTCTTTTTGATGACATTATGAATGAATCAAACAGGTCGCGCTTCGGGCTGCCGCGCACACAGACAGAACCCGCATGGGACACAACATGACACATAGAATTTTGAAGATGGCGCCGACAGATATGGCAGCTCTGCTTCTAGCTCCTAAGCAACTTTGCAGTATTTCTTACATTATTTGGCCAGTATTTTTTTTGTGTTATGACATTACAGCCGGAAATAACTTTTGGATATCAGAGCGGCGGTAACTCACCTGCCATCACTAGCCGGCTTCCACCCGGTTACGCAACCCTGCAGCTTAGAGGCTACTGCCCTACATATATAGACTTGGAATCAATGGCCACTTTAATAATGAAACACTAGTCACTTTAATAATGTTTACATATTTTTGCTTTACTCATCTCATATGTACAGTGGGGAGAACAAGTATTTGATACACTGCCGATTTTGCAGGTTTTCCTACTTACAAAGCATGTAGAGGTCTGTAATTTTTTATCATAGGTACACTTCAACTGTGAGAGACGGAATCTAAAACAAAAATCCAGAAAATCACAAAATAATTTAAGTAATTAATTTGCATTTTATTGCATGACATAAGTATTTGATCACCTACCAACCAGTAAGAATTCCGGCTCTCACAGACCTGTTAGTTTTTCTTTAAGAAGCGCTCCTGTTCTCCACTCATTACCTGTATTAACTGCACCTGTTTGAACTCGTTACCTGTATAAAAGACACCTGTCCACACACTCAATCAAACAGACTCCAACCTCTCCACAATGGCCAAGACCAGAGAGCTGTGTAAGGACATCAGGGATACAATTGTAGACATGCACAAGTCTAGGATGGGCTACAGGACAATAGGCAAGCAGCTTGGTGAGAAGGCAACAACTGTTGGCGCAATTATTAGAAAATGGAAGAAGTTCAAGATGACGGTCAATCACCCTCGGTCTGGGGCTCCATGCAAGATCTCACCTCGTGGGGCATCACTGATCATGAGGAAGGTGAGGGATCAGCCCAGAACTACACGGCAGGACCTGGTCAATGACCTGAAGAGAGCTGGGACCACAGTCTCAAAGAAAACCATTAGTAACACACTACGCCGTCATGGATTAAAATCCTGCAGCGCACGCAAGGTCCCCCTGCTCAAGCCAGCGCATGTCCAGGCCCGTCTGAAGTTTGCCAATGACCATCTGGATGATCCAGAGGAGGAATGGGAGAAGATCATGTGGTCTGATGAGACAAAAATAGAGCTTTTTGGTCTAAACTCCACTCGCCGTGTTTGGAGGAAGAAGAAGGATGAGTACAACCCCAAGAACACCATCCCAACCGTGAAGCATGGAGGTGGAAACATCATTCTTTGGGGATGTTTTTCTGCAAAGGGGACAGGACGACTGCACCGTATTGAGGGGAGGATGGATGGGGGCCATATATCGCGAGATCTTGGCCAACAACCTCCTTCCCTCAGTAAGAGCATTAAAGATGGGTCCTGGCTGGGTCTTCCAGCATGACATCGACCCGAAACACACAGCCAGGGCAACTAAGGAGTAGCTCCGTAAGAAGAATCTCAAGGTCCTGGAGTGGCCTAGCCAGTCTCCAGACCTGAACCCAATAGAAAATCTTTGGAGGGAGCTGAAAGTCCGTATTGCCCAGCGACAGCCCCGAAACCTGAAGGATCTGGAGAAGGTCTGTATGGAGGAGTGGGCCAAAATCCCTGCTGCAGTGTGTGCAAACCTGGTCAAGACCGACAGGAAACATATGATCTCTGTAATTGCAAACAAAGGTTTCAGTACCAAATATTAAGTTCTTCTTTTCTGATGTATCAAATACTTATGTCATGCAATAAAATGCAAATTAATTACTTAAAAATCATACAATGTGATTTTCTAAGATTTTTGTCTCTCATAGTTGAAGTGTACCTATGATAATAATTACAGACCTCTACATACTTTGTAAGTAGGAAAACCTGCAAAATCGGCAGTGTATCAAATACTTGTTCTCCCCACTGTACTTTGCTTTTGAAACTGGCACAGAACCAAACGTGAAGGGATGTCAGTCAGGAGCTCAGTGGGAAGGTTAATGAATCCCAACAAAAATAAATGCTAAGCATAATTTATTTATTTTATTATGCTTTTAGTTTGATGGCAAATACATAGATATTTACAAACATGGCGTCACACTTGTGTTTTACCCCAGAAGAATAGGGTGATTTCACTACTTTTGAAAATACAAGTTTCACCCATACACAGCACCACAACTATTTGGAAAGTTCTAACAGTATGCACAAAGTAGTAATATGACTTTAAATAACCTAATATGCAAAAATATGATGGTAATTGTATTCTATTGAGTGGCTTTAAAAGGTTTGTAAAGCTATAATATTTCATACAATTCAATTGTTTACCCTAAAACTAATTGTTTACCCTAAAACTACAACCAGACACTTACTGTCGCTCTGGCTTGAGGTGGCACATGGCCTCAAGTCCTCTGCATCTGCAACGTCAGAGAATATCACAGATGTCAAACCGTTACCACATTTATAGTACACACTTAACAGATTTTCCTGTTCATCCCATACAGTTGGTAGGAACAGAACTTTGAGAAAGTAGGCTTGTTTATCAGACTTGAAACATTTTGTACCTTGTTGTAGGGTTTTTTCAAAGACACTAGCTCTTGAAGTTACTAAAAATAAACAAATAAAGAACTGTTACACTTTTGGTCACTAAATAATCAAGTATGTCAAGATCAGATGGGTGTGGTAATTTCTTGTCATATCAACTGTCATTAGGTCATGATTTCATGCCGTCTCAATTTAAGACTAGTACTTGCATTAACTGTAAGCTTTTCTTCACCCACATACTTGAATGTGTGTAAAACTTACCATCAACTTGCTGATTATACATTCAATGACCTAGTAGCCTAATGCAGGATCTTACCACTAGGGGCTGGTGGAAGCTGTGGCACTGTACGCTGGGCTTGTCTGGGTTCATTTGTCTTTTTCTGGAGTGCTTCACTTCCATCATCATCTTACGAAGGACAATACAAAAAAATACTCATTTATTTCATCTACTTCCTGATGCATGTAATACACACAATGGAATAAGAGCAGTTAAGAAATCCTCACCAGGTGGCTCTACACGGAATCTGATTGGTTTAGTCACCGCCCTCTTCGCTGGTTCCTCGTCAGATTCAACATTGGAGGTGTCAACCCCCCGTTTGGCTCGTTGCTCTGCCACAGAGTAATCGTCTGTACGTGCAATAAACATTGTCATAAATAGTTTCCTATTAACACTGGCAAACCGACTATTGAGTATTTGTAATTCACATAGTAATACTTTCAGCCAATACATATAGTACTTAAGAGGGGGAAGTTCCTGACTCTACTGACCAGGAGTGGGTTGCACCAGTTAGACGATAAGGTGGAAGAGAGAAGTTGGACCTACCTACGCCCGACGTAATGATTTAGAAAATTGAACAAGATGCGACATGACTAGTCATGAAACACTTACCTTGGAAACTAGTTATAGATATATACTATACGTCTACCCCACATTACACTTAGTTTTTACTCCCTGGCGTAGCAAAAGCTATTACTTCCAACCAGGTGGTGACACAGGTTAACGCCTGCCTTAGAACATATTCTACGTTGTAACTAGCCTTACATGTAGGAGTATGTTCAACTGATGCAACCTGCTCCAGAGCCACACAACCAAGCATACATGGCAATATAAACGGGAGTGGATGGACAGTCAAATATTATTTTACCAGTTGATGAAAATATGGAAATTCTGTACTACTCCCATAATATTTTGTCAGGCCGGTCTCCTCTCTTAATGGCATTTCTTGGCCAGTAGCAACACAGGACCTGCAAGATATGAGACACTGTTTAAAGTTAACTATTTTTCCATCTCTTTGCCTAAAAAGGGTAAACCATTTAACTGATCAACTCACCCCATCTCTCTTCTCCACCCACTGCTCTGGTACAACTTCAACATTGTTCTCTTTGACAAAATGTACAACATAATAATGCTGTATGCCCTGTGCAGAAAAACAAAACACAAATTCCACAGTGTTCAGTCTCTTGATTTACCAGCCAAGATAGTTTGCATAACTAATACAGCTTGTGAACTTGGCTGTAGCTAAATGGGGCTTGCTACAGGCTGTGCAAGATGGTAAACACAACATGAGTGCCATGGTCCTCCTCAAGTATAATAGCTTGCTTAACAAGACTGCTCTTTGCAATGAGATGCATTTGTGTGCTCCTCGTAGTGGTGTGGAAAGTCCAATACAGTCTTGAGTCACAAGGACTCAGCGTGTAAGATTCCAGATGCTGAAACACCCTGCAGAGGTAAGTATCAGAGGCATCTTCTTGGCTCACTACCTCACAGCATGACCTATCATTAAGTATGTAGGCATTGTTTGGCCGTCTCATGTTGATGACCTGTTGGCGGGGAGAAGCTCTAACTGTGCGTTCTTGCACAAGTGGCCGCCTCCCTGAACGGACCATCTTCTTTAGTTGTTGCAAGTAGTTCTCAAAATTGAAAGCACTACAGTTGTCAAGGCAGCCAAGTTCTTCAGCATCAGCAGTGAGGTGTAGGAGGGAGGGAACATTATACACGAGAAATGTGTCTCCATACAAAACCCTTCCCTGCTCCACAAAGAAGTTCAGTAAAGCATGAGCATAGGCACTGTGGATTGAAGAAAGTTGAGGAGAAACCAAAATGCACATGGCCCCACTGAAGGCCATGAAGTGTGTGTACTGTTCTTTAGACCAGATTCTTCTCAGCACTACTTTTCCAGTATACAGTAGAAACTGTCTAAATTCTGTGGCCTTCAAACGGTCAAGGTCATCCAATCGCCGTTGTTTGCGAGCAAAGCAGTCTGGAATTGAATCCTTTAGTCGGTTTAGCTGTTGACTGACCTCCTTGACTTGCACCAACGCCAACCTGGCCCCAGCCTTTCCCCTAGTCCACATCATCAAGAGCTTCCGGGTTACTCCGAGGCAACAAAGGTGCATATAGTCAATTGGGAATGAATTCACCACATCAATGGGGAGGATGCAAAAAGGAGAGGTTTTCCCTTCATGGTGATGTTCTGGCTGTACCAATTCCCTAAAGGATTTGTCAGTTCTGAGACACAGGTTTTTTACCTGTGGGTACGTCATCCTCCCATCACACCTGCCTTTTTGTGTGCACCTGTCACAGCCATAGTAGCCAGAATACATCTTTATGCATTTTACCATGGCTTTTGCAGGTGCATCACATGTTACAGAACAAACTTTCACTTGCAGTGTTGTGTCTCCCCACTTCAAGCCGGTCTGCATCAACTCTTTAAGCTCCAGCAAAGTGTCATTGAGGAATTCCAGGGAGCTTGGTTTCCATGATGCCATTGCAAGTGACAGAGGAAACACTGTGGGTGGTGATAGATTGATAGAGCACAAAAGTGGCCATAACGACATATTGGTACTTTTGAACAAAGGGAGACCATCCAGATTAAGGGATATTTCTAAAAGATTCAAATCTCCAACCACTGATTTAGGATAGATGCTTAGATGTTTCACTAACTCCACCTTCACTTTAAATCTGACAAACTCCACATTAGACTTGACTTCAACAAAAACATTGGTGGTTTCTAGGAGAGTTCTAGCAGTGGAAGGCAAATCTGGGTGACCATTAGACTGCAGCATCTTCAGAAGTGCATCAACAGCATTGTGTTTCACTTGGAAATCACTTATCCAGGTTGCCAGGTCCTCTCTGAAGGTATAATCTTTTTCAACATCATCATTGTCAGAGTCAGTTGTCTCCTGAATTGCACAACCAGCATTGACTTCAGTCTCTGAATCTATGTCACTGTGTGATGGCAGTCTTGGCTTAGTACCACCTACTGTCTGGAGTTCACCATCTGACTCTTCCTCAGCGTGTGTTGGCAGTCTTGGAGGAGTACCTTCCACTGCCTCAACTTCACTATCTGACTCAATTTTGCTGTCAGATTCAGTAGAACTGGTATCTTCACTCTTGGTGTCAGACTGGTTGATGAGACTAGATCCACTTTCATTGTCATTGACTTCCTTCTCTACCCTTTTTTTCTTAAAGTTGGTTTTCTCCCTTGACAATTTAGTCCAGATTCTATTGTATTCTCTCTTTCTTGAAGTACTCGACATTCGTATTACACCAGAAGATTTAACAGTCTGAAAATGATGAAACAATGATATGACAATGGCTCTACACCAGTGGCGGCTCCTGAAAAAATTCTCAGGAGGGGCAATTTTTCTGATGATTTAGGTGACCTACACACATTTTAAAAAAGATATGTCCAGCAACAACATGAAGACAGGGGCAGCATATAAGTCAATACCAGAAGCATTTATTGACTGATCTGGGGAGATGGATTCCAGTTTCTGTGACAGATTATAAATAATCTCTGATGCCTTTGTTATATTAGCTTTTGGTTGAATGTACTGTCGTAGTAAATATATAATGTTATATAGCTTGGTCTGACTAAAATCTTGTGCATGACCCATTTTGTGTTGGGCGTTTGTTTTCAATCAATGCTGTTCCTATCCTATAACAATGGACAAAAGAGTCCTATCTTGTCAGCCTTGTCAGCAGGTGGCCAAGGACAACACCCACGCCATAGGTCTCTCAGTTCTTCCAACTCACGAGTTCTTGCTCTGAGGACACACACACACACACACACACATCATCACTGTTAAACACACACACACACACAAAAATCCCCTCTCTTTAGGCTGAACATTTGAAGACAGAGAAACCGACTCAGAGCCAATGCAACAGTGGAGGGGACCTCGCCCAACTCATCAGGACCAATCAGAAGATCAGAACTACTAGATTCAACCTACATCATTTATTGTATAAAATGTCTGCACACAATGTTTTCGGGGCTCTCTTCTCCCTAAGAGTTTGACGAACGAGTCCGTGCACGCGATTCCAGATATCTTTACCTCTGAATAAACTGCCTTTATTATACCATATCCACCCTGTCCAAAGTCTCTACTTGGTCTCAGTTCTCCAGTAAACTTGTGATTATCAACAGTACACAACGGTAACAAACAATTGGGGGAACTCACGGGGCAGATAGTAAGGTCGCAATGACACAGAAAGCAGTTCAATGTCGGGGTACAGAGTCGCTCTCTTACCAGGATCGCGGTCCGCTCTGACCAGGGTGAAGCCGGCCGGCTCCACTTCTCTGTCCGGGACTCTGTCATCCAGCCAAGTCTCCCAGCTGTATTGGATTCCGCTGCCAGCAGCGTTTTCATTATTTAGTCCGTTCGTAGCGGGTATGTACACGATCAACAAGATCAGTCCAAAACCCAACACTGGAAATCCATGGTTGGCAGAATGTTTGTAAACTAAGTCTACAAATTCAAAACATAAAATAACGCCACACTGCAGGTCGCAACAGAGACGCTGCTAGCCGCTATTGTCTTAGTTACGTTCATGGTTACGTCACGTATGACGAAAGCGCGTAAGTGCAAGCCCACAGACACCCATAGAGGATGTATTGAAAGCTTTGAAATTTGAAAAAAATAGATTTTACATGACAGGCTATGAGAGACTTCTGGGCGATTTTCAACCTGACTGAAATCGCCCCAAAAACGGGCGGGGCCATTTGAAGCACGACTTTAGCCTGATTTGACATTTAGTGGCTGGCAGATCAGACGTGAACACTGATAACTACTGTTGCCGTGATATAATTGATTAGAAAAAAAATCCCTTCCTTTTCCCGTTTGGCAGTGCGTCGCCCATATCGCCCTATTGAACAGGCCGTCCCTGCTCTACACATACAGTACAAAATGAAATTGGACTGCCTTACTTGTCCATTTAAAATGAATAACCAGTCAGACAACACATAGGTTTACCTTTTTTGAAGACATTTTCAATCTTTAGAACACTAAGTAAAGAAACGGAAAGAACATGAATCTCTACTACCCAAGACGTTATCCATAATATCCATCTTGAATCAGAACTTAAATGAGGAAATAGATTACTACAGCTTCTCAGGCTATCGTGACACTGCAAGGCATTTGAATAATGTTATGTGTTATAGAACGGATAAATTGCACTTTTCATTATCTGGATTGTTTAAATTTAGTCAGCCCTTTAGTAAAAGTGTATGTATCAAGCCGTAGCATGCATTATATATTTTTACGTGCTTATGCTAGTAATAGACCGATGTTGTTCTTCATCAGGACCTAAGAACACGATTACTCAACCCTGTAACACAGGCTGTGGTTACACGCAGCACTATCCAAGTAACGTAGCTAGGCTAAACTATCTATTAGCCAACTGGCTAATTAGCTAACTGGCAAGCTTCCTCGCTAGTTAGATAGCCTGACATCATCAAAATGTATTTATCTGGGGAGATGGGAGTACACTAAGTTACTTGGTTTAAATTGTACACGCCGGATAACTTACCTTTCGTAAAAACTTCCAAGAGGTGAACTGTGTTCGGTCAGCCGGAGTCAATGGCGTCTTCGCTGTTCAGCTGTGTTGTTTCACTTTTACCAATTAGTACGGTAGGTGTATCTTTCTGGCTCCAGCCTCAGTATTGTTAGTTGCCACACCCACTTCTATATTTGCAATGACGGATAATGGAGTCATAAGGAATATTCAGGATGAACCGTCGTCAGGCCACCACTACTGCTAGCTGCTTTATAATGATTTGTAAAAATTATTATTATTGTTATAGGCTACATTCATAAATTAATATAATAAAAACATATTATTTTTAGGTATCGTTCCCTCTTCCATAGGCCTATACTGAGGTCAAAATGACAATATTAATTTCCATACATTTATTACATCGGTAGAATTATTGAAAAATATATTGCGGAGGGCAAGAGCTGGATCCACTTCCTTTACTCAAAGCACAAGTATGCTGGTCCCAATATCTTGGGATCTAAAGTACTTATTTAGATCGTAACAAATGTTCCTACACACTTAGAAAGACAACGTTACAAGTGTACCACCACTTGACTTAAAGACAACGTTCCAAAATGCATTGAAATCATTCTGATTGTAACGTTATATGAAGAAAAAAACCATAGCTCTAAATGTAACGTTATGAAATGTTCCTAGGATATCTCCAAAATAACATGATATTCAGAACCTTTCATGGACTATCAAGGAATGTTTTTAAAGTTCCCATGATGTCCGTATAGCGACCAGATATTTATAACCTCTATAATACTTATTAGAAACGTTATGAATGTGCCTGTAATGTCCCAAACAGGCTATGACATGCAGTACCTCTGGAAGACATAAGGGGAATGTTACAAATGTCTCAGTTACGGTCCTTGTTACCTGGGTTGTTGCGATTTTTGTGGGACTGGAGAACAATTTTACATTTACATTTTATGCCAGGAAAGTAAAATAACGTTATTACCTGGATTCCATGCTTTTAAAATGACTGCTATTCCTGAAAAGTATAGAACACTTTAGTTTCCGGTTCTTTTTGACTTTCTTTTTCGGTTGAACCGGTTCCAACCCTAGATTACAACACATGTAGAAAACTGCTGGACATTACATTCAGGCAGCTTCAAAATAGTAGTGCAACCGTCAACTTCTCTCTCTCTCTAATGCATACACACTGTCTGCAGTGAAGTATGTTGATGTAAACGACCTCAGAAATCTCAAATAAATTGATTATTTATTAAATTATCTTGATGAAATTATGTACATTCAATCACGCAGACAAACCCAAAGTCTCTAGTTAGCTATGTGACTTGTAAAATAGTTTTTATCACGTTCTTCACTCGGTTTGACACAAAAATAAGACGTAGCTAAAACCTTTACCAAACTTGATAATACCTTGACGTATTTGTGACCTAGCATGTTATGAAATGTTCTTTCTAAATTAGAAAGTTGAAACGTGCTATTACATAACTGTAGTAATACATTTGAAACGGACACAACAGCTATTGTCTTGACAGCACAGTTTTAGCTCTTTTTCTTTATCTGAAGAATGGTGCCGGCCTGACCACTGAGGTATAAGAGGTAGAGACTGTCTCCAAGATGGCCGACCGTTGTTTTCAACGTAATCTACTCAAGTTCGCAACAGGCCAGGGTTCTGGTTGGGAAGTAGCCATCCTATGTCCCTAGAGGAGACTGGCGGTAGGGTACTAGGGGGTAACTCGCCCCCCCCTAAGAACAATGTCTAATTGCTGACACAAAAAAGCTACATTTTCTGGGGGGGGGGGGGGGGGGGATTATGTGGATGAAGGTCATGCTTAGGCTAATGAACTATAAAGGGAAATAAATTGCTACAGTTTACACTTTTTTAGTTATTTAATGAAATGTTGTTTTTAGAAAAGGGCCGTTTTTTAAAGTAGCGGGGTAAGTGCCCCCCTTCATAATTGTCCATTTAAATAAATGTAGCCTATTTATTCATTACTACATTTAGCTAACATTATATAGTTAATCCAGAGATCCTTACCTTTGCCTCGATTCGGCAGTCTTGTCCAGATCATCATGGCATTTGTAGTTTTTTAGGATAGCCACATTAGCAGCTAATTAGCGTTTCATTTTTGGGGGGTAAATGCAGGTGAATATATTGATCAAAGTCACCTTGTCCTAGAGAGATTTACACTGTTATCAAAACGTTACGCCAGGGTAAGCCTATCTTCCACACTATGTAAAGCTGGGATATATAAGATACCCCGTAAAAAAACACAATGCCCAGTGGTGTAAAGTACTTAAGTAAAAATAATTTAAAGTACTACTTAAGTCTTTTTTTGGGGTATCTGTACTTTACTATTTATATTTTTGACAACTTTTACTTCACTACATTCCGAAAGAAAAATATTACATTTACATTTTAGTCATTTACAGTTAGTGATTGCATACATTTTCATACTATCCCCCCGTGGGAAACGAACCCACAACCCTGGCGTTGCAAACGCCATGCTGTACCAACTGAGCTACATGGGACATACATCCCTGGTCATCCCTACTGCCTCTGATCTGGCGGACTCACTAAACACGTTTAATTTGTAAATGATGTCTGAGTGTTGGAGTGTGCCTGTCTATCCATTAATAAAAAATTAAATAAAAAATGGTGTCATCTGGTTTACTTAATATAAGGAATTTGAAATGATTCATACGTTTACTTTTACTTTTGATAGTGAAGTATATTTAAAACCAAATACTTATAGACTTTTACTCAAGTAGTATTTTACTGGGTGACTTTCAGTTTTACTTGAGTCATTTTCTATTAAAGTATCTTTACTTTTACTCAAGTATGACAATTGGGTGCTTTTTCTACCACTGACAATACCACAGATGTGACAAGTTTTGAGGGAGCATGCAACTGGCATGCTGACTGCAGGAATGTCCACCAGAGCTGTTGCCAGATAATTTAATGGTAATTTCTCTACCATAAGCCGCCTCCAACTTTGTTTTTGTGAAATTGGCAGTATGCCCAACCACCCTCACAACTGCAGACCAAGTGTATGGTGGTGTGTTGGCGAGCGGTTTGCTGATGTCAATGTCGTGAACACAGTACCCCATGTTAGAGTCAGGGTTATGGTATGGGCAGGCATAAGCTACAGAGAAGGAACAAAATTGCATTTTATCAATGGAAAATGTAATGCACAGAGATACCATGACAAGATCCTGAGGCCCATTGTCCTGCCGACATCACGTCATGTTTCAGCATGATAATGCAGGGCCCAATGTCGCAAGGATCTGTACACAATTCCTGGAGGCTGAAAATGTCCCAGTTCTTCCATTTCCTGCATACTCACCAGACATGTCACCCATTGAGCATGTTTGGGAGGGCTGGATCGACGTGTACCACAGCTTGTTCCAGTTCCTACCAATATACAGCAACTTCGCACAGCCACTGAAGAGGAATGGGACAACATTCCACAGGCCACAATCAACAGATTGATCAACTCTATGCAAAGTAGAAGTGTCCTGGAGGAGGAGGAGGCAGCGGCAGATACCCTGTTCTCATGTAATGGGGTAGGGCCCAGTGATGCCAACTTAGCTATTTTGTTGCTAGATGTAGCAATTTTTCAGACTACCCTGGCAACTTTTTTTTCAAACAGCACCTAGCAAGGACTGCCCGTTCCATGATCTCGCCATCACGGTTGACAACTCCGTTGTGTCCTCCTCCCAGAGTGCAAAGAGCCTTGGTGTGACCCTGGACAACACCCTGTCGTTCTCCGCTAACATCAAGGCGGTGACCCGATCCTGTAGGTTCATGCTCTACAACATTCGCAGAGTGCGACCCTGCCTTAGACAGGAAGCGGCACAGGTCCTAATCCAGGCACTTGTCATCTCCCGCCTGGATTACTGCAACTCGCTGTTGGCTGGGCTCCCTGCCTGTGCCATTAAACCCCTACAACTCATCCAGAACGCAGCAGCCCGTCTGGTGTTCAACCTTCCCAAGTTCTCTCACGTCACCCCGCTCCTCCGCACACTCCACTGGCTTCCAGTTGAAGCTCGCATCTGCTACAAGACCATGGTGCTTGCCTACGGAGCTGTTAGGGGAACGGCACCTCCGTACCTTCAGGCTCTGATCAGTCCCTACACTCAAACGAGGGCATTGCGTTCATCCACCTCTGGCCTGCTGGCCCCCCTACCTCTGCGGAAGCATAGTTCCCGCTCAGCCCAGTCAAAACTGTTCGCTGCTCTGGCACCCCAATGGTGGAACAAGCTCCCTCACGACGCCAGGACAGCGGAGTCACTCACCACCTTCCGGAGACACTTGAAACCCCACCTCTTTAAGAAATACCTGGGATAGGATAAAGTAATCCTTCTACCCCCCCTTACGCCACAAAAAAAATAAAAAAAATATTGTAAAGTGGTTGTCCCACTGGCTATCATTAGGTGAATGCACCAATTTGTAAGTCGCTCTGGATAAGAGCATCTGCTAAATTATGTGAATGTAAATGTAAATGATGTCATCACGCAATGACATCACAACGTCATTTAGCAACTTTTAGCAAAAAATTGACCTGCCTCTAACAACTTCCCCTGGCCATGGTGGAGAGTTTGGAATGTGATTGATTGATTGCTTGTGTGGACAGGTGTCTTTTATACAGGTAACAAACTGAGATTAGGAGCACTCCCTTTAAGAGTGTGTTCCTAATCTCAGCTCGTTACCTGTATAAAAGACACCTGGGAGCCAGAAATCTTTCTGATTGAGAGGGGTTCAAATACTTATTTCCCTCATTAAAATGCAAATCAATTTATAACATTTTTGACATGCGTTTTTCTGGATTTTGTTGTTGTTATTCTGTCTCACTGTTCAAATAAACCTACCATTAAAATTATAGACTGATCATGTCTTTGTCAGTGGGCAAACTTACAAAATCAGCAGGGGATCAAATACTTTTTTCCTCACTGTAAGTAGCGAACTAGAGGTTGATACGCTAGAACTAATATGGAAGAACTGAATACAAAAGAGAAGGAGAGGTTGACTAGTACGAATTCATGTACTAATGTTATTTTTCATTGGCAGATCAATGCAGTTTTCCAAACATATTCATCATCAGTTTTTTTGTAAGATTTTAACTAACTGAACAAAAATATGAACACAACATTCAACAATTTTACTGGGGTACAGTTCATATAAGGAAATCAGTCAATTGAAATACATTTATTAGGCCCTAATCTATGGATTTCACATGACAGGGGCCCACCCATCAGGCAATAAGAATAATTTTTCCCCACTAAAGGGCTTTATTACAGATAGAAATACTCCTCAGTTTCATCAGCTGTCCGGTGGCTGGTCTCAGATGATCCTGCAGGTGAAGAAGCCAGATGTGGAGGTCCTGGGCTTGCACGGTTACACGTGGTCTGTGGCTGTGAAGCCAGTTGGACGTTCTGCCAAATTCTTGGTAGAGATACAATTTACTAAACACGTAGTCATTTCATTTTAATTGTCACATGTTTGGTAAACAACAGGTGTAGACTAACAGTGAAATGTTGACCAACAATGGAGAACACAATACAACAATTATAATAATAGGAAAAATATTGTAGCATGAGGAATTAATACATGATGAGCAATGGTAGCTTGGCTATATACATGGGGTGTACATACCTACTCAATGATAGCTTGGCTATATACAGTGCCTTCTGAAAGTATTCAGATCCCTTGACTTTTTCTACATTTCATTACATTACAGCCATATTCTAAAATTGATTAAATTGTTTTTCCCCCCTCATCAAGCTACACACAATAACCCATAATGTCAAAGAAAAAGACAGGTTTTTAGAAGTTTTTCCTAATTTATTAATAAAAAAACTGAAATATTAAATTTACATAAGTATTCAGACCCTTTACTCAGTACTTTCTTGACGCAACCTTTGGCAGCGATTACAGCATCGAGTCTTCTTTGGTTTGACGCTACAAGCTTGGCACACCTGTATTAGGGGAGTTTCTTCAATTCTTCTCTGTCAGGTTGGATGGGGAGCGTTGCTGCACAGCTATTTTCTGGTCTCTCCAGAGATGTTAAATCGGGTTAAAATCTGGGCTCTGGCTGGGCCAGGTGAACCTTTGCCCCAGTCTGAAGTCCTGAGCAGGTTTTCATCAAGGATCTCTCTGTACTTTGCTCCATTCATTATTCCCTTGATCCTGACTAGTCTCCCAGTCCCTGCCTCTGAAAAACATCTGCACAGCATGATACTGCCATGACCATGCTTCACCGTAGGCATGGTGCCAGGTTTCCTCCAGACGTGACGCTTGGCATTCAGGCCAAAGAGTTAAATCTTGGTAAAATCAGACAAGAGAATCTTGTTTCTCATGGTCAGAGTCCTTTAGGGGCCTCTTGGCAAACTCCAAGCGGGCTGAACTCTGGAGCTCTTTCAAAGTGATCATCGGGTTCTTGGTCACCTTCCTGACCAAGGCCCTTCTCCCCCGATTGCTCAGTTTGGCCGGGCGGACAGCTCTAGGAAGAGTCTTGGTGGTTCCAAACTTCTTCCATTTAAGAATGATGGAGGCCACTGTGTTCTTGGGGACCTTCAATGCTGCAGAATTTTTTTGCTACCCTTCCCCAGATCTGTGCCTCGACACAATCCTGTCTCGGAGCTCTACAGACAATTCCTTCGACCTCATGGCTTGGTTTTTGCTCTGACATGCACTGTCAACTGTGGGATGTTATATAGAAAGGTGTGTGCCTTTCCAAACCATGTCCAATCAATTTACTTTATCTCAGATGGACTCCAATCAAGATGTAGAAACATCTCAAGGATGATAAATGGAAACAGGATGCACCTGAGCTACATTTCGAAATTCATAGCAAAGGGTCTGGAATACTTATGTAAATAAGGTATCTGTTTTTAATTTCTAATACATTTGCAAAAATGTCTAAACCTGTTTTCGCTTTGACATTATGGGGTATTGTGTGTAGATTGATGAGGGGAATTTTTTAAAATCAATTTTACAATAAGGCTGTAACGTATTATTTATTTATTTTTTAAGTCATACTTTCAGAATGCACTGTATAGACACTAACTATTTCACTTTAAACACTTTGTAATATTTATGCATGAGAGAAGAGGTTGCCCAGCACAAATTCATGTACAAACATGATTTTTCATTCCATATTTGTAATTTAGCAGATGCTCTTATCCAGAGCGACTTATAGGACCAATTGGGGTTAATTGCCTTGCTCAAGGCCAAAACAACAGATTTTTGACCTAGTTTGCTCATGATTCAAACCAGCGACCTTTCAGTTACTGGCCCAACACTCTAAACCGCTAGGCTACCTGCAGCCGAAACTGATGCTGAAAACTGATCATCACACATCTTTATTTGATATACACTGAGTGCACAAAACATTAGGAACACCTTCCTAATATTGAGTTGCAACCCTTTTGAGTTTGAGTTGATTTATTCTTGCTCACTGATAAAACTGAAGAAATGCAGAATTTACATGACTAATAACTGCAAAACACTCATTTTAAAATACATAACACAATACGTGACATAAGTAGAATGCAGAACACTTGAAACATTACATTTTTCATGATGGAAATTGAAATATTAAAATGTGATTTAAAAAAACAGAAATTTTTGGAAAACCATTTAAGAGCTGGAGTTGTTATGCAGTCTGATAGCAGTGGGTAGAGTGGCGTTTCGCAGGCGGTTTGTATGGGCAGTTAGACAGGACAGTTTGTGGCTGTTTCTCAGGAGCCTGGTGGTGCAGTTACCTCTTTTTGGAGGGAGCAGGTCATTCAGTGGATGGTCAAGAGTGTGCATGCCCTTCACCAGGTGCACTGCAGCCTGTTCTCGCCTGCTCTGCAGTGACGGGAGCTGTGGTTGGACTGCTCCACCTCTGGAGATGATCCTCAAGGCCCTCCTCTGCACCTTTCTAGTTGGGCCTGCTGCTTTTTACTGCATCCAACTAACAGCACTCCACCATATTCCAGATAAGGCCTGGCCAGTGTAGTATAGACTGTGACCAGATCTTCAGTGGGTAGGACATTTCTGGCACGAACAGTCAAAAAGGCGTTTTGAGGCCTTTCTCACCGACTGCTGAGATGAAACTGAGCTGGGGTGTTGTTTAGGACGGAGCTGAAGACACTCAAACTCTTCTTTCTCTAGGTCAGTTATTCTTCTCTTTGCCTGCATACTGTGAATCACATACATAGCCACGCCCCCTCATCGCATCCCCTCTCTGGACCGGTCATTTCTGAACAGCTGATAGTCTGTCATCAGAACAGCCTCAATTTGTCAGGGCATGGACTCTACAAGGTGTCGAAAGCGTTCCACAGGGATGCTGGCCCATGTTGACTGCAATGCTTCCCACAGTTGTGTCAAGTTGACTGACAGTGGATTTCTACTCCGAATAGCTTGTTCCATTTCCTACAACAGATGCACAATTGGATTGAGATCTGGTGCCTCGGAAGGCCACTGTAGTAACCTGAATTCACTGTCATGTTCATGGAACCATTCCTGGACAAGCCTTGTTGCATGGGGCATAATCCTGCTGAAAAAATCTATTTGCAGATGGATACACTGCTGCCATGAAGGGATGCACCTGATTGGCAATGATGTTTAGATATCCTGTGGCATTCAAATGTTGCTCCACTTTTATCAAGGGGCCCAATGTGTGCCATAAAAACACACCCCCACCACCATCCTGCAATGCTGACACACGGCATAGATGCATGTACTCGGGGTTTCCTCCATATCCTAGTCCTCCCATCCAAGGTCCTCTCAATATCTTTACAGTAGAAGCTATCCAAGCACAGCAAAACTGACAAGGTGAACACTGATCAGTAAGGTAAAGAGATGCTAACATTATACAACACTCCCTTTCCTCTGCACAGTTCTCTCACAGTGAGAAACAATAGGATTACAATAGTGTTCTATGCTTCCTTCATTTGATCCAATCCACTACCACTTCTTATGTATACATTGGTGTCTTTTTAAATTGCCCAATCTGTAGAATCTCGTCTCACAGTCAGTGCAGTGATAAGTCTTCTCTCCAGCGTGTAACCGTTGGTGTGTTTTTAAGGTGCCCAATCAGGAGAATCTCTTACCACATTAAGAGCAGAAGTAAGGCTTCTCTCCTGTGTGTGTTCTCTGATGACCTTGCAGCTTAGCTGTTGTTTTTTAGATCAGTGGTAAGGATTCTCTTCTTTATGTTTACCTTGGTGTCTCTCTAAATTTACCAATTGAGAGAAATTCTTCCCACAGTCAGAGCAGGAGTAAGGCTTCTCTCCTCTGTGTATACGTTCATGTGTTTTTAAGGTGCCCAGTTGAGAGAAACTCTTCCCACAATCAGAGCAGAAGTAAGGCTTCTCTCCTCTGTGTATACGTTCATGTGTTTTTAAGGTGCCCAGTTGAGAGAAACTCTTCCCACAGTCAGAGCAGGAGTAAGGCTTCTCTCCTGTGTGTATATGTTCATGTGTTTTTAAGGTGCCCAGTTGAGAGAAACTCTTCCCACAATAAGTGCAGGAGTAAGGCATCTCTCCTGTGTGTGTTCTCTGATGAAGTCTTAGCTCTTTTGATGTTGTGAAGCATTTTCCACAGTCAGAGCAGGAGTAAGGCTTCTCTCCTGTGTGTATACGTTCATGTTTTTTTAAGTTGCCCAGATGAGAGAAACTTGCCCCACAGTCAGAGCAGAAGTAAGGCTTCTCTCCTGTGTGTGTTCTCTGATGAACTATAAGCTCAATTGATGTTTTGAAGCACTTTACACAGTCAGAGCAGGAGTAAGGCTTCTCTCCTGTGTGTATACGTTCATGTAGTTTTAAGGTGCCCAGTTGAGAGAAACTCTTCCCACAATCAGAGCAGAAGTAAGGCTTCTCTCCTGTGTGTATACGTTCATGTATTTTTAAGTGGCCCAGTTGAGAGAAACTTGCCCCACAGTCAGAGCAGGAGTAAGGCTTCTCTCCTGTGTGTATTCGTTCATGTTGTTTTAAGTTGCACAGTTGAGAAAAACTCTTCCCACAATAAGAGCAGGAGTAAGGCTTCTCTCCTGTGTGTGTTCTCTGATGAAGTTTTAGCTCTTTTGATGTTGTGAAGCATTTTACACAGTCAGAGCAGGAGTAAGGCTTCTCTCCTGTATGTATATGTTCATGTGTTTTTAAGTGGCCCAGTTGAGAGAAACTCTTTCCACAGTCAGTACAGGAATACAGATTCTCTCCTGTGTGTAATTGTAGGTGTATTTTCAACTTTGATAGAACTGAGAAACTCTCCTCACAATGTGGGCAGTGGTGAGACCTCTTAGCTCTGTGATCTTCCTGTTGTTGCTCTTTGGATGTAGAGAATGTCTCAACATGGTCTCCTGTGTGAACAACATCAGAAGAATCAGTCAGTTGGTGTGATTTACATGTCAATCAAATGTATTATTTTTACATCAGAAGTTGTCAAAGTGCTTTATAGAAACCCAACCTGAAACCCCAAAGAGCAAGCAATGCAGATGTAGAAGCCATATCATCCTCCACTCACTATCACAAGGGTTAGTGTCATCCTCCACTCACTATCACAAGGGTTAGTAACTACACAGACTCATTTCATAGCACTTTAAAACATTGGCAGTTTGTCTACTTCAAAAGTTTTATTCTACAATGTAGAAAATAGTAAAATTTTAGAAAAACCCTTGAATGAGTAGGTGTGTCCAAACTTTTGACTGGTACAGTAAATGCATAATTGACTCAAACCATTTAGTACAAGGTCACTGTTTGTTTTAGGCAGCACTATGTACTATTTTCCTGAATAACCTGGTCTTCACTGTATTACTTCAATCAAAAACCAATTATATTCACCATAGTAAAATTTATCGATAAATACAGAAACAACTGAATGTGTCTGAATATTAGTACACATGTAGAAAACGGATAATTATTACATTCAGCTTCAAAACAGTAGTGCAACCGTGAAATTGTTTCTCTCTGCTGCACTGAAGTCCGTTGAGGCTGACCGAGTGGGCGGCGCCATTTTACCAGCTCGTTAATTTTACACAAAACCAAAAATGCAAAACAAACTCGGAAATCTAAAATAAATGGATTCTTTATGGAAATCCTAATAAAAGCAATCAGAGTAATTACATTTTGATTCCTCTGTAATTGTCATGCCCCCTAAATGAACGTAATGTGAAAACGTGCATGATATTCTAAGAATTGGTTAATGTTGGTCCGTCTTGGGTTTATGGTTTGCGCAACATTGTAGCCTAGACCAAGGCGTGGCCATTGCTGTGGTGAGAGAGAGAAGCACGCCTGTATCTCTCACAGAAATACAATGACATTCACTTTCTATGAGCTCTCTCCCTCTCTGTGCTGCATTGCACTTCATCATTTATCTCCTAATAGAATAATAGCTGTGGGAAGTGTGCTGGAGGTGCTGCAGCACTCTGCAATCTGTTCAGAAAGAAATTAAATAATTCCCAATACTACACCAGGAGGAAGACTAGAATTTCGCCACAGAGGATCCATAGCTAATTTTAAAAATAGCCTAGCTGTGGATTGTGTGTAGCCAAATCACAAGGCATGCCTAACGTGTGGCAAATCTGTCAGTTAACAGCATGCAGCCAAAACAGGCCTTTCGCAAATATTTCTAATACAATCGCTGGAAAACACAGGTTGTAAAGCAAATGGATCCTGCTGAAAATAAAATACTAATGTCTCTATGTTACCAAGTTATCAACTTCCAAATAGGCTTATTGAGCGAACAGCATTGTTTAAAAAAGTAAAGCAAGAGAGAGAGATCAGCTTTTGGCCGGTGAGTGAGCTGCACATCATTGGGTGAGAGTGAAACTGGAAAGCTTTTTTAGGACTATATCTTCCTCCTCATATTGTACAATGTGTGTCTCTGCACACTTAGGGGCCTCTGCTATTGATGGATTCAAGACAAGGTCGTTTTTATTGATCTCAGAGTCAAAGTAGCCTCTCATTTTGATCATTTGTGTGGTATAAAAAAATATTCTGTGAAAGACTCCAGTCATCTAAAATGATGTAGAATTGCATGAAATCCATTTATAAAAATAAAAAAATTTTCCCGGACTCTAGGCTACAAAAAATGTGCTCCATGTGTGTAACTTCTGCAAGCGGCTCCACACCACTGCTCTATGCCCGTACGCGAAAGCCACGATAATGCATGCAATGCTTTGTTATAAAGGTTGTTTGTTTTTATCCGTTCTGGTACCTCAGAGCCCCCCAGGTCACCCCCCTCTCGGGCTCACTTTTGGTTCCGGCACCGCCCAATTTACAAATGAAGCACTGGAGAAGTGGGTAGCTGCCGCTGCCTCCTCCGGGACACTTCTCCTTTGCATAAAGTTAATCAGGCTGTTGATTGTGGCCTGTGGAATGTTGTCCCACTCCTCTTCGATGGCGGTGTGAAATTCCTGGATATTGGCGGGAACTGGAACAAGCTGTGGTCCACGTCGATCCAGACCATCCCAAACATGCTCAAAGGGTGACATGTCTGGTGAGTATGCAGGCCATGGAAGAATTGGGACATTTTCAGCATGTTCAATTGTGTACAGATCCTTGCGACATGGGGCAGTGCATTATAATGCTAAAACACGAGGTGATGGAGGTGGATGAATGGCCTCAGGATCTTGTCATGGCATCTCTGTGCATTCAAACTGCCATCGATAAAATGCAATTGTGTTAGTTGTCTGTAGCTTATGTCATCCCATACCATAACCCTGATACCACCATGTGGCACTCTGTTCACAACATTGACATCAGCAAACCGCACGCCCACACAACGCCATACACGGTGGTCAGCAGTTGTGAGGCTGGTTGGGCATACTGCACAATTCTCTAAAACAACATTGGAGGCAGCTAATGGTAGAGAAATTAACCTAACATTCTCTGGCAACAGCTCTAGTGGACATTCCTGCAGTCAGCATGCCAATTGCATGCTCCCTCAAAACTTGAGACATCTGTGGCATTGTGTTGTGTGAAAAACCTGCACATTTTAGAGTGGCATTTTTGTATTTGTTAGGGATCCCCATTAGATGCTGCCAAGCACCTCCTCAGCTACTCTTGTCCCCAGCACAAGGTGCACCTGTGTAATGATGATCATGCTATTTAATCAGCTTCTTGATATGCCACACCTGTCAAGTGGATGGATTATCTTGGCAAAGGAGAAATGCTCACTAACAGGGATGTAAACACATTTGTGCACAACATTTTAGAAATAAGTTTGTGTCTAGAACATTTCTGGGATCTTTTATTTCACCTCATGAAACATGGGACCAACACTTGACATGTTGCGTTTATATGGTTGTTCAGTGTATACAGTATTTCCCAAAAAAAAATCATACAAACTATCAATAACGAAATTTAAATTGAACTGAAATCAGCTTTTCTGTTTTAATCAGGTCCATTCACAGGCTCAGAAGGATCCTGTGAGGGCGGAACATTTTCTGGCAACAGTAGACCTTGCAGGGCTTCTGCCGTGAAGTCTTGGAGACCCAAAAACTTCTCAGCTGCAGATATAATGATGTCCAGCATCTTGGACTTATTGTGCAGTAAAATTAATAACTGTGGCTGTAAATACTAAAAAATCCACCTTCAAAATAAGTGTATCGAGAACACTTTTTTTATTTTTTTATTTATTTAACCGTTATTTAACCAGGTAAGCCAGTTGAGAACAAGTTCTCATTTACAACTGCGACCTGGTCAAGATAAGGCAAAGCAGTGCGATAAAAACAACAACACAGAGTTACATATGGGGTAAAATAAAACAAAGTCAAAAATACAACAGAAAAAATATATATACAGTGTGTGCAAATGTAGCAAGTTATGGAGGTAAGGCAATAAATAGGCTATAGTGCAAAATAATTACAATTAGTATTAACACTGGAATGATAGATGTGCAAGAGATGATGTGCAAATAGAGATACTGGGGTACAAATGAGCAAAATAAATAACAATATAGGGATGAGGTAGTTGGGCGGGCTAATTTCAGATGGGCTGTGTACAGGTGCAGTGATCGGTAAGGTGCTCTGACAACTGATGCTTAAAGTGTAACATATTCCACTTGATTGTCATACATTATTTGCAACTGGTTGCAGTGCATCCACCGCCACATCTTCTTCAGAACTGTGGCCTCTTGCCCCTATAACTCTCTTCACCGCCTCCACATAGGAGATTTGCTGTACAGCCCTGATCCTTGAGACCTCAACCTCTTTCACCCTAACAGGGCACTCTGGGAATTCAGGAATATGACCCCCACCACAGTTACAACATTTTACATTCACATGCTCTTCAAAAACATATTCCTTCCGTCTGCAAACACTTGATATGTGGCCAAACTTTTTACATTTCTTGCATTGCATCAGGTTTTACACAAACTCTCTTATGGGGTATATTATATATCCCAGCTTTACATAGGGTGGTAGATACTCTTCATCAAACATCAATAATAAAGATGAACTTTGCTCCTTTTTCACATTCTCCATACGGGTCAAGTGACGTGAATTTGCATCATCCTTCTTCTTCTTTGGGATTTGGTTGGCGGAGCGCATTCAACTTTTAGGTGCATACACTGCCACCTACTGTACTGGTGTGTGAGGCCATTCACAGCCTACATACCATTACATTCATTGATACTGTAATTAATACAAAATTGCCCTGCCAAGTATTAGCCCGCTCTAAAAAATGTGAGGGAAAATGTTCTTGGTTCGTGCAGGTGACTGACCTCCTCAGACCAATTGGCAGTACGCCCAGAACATTGTTCTGGGAACCAAAAGGGATTTCTCAGTTTCAAGGTCTCAGCTTGGAGAGAAGAAGCCTTGTGAGGTATTGGTCGGTCACATGCAGGAACCAAATGTTAATGATGAATTCATTATTAATAAGCTAAATCATGCAAATATAACTTGTCTGTGTAAGCAGTATATAGGGCAACTAACGGGACTGCCCCGGCAGAGCTCCCGACCGACGTGTACTATGGTGCTTTTAAGTTTGTTGGAACCTCTCCAGCTTGCTGATAAAAAATAATGATTAATTTAAGTTTGACTTTGAGTCCCTTCGTGGCAATTTTCCAAGACAAAAACCCACCACCCCATTCCACTATTTAACACTATCTAGTCCTACGCCAGACCACTACCACTTAACACCCCCTGCAGCTGTTCTGCAGTAAATCCTCGCAATCCCAAGTACTTCTCTGCCGCTGCCACCACAGCCTCTATTTTCTGGGACTTTTGATCCATTTCTGCAGTACAATTGACAACCATTGTTATAAATGCTAAAATGCCCACCTTACTGAAGCACATATTCTTCCCATCACTCTCTCTTGGTCTCTGCCTACTCACAGGAATCCTCTCAAGATCCATCACCCTGTACCCATCTTCCTCTACCACTCTCTTCACTGCTTCGGCATACAACACGTTCTGTATTACTGTAACCCTGGCAACCTCAATCTGTCTTTCTCTCACCTGACACCTCAGATCTCCAGCCCGTTAGCACCCCCATAACTAACACACAGAACTTTCTCCACTGATACCACACATTTCTCATCTCATGCCCTCCTGCACACTTGTCACATCTAGGCATCTCACGCCTACACACTGCTGCAACAGGCCCATAAACGTCACCCCTAAAACACTGTAGTATTTACAGAACAGAATCGCTCAGGGGATAACTGACACTTCCTACCTTGACCTTATCTGGCAGAGACTATGTATCAAAATCCAACATGGCAGATAATGTATTCTCTGTTTCCCCACGCTCTACACCGGATCTACGTCTCACCAAACGGAGGGCGTCAGACACCTGGAATCTTCCATTTCAACTGCTCATCCTCAACACTTAAATCTAACGCCGTTATCACTCCTTTCAATGCCACCCTGTTCCGGAGAGCAATTCAAGTCACAATTCCGGTCTCTAATCGCGCCCACTCATCATCCTTATCATCCTCGGAACGAGGCCCAAACTCAAGAGTTCCTCACAGCAGGTAATTATTCATCCTCACTCTCACCAGGTTCCATCGCTGAGCTACTGGAGGAAGTATCCCTCTTTTTGCACTTGATGATAACCTCCCTCACCACACTGCTTCCCTCTACACTCAGCTCCTTCTCAGAGGTCATCACTGCACCTGCCACCACAGTTAATTCATCCTCACTCTCGTCACGTTCACTTTCCTCCTGTAGCTCTTCTAAAAGTTCTGTGTGATCTTCCATTCCATAGTCACTCAAATCATATTCCACTTTTCTCCTTTCTCCTTGTCCACCATCTTCTCCTTCATCAGATCTTCCAGAAGATTTGTGCATCCCCCACTCCACTTTTTTTCTTGTCCGCCTTCTTACCACGTGTCTCAGCTCATCCACACCCCACTAGCTTCATGTAGCTGCACACTAATTATGTACCACAATATACAGTGGGGAAAAAAAGTATTTAGTCAGCTACCAATTGTGCAAGTTCTCCCACTTAAAAGGATGTGAGAGGCCTGTAATTTTCATCATAGGTACATGTCAACTATGACAGACAAAATGAGGAAAAAAAATCCAGAAAATCACATTGTAGGATTTTTTATGAATTTATTTGCAAATTATGGAGGAAAATAAGTATTTGGTCAATAACAAAAGTTTCTCAATACTTTGTTATATACCCTTCGTTGGCAATGACACATGTCAAACATTTTCTGTAAGTCTTCACAAGGTTTTCACACACTGTTGCTGGTATTTTGGCCCATTCCTCCATGCAGATCTCCTCTAGAGCAGTGATGTTTTGGGGCTGTCGCTGGGCAACACAGACTTTCAACTCCCTCCAAAGATTTTCTATGGGGTTGAGATCTGGAGACTGGCTAGGCCACTCCAGGACCTTGAAATGCTTCTTACGAAGCCACTCCTTCGTTGCCCGGGCGGTGTGTTTGGGATCATTGTCATGCTGAAAGACCCAGCCACGTTTCATCTTCAATGCCCTTGCTGATGGAAGGTTTTCACTCAAAATCTCACGATACATGGCCCCATTCATTCTTTCCTTTACACGGATCAGTCGTCCTGGTCCCATTGCAGAAAAACAGCCCCAAAGCATGATGTTTCCACCCCCATGCTTCACAGTAGGTATGGTGTTCTTTGGATGCAACTCAGCATTCTTTGTCCTCCAAACACGACAAGTTGAGTTTTTACCAAAAAGTTATATTTTGGTTTCATCTGACCATATGACATTCTCCCAATCCTCTTCTGGATCATCCAAATGCACTCTAGCAAACTTCAGATGGGCCTGGACATATACTGGCTTAAGCAGGGGGACACATCTAGCACTGCAGGTGCGGCGTAGTGTTTTACTGATGGTAGGCTTTGTTACTTTGGTCCCAGCTCTCTGCAGGTCATTCACTAGGTTCCCCAGTGTGGTTCTGGGATTTTTGCTCACCGTTCTTGTGATCATTTTGACCCCACGGGGTGAGATCTTGCGTGGAGCCCCAGATCAAGGGAGATTATCAGTGGTCTTGTATGTCTTCCATTTCCTAATAATTGCTCCCACAGTTGATTTCTTCAAACCAAGCTGCTTACCTATTGCAGATTCAGTCTTCCCAGCCTGGTGCAGGTCTACAATTTTGTTTCTGGTGTCCTTTGACAGCTCTTTGGTCTTGGCCATAGTGGAGTTTGGAGTGTGACTGTTTGAGGATGTGGACAGGTGTATTTTATACTGATAACAAGTTCAAACAGGTGCCATTAATACAGGTAACGAGTGGAGGACAGAGGAGCCTCTTAAAGAAACAGTTACAGGTCTGTGAGAGCCAGAAATCTTGCTTGTTTGTAGGTGACCAAATACTTATTTTCCACCATAATTTGCAAATAAATTCATTAAAAATCCTACAATGTGATTTTCTGGATTTCTTTTTCTAATTTTGTCTGTCATAATTGACGTGTACCTATGATGAGAATTACAGGCCTCTCTCATCTTTTTAAGTGGGAGAACTTGCACAATTGGTGGCTGACTAAATACTTTTTTTCCCCACTGTAAATGATAATACCCATAAAACCTAGCAGTCATAACAGGGAAATGGTTCCAATAATTTTTCCACCATTCATTTTTCCCATAGGGGATTTTAGAAACACTTAAAATAAGGGCTGTGTTACGTGTAGGCTTACCCTGGCATGGCGTTTTGATAACCATGTCAATCTCTCTAGGACAAGGTGACTTATCAATATTTTCGCCTGTATTTACCCCTACAAAAATGACATTTAATTAGCTACTAATGTGGCTATCATAAAGAACTACAAATGCCATGATGATCTGGACAAAAATGGCCGAATCCAGTCAAAGGTAAGGATCTCTGGGTTAACTATCTAATGTTAGCTTATTTATTCATTACTAAATTTAGCTACATTTATTTAAATGGTCAATTCTGTGAACTGTCTTGTGCAAGTTTTAAATTGACACAATACCTGTTAGCAAAGGTGTCAGCTAGAGATGACGTGCAGGAGATTGCAGTGATTTGAGCTATTTGTTGTTTTGCATGATGTCTACTTTGATGATAGAGTTTTACAATCTGAGAGGAAATAGAGCCAAATATATTGCTAAAAGTCACACCAGGGTAAGCCTACACAAAACAGCCCTTATTTTAATTGTTTCTAAAATGAATAAAAAGGGGAAATGATTGGAACCATTTCCCTGTTTGACCGCTACGTTTTATGACACCATTTTTGCAAAAATAACAATAATAAAAAAGCTGTATTCAGACTTTACTCAGTACTTTGTTGAAGCACCTTTGGCAGTGATTACAGCCTCAAGTCTTCTTGGGTATGACGCTACAAGCTTGGCATACCTGTATTTGAGGAGTTTCTCTGCAGATCCTCTGAAGCTTGTCAGGTTAGATGGGGAGTGTCGCCACACAGCTATTTTCAGGTCTCTCTGTACTTTGCTCCGTTCATTTTTCCCTCAATCCTGACTAGTCTCCCAGTCCCTGCCACTGAAAAACACCACCACAGCATGATGCTGCCCCCACCATGCTTCACCGTTGGGATGGTGCCAGGATTCCTCCAGATGTGACGCTTGGCATTCAGGCCAAAGAGTTCAATCTTGGTTTCATCAGACCAGAGAATCTTGTTTCTCATTGTCTGAGAATCCTTAAGGTGTCGTTTGGCAAACTCCCAGCGGGCAGTCATGTGCCTTTTCATGAGAAGTGGCTTCCGTCAAGCCACTCTACCCTAAAGAACTGATTGGTGGAGTGCTGCAGAGATGGTTGTCCTTCTGGAAGTTTCTCCCATCACCAGAGGAACAGGCTTCTTGGTGACCTCCCTGACCAAGGCCCTTCTCCCGCTATAGCTTAGTTTGTCCGGGCAGCCAGCTCTTGAAAAAGTATTGGTGGTTCTACACTTCTTCCATTTAAGAATGATGGAGGCCTTTCGATCATATCCTTGTACTAAAATGATTGACACTCAGGTGCAAGCCTAACATCATGTGCAAAGGGCCTTTGGGTAACGTAGCACATATTCAATGATATCTATTTTTCTCACGTAGGCTGTTCATTTCTGATCTTTGATACTTTTTTGGTTTATAAACGTATCATGGTATACTACGTTAACGCTATACGTATGGGCCATATTGTTACTTGGTAGCTACTAGCAACAGACCCTGTGTTGTGGATCATCTACCACTATTTTGGACGGTCCATACTGTAACGTTAACGTTAGTCTCAGGCTTCACTAACTAGCGTTACTGTTTTAGGTGGAGCTATTCTTTGCTACTTTTCAAACAAATACTACGTGATATTTCACATATCATCTTGCTAGATAGGCCTTTTGTTTTGATTGTGAGAAGTAATGGCAGAGAGAAGGCAGGAGACACTTTGTTTTGTTTAGCGTCGCTTAGGTTAGACTGCTCCCTTTAATGGATCAGTCGTCCACCAGGCTACACTCTACGATTAGGGGGAGGTGGGAGAGGAAGCGTTGGTTGTCTTGGTTAGGGAGACAGTGGAATGGGGTTCAGTGTTTTACTGTTAGGAAATATCTATGTTTGTTTCAACAGATCTTTACATATTTTCCTCACTACAAAATATTAATGCGGTCCTTGTGGTTACTAAACAGATTTTAGAAAAAGTATTCAGACCCCTTGACTTTTTCCATATTTTGTTGTGTTACAGCCTTATTCTAAAATTGATGAAATTGTTTTTTGCCCTCATCAATCTACACACTACCCCATAATGACAAAGCAAAAACAGGTTTTTAGACATTTTTGCCAAACTATTAAAAAAATTAAAAATGGATTCAGACCCTTTACTCAGTACTTTGTTGAAGCACCTTTGGCAGCGATTATAGCATTGAGTCTTTTTGGGTATGACACTACAAGCTTGGCACATCTGTATTTGGAGAGTTTCTCCCATTCTTCTCTGCAGATTCTCTCAAGCTCTGTCAGGTTGGATGGCGAGCGCTGCTGCACAGCTATTTTCAAGTTTCTCCAGAGATGTTCGATCGGGTTCAAGTCCGGGCTCTGGCTGTGCTACTCAAGGACATTCAGAGACTTGTCCTGAAGCCACTCCTGTGTTGTCTTGGCTGTGTGCTTAGGGTCGTTGTCCTGTTGGAAGGTGAACCTTCGTCCTAGTCTGAGGTCCTGAGCGCTCGGGAGCAGGTTTTCATTAAGGATCTCTCTCTGTACTTTGCTCAGTTCATCTTTGCCTCGATCCTGACTAGTCTCTCAGTCCCTGACGCTGAAAAACATCCCGACAGCATGATGCTGCCACCACCATGCTTCACCGTAGGGATGGTGCCAGGTTTCCTCCAGACGTGGTGCTTGGCATTCAGGCCAAAGAGTTCAATCTTGGTTTCTTCCAACCAGAGAATCTTGTTTCTCATGGTCTGAGAGTCTTTAGGTGCCTTTTGGCAAACTCCAAGCGGGCAGTCATGTGCCTTTTACTGACAATTGGCTTCCGTCTGGCCACTCTACCATAAAGGCTTGATTGCTGGAGTGCTGCAGAGATGGTTGACCTTCTGGAATGTTCTCCTATCTCCAGAGGAACTCTAGAGCTCTGTCAGTGACCATCGTGTTCTTGGTCACCTCCCTGACCAAGGCCCTTCTCCCACAATTGCTCAGTTTGGCCGGGCGGCCAGCTCTAGGAAGAGTCTTGGTGGTTCCAAACTTCTTCCATTTAAGAATGATGGAGGCCACTGTGTTCTTGGGGACCTTCAATGCTGCAGACATGTTTTGGTACCCTTGCCCAGATCTGTGCCGTGACACAATCCTGTCTCGGGGCTCTACGGACAACTCCTTCGACCTCATGGCTTGGTTTTTACTCTGACATGCACTGTCAACTGTGGGACCTTATATAGACAGGTGTGTTCCTTTCTAAATCATGTGCAATCAATTGAATTTACCAAGGATTGGCTCGAATCAAGTTGTAGAAACATCTCAAGGATGATAAATGGAAACAGGTTGCACCTGAGCTCAATTTCGAGTCTCATAGCAAAGGGTCTGAATAATTATGTAAATAATATAGTTCTGTTTTATTTTTAATGTATTAGCAACATTTTCTAAAAACCTGTTTTCGCTTTGTCATTATGGGGTATTGCTGAGGATTATTTTTGTATTTTTATTTTTTAATCCATTTTAGAATAAGGCTGCAACGTAACAAAATGTGGAAAAAGTCAAGGGGGTCTGATTACTTTCCGAATGCACTTGTTAGCAGTTGATGTTATTCTTCAATAACACAGACCCCAAAGCAAATCAGGGGGAGAAAAATATATTTATTCAAAGAGAACCAATAATTTTTTTATGCTGGAAAGTAGATTGTAGATGTTTATTCTTCCCTGTTCTCAGTGTTTTCTCCCTTGCCTATGGTTGACCAATTAGAAATCCTTGCAATAACATTGGTCCAATGGCCAAATACCAAGTATCCCGTTTCAGGCTCAATGTATAGACCATTTGGACCAATGCGAACTTGCCACATGTAGCTATGAGTCCCGGACTGGAACCCCTACATAGATACTAAACAGATGTTGAACTGAAAAACAACTGTTTCCATTGATCGTTAATTCCCTGTGTTGTATATTTATCTTGGAATACTCTTGCACACTGTATATAGGCTACTGTATCAATCAGTCATTTGTTCATGTCATCACACACCATGCAAGTCATTGAAATGCAATCAAGCATTTTTGGTTTTAAAATAACAAAGCAACCCTTGAATAATTAGCATAAACAATAAATAAACCGTTCCATTTCGGAAGTTGCATTCAGGAATCAATGCAACTGTTTTTAGGCTTTGCTGTAATAAAGGCTTAACAATAAAACGTTACAACAGACTCTCTGGTACGCTTATCATTTATTTAGTATTTAGTGCGCTTCAACCTGTCAGACAAGCTCAGTGCATATGGTGGATTTGATTACCTGAATGTGCGTATATTCTTCAGCTTTTGTATTTGATTTGATTAAAACACACCATTCACCCTCTGAATGGCACACATACACAATCCATGTCTCAATTGTCTCAAGGCTTAAAAGTCCTTCATTACTCTGTCTCCTCCTCTTCATCGACACTGATCTGAAGTGGATTTAACACGTGGCATCAATGAGGGATCATAGCTGTCACCTGGTCAGTCTATGTCATGGAAAGAGTTCATAATGTTTTGTACACTCAGTGCATATCACACCAATTGACTTTTTTAAATGCTTTTCACACAGGTGACATTGAGACATTCTCTACATCCAGAGAGCAACAGCTGGAAGATCGCAGAGCTAAGAGGTCTCACCACTGCCCACATTGTGAGGAGATTTTCCCAATTCTATCAAAGCTAAAAATACACCTAAAAATACACACAGGAGAGAATCTGTATTCCTGCACTGACTGTGGGAAGAGCTTCACAACATCACAGGCTCTGACAGTTCATCAGAGAGTGCACACAGGAGAGAAGCCTTACTCCTGCTCTGACTGTGGGACGAGTTTCTCTCGACTGGGCAACTTAAAAACACATGAACGTATACACACAGGAGAGAAGCCTTACTTCTGCTCTGACTGTGGGGCAAGTTTCTCTCAACTGGGCACCTTAAAAAAACATGAACGTATACATACAGGAGAAAAGCCTTACTCCTGCTCTGACTGTGTAAAATGCTTCAACATCAACTGAGCTAAAAGTTCACCAGAGAACACACACAGGAGAGAAGCCTTACTCCTGCTCTGACTGTGGAAAGATTTTCTCTCGTCTAGGCCACTTAAAAACACATGAACGTATACACACAGGAGAGAAGCCTTACTTCTGCTCTGACTGTGGGGCAAGTTTCTCTCAACTGGGCACCTTAAAACAACATGAACCTATACATACAGGAGGAAAGCCTTACTCCTGCTCTGACTGTGTCAAATGCTTCACAAGATCAACTGAGCTAAAACGTCATCAGAGAACACACACAGGAGAGAAGCCTTACTCCTGCTCTGACTGTGGAAAGAGTTTCTCTCGACTGAGCAACTTAAAAACACATGAACGTATACACACAGGAGAGAAGCCTTACTTCTGCTCTGACTGTGGCAAGAGTTTTTCTGAACAGGACCACTTAAAATCACACCAACGGATACACACAAGAGAGAAGCCTTACTCCTGCTCTGACTGTGGGGCAAGTTTCTCTCAACTGGGCAACTTAAACAAACATGAACGTATTACACACAGGAGAAGCCTTACTCCTGCTCTGACTGTGTGAAATGCTTCACAACATCAACTGAGCTAAAAGTTTATCAGAGAACACACACAGGAGAGAAGCCTTACTCCTGCTCTGATTGTGTAAAATGCTTCACAACATCATCTCAGCTAAAGGTTCATCAGAGAACACACACAAGATAGAAGCCGTTTTCCTGCTCTGACTGTGGAAAGATTTTCTCTCAAATGGCCCATTTAAAAAGACACAAAGGTAAACATAAAGGAGAGAAGCCTTACCACTAATCTGACTGAAAATGTTTTAAAACAACAGCTGAGCTTAAAAGGTCATGATGTAAGAGAAAGTAGCAGACACTCAGATGGAAGTTTGATGTACATTTATTTCAGTACTGGATCACATAATAAGACGAACGTGCTTTGCCTCTTATCACATGACTGACTTACATAGACTCTCTCTCAGCCTATATAGTGCTCTTCAAGTCTACTTTTATCCTTCCCAGTTGCTAACTATTACTAGCTGCCACTCACTTCCTACATATCATTCCTCTCCCTGGTGTCATATCTCACCCTAGCCAGTCCATTCCATCACGCACCAATCCTAAGATTAGCACTAGTGGACCCCAATCTATCTTGGCACACCGACCCTCTGCTCATCACTCTTCTTATCCTCTCTACATACAATTTACAATCTTTATAATATTGGATCAAACACTCTTCATATCAACTGCCATCAGGAAAATACAGAATATTTTCAACAGATGGGGAGAAACAATGTCATGGAGAAAATACAGAAACACAGTGCAAATGTTTATCAAGGAAGCAAAGACAAACTACTACAAAACTGAAATCCAGGACCTAAAGAAGAAAAACCCTAAGGAATGGTGGGACTTCATTAACAAAGGACTGGGACCAAAGAAAACATCAGGAGGGAGAATACAGGTTGAGGGAATTTAAGATGACGAGGTGGCTGGTGTTTTGAATGGCTTCTTTGCTGAGGCATGGACAAGCACCACACCTCTTGCCATCTTCCCCATGCCCATGTCTACAAGGCAGGTTGAGCTGTGCAGCATTGGCCAGTTAAAGCAAGCTCTGAACAGACTCAGAGCACGTAAAGCATGTGGGCCTGATGGAATTCCAGCCTGGCTACTAAAGAGCATGCAGAAGATCTAGCCCCTGTCATCAAACACATTGTTAACACCTCCTACTGGCATGGGACAGTTTTATCTGAGTGCACGAGTCAGTATGACTACCTCCCAAAGTCCAGCACTACTACCGCCCTTGTGAAAACCACACTTCTGCTGACAGCTACAGACTGCTGACAGCTACAGTCCCTTGGTCAGAGGACCATCCACAACCTGCACCACTAATCCTAGGAGGACAGGAAGTACCAGTGGTAACAACAACCAAGTATCTTGGTTTTCATCTAGACTCTAACCTCAGTGGTGACAAGTGGAGCAGCCAGTGAGAAAGGCCACAAAACGCCTTTTTGACATTTCTTGCCAGTAATGTCCTACTGAAGATCTGGTCACAGTCTATACTACACTGGCCAGGCCTTGTCTGGAATACGGTGGAGTGCTGTTAGTTGGATGCAGTAAAAAGCAGCAGGCCCAACTAGACAGGGTGCAGAGGAGGGCCTTGAGGATCATCTCCAGAGGTGGAGCAGTCCAACCACAGCTCCCGTCACTGCAGAGCAGGCGAGAACAGGCTGCAGTGCACCTGGTGAAGGACATGCACACTCTTGACCATCCACTGAATGACCTGCTCCCTCCAAGAAGAGGTAACTGCACCACCAGGCTCCTGAGAAACAGCCACAAACTGTCCTGTATAACTGCCCGTACAAACCGCCTGCGAAACGCCACTCTACCCACTGCTATCAGACTGCATAATAACTCCAGCTCTTAAATGGTTTTCCCAAAAACTCTATTTTTTTAATCACATTTTAATATTTCAATTTCCATCATGAAAAATGTCCTGTAATGTTTCAAGTGTTCTGTATTCTACTTATGTCACGTATTGTGTTATGTATTTAACAGGTAGCCTAGTGGTTAAGAGTGTTGGGCCAGTAACTGAAAGGTCGCTGGTTTGAATCCAGAGCCAACTAGGTCAAAAAATCTGTCATTGTGGCCTTGAGCAAGGCAATTAACCCCAATTGGTCCTATAAGTCGCTCTGGATAAGAGCATCTGCTAAATTACAAATTTGTAATGAAAAATCATGTTTGTACATGAATTTGTGCTGGGCAACCTCTTCTTCTCTTGTGCATAAATATAACAAAGTGTTTAAAGTGAAATAGTTAGTCTATACAGTGCATTCTGAAAGTATTCAGACCCCTTGACTTTTTCAACAAAAAAATAAGTTACAGCCTTATTGTAAAAATGTTTTTTTTTTTTACAAACAACAACAAAAATCCCTCATCAATCTACACACAATACCCAATAATGACAAAGTGGAAACAGGTTTAGACATTTTTGCAAAACCTTATTTACATTAGTATTCCAGACCCTTTGCTATGAACCTCGAAATTTAGCTCAGGTGCATCCTATTTCCATTGATATTCCTTGAGATGTTTCTACAACTTGATTGGAGTCCACCTGAGATAAATTCAATTGATTGGATATGGTTTGAAAAGGCACACACCTGTCTATATAACATCCCACAGTTGACATTGCATGTCAGAGCAAAAACCAAGCCATGAGGTTGAAGGAATTGTCCGTAGAGCTCCGAGACAGGATTGTGATGAGGCACAGATCTGGGGAAGGGTACCAAAAAATGTCTGCAGCATTGAAGGTCCCCAAGAACACCGTGGCCTCCTCCATTCTTAAATGGAAGAAGTTTGGAATCACCAAGATTCTTCCTAGAGCTGTCCGCCCGGCCAACTGCGCAATCGGAGGAGAAGGGCCTTGGTCAGGGAGGTGACCAAGAACCCGATGATCACTTTGACAGAGCTCCAGAGTTCAGCCCGCTTGGAGTTTGCCAAGAGGCACCTAAAGGACTCTGACCATGAGAAACAAGATTCTCTGGTCTGTTGTTACCAAGATTGAACTCTTTGGCCTGAATACCAAGCGTCACTTCTGGAGGAAACCTGGCACCATGCCTACGGTGAAGCATGGTCATGGCAGTATCATGCTGTGCGGATGTTTTTCAGAGGCAGTGACTGGGAGACTAGTCAGGATCGAGGGAATAATGAACGGAGCAAAGTACAGAGAAATCCTTGATGAAAACCTGCTCCAGAGCGCTCAGGACTTCAGACTGGGGCGAAGGTTCACCTGGCCCAGCCAGAGCCCAGACTTGAACCCGATTGAACATCTCCGGAGAGACCAGAAAATAGCTGTGCAGCAACGCTCCCCATCCAACCTGATAGAGTTTGAGAGGATCTGCAGAGAAGAATGAATGAAACTCCCCAAATACAGGTGTGCCAAGCTTGTAGCATCATACCCAAGAAGACTTGATGCTGTAATCGCTGCCAAAGGTGCTTCAAGAAAGTACTGAGTAAAGGGTCTGAATACTTAGATATTTCCGTTTTTTATTAATAAATTAGGAAAAATGTCTAAAAACCTGTCTTTTGCTTTGACATTATGGGGTATTGTGTGTAGATTGATGAAGGGGAAAAACTGATTCAACCAACTTTAGAATATGGCTGTAACGTAATAAAATGTGGAAAAAGTCAAGGGGTCTGAATACTTTCAGATTGCACTGTATATAGCCAAGCTACCATTGACTAGGTATTGGCACCCCATGTATATAGCCAAGCTATCATTGACTAGGTATTGGCACCCCATGTATATAGCCAAGCTACCATTGACTAGGTATTGGCACCCCATGTATATAGCCAAGCTACCATTGCTCATCGTGTATTAATTCCTCATGCTACAATTTTTCTTCCTATTATTATAATTGTTGTATTGTGTTCTCCATTGTTGGTCAACATTTCACTGTTAGTCTACACCTGTTGTTTACCAAACATGTGACAAAATGAAATGACTACGTATTTAGTTAATTGTCTTCTAAAACTATACTGAAAAAATATATAAACTTGACATGTAAAGTGTTGGTCCCATGTTTCATGAGCTGAAATAAAAGATCCCGGATATTTTCCATACGCACAAAAAGCTTATTTCTCTCAAATTTGGTGCACAAATTTGTTTACATTTCTGTTAGTGAGCATTTCTCCTTTGCCAAGATAATCAATCCACCTGCGAGTTGTGGCATATCAAGAAGCTGATTAAACAGCATGATCATTACACAGGTGCACCTTGTGCTGGGTACAATAGAAGGCCACTCTGAAATGTGCAGTTTTGTCACACAACACAATGCCACAGATGTCTACATTTTGAGGGAGTGCACAATTGGAATGCTGACTGCAGGAATGTTCACAAGAGCTGTTGCCAGAGAATTGAATGTACATTTCTCTACCGAGAATTTGGCAGAACGTCCAACTGGCTTCACAGCCGCAGACGACGTGTAACCGTGCAAGCCCAGGACCTCCACATCTGGCTTCTTCACCTGCAGGATAATCTGAGATCAGCCACCCGGACAGCTGATGAATCTGAGGAGTATTTCTATCTGTAATAAAGCCCTTTAGTGGGGGAAAATCATTCTTATTGGCTGATGGGTTGGCCTGGCTCCCAAATGGTTGGGCCTATGCCTTCCCAGGCCCACCCATGGCTGCGCCCTTGCACATTCATGTGAAATCCATAGAATAGGGCCTAATGAATGTATTTCAATTGGCTGATTTCCTTATATGCACTGTACCCCAGTAAAATTGTTGAATGTTGTGTTTATATTTTTGTTCAGTTAAAATCTTACCAAAAAACTGATGATGAATATGTTTGGAAAACTGCATTGATCTGCCAATGAAAAATAATGTTTGTACATTAATTTGTACTGGTAAACCTCCTCTTTTGTATTCAGTTCTTCAATATTATATCTGACTGTATGAATGGTTCTTATGGTTGTATTCAGTTCTTCCATATTAGATCTGACAGTATGAATGGTTCTTATGGTTGTATTCAGTTCTTCCATATTAGATCTGACAGTATGAATGGTTCTTATGGTTGTATTCAGTTCTTCCATATTAGATCTGACCGTATTAATGGTTATTATGGGCTGAGTGCCTGGAGTGACTCCAGTCATACCAAGTTTTCTTTGACCCTGTGATCTCACCAGGACAGAACCACCAGATGGTGGCAGTGATGTACCTTTCATTGATATGAATGCTCAGAGTGAAAGACCTGAGTACTCACATGTGATGGCCCACATAAACCACAACCTTTCCTATTGTGTTAGTAAGGACCACAGCATATTCGGCAGCCATTGTTCAAAATGTGTTCATACATACGGTACAATGGGAGGGGGTGTGGCATTCACAGGGGACCAGGAAGTTGATCTCAGACTTCTATTTAGGACTGGGATCCTATCCAGAGTTGACAGATTACAAACCCAGCCTGCCTCTCTCCTTCCACACTGATTCTAAACCTATAGTCACCTAGTCCTGATTGTGACAGTGGAGCCTAGTTTGCATTGCAGGATCTAGAGATGGCATCAGTAGACAGTTTTCCATTGGCCTAGGTTTATTTGACAAAAAAACATTTAGCAAAGAAATCATTGCAACATGATGGAAACGCAGATACAGGATATATTTTCTAAAGATCCACAAATGTTTTATCCGTTCGACAGGGGCAGGAAAACATTGAAGAACCACAGTGCAATGTCGCGAAGGTGTAAAAATGGCGCTGCTAAAATCAGAGATTCTTCTCCTGAGTACATACCTTCGAATCTTGAGTACACACCGACGTCCCCTGTATACAAACCTTACATATAGGACTTAAAGTTGTAAAATAGTGAACTACTCCTTTAATGGAGTGGTAGGTGCTATGAAAGGGATGTAAAAAAAAACGATAATGTTGTATTTTGTTCATTAGTCCACTGTTAATACAACGGCAAAAATGTTGCATGTTAGCAATTAAGTTTTCAAGATTTCGCTACAGAGAAACAAGTGTGATGATGCAAATGAGGAAAATTATAATTGCATACAATTTGCATCACACTTGTTGCAATGTACTAGTTTTTCCCAATCCTGGTCCAGGGGACACAAAGGGGTGCACTTTTTAGTTTTTGCCCTAACACTCACACAGTGGATTCAACTAAGCAACTCCAGCCTTTGAATGGAATAAGGTATGTGAGTGTTAGGGCTAAAACAAACAAGTCCACCCCTTTGGGACCAGGATTGGGGAACACTGCTGTACTGAAAGTCCTCCATCTTGACAACTTCACTGCTGACGTGCACATTTTTGGAATTGTATACAGGGTGAGGAAACCAATGTGGACATTTGTAATTTGATTGAACTATCCCTTTAATTAGAGTTCTTTTGGAGTTACATTTGGTCAGAGGTGCATTTGCTCTAAGCATGTGCTATAAATAAACATTCATTTATTTTATATGTGGTCCTCTGTAGCTCAATTGGTAGAGCATGGAGCTTGTAACGCCAGGGTTGTGGGTTCGATCCCCGGGACCACCCATACGTAAAAATGTATGCACACATGACTGTAAGTCGCTTTTGATAAAAGCGTCTGCTAAATGGCATATTATTATATTATAAAGAAAACGTATTTTGTCATCTCTTAAGAAGGATAGGCCAACTGAACGAGTGTGCTCACATACTCCCTTAAAGACCTTTGCTTGAAAAACGAGAAAAAAGTGGCAGTAGTAGGGTTTGTCCATTTTGAGACGCCATAGACCCCTTTCTGTGTTTACAAACCTAGCTCTATTTACATGTTGCTTAAGAGTGCATTTCACACTACTTTTGGAGTATAATTGGATTTTAATAATAATAATATGCCATTTAGCAGACGCTTTTATCCAAAGCGACTTACAGTCATGCGTGCATACATTTTTGTGTATGGGTGGTCCCGGGGATCGAACCCACTACCTTGGCGTTACAAGCGCCGTGCTCTACCAGCTGAGCTACAGAGGACCACATTTTAAGGTTCATATGAATGTCCTGCTTAATATAATGTTTGTGTCATCACAAATCAACTGCATTATACTAAAAAACACTTCAACTTCAACCAGTAAAATGGCTCTTTGGCTAGCTTTTGCTATAGGCCATATCAATGAGCATTAGCATTGTAGCTAACAACTGCTGCATCCCAAAAAATTATTTTGCAAAGATCACAACCAAATATAATCTTAGCGATTGTTCAACCAAGAATCAAAACATAATTCTAAGCCTATGAGAGCCCCAAAAAGTTATTTTGTTATTATTTAGAAGTAATAAAAATGAAAAATCTAGACTACTGCCGCCAAGAGTTGCTAGGTACTAGCCCCGTGTAGCTCAGTTGGTAGAGCATGGCGCTTGCAACGCCAGGGTTGTGGGTTCAATTCCCACGGGGGGGCCAGTATGAAAATGTATGCACTCACTAACTGTAAGTTGCTCTGGTTAAGAGTCTAAATGACTAACATGTAAATGTAAAGAGCCCCACGTATCTGTTTGTGACGTCAGTGTGTCATGTACTGGGAAAGGGTCTATAGCCACTTCTTCAAAATAGTCAGAAAACTCAAGAATTCCGTCTTTAATGTTGATGTTTTTGCCGAGGAAAGCTTAGTCGTGCAATTTTACATCTAACTAAGATGTTTGGTTCAGTATTTCTCAATGAAAAAACCTGCATGAAAACGAGTCTTCTCAAGTTTAATGACAACAAAGACTTTAATGAAGAATCCCTACTGTTGACCAATCACCAACGCAGGGGCGTAGAGTTCGGCTACCGACTTGCCTCGAGGAAAAAATGTTGTGTGCCCGAAAAGCTTAAAAAACCCTTACAGAAAGTCCAAAACGAAAACCTCACAAAAAGTTGTCATAATATATGCACAAACTCTTCCGAACTGTTTCGGCTGGGAAGCATGCTGACGCCTTAAAGGCTAACAAAAAGTCTGTCTTACAATGGTTTCAGTAGTCCTACATTGTCACAAGGTATAGATTATACCCCTATTTAGACCTGAAGTAGCAGACAGTCTAAATCCAGATTAGTGACAATATCGGAACGCTTAAACCATTTGTAACATAATTATTGTTAGTCCAGCATAAAGTTTGAGCTTTCCTTTCAACACCATGGAGTGAATCCTTACCACTGCTACACCTGGCTATCAGCCACATGAGCTTAGTCTGGCAGCGAAAACGTTTATTCAGCCTCATTTACGGCCTTAAAAAAACATAGCTGATATGGCTGACTTGCTTAAACAAATATGGTTTCTACGGACTCCTTCTGGATTTGTGTAAGTCAATAGGAACTGCAGAGTTAAATAAAGGTTCAATAATATTAATAAAATATGTACATATTAAAATGGACACTGTAAAACACAAGGTGTTCACTCCTTAGGCCTACCTTCCTTTCTGCGTCGGACTTCGGCCTCATGTCTGGGGTGGAAATCTACTTCTGAAAGTACCATGCTTAGATGCATAATAACATCTCAGATTGAACTCTTCGCAAACAGCAACAGTTTCGTTGCAAACAAGACACACTGGTTTGATATTGGAGAAATACGATGAATATATTTTAATAGAACAGGTAGGACTATTAATATCTCCCGAGTTGCGCAGTGGTCTAAGGCACTGCATCGCAGTGCTAGCTGTGCCACTAGAGATCCTGGTTCGAGTCCAGGCTCTGTCGCAGCCGGCCGCGACCAGGAGACCCATGGGCGGCGCACAATTGGTCCAGCGTCGTCCAAGGTAGGGGAGGGTTTAAAAAAAAAGAAGAAAAAAAGCACAAGGCCAATAGAATCCATTCTTAGCTGATTGTCAGTGAAATAAAGACCAATATTGAGTCTATACCTTACAACCTGTAATTTAAATGGATTTTTATTTGTATTTCATGTAATGGACAAAATAGTCCAAATTGGTGGTGAAATGAAAAAAATTACTTGTTTCAAAACTTTGAACATCCCACAGAGCACCATTAAATCCAATAGAATTTATTTTTGAAAGAATATGGCACCACAACAAACCTGCCAAGATAGCGCCGCCCTACAAAACACACGGACCAGGCAAGGAGAGCATTAATCAGAGAGGCAACAAAGAGACCAAAGATAACCCTGAAGGAGCTGCAAAGCACCACAGCGGAGATTGGAGTATCTGTCCATAGGACCACTTTAAGCCATACACTCCACAGAGCTGGACTTTACAGAAGAGTGGCCAGAAAAAAGCCATTGCTTAAAGAAAAAAGTAAGCAAACACGTTTGGTGTTCGCCAAAAGTCATGTGGGAGACTCCCCAAACATATGGAAGAAGGTACTCTGGTCAGATGAGACTAAAATTGAGCTTTTTGGCCATCAAGGAAAACGCTATGTGAATAGTTATGCACGCTCAAGTTCTGTTTTTTTGTCTTATTTCTTGTTTGTTTCACAAAAAAAAATATTTTGCATCTTCAAAGTCAAATCAAATCAAATGTTATTTGCCACATGCACCGAATACAACAGGTGTAGACATTACAGTGAAATGCTTACTTACAATGCATTTTTTAAAGATTTTTTATTTTTAAAGTGTTAAGTAAAAGAAAAGAAAAGCAAATAACTAAAGAGCAGCAGTAAAATAAAATAACAGTAGGGAGGCTATATACAGGGGGTACCGGTACAGAGTCATGTTGGTAAGCATGTTGTGTAAATCAAATGATACAAACCCCCCCAAAATCTATTTTAATTCCAGGTTGTAAGGCAACAAAATAGGAAAAATGCCAAGGGGGGTGAATACTTCCGCAAGTCACTGTATATATAGGGTGTCCACCAACTCTGCCCAGAGTGGTTGAAAACGTACTTTGGTGACATTTCCCTTCCTTATGTTATAGAATGCTTGTGGAATGGTCCCCTGTAGCTCAGTTGGTAGAGCATGGTGCTTGCAACGCCAGGGTTGTGGGTTCGTTTCCCACGGGGGGCCAGTATGAAAATGTATGCATTCACTAACTGTAAGTCGCTCTGGATAAGAGCGTCTGCTAAATGACTAAAATGTAACTGTAATTAATATAGACATTGGTGATTTTACCACTGTAATCAGATGGACATCATTATGTTATGGTCATTGAATTGATTAGCCCACTAACCACGTGTTAAATGTGCAGTGTAGCTACACTGTGTAGGACTATGAATTGGGCAGCTATAGGCTATTTGTTAATAGGCTAATTATGTTCTGGCCCGCAGACTAGCTACAAGCTCAGCAACACATTCACTGGAGGCCAAACCTAGTTGCCAACCCCCCTATATTGTAAATTCAATCTGGTTGGTATAAGATTGAAATGGGAAAATAATGTACCTGTGAACACACTATGAAATAGCTCCCCAATACCGTCTGATGTATATATTTAATGTATTACATGAATGGTGACCACAGCCCTTCCGACAATCCATTTAAAACGTGTTTGACTGTGTTTTTCCCACCCTGCTGAATGTATCCAATGTTCCATATCAAATGTGTGTCCTATTATGACACATCTGGCAGTTTCTTCTCTCCATGTTTCTTGGCCTAGTATCATTTTTTTTTACAAAAATCTGTGTTTTTTGTTCATTACCATTGCAGGAAAATACCATGTTACTGGTGCAGCTACCATGGTATTTCCCTGACATGGTATTACAAGGAAAAAGATACCACGGTACTATCATGTTTATTGGGTCACTACAGTGGCAGGAAAATGCCATGGTATTTGCACCAGTACCACAGTATTTTCCTGCCTTGGTAGTGACCCAAAACACATCATAGTACCATGGAATGTTGTTGTTCATTGGACTACGATGGTACATTTTTGTAAGAGCTGTCCTTCACATCGGAGCGCTAATGCTGGCTCTTTGCGTCTCTTGACCATGTCGCGCGGACCGGGCACAAAGCTCAAGGAGCGCTCTCCACTTCCCTCCTGTAGTTATTTAGCAAGCCTGATAACACATCACTCCCGACAGACACAAGCACAAACTCTTGCATGTAGAAGCCTATACACCTAAACACTAGCGATCTGACATGCTGTATTGCATGGAAACTGCAGGCTACTAACAACAGCAGCTACATAGTCTAGCCTACTATGGCCCTGTCCCTCTGGCCAGGGTAAGACACTAACTATTTGATTTAAAACAGTTTGTTTCATTTAATTATACACAAAAAGATGTTGCCCAGATCAAATTAATGTACAAACAGTATTTTTCATTACATTTGAGTCATTTAGCAGATGCTCTTATCCAGAGCAACTTACAGAACCAATTAGGGTTAATTGCCTTGATCAAGGGCACAACGACAGATTTTTCACCTAGTTGGCTCAGGATTGAAAACCAGAGACCTTTCAGTTACTGGCCCAACACTCTTAACCGCTAGGCTACCTGCCGCCAAATCAATTAACTTAAATACAGTTATCCGAATACATTCATAATCAATTGATAAAATAATGAATCTAGTTTTAAAAGACAATTTAAAAAACACAAGTAGTCGATTCATAGCCTGTTTATCATTAAACAAAAGTTTAGTAATATAAAATCATCCACCCAAACTAATGCTGAAAACCGATCATCACAACATCTTTGTCTGATATACACTGAGTGTACAAAACATTAGGAACACCTTCCTAATATTGATTTGCACCCCCCTTTGTCCTCAGAATAGCCTCAATTCGTCAGGGCATGGACTGTCCAAGGTGTTGAGAGCATTCCACAGGGATGCTGGCCCATGTTGACTGCAACGCTTCCCACAGTTGTGTCAGGTTGGCTGGGAGTGGATATCTATTCCAAATAGCTCGTTCCATCTCTTCCCACAGATGCACAATTGGATTGAGATCTGGTGACTCGGCAGGCCACTGCAGTAAGCTGAATTCACTGTCATGTTCTTGGAACAATTCCTGGACAAGGCTTGTTGCATGGGGCATAATCCTGCTGAAAAAATCAATTTTGCAGATGGATACACCATTGCCAAGAACACATACTGCCATTAAGGGATGCACCGGATTGGCAATGATGTTTAGATATCCTGTGGCATTCAAACGTTGCTCCACTTTTATCAAGGGGCCCAATGTGTGCCATGAAAACACACCCCACACCACCACCACCAGCCTGCAATGCTGACACACAGCATGGTTGCATGTACTCATGGTTTCCTCCATACCTTAGTCCTCCCATCAGCATGAAACAGCAGGAACCGGGATTCATCAGACCAGGCAATGTTTTTCAAATTCTCCAGTGTCCAGTGTTTTCATTCCTTAGCCCATTGCAACTGCAGTTTCTTGTTTTCTGCTGAAAGCTAATGGGGATCCATAATAAATACACCACAACTACATCATTAAGGATCATAGCTTTCACCTGGGTTCACCTGGTCAATCTATGTCATGGAAAGAGCAGGTGTCCTTAATGTTTGTACACTCAGTGTATGTTGTGTCTACTAGTTCACTCCCACAGAAAACTGCAGAGAGAAGCAGTACATCCCAGTCAACCATCAGACTCCGTAATGAGACGTCTCAAAGAGGATATTCCAACCCTAAGGGCAAATCCAAGGTCATCTCAATATCTTTACAGTAGAAGCTATCTAAGCACAGCAAAACTGACAAGGTGAACACTGATCAGTAAAGAGATGCTAACATTCTACAATGCTCCCTTTCCTCTGCACAGTTCTCTCACAGTGAGAAACAATAGGATTACAATAGTGTTCTACGCTTTCTTCATTTGAACCAATCCACTACCACTTCTTATGTATACGTTGGTGTGTTTTTAAATTGCCCAATCTGTAGAATCTCGTCTCACAGTCAGTGCAGTGATAAGTCTCTCCAGTGTGTAACCATTGGTGTGTTTTTACATTGCCCAAACGGGAGAAACTCTTGCCATATTAAGAGCAGAAGGAAGGGTTCTCTCCTGTGTGTGTTCTCTGATGAACTTTTAGCTCAGTTGATGTTGTGAAGCATTTTACACAGTCAGAGCAGGAGTAAGGCTTTTCTCCTGTATGTATACGTTCATGTCTTTTTAAGGTGCCCAGTTGAGAGAAACTTGCCCCACAGTCAGAGCAGGAGTAGGGCTTCTCTCCTGTGTGTATACGTTCATGTGTTTTTAAGTTGCCCAGTCGAAAGAAACTTGCCCCACAATCAGAGCAGGAGTAAGGATTCTCTCCTGTGTGTGTTCTCTGATGAACTTTTAGCTCAGTTAATGTTGTGAAGCATTTTACACAGTCAGAGCAAGAGTAAGGCTTTTCTCCTGTATGTATAAGTTCATGTTGTTTTAAGGTGCCCAGTCGAGAGAAACTCTTCCCACAGTCAGAGCAGGAGTAAGGCTTCTCTCCTGTGTGTGTTCTCTGATGAACTTTTAACTCAGTTGATCTTGTGAAGCATTTTACACAGTCAGAGCAGGAGTAAGGCTTTTCTCCTGTATGTATAGGTTCATGTTGTTTTAAGGTGCCCAGTTGAGAGAAACTTGCCCCACAGTCAGAGCAGAAGTAAGGCTTCTCTCCTGTGTGTATACGTTCATGTGTTTTTAAGTTGCTCAGTCGAGAGAAACTCTTTCCACAGTCAGAGCAGGAGTAAGGCTTCTCTCCTGTGTGTGTTCTCTGATGAACTTTTAGCTCAGTTGATCTTGTGAAGCATTTTACTCAGTCAGAGCAGGAGTAAGGCTTTTCTCCTGTATGTATAGGTTCATGTTGTTTTAAGGTGCCCAGTTGAGAGAAACTTGCCCCACAGTCAGAGCAGAAGTAAGGCTTATCTCCTGTGTGTATACGTTCATGTGTTTTTAAGTGGCCTAGACGAGAGAAAATCTTTCCACAGTCAGAGCAGGAGTAAGGCTTCTCTCCTGTGTGTGTTCTCTGGTGAACTTTTAGCTCAGTTGATGTTGTGAAGCATTTTACACAGTCAGAGCAGGAGTAAGGATTTTCTCCTGTATGTATACGTTCATGTTTTTTTAAGGTGCCCAGTTGAGAGAAACTTGCCCCACAGTCAGAGCAGAAGTAAGGCTTCTCTCCTGTGTGTATACGTTCATGTGTTTTTAAGTTGCCCAGTCGAGAGAAACTCGTCCCACAGTCAGAGCAGGAGTAAGGCTTCTCTCCTGTGTGCACTCTCTGATGAACTGTCAGAGCCTGTGATGTTGTGAAGCTCTTCCCACAGTCAGTGCAGGAATACAGATTCTCTCCTGTGTGTATTTTTAGGTGTATTTTTAGCTTTGATAGAATTGGGAAAATCTTCTCACAATGTGGGCAGTGGTGAGACCTCTTAGCTCTGCGATCTTCCTGCTGTTGCTCTCTGGATGTAGAGAATGTCTCAATGTCACCTGTGTGAAAAGCATTTAAAAAAGTCAATTGGTGTGATATGCACTGAGTGTACAAAACATTATGAACTCTTTCCATGACATAGACTGACCAGGTGAGAGCTATGATCCCTCATTGATGCCACTTGTTAAATACACTTCAGATCAGTGTCGATGAAGGGGAGGAGACAGATTAATGAAGGACTTTTAAGCCTTGAGACAATTGAGACATGGATTGTGTATGTGTGCCATTCAGAGGGTGAATGGTGTGTTTTAATAAAATCAAATACAAAAGCTGAAGAATATACGCACATCCAGGTAATCAAATCTACCATATGCACTGAGCTTGTCTGACAGGTTGAAGCGCACTAAATAGTAAATAAATGATAAGCGTACCAGAGAGTCTGTTGTAACGTTTTATTGTTAAGCCTTTATTACAGCAAAGACTAAAAACAGTTACATTGATCCCTGAATGCAATTTCCGAAATTGAACTGTTTATTTATTGTTTATGCTAATTATTCAAGGGTTGCTTTGTTATTTTAAAACCAAAAATGCTTGATTGCATTTCAATGACTTGGATGCTGTGTGAAGACATGAACAAATGAATGATTTATACAGTAGCCTATATACAGTGTGTAAGAGTATTCCAAGATAAATATACAACACAGGGAATTAATGATCAATGGAAACAGTTGTTTTTCAGTTCAACATCTGTTTAGTATCTATGTAGGGGTTCCAGTCCGGGACTCATAGCTACATGTGGCAAGTTCGCATTGGTCCAAATGGTCTATACATTGAGCCTGAAACGGGATACTTGGTATTTGGCCATTGGACCAATGTTATTGCAAGGAATTCTAATTGGTCAACCATAGGCAAGGGAGAAAACACTGAGAACAGGGAAGAATAAACATCTACAATCTACTTTCCAGCATAAAAAATGATTGGTTCTCTTTGAATAAATATATTTTTCTCCCCCTGATTTGCTTTGGGGTCTGTGTTATTGAAGAATAACATCAACTGCTAACAAGTGCATTCGGAAAGTAATCAGACCCCCTTGACTTTTTCCACATTTTGTTACGTTGCAGCCTTATTCTAAAATGGATTAAAAAATTAAAAAATACAAAAATAATCCTCAGCAATACCCCATAATGACAAAGCGAAAACAGGTTTTTAGAAAATGTTGCTAATACATTAAAAATAAAACAGAACTATATTATTTACATAATTATTCAGACCCTTTGCTATGAGACTCGAAATTGAGCTCAGGTGCAACCTGTTTCCATTTATCATCCTTGAGATGTTTCTACAACTTGATTCGAGCCAATCCTTGGTAAATTCAATTGATTGGACATGATTTAGAAAGGAACACACCTGTTTATATAAGGTCCCACAGTTGACAGTGCATGTCAGAGTAAAAACCAAGCCATGAGGTCGAAGGAGTTGTCCGTAGAGCCCCGAGACAGGATTGTGTCACGGCACAGATCTGGGCAAGGGTACCAAAAAACGTCTGCAGCATTGAAGGTCCCCAAGAACACAGTGGCCTCCATCATTCTTAAAAATGGAAGAAGTATGGAACCACCAAGAGTCTTCCTAGTGCTGGCCGCCCGGCCAAACTGAGCAATCGGGGAGAAGGGCCTTGGTCAGGGAGGTGACCAAGAACACGATGGTCACTGACAGAGCTCTAGAGTTCCTCTGGAGATAGGAGAACATTCCAGAAGGTCAACCATCTCTGCAGTACTCCAGCAATCAAGCCTTTATGGTAGAGTGGCCAGACGGAAGCCAATTGTCAGTAAAAGGCACATGACTGCCCGCTTGGAGTTTGCCAAAAGGCACCTAAAGACTCTCAGACCATGAGAAACAAGATTCTCTGGTTGGATGAAACCAAGATTGAACTCTTTGGCCTGAATGCCAAGCGCCACGTCTGGAGGAAACCTGGCACCATCCCTACGGTGAAGCATGGTGGTGGCAGCATCATGCTGTCGGGATGTTTTTCAGCGTCAGGGACTGGGAGACTAGTCAGGATCGAGGCAAAGATGAACTGAGCAAAGTACAGAGAGAGATCCTTAATGAAAACCTGCTCCCGAGCGCTCAGGACCTCAGACTGGGACGAAGGTTCACCTTCCAACAGGACAACAACCCTAAGCACACAGCCAAGACAACACAGGAGTGGCTTCAGGACAAGTCTCTGAATGTCCTTGAGTAGCACAGCCAGAGCCCGGACTTGAACCCGATCGAACATCTTTGGAGAAACTTGAAAATAGCTGTGCAGCAGCGCTCGCCATCCAACCTGACAGAGCTTGAGAGAATCTGCAGAGAAGAATGGGAGAAACTCTCCAAATACAGATGAGCCAAGCTTGTAGTGTCATACCCAAAAAGACTCAATGCTATAATCGCTGCCAAAGGTGCTTCAACAAAGTACTGAGTAAAGGGTCTGAATCCATTTTTTATTTTTTAATAGTTTGGCAAAAATGTCTAAAAACCTGTTTTTGCTTTGTCATTATGGGGTAGTGTGTAGATTGATGAGGGCAAAAAAACAATTTAATCAATTTTAGAATAAGGCTGTAACAACAAAATATGGAAAAAGTAAAGGGGTCTGAATACTTTCCGAAGGCACTGTATATGTTGGGGTCAATGAAGGGTGGATAGGAACTTGGTGCATGGAAAGTTACTGAGGGAGACAAGGGGAAGTGCAGAATTAATCTTCTGTTCCTAAGGAGGGAGGCAAAGGGCAACAGTCTAGTTTCAGTTCCTGATAAGGCAGGCCAGTTGCGGAACTAGGGAGGAGCAAGGAATCCGGCTCGAGGTCATGTTAACAGATGAAGTGAGAAGAAACCTCTGGGAGGGGTGCCAGAGGGGCCCACCACAACGACCCTCCTACTACAGTCCTATCTCACACGTATACACTTTCACGCCCACGAAGGTTCTAGCATCAGGCAGGGCCATGACTACACCAGTGAGAAGAACCAATTAAGTTCCTGACTAGCAACAGAGATGTATTGGCTGTCTAGATATGTAAGGAGTTGAGTAGGAGGTTATAAATATACAGTGGGGAAAAAAAGTATTTAGTCAGCCACCAATTGTGCAAGTTCTCCCACTTAAAAAGATGAGAGAGGCCTGTAATTTTCATCATAGGTACACGTCAAATATGACAGACAAATTGAGAAAAAAAAATCCAGAAAATCACATTGTATGATTTCTAATGAATTATTTTCAAATTATGGTGGAAAATAAGTATTTGGTCACCTACAAACAAGCAAGATTTCTGGCTCTCACAGATCTGTAACTTCTTCTTTAAGGGGCTCCTCTGTCCTCCACTCGTTACCTGTATTAATGGCACATGTTTGAACTTGTTATCAGTATAAAAGACACCTGTCCACAACCTCAAACAGTCACACTCCAAACACCACTATGGCCAAGACCAAAGAGCTGTCAAAGGACAACAGAAACCAAATTGTAGACCTGCACCAGGCTGGGAAGACTGAATCTGCAATAGGTAAGCAGCTTGGTTTGAAGAAATCAACTGTGGGAGCAATTATTAGGAAATGGAAGACATACAAGACCACTGATAATCTCCCTCGATCTGGGGCTCCACGTAAGATCTCACCCCGTGGGGTCAAAATGATCACAAGAACGGTGAGCAAAAATCCCAGAACCACACGGGGGGACCTAGTGAATGACCTGCAGAGAGCTGGGACCAAAGTAACAAAGCCTACCATCAGTAACACACTACGCCGCCAGGGACTCAAATCCTGCAGTGCAAGACGTGTCCCCCTGCTTAAGCCAGTACATGTCCAGGCCCGTCTGAAGTTTGCTAGAGTGCATTTGGATGATCCAGAAGAGGATTGGGAGAATGTCATATGGTCAGATGAAACCAAAATATAACTTTTTGGTAAAAACTCAACTCGTTGTGTTTGGAGGACAAAGAATGCTGAGTTGCATCCAAAGAACACCATACCTGCTGTGAAACATGGGGGTGGAAACATCATGCTTTGGGGCTGTTTTTCTGCAAAGGGACCAGGACGACTGATCCGTGTAAAGGAAATAATTAATGTATCGTGAGATTTTGAGTGAAAACCTCCTTCCATCAGCAAGGGCATTGAAGATGAAACGTGGCTGGGTCTTTCAGCATTACAATGATCCCAAACACACCGCCCGGGCAACGAAGGAGTGGCTTCGTAAGAAGCATTTCAAGGTCCTGGAGTGGCCTAGCCAGTCTCCAGATCTCAACCCCATAGAAAATCTTTGGAGGGAGTTGAAAGTCTGTGTTGCCCAGCGACAGCCCCAAAACATCACTGCTCTAGAGGAGATCTGCATGGAGGAATGGGCCAAAATATCAGCAACAGTGTGTGAAAACCTTGTGAAGACTTACAGAAAACGTTTGACCTGTGTCATTGCCAACAAAGGGTATATAACAAAGTATTGAGAAACTTTTGTTATTGACCAAATACTTATTTTCCACCATAATTTGCAAATAAATTCATTAAAAATCCTACAATGTGATTTTCTGGATTTTTTTTCCTCATTTTGTCTGTCATAGTTGACGTGTACCTATGGTGAAAATTACAGGCCTCTCTCATCTTTTTAAGTGGGAGAACTTGCACAATTGGTGGCTGACTAAATACTTTTTTTCCCCACTGTATGTGCTTGTGTAATCATGCTTTGTCTTGAACTTGAATGAACTTGGATGAATGAACTTGGTTTGAGGTTTTCCTAAATGTCCGTTTGAGTTTTTACTCTGTTTGTTCAGAACCTAACAGAAAGCTTCATAATGAAAAATTCTCTAACGGGCGAAATGATGAACGCGATGTGCTTTATCTATTACCTAGCGAACAACTTGACAATAGGTATTTATTTTAAAAGTACTAATTTTCAAAGGCCAAAAAACTTAACTGAGCAGAATGCTAACAAAATGCTAACTAGTACTAAGGAATCATCATAGAGGACGCTAACTAAATGCTAACGAGTGCATTGCGAACACTTTGTACAGTTTCTGACCTCAGCTATACAAGTAACTCAAACACTCACAGTTGGCTGCCCGCACAAAACTAATATTAGCCAGCAAGGCTCTTGATCCAGGTGGGGATTCTCTGCTGTTAGCAAGGGAATGCTTGATTGGAAGAAGCTAACCACTTAGCTAGATAGCTAACTAACTACTACATTAGCAAACCTAATGGGCAACTGCAGAGCATTTAGCACATTGTAGACTGTTAACTTAATAGTTAAGATATCTAGCTGGCAAACATTTAGTTGTGAATTCCATACTGTAATTAGATCACCTGGCGCATGCTGAACGACAGAGAGTGACTCACAAGGCTCCGGTCTCTTCTCGTTGACTGGGGACTACCGTAAGCTACATAATAATGTGACGCAATGTTCTTTATCTCGTAACGTATTGCACAAGTTGACTGCAGGTATTTACTTAAAAAGTAGCTACAAATATTCAAATTAATCAAGAAAAACTTCAAGAAAACAGTTTCAGCTGTATTGAAAACCCATCCAGTGGCTTTTTCCAAATATCCTGGTATGCAGTATACCACCCAAGCCTAGGAACTACACAGACTCATTTCATAGAAGTTCTAATTACTGGCAGTTTGTCTACTTCACTTCTTTAGTCTACTCTCTGATCACTCCAGATAGCCCAGTTAATAAAACACATGCTGGCAATACTGGTATTTGGGTATTTGGGTATTTTATTAGGATCCCCATAAGATGTTGCAAAAGCAGTAGCTACTCTTCCTGGGGTCCACACAAAACATGAAACATGAAATAATACAGAACATTAATAGACAAGAACAGCTCAAGGACAGAACTACATAAAAACATTTTAAAAGGCACACGTAGCCTACATGTCAATACATACAAAAACTATCTAGGTCAAATACGGGAGAGGCATGGTGCCATGAGGTGTTGCTTTATCTGTTTTTGAAAGCAGGTTTGCTGCTTATTTGAGCAATATGAGATGGAACGGAGTTCCATGCAATAACGGCTCTATATAATAGTGTATACTTTCTTGGATTTGGGGACTGTGAAAAGACCCCTGGTGGCATGTCTGGTGGGGTAAGTGTGTGTGTCAGAGATATGTGTACAGCATGCATAGTATTTATATTAGCCCTCTGATTACAATGAAGAGCAGGACGTGCCGCTCTGTTCTGGGCCAGCTGTAGCTTCAATTGGTATTTTTATTTATTCCGTTTTATTTAAAATAAATCAGCTTTAATATTTCTGATATATTGTAACTTCCATCAATGTAATTGTCTGCATCACTTCCAATCCCCCATATATTTTTTTCACATATACATATATAATATATATATATATATCCTTTAAAAAAATACATATTTTCCTTTATTACTTTCCAACCCCACCCCTAATTGGAGTAAACTAGTGAACAACAACGCTTAAGCCTCTACTTCCAGCTTATACATACTATATACATTTTATGGACACAGTCAATTTCACATAAGTTCTATTTTATTTGTTTTTACTCCTCAACCTCTCCGATCATTTTCATGATGTCCATCCGGTTTGCTTCTATATGTCATATCTTTCAAACTGTGCTCTTTCACAAAAGTTCTTAACCTATATCCTATATACTTATTAACTTAACTAGGTCTTTCCTTACAGAACTTGACCACACGACTGGACAATAATCAAGATAAGACAAATCTAGAACCTGCAGAACTTGCTTTTTGGAGTGTGGTGTCAAAAAAGCAGAGCATCTATTACGGACAGAACTCTCCCCATCTTTATAACCATTGAATCTATATGTTTTGACCATGACAGTTTACAATCTAAGGTAATGCAAAGTAATTTAGTCTCCTCAACTTGTTCAACAGCCACACCATTCATTACCAGATTCAGCTGAGGTCTAGAAGTTAGGAAATTATTTGTACCAAATACAGTGCTCTTAGTTTTAGATGTTCAGGGCCAGTTTATTACTGGCCACCCATTCCAAAACAGACTATACTGGTGTCATCCATGCAAGTCACAGTAGCATTAAATAACATTACCTTCTCATTGAAACAGTTCATCATGAAACAGTTCTACTGCAACTTTTCATGCACAGTGGGAAGTTGGAACGAACCTGCTCTTACCATGAGAAACAGATTTCCCAATCTTCTCCTCCTCTTCTTCATCTTTCATGTTGACATTCAGCTCCAGTGTTTGACTGCAGTCTTCCAGCTTCACTGATGCCATCTCTGGTACCTGCGGTGCAAACTGGACTCGACTGTCAATCAGGACCCAGTGACTGTAGGTTTGGACTCAGTGTGGAAGGAGAGAGGCAGGCTGGGTTTGTCCTCACTGTTGATGCTACAGGCCTCAGATTTAATCCTAGTTGGCCTGTAGTCATAAAGAGAAACAGACAATGTTGTGGAGAATTGTCCTTATCCTCAGTAAAAACAAAGTACTTCCAGAGTTTTTGTAGAATCAAGATAGACTTTATTACACAAGCAATAGAGCCGAGCTGGTCTGCAGAGCAACTACTCTCCAACACTCAGTTGTCAGTTTCTATACAGTTTCATTTTTGCTCCTAGTACACACCTTTTTCTTAATCCATCCCTGGTTAGTTTACTCCACCATTGTTTCCAATCTTAACATCTTGACCGTCCCACCCACTTGTTTATTCTTTAATAGTGGCACAATCTGACTTCTCTTCCTTCTATTCAGTCTGTTTTTGGAAACAATGGTGGCGGGACCAAACCTTGTTATGCCACTTCCTGGCTCTGTTTTAACCCTTTAAGTGGTTCTTTCTCCATAGGTGTATATTGAGCCATTTCCTGTCTGTTTCAACTGAGCCATTTCCTTTTGCACCATACTTAGCTTGTTATGTTTTCTATCCTTGTGTGAGATAGTGGTTAACCGCGATTAACTGAAAAATCTCCAATACTTTAGGGCCTTTCCGGCCGTCTTCGTGGTTATATGAGGGGAGCATTAATTGTACAATTGAAAGCTAATAAATACTTTTCCAAGATAGAACTCATGTATATTTATGCAATAAGGCCCGAGGAGGTGTGGTATATGGTCAATATACCACGGCTAAGGGCTGTTAGGCACGATGCAACGCCTGAGTCGCCTTATTGCTATTATAAAACTGATTACCAACATATGTAGAACAGTACAAATATTGCTTTTGTCATACTTGTGGTGTAGGTCTGAATTACCACGGCTTTCAGCCAATCAGCATTCAGGGCTCTAACAACCCCGACCACCAAAAGTATATTTACTACAGTAAAATAATATACTGCACCAACTACATATATATCTGATAGGGGCCATTATCTTCTACGTGGACTTTAAACGAACATCAGAATGGACGACGCCATTTTAACAGCTCGTAAGATTATACATTTTTACTCAAAACCAATAACATGTCAAACGAACACAGAAATCTCAAATGGTTTATTTTATTTTATTTTATTAATTTACTTTGACGAAATTATGTACATTCACTCAGACAAATCGCAAATCTCTAGCTATGTGACTTGTAAAATAGTTTTTATCACGTTCTTTCACTCACTCGGTTTGACACAAAAATAACACATAACTTTACCAAATGGGAGAATACCTCGACGTATTTGTTAACTAGCATGTTATGACATGTTCTTTCGATATTAGAAAGTTTAAACGTGCTATTACATACCTCTAGTAATAAATAGAAACGGACACAAAGGTTATCTTCCTGACTGCACGGTTATGGCGCTTTCTTTATTGTGAAGAATGTGCCCGCCTGCCCGGAACTTCCTGTTCCCCAGTACCACAGTGCAACGGTCCGTGCATTCCGGGATCAGATAACATTTCATTAAATAACTAAAAAAGTGTAAACTGTTGCAATTTATTTCCCTTTATAGTTTATTAGCCTAAGCATGACCTTCATCCACATCATTTCTCTAGGGTTGGAACCGGTTCAGGGAACAGAACCGAAAAAGAACGTCAAAAAGAACCGGAAACTAAAGTGTTCTATACTTTTCAGGAACAGCAGTTATTTTAAAAGCATGTAATCCAGGTAATAACCTTATTTTACTTTCCGGGTATTTTTTTCTGGTCCCACAAAAATCGCAACAAAGCTCACTCTATAAACATATTCCAGTTTCTGCCTGCCAGCTGGAATGGAAATCTTTGCCAGTGGGTGTGCGTGTGGAAACTACCTGCTCCTCCCCTCTGAAGCATAGGTTACTGTATCCTACTGACAACGTTACAAGCATGATTCAGAAATTAGGGAGATATGTTTAATTTGAGAAAAATTGATGAACTTTTTCAATGCTAGTTAAGGGTACTATAGTCACCACATTTCACATTGGATTTATTACGACAAAAAGGTAAGACCTGTTTTTAATTCTAGTGATGCACTGCCCAAACAATGTAGTTAGCTAGCTAACATCTGCTCTGGTCCAACGTTAAACCAACTCTGAAGTTCAAAGACATTCAAAGTTCCTCCATAGAAGCCGCTCCTCCGTAGGTATAATTATGTGGGCCTAATTCAGTTAATGTCATAACACGATGCCCAGCGCTTCAATGCAAGCTTTCTCTATCCTCTAACGAGCTCTCCACACCCGCAAAATGTCGCGCCCTACACTGAGATTGGCAGCACAGTGTGCTCTGAATGATTTTCTTATACAGATACTCTGTGGTGTGCTAGTGTATTTATTCTCCCACTTGGATGTCACTTCCACAAGCTTTAAGTTGAGGGCCAGGTTGTCAGGATGGGTAATGTACTGTACACATTAATTACAAGTACTCCTAAAGATACACTTCATTTTAACTAGCTAAATCCTGTGTAACAACTAGTAATTACATTGTACTTGGCTAACATTACATGTACTATGCTTTGAAATAGTGTCTTATTCTTCAGCTGGGATTTGTATTTGTAAAATATATTATAAAAAGTATTTAATATATGTCAGTTAGCATCAGGTTTGTATTTTCATGCCGATCAAAGCTCTAATCAATCATCTTCACATCAGCTATCATAGTCAATATAACAGTGACTGACTTGACCATCACTTTCTAGCCATCATTGACATTGAGATGAAGATGGTCAAACGTGAAAATATAAAATACATCGTGATCCTAATGGAATATAACAAAGCAATTCTGTTGTCTTTGCCTGCTTTATCTTTACAATGACAGGGGGTGCACCGTTCCTGGAGGTACTGCAATACCAGGTCGATGGGTGGAGTGGACGGAGCAAGCCCCTATTCCATCTCCCTGTTCCAAAAATCAATTGAATATATGGTCCCCAGATAGGGGACGTATCAGATATTAAACTGATAAGAACAGATGTTTTTTTTTTTTTTTTGAAAAATAATTTTTATTTTCATTTCACATTCAAATACAAGTACAAATTCAGTGCATAACGTTGTACATAACATGGATTTACAAAAACAGTACCTTAACCGTATCAAAATAGCAAAACTCCTAAAAAAAAGTGCTGTTCTGAGGAACCTGACCAGCTAAAAGGCCTACATTCAAGAGAAGCATGTAAACAATAGCCTCTACCAATCTCCCAAAGCTGATCTTTCAAAGGAATACAAACTATTATAGAAATAAAAACATACACATATACCAAAGGGAACTCTGAATAAACCTCAGTGTATATCGAATATTTACAAAGCCTACATTTCAATTTACATGACAGAATACAGTTATACATAGGCCTATATATAGGCTATAAAAAAACATTTACAAAGAAGGGTATATCCCTTTCCATCTATGTCTAACAGATGTGATGCCCCACTTATCTATTTCGAATTGTATTTTTTTCCAAATTTCTTGTTTTATAAATTTAACCAATCCCGTCGGTGACCACTTGAGGGTGTCATTGACCGCACCACATCTGGCCTCCCAAAGTTTGGTCTTGATAAGGGACACCAGAGTCACTAATTCTAATAATTGCACCTTTTCCACATGTTTTAGTTCAAATTTGGCTACCCCTTCATAATCAATGTTTTTTAAAATATTAAAATCCATTTTAATTTTCTTCCAAACTATTTGGGCAAAAGAGCATTCCCATAAAACATGGGGAATTGTTTCAATTGCGAAACAGTTGACCCTGGGACAAAATTTATTCAGGGTCAAATTATGATCATATAATGTTGAACGGACCCGTAGCCAGGTGGAAGGTGATATAGGTAATCGGTCTCTAGGACAACAATTTTCTATCAATTTCACATATAGCAGTCTGTGGTTGATTACATTTTCTTTTACTTTGCAGATAGGGTTTTTCCTTGCCCATTCAACTATTTTCTTAAAATGTAATGGGATAATTTCAGCTTTTGGCTTACTATTATCCCACTCCACCATAAACCTTAACGGTATGGACAACCAGAATTTGATTAATATATGACATTTATGTACAGAAGACGACAAAAGACAACAAACGTTTGAGTAGAACAACGCATCTAGTTTGAGAGGAATATGAGGGAAATCCCTTCCACCAGCCTCTATAGGCTGGTACATCCGATCTCTCCGGATGTACTCATATCCCCCCCAAAAGAAATTCAACAGTACACGTATGAACATTTTCCTTAGAGACACCGGCATGGGAAACACATATGCAAGGTGGAGTAATGAAGGCAGAATGTCCGCCTTCAGCACTAACACCTTGCCACTAAAAGATAGTCGCCTCACTTTCCACAGTCCCAATCTTTTATTAAGCGAAAGTAGTTTTTCTTTCCAATTAACCATGTCATCTTTAATTTCATTTCCGAAAGATATCCCGAGCACTACCATTGGTCCTGTGCACACAGTCAAACCACATAACTGATCAGATCTCCATTTCCACTGTCCCATATATTTTATTTCTGTTTTATTCTTGTTAATCCTAGACCCTGAGGCAACAGAGAACTCATCAATGACTTTGATAACCTCTTTCAAGCTCAGGTCGTCTTGTAAATATAAAATGGTGTCGTCCGCGTATTGTGAAATTTTTAGAATATCCCCTCCAGGTAATATAATGCCTTTGATGTTGTAATTTGTCCTAATTGCACATGCGAAAGGTTCAATATATAAAACATACAATAGCGCAGAGAGAGGGTCCCCCTGTCTGACACCTCGTAATTGCTTGATTACATTTCCAATATTCCCATTAATATTTACTCTGCTTCCCACGTTACTATAAAGAATTTTTACCCATTTCATAAAATTCTTTCCAAAACCACATTTTTTCAGAACTCTAAACAAAAACTCATGGTTTACCATGTCAAAGGATTTTTCCTGGTCCAAATTTACAGTAATAGCTGGCAGGTGCCTTTCCTCTAAATATGCTTGAACGTCTCTGTGCAATTGCAAGTTCCAGGTTAACTTTCTCCCTACCACACCACATGTTTGGTCTAAACCAACAACATATGCCATGGCAGAAGACAGACGATTAGTTATGGCTTTACTTAATAATTTATAGTCTACACACAACATTGTTAAAGGTCTCCAATTTGCTAGTGTCTTGGGGTCTCCCTTTTTGTAAAGTAGCGAGATTACCCCCTCGCACATTGAACCTCCCATATGCTCCAAACCAAAAATAACTCTAAATACTTCCAAAAGATGACATCCAATTAAATCCCAAAAAACTATGTAAAACTCTTTAGAGAGCCCATCCACTCCTGGTACTTTGTTATCTTTCATGCTCTTCAGTGCCATATATATTTCATCTAAATTCAATTCCCCTTCTAATTGCTCTCTAATATCTAAAGGTATCTGCACATCCACACATTTTAAAAAAGTAGTCCCCTTCTCATAATTAATTGTTTGCTTTTGGAATAGCTGAGAAAAGTGCTGGGTAGCAACACCAAGCATGCCATCTCCATCCTCAACCGTCTCCCCGTCTTGATTCAATAAAGCCGAAATGGTCCTCCTCTTTCCCCGTGACTTAATTTGTTTGAAAAAATATGCAGAGCACTTCTCATCATTATCCCATTTATCTTGTTGACTTTTAAACATGAAATCTCGAGCTTTCTTTTCAAAAAAGGCCTGCTGCTTTTTCTGCAGGATACACAATGTGTCTTTATCTAAACCACCACCATTCAAATTACCTTGGATGTGGAGATCTTCTAGTTCGTTCTGCAACTTATAAAAATCTTTGTATTTATTACGTGCTTTATCTTTGCAATAATTCTGAATAAAAATCTTGATTCGTAATTTTGTGCTCTCCCACCAGTCTATGACAGTAGAATAAAATGATTTCATGGTTACACAGCCCTGGAAAAAATACCTAAATCTAGTCTCAAATGTTTTGTCATGTAAAATACCATTATTCATTTTCCAATATCCTTTCCCAAATTCAATTGTTTTTAATTCTACTGTCACAGACAGGCAACTGTGGTCAGAATAAAAAACCGGAGTGACGCGTGCAGAGGACACACCGAGTCCACGCGGAACAAACACATAATCTATGCGGCTCCTCGCGCCCCTGCTGTTTCCCCAGGTGAAACCGGGATCATTTGCATGCGCCACTCTATAAGTATCAACCAAATTATATTTCTCTATTAGATTTTTTACAAGATGCCCGCCCAGATTACCTCGGTCATATGATACATTAAAATCTCCCACCATAATAACCTGTCTGTTTGTCATAAAAATACTGTCTAGGTTGTTCAGCATTTCCCTCCTTTCCTTGGGTGTCGATGGTGCATATACATTAATTAGCCGAAGACATTTACCCCTCCAATCAATATCTACTATTAAAACCCTCCCGTGTACTGCCGAAAAACTTCCCACTATTTTTAAATCCCTATTTCCACATAGAACACCAACCCCTGTAGAATGCACCCCGCCGACACTCCACCTTGACTCTCCCTGAACCCATTCCCTCGTAAATCTCTCCACATCATTTGGATCTTTTAAATGTACTTCTTGTAAAAAACACACAGAGAAGCAAATGGAAGACAAATGGGAAAAAACAGTCGCCCTTTTAACGGGGTTCCTAAGCCCTCTAGCGTTTATGCTAGCTATGTTAAAAAGGGACGACATGGGGAAAGGAGGGAAGCAGACAACTATCTAAATATGACATTAATTTCCAGACTCACTTTAAGTACAGTTCCTCGTTAGGAGGCCTGTCTGGGAAACGGTGGTCCCCAGGGGGAGGACAGTCCACAAAGATAGGGGTCGGGAAAACACTTTCCTCCTCAGTCAGTGTGGGTGCTGGAACACCGCTGGGTGCGAGACCGCTGCTGTCGGTAGAGCTCGCGCCTGACAGGGAAAGCAGAGTCTCCTCCTAGAAGGATTACTTTATCCTATCCCAGGTGTTCCTTAAAGAGGTGGGGTTTCAAATGTCTCCGGAAGGTGGTGAGTGACTCCGCTGTCCTGGCGTCGTGAGGGAGCTTGTTCCACCATTGGGGTGCCAGAGCAGCGAACAGCTTTGACTGGGCTGAGCGGGAACTATGCTTCCGCAGAGGAAGGGGAGCCAGCAGGCCAGAGGTGGATGAACGCAATGCCCTCGCCTGGGTGTAGGGACTGATCAGAGCCTGAAGGTACGGAGGTGCCGTTCCCCTCACTGCTCCATAGGCAAGCACCATGGTCTTGTAACGGATGCGAGCTTCAACTGGAAGCCAGTGGAGTGTGCGGAGGAGGGGGGTGACGTGAGAGAACTTGGGAAGGTTGAACACCAGACGGGCTGCGGCATTCTGGATGAGTTGTAGGGGTTTAATGGCACAGGCAGGGAGCCCAGCCAACAGCGAGTTGCAGTAATCCAGATGGGAGATGACAAGTGCCTGGATTAGGACCTGTGCCGCTTCCTGTGTAAGACAGGGTCGTACTCTCTGAATGTTGTAGAGCATGAACCTGCAGGATCGGGTCACCGCCTTGATGTTGGCGGAGAACGACAGGGTGTTGTCCAGGGTCACGCCAAGGCTCTTCGCACTCTGGGAGGAGGACACAACGGAGTTGTCAACCGTGATGGCGAGATCATGGAACGGGCAGTCCTTCCCCGGGAGGAAGAGCAGCTCAGTCTTGCCAGGGTTCAGCTTGAGGTGGTGATCCGTCATCCATACTGATATGTCGGCCAGACATGCAGAGATGCGATTCGCCACCTGGTTATCAGAAGGGGGAAAGGAGAAGATTAGTTGTGTATCGTCAGCGTAGCAATGATAGGAGAGGCCATGTGAGGATATGACAGAGCCAAGTGACTTGGTGTATAGGGAGAAAAGGAGAGGGCCTAGGACTGAGCCCTGGGGGACACCAGTGGTGAGAGCACGTGGTGCGGAGACAGCTTCTCGCCACGCCACTTGGTAGGAGCGACCGGTCAGGTAGGACGCAATCCAGGAGTGAGCCGCGCCGGAGATGCCCAGCTCGGAGAGGGTGGAGAGGAGGATCTGATGGTTCACAGTATCAAAGGCAGCAGACAGGTCTAGAAGGACAAGAGCAGAGGAGAGAGAGTTAGCTTTAGCAGTGCGGAGAGCCTCCGTGACACAGAGAAGAGCAGTCTCAGTTGAATGACCAGTCCTGAAACCTGACTGGTTTGGATCAAGAAGGTCATTCTGAGAGAGATAGCAAGAGAGTTGGCTAAAGACGGCACGCTCAATAGTTTTGGAAAGAAAAGAAAGAAGGGATACTGGTCTGTAGTTGTTGACATCAGTGGGATCGAGTGTTGGTTTTTTGAGAAGGGGTGCAACTCTCGCTCTCTTGAAGACGGAAGGGACATGGCCAGCGGTCAAGGATGAGTTGATCAGCGAGGTGAGGTAGGGGAGAAGGTCACCGGAGATGGTCTGGAGAAGAGAGGAGGGGATGGGGTCAAGCGGGCAGGTTGTTGGGCGGCCTGCAGTCACTAGTCGCAAGATTTTATCTGGAGAGAGAGGGGAGAAAGAAGTCAAAGCATAGGGTAGGGCAGTGTGAGCAGGACCAGCAGTGTCATTAGACTTAACAAACGAGGATCGGATGTCGTCAACCTTCTTTTCAAAGTGGTTGACAAAGTCATCCACAGAGAGGGAGGAGGGGGGGGGGGGGGGAGGATTCAGCAGTGAGGAGAATGTGGCAAAGAGCTTCCTAGGGTTAGAGGCAGATGCTTGGAATTTAGAGTGGTAGAAAGTGGCCTTAGCAGCAGAAACAGATGAAGAAAATGTAGAGAGGAGGGAGTGAAAAGATGCCAGGGAGTTTAGTTTTCTTCCATTTCCGCTCAGCTGCCCGGAGCTCTGTTCTGTGAGCTCGCAATGAGTCATCAAGCCACAGAGCTGGAGGGGAGGACCGAGCCGGCCGGGAGGATAGGGGACACAGGGAGTCAAAGGATGCAGAAAGGGAGGAGAGGAGGGTTGAGGAGGCAGAATCAGGAGATTGGAGGGAGAAGGATTGAGCAGAGGGAAGAGATGATAGGATGGAAGAGGAGAGAGTAGTGGGAGAGAGAGAGCGAAGGTTGCGGCGGCGCGTTACCATCTGTGTAGGGGCAGAGTGAGTAGTGTTGGAGGAGAGCGAGAGAGAAAAGGATACAAAGTAGTGGTCGGAGACATGGAGGGGAGTTGCAGTGAGATTAGTAGAAGAGCAACATCTAGTAAAGATGAAGTCAAGCGTATTGCCTGCCTTGTGAGTGGGGGGGGGGGGGGTGGTGAGAGGGTGAGGTCAAAAGAGGAGAGGAGTGGAAAGAAGGAGGCAGAGAGAAATGAGTCAAATGTAGACGTGGGGAGGTTGAAATCCCCCAAAACTGTGAAGGGTGAGCCATCCTCAGGAAAGGAACTTATCAAGGCGTCAAGCTCATTGATGAACTCTCCAAGGGAACCTGGAGGGCGATAGATGACAAGGATATTAAGCTTAAATGGGCTAGTGACTGTGACAGCGTGGAATTCAAATGAGGAGATAGACAGATGGGTTAGGGGAAAAATTGAGAATGACCACTTGGGAGAGATGAGGATTCCTGTGCCACCACCCCTCTGACCAGATGCTCTCGGGGTATGCGAGAACACATGGTCAGACGAGGAGAGAGCAGTAGGAGTAGCAGTGTTTTCAGTGGTAATCCATGTTTCCGTCAGTGCCAGGAAGTCGAGGGACTGGAGGGTAGCATAGGCTGGGATGAAGTCAGCCTTGTTGGCGGCAGAACGGCAGTTCCAGAGGCTGCCTGAGACCTGGAACTCCAGGTGTGTGGTGCGTGCAGGGACCACCAGGTTAGAGAGGCAGCAGCCACGCGGTGTGAGGCGTTTGTGTAGCCTGTGCGGAGAGGAGAGAACAGGGATAGGCAGAGGCATAGTTGACAGGCTGCAGCAGATGGCTACAATAATGCAGAGGAGATCGGGATGAAATGAACTAAACATCAGGGAAAGGAGAGAGCAGGCCTCCCTCACCAAAAAATATATATATATATAACTCTCCCAACTTCCACCTCAGAAACTATAATTGTTTCACTGAACCACCCGAGTAAAACTCTCCCAACTTCCACTTTAAAAATTAGAATTGTTGTAAACTACAGCAGACTGTTATCAGTAGCTGTAATTAAGTACAGCAGCTACCAACCACCTAACGTTAATGCCTCGGATGAGGTTAGAAAAACAGCTGAAAGGTAGCAGCTAGCTGGCTCAATCACAGGTACTCTTAAGCATGAAATAACATTGGAAACAATTAACCACAGTTGCAAAAAGTTACCAGTAGTTACCCGCTAGCTAGCTAGCTAGCTAGCTTTGTTGGTCCAAGTAGTGGGTAGGCTAGCCTCGTGCTTCGCCGGAGTCCGCCAAATACAGTCCTTACCTACAATAATTACCTACAATAACCTTCAATAACTACATGAGTAAGCTACCTATAATACCAAACTACAATACCTACCTACAATCTAAATACATGGTTTAAGCTTAACTCAACACCATATAAGAAGCCAAGCTTACCTTTCATAACGCAGCAATGATTAAACGTTGGGTAGCTAGCACAAAGATATTGTATTTAGCTACCACAGTACAGCCAGCTGGTAGTGTTGGCTGGCTAGCAATGGCTACTGTGTTGACTTTGTTTGAAAAACGGCGTCGCTGCGAACGAATGTAGCTGGCTAAAAGGATATTGTTTTTAGTTGCAACCGTTGCTAATAGCAACTCGCCAGCTAATCCAGGAGGTGAGTTAGCTAGCTAGCTTCGTGCTACATCCGGCACCGCCGAATACAAAAGTAACCTACAATAACTACACAACAGCTACCCACAACAGCCCACGATGCCTACCTATACTACTTAATAATATACAGCCCACGATGCCTACCTATAGTACCTAACTACAATCTAAATACATAGCTTAAGCCTTACTCGACAAAGCCCAAGCTATGTATAAAGCCAAACTGGCAGACTGCAATCAGTAGCCGAAATTAAGTACAGCAGCTACCAACCACCTAACGTTAATGATAATGAGGTTAGAAAAACAGCTGAAGGTGGCAGCTAGCTGGCTCAATTACAGGTACTCTTAAGCGTGAAATAACATTGGAAACAGCTAACCACAGTTGCTAAAAGTTACCGGTAGCTACCCGCTAGCTAGCTAGCTTTGTTGGTCCAAGTAGTGGGTAGGCTAGCCTCGTGCTTCGCCGGGGTCCGCCGAATACTGTCCTTACCTACAATAATTACCTACAATAACCTACAATAACTACCTGAGTAAACTACCTATAATACCTAACTACAATGCCTACCTACAATCTAAATACATGGTTTAAGCTTTACTCAACACCATATAAGAAGCCAAGCTTACCTCTCCTGCTAGAGAAAACACAACCTCTCCCGTCAGCATCCAAGACTAAATGCATCCAAGACTATCAATGCATTTTATGAGCCCTACATTAACAACATTTAATGAGCCCAAGCCCCAAAAAAGGCCAAATGATTGTGTGGTTTCCCAATAGGTCCACCAGGTCCTCACTTACAATGACTGGAAAACATTGTTGCATTTAAACTTTGTATCACCAGTTAGTGTGATGAACGTCATAAAATATATTTGCAATGGGAAGTAATAGCTGGTTTGTTAATTTCATTTTGGAAAGGAAATGGTTGTGCTATTGTATTGTTCTGACTTCATGGGGCCTACTGGAGTGAATGGGCTGCTTATTCTCTAACATTATTTGATGCTGTGTGAGACTGCTGTCTCCTGGCTATCAGTTTGACCAAAACTGGCTCTCCTTCAGCGCCATGGAGTGCACAGGTATTACGGTTGCTGTCCTTTCAGCACCACGATCCTTTCACCTTTGATGTGACACTGTTGTTGTCTCTATTGGTGATAGTATGATAATAATATGCCATTTAGCAGACGCTTTTATCCAAAGCGACTTACAGTCATGTGCGCATACATTTTTATGTATGGGTGGTCCCGGGGATCGAACCCACTACCCTGGCGTTACAAGCGCCATGCTCTACCGATTGAGCTACAGAGGACCACAGTGGTGCTAGTAGTGCTGGCTACCGTAAGCTGCATTATGTTCAAAACAAATCAAATTGTATTGGTCACATATACATATTTAGCAGATGCTATTGCGGTTGTAGCGAAATGCTTGTGTTTCTAGCTCCAACAATGCAGTAGTATCTAACAGTTCACAACAATACACACAATACACTCAAATCTAAAAGTAAAAGAATGGATTGAAGAAATATATAAATATTAGGATGAGCAACGTCGGAGTGGCATAAACTAAAATACAGTAGAATAGAATACAGTATATACATATGAGATGAGTAAAGCAAAAATATGTAAACATTATTAAAGTGACTAGTGTTTCATTATTAAAGTGGCCAGTGATTCCAAGTCTATATATGTAGGGCAGTAGCCTCTAAGCTGCAGGGTTGCGTAACCGGGTGGAAGCCGGCTAGTGATGGCAGGTGAGTTCCTGCCGCTCTGATATCCAAAAGTTATTTCCGGCTGTAATGTAATAACACAAAAAAAATACTGGCCAAATAATGTAAGAAATACTGCAAAGTTGCTTAGGAGCTAGAAGCAGAGCTGCCATATCTGTGGGCGCCATCTTCAAAATTCTATGTGTCATGTTGTGTCCATGCGGGTTCTGTCTGTGTGCGCGGCAGCCCGAAGCGCGGCCTGTTTGATTCATTCATAATGTCATCAAAAAGCATTGCTCCTCCTTCACTAGAACGTTCCGACTACAGAATATATAATGTCTGACGTATTAAGTGATGCTATGTTTTCTGATCTTTTTATGTGGTCCTCTGTAGCTCAGCTGGTAGAGCACGGCGCTTGTAACGCCAAGGTAGTGGGTTCGATCCCCGGGACCACCCATACACAAAAAAAATGAATGCACGCATGACTGTAAGTCGCTTTGGATAAAAGCGTCTGCTAAATGGCATATTATATTATTCAACTTATTGTTAGATTTTTGGTCCCTCTGAAGGCCTAGGTCCTATAGTCACGGTCTGTTTGTGACGTCAGTGTGTCATGTACTGGAAAAGGGTCTATAACCACTTCCTCAAAATAGTCAGAAAACTCAAGAAATCTGTCATTAATGTTGATGTTTTTGCCGAGGAGATCTTAGTAGTGCAATTTTACATTTAACTAAGATGTTTGTTGCAGTATTTCCCAATGAAAAAATGTGCATGAAAACGACTCGTCTCTCATTTAAGGACAAATACTTTATTGAAGAATACCTACTGTTGACCAATAACCCCCTTCCCCTTCGGCTACAGACTTCGGCTTGACTCGAGAAAAAAAAAAAAAGTGTGCCAGAACAGCTGAAAAAACCCTTACCGTAAGTCCAAAACGAAAACAAAATGTTGTCATAATATATGCACAAACTCTTCCCAACTGTTTCGGCTGGGAAGCATGCTGACGCCTTAAAGGCTAACAAAAAGTCTGTCTAACAATGGTTTCAGTAGTCCTACATTGTCACAAGGTATAGATTATACCCCTATTTAGACCTGAAGTAGCAGACAGTCTAAATCCAGATTAGTGACATTGTCGGACTACTAAAACCATTTGTAACAGAATTTTAGCTAGTCTGCCGAGTTAAATAAAGGTTAAATAATAATAATAAAATATGTAGATGCTAAAATCTCCACTGTAGAACACACAGGGTGTTCACTCCTTAGGCCTACCTTCCTTTCTGCGTCGGACTTCGGCCTCAGGTCTTGGGTGGAAAATCTACTTCTGAAAGTACCATGCTTAGATTCATACACAGCCACAGTTTCGATGCAAACAAGACACACTGGTTTGGCATTGGAGAAATATGATGAATATATTTTAATAGAACAGGTAGGCAGGGGTGGAAAAAGTACCCAATAGTCATACTTGAGTAAAAGTAAAGATTTCACATGCTGTTGTGCAAATGGAATAAACAACAGGTGGAAATTATAGGCAATTAGCAAGACACCCCCAATAAAGGACTGGTTCTGCAGGTGGTGACCACAGACCACTTCTCAGTTCATATGCTTCCTGGCTGATGTTTTGGTCACTTTTGAATGCTGGCAGTGCTTTCACTCTAGTGGTAGCATGAGACGGAGTCTACAACCCACACAAGTGGCTCAGGTAGTGCAGCTCATCCAGGATGGCACATCAATGCGAGCTGTGGCAAGAAGGTTTGCTATGTCTGTCAGCGTAGTGTCCAGAGCATGGAGGCGCTACCAGGAGACAGGCCAGTACATCAGGAGACGTGGAGGAGGCCGTAGGAGGGCAACAACCCAGCAGCAGGACTGCTACCTCCGCCTTTGTGCAAGGAGGAGCAGGAGGAGCACTGCCAGAGCCCTGCAAAATGACCTCCAGCAGGCCACAAATGTGCATGTGTCTGCTCAAACGGTCAGAAACAGACTCCATGAGGGTGGTATGAGGGCCCGACGTCCACAGGTGGGGGTTGTGCTTACAGCCCAACACCGTGCAGGACGTTTGGCATTTGCCAGAGAACACCAAGATTGGCAAATTCGCCACTGGCGCCCTGTGCTCTTCACAGATGAAAGCAGGTCACTGAGCACGTGACAGACGTGACAGAGTCTGGAGACGCCGTGGAGAACGTTCTGCTGCCTGCAACATCCTCCAGCATGACCGGTTTGGCGGTGGGTCAGTCATGGTGTGGGGTGGCATTTCTTTGGGGGGCCGCACAGCCCTCCATGTGCTCGCCAGAGGTAGCCTGACTGCCATTAGGTACCGAGATGAGATCCTCAGACCCCTTGTGAGACCATATGCTGGTGCGGTTGGCCCTGGGTTCCTCCTAATGCAAGACAATGCTAGACCTCATGTGGCTGGAGTGTGTCAGCAGTTCCTGCAAGAGGAAGGCATTGATGCTATGAACTGGCCCGCCCGTTCCCCAGACCTGAATCCAATTGAGCACATCTGGGACATCATGTCTCGCTCCATCCACCAACAGACTGTCCAGGAGTTGGCGGTTGCTTTAGTCCAGGTCTGGGAGGAGATCCCTCAGGAGACCATCCGCCACCTCATCAGGAGCATGCCCAGGCGTTGCCCAGGCGTTGTAGAGGTCATACAGGCACGTGGAGGCCACACACACTACTGAGCCTCATTTTGACTTGTTTTAAGGACATTACATTAAAGTTGGATCAGCCTGTAGTGTGGTTTTCCACTTTAATTTTGAGGGTGACTCCAAATCCAGACCTCCATGGGTTGATAACTTTGATTTCCATTGATAATTTTTGTGTGATTTTGTTGTCAGCACATTCAACTATGTAAAGAAAAAAGTATTTAATAAGATTATTTCATTCATTCAGATCTAGGATGGGTTGTTTAAGTGTTCCCTTTATTTTTTTGAGCAGTGTATTTTGCAGATGGATACACTGCTGCCATGAAGGGATGCACCTGATTGGTAACGATGTTTAGATATCCTGTGGCAGTCAAACATTGCTCCACTTTTATCAAGGGGCCCAATGAGTGCCATGAAATCCCACCCCACACCACACCACCACCACCAGCCTGCAATGCTGACACACAGCATGGATGCATGTACTCATGGTTTTCTCCATACCTTAGTCCTCCCATCAGCATGAAACAGCAGGAACCGGGATTCATCAGACCAGGCAATGTTTTTCAAATTCTCCAGTGTCCAGTGTTTTCATTCCTTAGCCCACTGCAGTTTCTTGTTTTCTGCTGAAAGCTAATGGGGATCCATAATAAATACACCACAACTACATCATTAAGGATCATAGCTTTCACCTGGGTTCACCTAGTCAGTCTATGTCATGGAAAGACCAGGTGTCCTTAATGTTTGTACTCTCAGTGTATGTTGTGTCTACTAGCTCATTCCCACAGAAAACTGCAGATGTGACCTTGAGCAAGGCACTTAACCCTAATTGCTCATGTAAGTCGCTCTGGATAAGAGCGTCTGCTAAATTACTAAAATGTAAATGTAATGTACCACCCAGTCAACCATCAAACTCCATTGTGAGACGCCTCAAATAGGATATTCAACCCTAAGGGCAAATCCAAGGTCATCTCAATATCATTACAGTAGAAGCAAACAAAACACACCAAAACTGACAAGGTGCAACACTGATCAGTAAAGTAAAGAGATGCTAACATTCTATAACGTTCCCTTTGATTTTGAATTTTAGGACCCCTTTAGTTATAAAAATATATATTTAAAAATGATTTGATAAAATATTGAATTTGGCCTTTACTACTATATCCAATAGAAACACATTGAATAACACATTCATAAATGCCCCAAAAAAAGACTAATGGTGAAAACTGATCATCACATCATCTCTATCTGATACATTCAGTACAATGTAGTATTTTATTAGGATCCCCAGCGGCTACTCTTCCTGGGGTCCAAACAGGAAACACAAAAAATACATAAAATACATCATCAAGCACTACATTTACAATTTAGTCATGTTGCAGATGCTCCCGTCCAGAGAGCTAGTGCATTCATCTTATGATAGCCAGGAGAGACAACCACATCACAGTGGTATTCCAACCACGTATCACAAGCATAATACAATGCAAAATACAATATAAAATACATTTGAAAAAATCTGTCTCTTCAAATCAAATCAAATTTTATTTGTCACATAAACGTGTTTAGCAGATGTTATTGCAGGTGTAGCGAAATGCTTGTGCTTCTAGCTCCGACAGTGCAGTAATATCTAACAAGTAATATCTAACAATTTCACAACATATACCCAATACACACAAGTCTAAGTAAGGAATGGAATTTAAGAATATATACATATATAGACAACCAATGACAGAGCGACATGGACTAAGATACAGTAGAATATTATAGAATACAGTATATACATATGAGATGTGTAAAATGCTTCAGAATATCAGCTGAGCTAAAAGTTCCTGTTGTTTTTTTATGTGCCATGAGATTTCTTTTATTTTATGTTTTTTTGAATCTGGTTTTATTGCTAGTTTGAGTTACCTGGCAGAGAGTTCCATGTTGTCATGGCTCTATTTAATACTGTGAGTTACCTGGCAGAGAGTTACATGTAGTCATGGCTCTATTTAATACTGTGAGTTACCTGGCAGAGAGTTACATGTAGTCATGGCTCTATTTAATACTGTGAGTTACCTGGCAGAGAGTTACATGTAGTCATGGCTCTATTTAATACTGTGAGTTACCTGGCAGAGAGTTCCATGTAGTCATGGCTCTATTTAATACTGTGAGTTACCTGGCAGAGAGTTCCATGTAGTCATAGCTCTATTTAATACTGTGAGTTACCTGGCAGAGAGTTCCATGTAGTCATGGCTCTATTTAATACTTTGAGTTACCTGGCAGAGAGTTCCATGTAGTCATGGCTCTATTTAATACTGTGAGTTACCTGGCAGAGAGTTCCATGTAGTCATGGCTCTATTTAATACTGTGAGTTACCTGGCAGAGAGTTCCATGTAGTCATGGCTCTATTTAATACTGTGAGTTACCTTGCAGAGAGTTCCATGTAGTCATGGCTCTATTTAATACTGTGAGTTACCTGGCAGAGAGTTCCATGTAGTCATGGCTCTATTTAATACTGTGAGTTACCTGGCAGAGAGTTCCATGTAGTCATGGCTCTATTTAATACTGTGAGTTACCTGGCAGAGAGTTCCATGTAGTCATGGCTCTATTTAATACTGTGAGTTACCTGGCAGAGAGTTCCATGTAGTCATGGCTCTATTTAATACTGTGAGTTACCTGGCAGAGAGTTCCATGTAGTCATGGCTCTATTTAATACTGTGTGTTTCCCAGCGTCTGTTCTGGACCTGGGGACTGTGAAGAAACCTCTTGCTGCATGTCTTGTGTTGTACCGATGAGTGTCCGAACTAGCTCATTCCCACAGAAAACTGCAGAGGAAAGCAGTACCACCCAGTCATCTATCAGACCTCACTGAGTGTATTCAACCCTAAGGGCAAATCCAAGGTCATCTCAGTATCTTTACAGTAGAAGCTAACAAAACACACCAAAACTGACAAGGTGAACACTGATCAGTAAAGTAAAGATAGGCTAACATTCTATAACGTTCCCTTTCCTCTGCACAGTTCTCTCACAGTGAGAAACAATCGGATTCCAATAGTGTTACTCTTTCTTAATGTTATCAAATGCACTGTTACCACATCCTTTCTGAGGTGAGAATGAAGTGACTTCAATCTTAACTGGTCTGAGACAACTGATGAGGCTTTTCTCCAGTGTGTGTTCTCTGATGACCTTTTAGCTCAACTGATGTTTTATAACATTTTCCACAGTCAGAGCAGTATTAAGGCTTCTCTCCTGTGTGTATACGTTCATGTTGTTTTAAGTTGCCCGGTTGTGAGAAACTCGCCCCACAGTCAGAGCAGGAGTAAGGCTTCTCTCCAGTGTGTGTTCTCTGATGATATTTTAGCTTAGTTGATGTTGTAAAGCATTTTACACAGTCAGAGCACGAGTAGGGCTTCTCTCCTGTGTGTATACCTTGATGTTGTTTTAAGTCAACCAGTCGAAAGAAACTCACCCCACAGTCAGAGCAGAAGTAAGGCTTCTCTCCTGTGTGTGTTCTCTGATGAACTTTTAGATTAGCTGATGATGTAAAACATTTTCCACAGTCAGAGCAGGGGTAAGGCTTCTCTCCTGTATGTATACGTTCATGTCTTTTTAAGTGGTCCAGTCGAGAGAAACTCACCCCACAGTCAGAGCAGAAGTAAGGCTTCTCTCCTGTATGTATACGTTCATGTATATTTAAGACCCCCAGTCGAGAGAAACATTTTCCACAGTCAGAGCAGGAGTAAGGCTTCTCTCCTGTGTGTGTTCTCTGATGAACTTTTAGATTAGCTGATGATGTAAAACATTTTCCACAGTCAGAGCAGGAGTAAGGCTTCTCTCCTGTGTGTGTTCTCTGATGAACTTTTAGTTCAGCTGATGATTTAAAACATTTTCCACAGTCAGAGCAGAAATAAGGCTTCTCTCCTATATGTATAAGTTCATGTTGTTTTAAGTTGCCCAGTCGAGAGAAACTCACCCCACAGTCAGAGCAGAAGTAAGATTTCTCTCCTGTATGTATACGTTCATGTATTTTTAAGACCCCCAGTCGAGAGAAACATTTTCCACAGTCAGAGCAGGAGTAAGGCTTCTCTCCTGTGTGTATACGTTCATGTCGTTTTAAGTGGCCCAGTCGAGAGAAACTCACCCCACAATCAGAGCAGAAGTAAGGCTTCTCTCCTATGTGTATTTGTAGGTGTATTTTTAACTTTGATAGAATTGGGAAAATCTCCTCACAATGTGGGCAGTGGTGAGACGTCTTAGCTCTGTGATCTTCCTGCTGTTGCTCTCTGGATGTAGAGAATGTCTCAACATGGTCTCCTGTGTGAACAACATCAGAAGAACCAGTCAGTTGGTGTAATATACAGTACCAGTCATAAGTTGACACACCTACTAATTCAAGGGTTTTTCTTTATTTTTTACTATTTTCTACCTTGTAGAATAATAGTGAAGACATCTAAACTATAAAATAACACATATGGAATCATGTAGTAACCAAAAAAAGTGTTAACCAAATCAAAATATGTTATATTTTAGATTCTTCAAAGTAGCCACCCTTTGCCTTGACAGATTTCCAAACTCTTGGCATTCTCTCAATCAACTTCACCTGGAATGCTTTTCCTACAGTCTTGAAGGAGTTCCCACATATGCTGAGCACTTGTTGGCTGCTTTTCCTTCACTCTGTGGTCCAACTCATCCCAAATCATCTGAATTGGGTTGAGGTCAGATGATTGTGGAGGCCAGGTCATCTGATGCAGCACTCCATCACTCTCCTTCTTGGTCAAATAGCCATTACATAGCCTGTAGGTGTGTTGGGTCATTGTCCCACTAAGCGCAAACCAGATGGGATGGCGTATCACTGCAGAATGATGTGGTAGCCATGCTGGTTAAGTGTGCCTTGAATTCTAAAAATATCACAGACAGTGTCACCAGCAAAGCACCCCCACACCATCACACATCCTCCTCCATGCTTCACTGTGGGAACTACACATGCAGAGTTCATCCGTTCACCTACTCTGTGTCTCACAAAGACACGGCTGTTGGAACCAAAATTCTGACATTTGGACTCATCAGACCAATGGACAGATTTCCACCAGTCTAATGTCCATTGCTCATGTTTCTTTGCCCAAGTAAGTCTCTTCTTATTATTGGTGTCCTTCAGTAGTGGTTTCTTTTCAGCAATTCAACCTTGAAGGCCTGATTCACACGGTCTCCTCTGAATAGTTGATGTTGAGATGTGTCTGTTACTTGAACTCTGAATCATTTATTTGGGCTGCAATTTCTGAGGCTGGTAACTCTAATGAACTTATCCCCTGCAGCAGAGGTAACTTGGTCTTCCTTTCCTGTGGCGGTCCTCGTGAGAGGCTGTTTCATTATAGCGCTTGATGGTTTTTGCGACAGCCCTTGAATAAACTTGAAAAGTTCTTGAAATTTTCCGGATTGACTGACCTTCATGTCTTAAAGTAATAATGGACTGTCGTTTCTCTTTGATTATTTGAGCTGTTCTTGCCATAATATGGACTTGGTCTTTTACCAAATAGGGCTATCTTCTGTATACCACCCCTACCTTGTCACAACACACCTAATTGGCTCAAATGCATTAATAATGAAAGAAATTGCACAAATGAACTTTTGATAAGGCATTCCAGGTGACTACCTCATGAAGATGGTTGAGAGAATACCAAGAGTGTGCAAAGCTGTAATCAAGGCCAAGGGTGGCTACTTAGAAGAACTTAAAGTATAAAATATATTTTGATATGTTTAACACTTTTTTTGTTACTACATGATTCCATGTGTTGTTGAATAGCTTTGATGTCTTCACTACTATTACACAATGTAGGATGTAGGAAATAGTAAAAATAAAGATAAACCCTTGAATTAGTAATATGGTATTATTTTATGTATCATTAAGGCAAATGTAGGGAGAGGTCAAAGGTAAAATAATAATATTAGTAATAAGCATGAATATATGTTTAAATGAATATATGTGCTCTGTCGCAGGGGCTCTCAAACTGTGGCCCATGGGCTTGTTATGGACACATGGTATGCATTACATTAGTTCTTTTTTAAGAAGGGGCCTAAGCCACGCAGCCAATAGAATGATAGAATGAGAGGCTTCATATAGAAAAAAGCATTCGTGACCTTTTGGAGTGGACATTGTGTGACAGCTGGACGTTGAAAAAGAAGGGTGGTGCAGAACTAAAATAAGTTAGGAATGTACGCATGTTTGTTCATTTGTGTGTATATAAGAGATCTCTAAGCCAGAGAGAGACAGTTGTTCCATGGAGCAAGCTCGGCTTTGTTATGCAATAAAGTCTAATTCTTGGATTCACAAGCTCTGGTGTCTTGAGAGATATTTTTGAGTTGATTAATTATTAGTCAAATATTTCTACCACATAATTGGCAAGCTTGGCCAGGAGTTGAAAAAAAGGGATCAGAGACGGTATACATCTGCAGTTGTGAAACGGCTTGGACGGACCATACAAACAAAAGCGGCCGCTTTTAAAAGGTAAGCCAAGTTCTTACTTATATAGTATAACGTTTGTGTGGTCCGATCCGGGGCTCGGCAACATCTAAAGAAATACCAAATAGGTCTCTCCAAATTTAAGAACCAGAAAATTAAAGATTAGGAGCTTCTGAATTTAAGAATACATGTCGCTGTTTGTCTGAACCGTCTGTTCAATTGATTTGATTCATTTGATTCATTTGATTCATCTTGCTGATCGCTCTGTCTGGGTCATTTCGACACGGGCGGCTGTCCAGCTGGTTGAGCGATCAGACAATAACATGTTAAATCCTGTGGATACCGCTTTGGAGAGCTAAAATTAGCACTCCAGAGGTCTGAACGGGCAGGTAGGGCATCATCCTGTGTTGTGGTGATGCCAAAATTAGGTAGGGTCGATCAGGTAAAAAAGTTAGGTCATCCGGCGTAGGTGACACCATAAATTGGAGTAACACCGGTCATCCGGAGTAGGTGAACGGGTTAAATAGCTACAAGGGCTTCAAAATTTTGATAAAGTGTTAAATAGAGTAGGTCTGCTCATCTTGTGTGAGTGAGTGGTTTGCTTTGGCGGCTGTGAGTCATTCAACTGTCTGATTCATTTGGGCACAAGTGGCTGCTCATCTGTGTGAGTGAGAATAATAAGAAGTCCTGCAAGTAAATAGCCTTTCTGTAAGGAAAGGAAATATATTTGAGGTTGTTTGAAGCTTCTGTCTGATGGAGAAAGGGCGTGCCCAATCTCACATTAGGAAAGAGAAGAATAAATGGTGCGTGGATATTCATTGACCAACTGAGTGTAGAAAATTCACGTTACCAGGAGGGGTAGAATAAAACCTGCTGGAGGAACAGGTCACGTGTACCGGTGTGGTCATATGACGTCTGTGAATTGTAGAATGATAATGTATTTTCGTTACGTGAACTAGGGGATGCAAGGAGCTTTGGCTATTATGCTGAGTGAATAGCACCAATTTATAGTGGGTTCTAGATTTGTTGAATAAACAAACTTATATTTTAAACTAAAGTAATGCAATAGGCTACAATTATAACATTATCAGAAAAAGGCACTATACGCTCATCTGTGGTCCACTGTAGCTCAGTTGGTAGAGCACGGTGCTTGCAACGCCAGGGTTGGGTGTTCGATTCCCAAGGGGGGCTAGTATAAGTATAATAATGTATGAGCCCACTAATTGTGCGTCGCTTGGAATAGGAGCATCTGCTAAATGACTGAAATGTGAACGGAGAGGAGAGTACGTGGTAGTAATTTTTAGTCATTGAATAAGGTTTTGCTAGATTAAACGAGTGACAATGGTGGAATATGTCTATAAATAAATTGGATTGTGATAAATGGATGATTTCAATATATGATGGTAAACTACAGCAAGTGTTTGGTGTTACTTGTAGCTTACTTAGAAAGGATAGATTAATAGATCTCATTCATTCTGTAATGGCGGGGTGATGGTTTAATTGCGTGGCTATGATTTTAGTTGATTACAGGAGAAATAGGATATAGTTTACGACGCATGGAGAAGTGAATGTCTTTTATGGTAATAGATCAACTGAACCAAACATGACGTTACTATGGAAATTTAGCATGATTAATGTTGTTAAGTTCGTTTTTAAACCCTATGATAGAGGTAAATGCAGAACGCTGTTTGAAAGTGTGTTTTATTAGGTCTGTTAGGAAAAATGGAAGAATTTCCATTTTTGTCTGTGGGTGTTAAACATTGGGGCTTGCTGAAACGTGAGAGCGCTATAAGGGACATTATGGGTTACGTTAGGTGTACAAGGATCGCGTATTTTGTAGGAAGTCGTAGAAGGTTGAATAATATTGGCAGGAAATTGCTAGCTAGTTAGCGGTGAGAGCTAGTGCAGTTTTTGTTGGGTGACGTCACTTGCTCTATGAACTGGAAGTAGATGCTTTGTGTGGCACTGGTGGAGCGACGGGTAACGGTGCTTCGGTGGTGAATGTTGTCAATGTGTGCAGAGGGTCCCTGGTTCGAATCCAGTGAGGGACAGAAAGCAAATCTTTTACATTGATGTTATTGATGTGAATTACTGGTTTCATTGATAACATTATAGGAAATATGTTGTCCTACCAATCCATGTTGGATAGGATAACATAGTAATTAAAATTGCATATTGGTGAATTGGATGTTTTATTGGTTTTTACTATAAATATAAAATAATTTGTAATCTGTTGAGGTACCATTATGAGGGAAATGAGCGGTAGAGTATGATAGATATTGTAGAGGGTTTAAAAAATAAGTTAATTGGGTGATGAGACAGGTTGACTTGATGTTGAATGGGATTGTTTAATAGAAGTAATTATTTCTACTTAGGAGAATGAGAATATGTTATTAGGTAGTATTGCTTTGTGGAGACGATTTACTAGTGAAGAACATGTCTCGATAGTTGAATAAGGAACGATATTTGATAATTGATCATTTTATTATGACATTATAGTTTGTTTAAACAGCAGTGAGTTATGATGATGTTTTATTACTTCAGATAACGATAATTTGTTTATAGTACGTTGAACCTTGGGAGGTAGTTGTTGCTGTTGGCTTGATGGATTAAGTAGACATCTTTTTATGGGTTTTGGATTATGAAACAATAAGTAAATATTTTAGAGAAAAAAAAAAGAGAACATCAATGCAACAGTTTGCGACGTTTAAATTACTAAAATGGGGTTATAGGTTTATAGTGGAAGGTGTAGTTAACATAATAAAACGTGTTATTATCTAGTGTCTTCTAAGTGGGAGTTTATTTTAAGGGTTGATGGGAGTCTCCTATAATATTATGTTAGGGGTAAGGTAGAACACGACGTATCAAACAATTTTAAATTGATGCTAGGGTTAATGATTGTTGATGAGATAGGAATGGGGATATATGTATGATGTTTTGTGTGTAATTACTATCTTTGGATTGTTGATTATATGTTAACGACATGTATACTTTCTCTTCCAGGAACATGGGGATTTTTTATTGGGAGGTTAAAAAAGTCTGTAGGCTAGGGTGGAACTAGTTAGTAAAATTAAGTAGTTTGATTTTTAGGTTGTGATAGGGAGCTACCAAAATAAATAAGGCCTGGCCATTTTTGTTTGTTTATTGTTTTACTATATGGTGTTCAAATAACCACAAACAAACTACTTAGTATGAAATGTTAGTTGTATAGGATTTTTATTTCTATTTGGGGTTTTTGATGGGATGGAAGTGAAATATCTTTTTTTTTTTTGGGGGGGGGGGGGGGGGGTGGATCAGCTTAATATTGCAGATAGATTGTATCTTCTATCAATGTAATTGTCTGCGTCACTTCCAATCCCCCATGTTTATTTTTAATATATATATTCCCCTTTATTACTTTTCAACCCCACCATCCTTTCCCTACTTGGAGTAAATTAGTGAACAACAACGCCCAGGCCTCTACTTCCGGTCTATACTTACTATCTACACCTTATGAACAGAGTTAATTTTACAATAATTCTATATATATATATATATATATATATATATATATATATATATATATATATATATATATATATATATATATATATATATATATATATACATATTTTTTTTGCTCCTGAACTTCTTCTACTCTCAACCTCTCCGATCATTTTCATGATGTCCATCCGGTTTGCTTCTAAATGCCATATCTTTCTAACTGTGCTCTTTCCCAAAAGCTCCCAACATACAACCTATATACTTATTATGGACACAGTATGCTTACATTATTAGCTATCTTTGTTATTATTTGTTGTTATTTGTTATTAGTCCCATCCTTCAACTCTATTCAATACCTCCCATCTATCTCTTAACACCATCCATATAGGATTTCTATTTGCCATATATATTTCAACCGTACTGTGATGTTTTACAAAAGTTCTGAACCTTTCTATTCTCATTGCTTCTACAGATTGTGAATTAAAACTAAACATTTTTGCTAAAAGTATTATTATATTATTGATTGATTGACTATGACTTTTCAGATCACCCAGTAATGCTAGGTTAGTTCCAGATAAATATTGCAATTCTTTAGCCATTCCTGGACCTGTGTCCAAAAACAAGCTACAAATGGACAGAACCAAAACAAATGATCTAATGATTCTGTCTCTTCACAGCAAAATCTGCAGAGCTGAGAAGATTGTATCCCCCATATAAATAACATTCTATTGGTAGCAAGAATTTTATATAATAATTTAAATTGAAAGATTCTAATTTTTGAATCCGGTGTCGTTTTGCGTGTCAGTTCATAAACACTATGCCATGGGATCGGTACATCAAAGATCTCTTCCCAACTATTTTGCAATCTATATGGGACGGCTGTCAATCCTTTGGTCCTTAAGTGAAACTGATATACTTTTTTATTTATCACAGTTTTCCTTAACCAATTATGTTCTTTAATGCAAGGCCGACAGACAAGTTCCTTACTTTCTCCCCCTTCAACTTTCCTCTTCCACTTTTGCGGTAAGGCTGCAATTATTTGGTTGTAATTTTGGGTAGAGCAGACATTTCCATATGTTTTTGTTAGCTGCATGTGCGACATAACTCCACCAGTCCTACCGATGATATCATTTACGAAGATTATACCTTTTTTAAACATTCTGTCAAAAAATAAAGGTTTTTTGTCAATTAGTATATTTGAATTTAATCACAATATTTGTTGCATTATTTGTTCTGTCGTTTCTGGAGGATTAAATTGAAATTGCAACCAACTTTCTATGGCTTGTTTTAGAAATAGTGACATTTGGTAGATTATTTCCTTTTCAAATAACTGAAAGTGAGAGGTTGTAATCTGAATAAAGGGAAAAGGGCCTTTCTTGAACAGTGGGTGAGACAATCTTACTAATTTGCTTGAGAACCAGTTCGGATTTAAGTATACTTTTTGGATGACTGAAGATTTTAGTGATAGGTCTAATGCTTTAATATTTAATAATTTCTGTCCTCCGAATTCATATTCATTATATAAATATGCTCTTTTAATTTTGTCTGGCTTGCCGTTCCAAATAAAATTGAATATTTTTTCTCATATAATTTAAAAAACTGTTCGCTAGGCGTAGGCAAGACCATAAGCAAATAGGTAAACTGGGATAATACTAAAGAGTTAATCAGGGTGATTTTTCCACAAATTGACAGGTATTTTCCTTTCCATGGTAGTAAGATCTTATCTATTTTTGCTAACTTTCTATTAAAATTTATTGAAGTGAGATCATTTATTTCCTTTGGGATATGTATTCCGAGTATATCCACATCACCATCAGACCATTTTATTGGTAAACTACATGGTAATGTAAAAATTGTATTTTTTAGTGATCCAATACGTAATATAGTACATACAGTGAAATATCTTAAAAGGGGCATACACATGTAATTTGGGTTTTATTTACTGAGGGATAAGTAAATATGTGTGATTTATTTTGAAAAGAGCTGTACGAAGGACTTACAACATTTATGAAAGGTCTTGATGGTTGTTAGGAGTAGTATACTATTGGATGAAACAATTCATTGAATGATTTCAATGACCTCTGAAATCTGTCCTGGCTTTATAGTGTGACCTGGTCACCCGCACTACGAATTCTAGAGGCATGCTGTATTAGGGGGTTAGATAAAATAAGGATCATTGTGAAGAAGTTTATAATTAGGAAAAAATCCTATATATAAATTAGTCGAAACAGGACAAGGATGAAGTGAGAGGGTTAGTCCTGAAGGAGAGGTATTCCGTGAATAGTGTTATGGAATAAAGTTAAGTAAAGATATGCTCAAGGGTTGTCATTTTAAGGTTAGTTATTATTTTAGGTTTGATAGGCAATATTGTTTTGTTTTTTGTACACATGCATCACGATGTGATGCATGTGTCCAAGGCGGGAAGTTGGGATTACAGAGGTTTTAATGTTTTATTATGGTTTTGTGGGGAAATATGCAAGGTGTATTAAGGATATGAGCAGTAGTAATAATGTGTTATGGGTTAGGTTAAATCATTTTTGTTTTTGTGATAGGAGGCATGGTGTAGAGGTGGTCTGTCTATGAGATAAGTGAACTACAACAAGCTGGAAGCAGGTGTGCTTCATAATCTCAAGGCTTCTCTTGACGGATGAGAGGACAGGAGTAGCATACTGTGTCTCACCTAACCTAAGAATGTTCTTAAGATTTTCTTTTCATGGGTGAAGATAACTCTGCCCAACTGAGTAGGATAATCTGAGTATTTTCTGTGCCCTGGAGACTATGTGATGGCAAAAGACTACAGAAGAAAGAGCTGGGAAGACCCTATGTGGAGGGGCCTGTACCAGGTGTTGTTGGCTACCTTAATGATGGTAAAAGTGGCAGAGACAGATACTTAGATTCATGTTTCTCACTATAGGAGTGTTCCAACCTCAGCCATTGGGTAGCATTGTTGTCTTTTGTGTGTGTCTGTGCTTGTGTCTTTGCAGCAGTAACTCTGAGCTTCCCTATGGGTAGGCTGATTGAAGGACACTTTTCACAGACCGATGTCGATAGATTGAGAGGGACTCTGGCTGATCCGGAGACCCTAGTGACGGGGGAAGGTTAACAACTGAAGTGACCATACACATCGTTGTCCAGGTTATACCAACGATGGTACGGATAGAGGGGAGTATCGGGTATCATCTTAACCATTGTACCAGAGTGAGGGAACTGATGATTAAGAGACTTTAAGGACCTTCCAGATCGCCGAGAGATTCCAGACCACCGAGAGATTCCAGACCTCCAAGACGCACCAGATATCCTTATCAATGATTTCTCTACACTCGACTAGTTACCTGAGAATAATGGGAATGGAGTACTGATAATAATAAAGAGCAGAATAACAAGACATATAAGGGATATAGACAGGATTAGAATGTGTTTTCTTGCACAGGCAGGAACCATAACTAAAAATACAGGAAGGGATCACTATTAAAATACAACGGTTAAAATATTATTGGTGTGTGAGAAACCAGCACAAAGAGTATGGGGAAGTCACATGGGGTAGTGTGACCTTAAGATAATGAAAGAAAGAGACAGGTGAATCATAGACATAAGGAGAACAGTCCAAGACTTAGATAAACAATTTGATGTAGTATTTGGTGTTAGATTTCCAGCGGGAAGTGTTACTAGAGTAGTTATTCCTTGGGAAAGTGCATTAAACCCTGTATATGTTAGAGTTATACCAAATACAGAAGAAAGGGAATTGAAGGAGCCGTTAAACAATGATTGATATAGATGAGTACAATATATTATATTACAATTGAATAAAGAAAATAGTCTAATATGCACCACATCTCCGTTTAAAGAATTAACAGTAGTTCAAAATCTTCACAGTTATTAGGACTGTGTTATGATTCAACTACAACTTTTGTCATATAAGGAACTCGGAAAGACCATATTGGCCAGCAGAATGTTTGTAATATTTAGGAAATCCTAAATATAAACAATTTTATGATCAACCAGGATGAGGAGAGAAGTGTAAGCAATTGTTAGAATAGGAACAAGGAAAGGGAAACACCAGAGTAATGTCAAATAGAGTATGAGCAAAAATATAGGAATGTTACAATAAAACAATTGGGTTATATAATTTGGGAGAATTCAAGGGAGAATGTGAAACTAGGGGGTGTTTAAACAGATAGCCTTTGGAATACAGGGGCCCCTCAAAGGAAAACCTATCAGGCATTAGATAGAAATGGGTATAAGAATGAGTGATGAAACATAATGATTTGTCATGTAGACAATGTTAATAGGGATGTTTTGGATTGGAAATTAACTCAACTGAACTGTTATGATCTGTCCTTTCCTGAGGTTGCTACGGATGGTGTCGTAATGCATTGCAGAGATCATTTGGCCCAGAACGGTGTAAACCTCAATAAAAACCATAAATCCTCTACTCGGCTGAAGAGGAACAACCAAGGCGTTGAAGACGTTCCTGTCTGACACCACCCCTGCCAGGAGACCTGAATCCAGCATCAAATCTTTTCTTTCAAGAATGTGAGGAAAGAGGTCTATGCAAATGCAACGTTCTTCCTAGTTTGGGTATACTGGTTTGCACATGGACAAAACAGAATGATGGTGGAGGTGTGGCGGTTCAGGTGTGACATTGGAATTGGGACATTGCCATGGGTAATCCAAGATGAACTATGAAGCTATCTGAAGAACATAATGAAGACGCCAGAAGATTGAGTGCCGGTAGAGGAAGGGAGTGTTAGTTGAGGTAGTATGTTGATTAAGGAGGTATTATACACTACTAAATTTATAGTAATTTGGACAATGCATTAAGGTACTGATCTGTTGTAATTCTCGTTATGAGGAAGTTAATGCTAGAATTATTATAATATAAATATACATTCGGCCAGTGTCAATATGTGCCAAGGTGAGAGTTTTAACTTTGAATGATGGAACAAAGGTGACTAATTAAGAATTGTCATTCTAAAGTTGTTTTGGGTAATTAATTTGATTATGATTATAAATTATAAGTGGACTAATTGATCTGAATAAGTTATTAATATTAATGCCTAGTGATGTTGACATTGCAATTAATGGATTAGATATTGACATTGATTATTTTGATTATTATAATACTTGTGATATGGGTGGAAAAATATTATGTAAGCTAAAGATATTGACACCATTCTTAAACATGTCCTAGATATTATTGTTAAGACAAAGTTGCATATGTTGATGTGATAGGATACTAACACATATATGGGAAAGGCTAAAACTAAACAAAAGTGGGGAGCATTGTTTATAAAGAAATACACCCAGTACAGGGAGCGCCATGACAGTAGGTAAATAAATATGGGACATTTTGGGAATTCTGAATGTTTGTATGGAGTTGTTCCTGGGGGTGGATGGGCTTGCCATGGTTACAAAACCCAACAGGAAAATGTGGAGGTTAATTTAGAGGAAAACCTTCTAGACTTGTAATCAATACCTGACTGGGCTATGGGTCCTCATCAGGATGGGTCAAGTAATGAGGAAGATATATTGGTTTAAATATATGCATATGAAAAGTAACCACATATGGCAAGGTTAGAAATAAGGAAATGCACATGCTTATATTCATTTTTACAATTCATCTTTGTATTGTTGGGATGTCCCATAGGGGGATTATATGGTATTATTTTATGTATCATTATGGCACATGTAGGGAGATGCCAAAGGTAAAATATAATAAACATGTTTGATATTTTATAATCCAGATACATGCTTAAATAAGGAATATAGACATGTAGTATATGCTGTGTTTTAAATGAATGCATGTGTTCTTTCACAGAGGCTCTCAACAGTGTGCATTACATTAGTTATTTTTTAAGAAGGGGCCTAAGCCACGCAGCCAATAGAATGATAGAATGAGAGGCTTCATATAGAAAAAAGCATTCATGACCTTTTGGAGTGGACATTGTGTGACAGCTGGACGTTGAAAAAGAAGGGTGGTGCAGAACTAAAATAAGTTAGGAATGTACGCATGTTTGTTTATTTGTGTGTATATAAGAGATCTCTAAGCCAGAGAGAGACAGTTGTTCCATGGAGCAAGCTCGGCTTTGTTATGCAATAAAGTCTAATTCTTGGATTCACAAGCTCTGGTGTCTTGAGAGATATTTTTGAGTTTATTAATTATTAGTCAAATATTTCTACGACACACTCAATAATGGTTGGCAACTATTGGATGGAATTAGCTCTGAAAAGCATTATATAAACTAAGTGGTTTTCTATGTAAGTCATTCGGATGACAATAGGCTACGCCCGTACCGCTTGTCATGTGAATCTGGTACTGTAAAATGAAATACTTTGAAACATTACGGTTCTGGCGCTTTCTTTATACTGAGGAATGGTGCGTGCCTTCCCGGAACTTCCTGTTCCCCCACTACCACAGTGCAGCCTCAGATAGAACAATGAGACAGATATTTCACTGGATGTATAATTGTGAAGCATCCGGTTGGCGTTTCCACTCACTACCAAATATGGTAGTGAGAGGAAGCCCACTGACCGGCAGTGGGAGAAGATGAAACGAGATGCATTTTGGCCGACATTCTGATCTTAATAGTTCTATTCCCAAAACTAAAATATGTTATGCACAGAGTGGACTATGTTTTGTGGACTTACCTGTTGCAAATTTTTTTTTAAATCACGTTATTTAGAAGGAACGCAAAGGCGAATTGAATATATCAAGGAGGCGTTCCCTAACAGATTCTCAGTGTCAAAGTAGCTTGTCATTTTGGTAATTTGTGAGGTATTAAAAAAGATTCTGCGAAAGGCTCCAGTCATCTAAAAATGATGTAGAATTGCATGAAATCCATTTATAAAAAGAAGACATTTTTCCCGGACTCTAGGCTACAAAAAATGTACTCCATGTGTGTAACTTCTGCAAGCGGCTCCACACCACTGCTCTATGCCCATACGCGAAAGCCATGATAATGCATGCAATGCTTTGTTATAAAAGGTTGTTTGTTTTTATCTGTTCTGGTACCTCAGAGACCCCAGGTCACCCCCCTCTCGGGCTCACTTTTGGTTCCCTGGAGAAGTGGGTAGCAGCCGCTGCCTCCTCCGGGACACTTCTCCTTTGCATAAAGTTAAATCAGGCTGTTGATTGTGGCTTGTGGAATGTTGTCCCACTCCTCTTCAGTGGCTGTGTAAAATTCCTGTATATTGGCGGGAACTGGAACAAGCTGTGGTAGACGTCGATCCAGACCATCCCAAACATGCTCAAAGGGTGACATGTCTGGTGAGTATGCAGGCCATGGAGGAATTGGGACATTTTCAGCATGTTCAATTGTGTACAGATCCTTGCGACATGGGGCCGTGCATTATCATGCTGAAACATAAGGTGATGGAGGTGGATGAATGGCAGGACAACGGGCCTCAGGATCTTGTCATGGTATCTCTGTGCATTCAAACTGCCATCGATAAAATGCAATTGTGTTAGTTGTCTGTAGCTTATGGCATCCCATACCATAACCCCGATACCACCATGGGGCACTCTGTTCACAACATTGACATCAGCAAACCGCACGCCCGCACAACGCCATACACCGTGGTCAGCAGTTGTGAGGCTGGTTGGGCATACTGCACAATTCTCTAAAACAACATTGGAGGCAGCTAATGTTAGAGAAATTAACCTAACATTCTCTGGCAACAGCTCTGGTGGACATTCCTGCAGTTAGCATGCCAATTGCATGCTCCCTCAAAACTTGATACATCTGTGGCATTGTGTTTTGTGAAGAAACTGCACATTAGAGTGGCATTTTTGTATTTGTTAGGGATCCCCATTAGATGCTGCCAAGCACCTCCTCAGCTACTCTTGTCCCCAGCACAAGGTGCACCTGTGTAATGATGATCATGCTGTTTAATCAGCTTCTTGATATACCACACCTGTCAGGTGGATGGATTATCTTGGCAAAGGAGAAATGCTCACTAACAGGGATGTAAACAAATTTGCGCACAACATTTTAGAAATAAGTTTGTCTGGAACATTTCTGGGATATTTTATTTCACCTCATGAAACATTGGACCAACACTTTACATGTTGCGTTTATATGTTTGTTCAGTGTATACAGTATATATTTTTTAAATCATACAAACTATCAATAACGAAATTTTAATTGAACTAAATCAGCCTGCTTTTCTGTTCTAATCAGATCCATTCACAGGCTCAGAAGGATCCTGTGAGGGCGGAACATTTTCTGGCAACAGTAGTCCTTGCAGGGCTTCTGCCGTGAAGTCTTGGAGGCCCGGAAACTTCTCAGCTGCAGATATAATGATGTCCAGCTTCTTGGACTTCTTGTGCAGTACAATTAGTAACTGTGGCTGTAAATACTAAAAAAATCCCCCTTCAAAATTAGTGTATCCAGATCACTTGATTGACGTATAACATTTGCAACTGGTTGCAGTGCATCCACCGCCATATCTTCTTCAGAACTGTGGCCTCTTGCTACTATAACTCTCTTCACCGTCTCCACATAGGAGATTTGCTGTACAGCCCTGACCCTTGACACCTCAACCTCTTTCACCCTAACAGGGCACTCTGGGAATTCAGGAATATGACCCCCACCACAGTTACAACATTTTACATTCACATGCTCTTCAATAACATATTCCTTCCGTCTGCAAACACTTGACATGTGGCCAAAATATTTAAATTTCTTGCATTGCATCAGGTTTTACACAAACTCTCTTATGTGGTATATTATATATCCCAGCTTTACATAGGGTGGTAGATACTCTTCATCAAACATCAATAATAAAGATGAACTTTGCTCCTTTTTCACATTCTCCATACGGGTCAAGCGACGTGCATTTGCATTCTTCTTCTTCTTTGGGATTTGGTTGGCGGAGCGCATCCAACTTTTAGGTGCATACACCGCCACCTACTGTACTGGTGTGTGAGGCCATTCACAGCCTACATACATTAAATTCATTGATACGGTAATTAATACAAAATTGCCCTGCCAAGTATTAGCCCACTCTAAAAAATGTGAGGGAAAATGTTCTCGGTTCGTGAAGGTGTCTGACCTTCTCAGACCAATTGGCAGTACGCCCAGAACATTGTTCTGGGAACCAAAAGGGATATCTCAGTTTCAAGGTCTCACCTTGGAGAGAAGAAGCCTTGTGAGGTATTGGTTGGTCACATGCAGGAACCAAATGTTAATGATGAATTAATTATTAATAAGCTAAAATCATGCAAATATAACTTGTCTGTGTAAGCAGTATATAGGACAACTAACGGGACTGCCCCGGCAGAGCTCCCGAACGACGTGTACTATGGTGCTTTTAAGTTTGTTGGAACCTCTCCAGCTTGCTGATAAAAAATAATGATTCATTTAAGTTTGACTTTGAGTCCCTTCGTGGCAATTTTACACAACAAAAACCCACCACCCCATTCCACTATTTAACCCTATCTAGTCCTACGCCAGACCACTACCACTCAATACACCCTGAAGCTGTTCTGCAGTAAATCCTCGCAATCCCAAGTACTTCTCTGCCGCTGCCACCACAGCCTCTATTTTCTGGTACTTTTGATCCATTTCTGCAGTACAATTGACAACCATTGCTATAAATGCTAAAAAGCCCACCTTACTGAAGCACATATTCTTCCCATCACTCTCTCTTGGTCTCTGCCTACTCACAGGAATCCTCTCAAGATCCCTCACCCTGTACCCATCTTCCTCTACCACTCTCTTCACTGCTTCTGCTACAACACTTTCTGTACTACTGTAACCCTGGCAACCTCAATCTAATAATAATAATAATAATAATAAGCCATTTAGCAGACGCTTTTATCCAAAGCAACTTACAGTCATGTGCGCATACATTTTTACGTATGGGTGGTCCCGGGGATCGAACCCACTACCCGTTACAAGTGCCATGCTCTACCAATTGAGCTATAGAGGACCACAATCTGCCTTTCTCTCACCTGACACCTCAGATCTCCAGCCCGTTAGCACCCCCACAACTAACATACAGAACTTTCTCCACCGATACCACACATTTCTTCATCTCATGCCCTCCTGCACACTTGTCACATCTAGGCATCTCACGCCTACACACTGCTGCAACAGGCCCATAAACTTCACACCTAAAACACTGTAGTATTTATGGAACAAAAATCGCTCACGGGATAACTAACACTTCCTACCTTGATCGTATCTGGCAGAGACTATGCATCAAAACCCAGCATGACAGGTAATGTATTCTCTGTTTCCCCACGCTCTACACCGGATCTACGTCTCACCAAACGGAGGGTGTCACAGACACCTGGAATCTTCCATTTCAACTGCTCATCCTCAACACTTAAACCTAACCCCGTTATCACTCCTTTCAATGCCACACTGTTACGGAGAGCAATTCAAGTCACAATTCCTGTCCCTAATCACGTAATCCGCAGCGCCCGCTCCCTCTGGACAGAGGAGAAACAATAAATCATCACGAGTCCACTCCAAGTTACCTTCACCAACACAACAGTCCCCAACCTCTTCTCCACCTAACCTGACACCACATATGGATCCATTCCCTCTACAAATCTCACTCCCATTGGGCCAGAATCATCCTTATCACCCTCGGAACGAGGCCCGAACTCTGAGTTCCTCACCACAGTTAATTCATCCTCACTCTCGTCATGTTCACTTTCCTCCTGTAGCTCTTCTAAAAGTTCTGTGTGATCTTCCATTCCATATTCACTCAAAACATATTCCACTTTTCCCTTGTCCACCATCTTCTCCTTCATCAGATCTTCCAGAAGGTTTGTGCATCCCCCATTCCAAATTTTTTCTTGTCTGCCATCTTACCACGTTTCTCAGCTCATCCACACCCCACTAGCTTCAGGTAGCTGCACACCAATGGAGTACCACAGTATAAATGATAATACCCATAAAACCTAGCAGTCATACAGGGAAATGGTTCCAATCATTATTCCACCATTCATTTTTCCCATAGGGGATTTTAGAAACACTTAAAATAAGGGCTGTGTTACATGTAGGCTTACCCTGGTGTGGCGTTTTGATAACCATGTAAATCTCTCTAGGACAAGGTGACTTTTATATATTTGCATGTATTTACCCCTACAAAAATGAAATGGTAATTAACTGCTAATGTGGCTATCATAAAGAACCACAAATGCCATGATGATCTGGACAAAATTGCAGAATAGAGTCAAAGGTAAGGATCTCTGGGTTAACTATCTAATGTTAGCTACATTTTGTAATGAAAAAAATAGGCTACATTTATTTAAATGGACAATTCTGTGAACTGTCTTGTGCAAGTTTTAAATTGACACAATACCTGTTAGCAAAGGTGTCAGCTAGAGATGACGTGCAGGAGATTGCAGTGATTTGTTGTTTTGCATGATGTCTACTTTGATGATAATTAGAGTTTTATAATCTGGGAGGAAATAGAGCCAAATATATTGCTAAAAGTCACACCAGGGTAAGCCTACACGAAACACAGCTCTTATTTTAAGTGTTTCTAAAATGAATAAAAAGAAAAATGATTGGTTCTATGACACCATTTTTGCAAAAATAACAATAATAAAAAAACTGTATTCAGACTTTACTCAGTACTTTGTTGAAGCACCTTTGGCAGTGATTACAGCCTCAAGTCTTCTTGGGTATGACGCTACAAGCTTGGCATACCTGTATTTGGGGAGTTTCTCTGCAGATCATCTCAAGCTTGTCAGGTTAGATGGGGAGTGTCGCCAAACAGCTATTTCCAGGTGTCTCTATACTTTGCTCTGTTCATCTTTCCCTCGATCCTGACTAGTCTCCCAGTCCCTGCCACTGAAAAACATCCCCACAGCATGATGCTGCCACCACCATGCTTCACCGTTGGGATGGTGCCAGGATTCCTCCAGACGTGACGCTTGGCATTCAGGCCAAAGAGTTCAATCTTGGTTTCATCAGACCAGAGAATCTTGTTTCTCATGGTCTGAGAGTCCTTTAGGTGTCTTTTGGCAAACTCCCAGCGGGCTGTCATGTGCCTTTTCATGAGGAGTGGCTTCCGTCTAGCCACTCTACCTTAAAAGGCCTGATTGGTGGAGTGCTGCAGAGATGGTTGTCCTTCTGGAAGGTTCTCCCATCGCCAGAGGAACTCTAGAGCTCTGTCAGTGACCATCGTGTTCTTGGTCACCTCCTTGACCAAGGCCCTTCTCCCCCTATCACTTAGTTTATCCGGGCAGCCAGCTCTTGAAAAAGTATTGGTGGTTCCACACTTCTTCCATTTAAGAATGGAGGCCTTTTGATCATATCCTTGGACTAAAATGACTGACACTCAGGTGCAAGCCTAACAAGCCTAACATCATGTGCAAAGGGCCTTTGGGTAACGTAGCACATATTCAATGATATCTCTTTCTCACGTAGGCTGTTCATTTCTGATCTTTGATACTTTTTCTGGTTTATAAACGTATCATGGTATACTATATTAACGCTATACGTATGGGCCATATTGTCACTTTGTAGCTACTAGCAGCAGACCCTGTGTTGTGGATCTACCACTATTTTGGACGGTCCATACTGTAACGATAACGTTAGTCTCAGGCTTCACTAACTAGCGTTACTGTTTTAGGTGGAGCTATTCTTTGCTACTTTTCAAACAAATACTACGTGATATTTCACATATCATCTTGCTAGAGAGGCCTTTTGTTGTGATATTTAGGCTACTATATAGGCTACTAGCAAAATACCCTGTGTTGTTAGGATAGATTTATGTTTGTTTCTTCCAACAGATCTTTACATATTTTCCTCACTACAAAATATTCCTGCGGTCCTTGTGGTTACTAAACATATTTTAGATATGCCTTTATGGTATAGCTTATTCCATGTTTACATCTTTGGTTAAATGACTTCAAATGCAAAACTTAAATTTACTTAGTGGAATGTCCGTGGAGTTTGTAAACTATCCAAGCTTAAAACAGGTTATTACTAGGCTTAAACAACTTCATTCATCTATTGTGTTCCTACAAGAAACTCACTTGTTGAAGGATGAGCTACTTAAAGTATGCAGGAGATGACAAGGGCCAGTAGTAGCATCCTGTTTCTCCTCTCATTCTCATGGTGTTATGGTTTTAATTCACTAATCTGTTCCGTTTCAAGTGGATACTATTATAACTGATACAGCTGGTAGATACATTTTGATACAGGGAACTCTTTTGAATGAGCATATTAATCTGGTTAATGTTTATGGTCCTAATGATGATAATCCCAAATTCTTTGAGAATGTATTTCTATTGATAGCCTCCATTCCTGTTAAAGTCCTAATGGCACGAGACTTTAATTGCACTCTTGATCCTCATCTAGATTGCTCCTCTGGTTTATACACTTCCCACTCACAGAGTAGAAAGAAATTACAGCATTTCATTAAGGATTTAAATCTATGTGAACCTTGGAGGACTCAGAACCCGAGTAAAAGGGAGTATTCATGTTATTCGTCAACATTTAAATCATATTCTCATGTAGACTACTTTTCGCTCCTATGGTTTAGACACTTCCCTCTCACAGAGTAGAAAGTCATTTTGTAAATGTGATCGTTCAGTTGTTGTTTTTTGCAACAATTGATAAAAACCTGTTTTTGCTTTGTCATTATGGGGTAATGTGAGTAGATTGATGAGAAAAAAAACAATTTCATCAATTTGAATGACCATTCCCTTGTGTGATTATTCTATAGGGATACAAAACTAGTAAAAGGATCCTCTAGGAGGCGTTTGCATCCCAGATGGTTACAGGACCCAGACTTCTTACATTACGTTGGAGTGCATATAGATGTTTATTTGACATTGAACACTGACCAAACGTCAGCGAGTACCAGATGGGAGGCTTTCAAAGCACATATTTGGGGGCAAATTATACGTTTTACCAGTTTCAAATCTAATAAATCAGAAAATGAGAGACGGAGAGCAAAATGAGAGAATTGGAGAGGGAAGCTTTTTTGGATAACTCAGTAGAAGTAAACAAAGAATGATTTGGTCTTAAAGCTCAGTATGAAGAACTTCCCACCTCAAAGGCTGCAAACAGCTTAACTAGGCTGAAACAGTCCTTCTATGATCAAGGTGAAAAACCTGGTAAATTGCTGGCCTGGCACATTAAGTAGTACAATTCAGCCTTTAATGCAATTCATAATTTACAAGGACAATTATCAATGGATCCTGTAGAAATAAACCAAACATTTGCTTCCTACTACAATACACTTTACAACTCTGAATCTCCTGAGAACTGAACTAGTCAGGTCTTGATTTTCCCTCTATTTCAGAAGACACTAAATTGGATCTGGAAAAGGAATTGGATGGTGTTGAAATATCTGATGCTATTTTCAATATGAAGGAAGGTTAGGCGGAAGGTCCAGATGGGCTCCCAATAGATATTTAAGGACAAACTTCTAGGTCCACTTTTGGATATGTACAGTGCATTATGAAAGTACTCAGACCCCTTTACTTTTTCCACAATTTGATTCGTTACAGCCTTATTCTGAAATGGATTAAATAAAAAAATTCCTCATCAATCTACACATAATACCTCATAATGACAAAGTGAAAACAGGTTCTTAGACATTTTTGCAAATGTATTAAAAATAAAACAGCAGAAATACCTTGTTTACATAAGTATTCACACCCTTTGCTATGATACTCGAAATTGAGCTCAGGTGGATCCTGTTTCCATTGATCATCCTTGAGATGTTTCTAAAACTTAATTGGAGTCCAACTGTGGTAAATTCAATTGATTGGAGATGATTTGGAAAGTCACACAACTGTCTATATAGGTGACCAAGAACATGATGGTCACTCTGACAGAGCTCCAGAGTTTCTCTATGGAGATGTGAGAACCTTCCAGAAGGACAACCATCTCTTCAGCACTCCACCAATCAGGCCTTTATGGTAGAGTGGCCAGACGAAAGCCACTCCTCAGCAAAAGGCACATGACAGCCCGCTTGGGGTTTACCAAAGGCACCTAAAGGACTCGGACCATGAGAAACAAAATTCTCTGGTCTGATGAAACCAAGATTGAACTTCTTGGCCTGAATGCCAAGCATCACGTCTGGAGGAAACCTGGCACCATCCTTATGGTGAAGCATGGTGGTTGAAGCATTATGCTGCGGGGATGTTGTTCAGCGGCAGGGACTGGGAGCCTAGTCAGGATAGAGGGAAAGATGATTGGAGCAAAGTACAGAGAGATCCTTGATGAAAACCTGCTCCAGTGCACTCAGGACCTCAAGACCGGGGCGAAGGTTCACCTTCCAACAGGACAACGACCCTAAGCACACAGCCAAGACAACGCAGGAGTGGCTTCGGGACTAGTCTCTGAATGTCCTTGAGTGGCCCAGCCAGAGCCGGGACTTAAATCGAACATCTCTGGAGACCTGAAAATAGCTGTGCAGCGACGCACCCCATCCGACCTGACAGAGCTTGAGAGGATCTGCAGAGAGGAATTGGAGAAACTCCCCAAATATAGGTGTGCCAAGCTTGTAGCGTCATACACATTAAGACTTTGGCTGCCAGCGGTGCATAAACAAAGTACTGAGTAAAGGGTCTGAATACTTATGTAAATATGATTGTTCAGTTGTTGTTGTTTTTGCTTTGTCATTATGGGGTATTGTGTGTAGATTGATGAGGGGAAAAAACAATTTAATCAATTTTACAATAAGGCTGTAACGTAACAAAATGTCTAAAAAGTCAAGAGGTCTGAATACTTTCCGAATGCACTGTATATAGACAGGTGTGTGCCTTTCCAAATCATGTCAACAAACTTAATTAGATAGAACCTGCTCTTACCATGAGAAACAGATTTCCCAATCTTCTTCTCCTCTTCTTCATCTTTAATGTTGACATTCAGCTCCAGTGTTTGACTGCAGTCTTCCAGCTTCACTGATGCCATCTCTGGATCCTGCAGTAAACTGGGCTCCACTGTCACAATCAGGACCCAGTGACTGTAGGTTTGGACTCAGTGTGGAAGGAGAGAGGCAGGCTGGGTTTGTCCTCACTCTTGATGTTACCGGCCTCAGACTTATCTGAAAAGGCCAGTAGTAATAAAGAGAAACAGACACAAAAAGTTATTGTCTTGACAGTTCTGGCACTTTCTTTATTCTCTAAAAATATTTTCACTTTTTTCGTGTTCAATTATCTAATTCAGTGCTTGACTTGGACTGAAATAGGTGCCAATACTCATTTCGGGTGCCGGTACTGTTTATATTAAGGTGCAGGAGCTCCACAATACTTTTGAGCTAATACCTAACCTATAGTAGATAAATGCATAAATGACTCAAAATCCATTTAGTACAAGGTTACAGTTTGTCATAGACAGCACTATGTGCTAATTTTCTTAAACCTTGTCTTCACTGTATTACTTCAATCAAAAACCAATTGTATTTCCTGTTCACACCATAGCAACATTTATTGATAAAGACAGAAACAACAGAATGTGTCTGAATATTAGTACACATGTAGAAAACTGATAATCATTACATTCTGCTTCAAAACAGTAGTGCGACCGTGAAATTGTCTCTATCTGATGCACCCGCACTGTCCTCACTGAAGTCCGTTGACGCTGACCGAGAGTAGCCGCCATTTTACCAGCTTGGGAATTTTACACAAAACCAATAACATGCTAAACGAACTCAGAAATCTCAAATAAATTGATTATTTATGAAATTACCATGAGAAAATTATGTACATTCACTCAGACAAACCCAAAATCTCTAGCTATGTGACTTGTAAAATAGTTTTTATCACGTTCTTCACTTGGTTTGACAAAAAAATAACACATCAAACCTTTACCAAACGTGATAATACCTTAACGGATGTGTTACCTAGCATGGTATGTTCTTTCGACATTAGAAAGTTTAAACGTGCTATTACATACCTGTAGTAATAAATAGAAACGGACACAAAGGTTATCTTCTTGACTGCACAGTTCTGGCGCTTTCTTTATTGTGAAGAATGGTGCCCGCCTGCCCGGAACTTCCTGTTCCCCCACTACTAACGGTCCGTGCATTCCGAGATCAGATTACAACATTTCATTAAATTACTAAAAAAGTGTCAACTGTAGCAATTTATTTCCCTTTATAGTTTATTAGGCTAAGCATGACCTACATACAAATAATTTATCTAGGGTTGGAACCGGTTCAGGGAACAGAACTGAAAAATAACGTTAAAAAGAACCGGAAACTAAAGTGTTCTATACTTTTCAGGAACAGCAGTTATTTTAAAAGCATGTAATCCAGGTAATAACCTTATTTTACTTTCCGGGTATTTTTCTCCAGTCCCACAAAATCGCAACAAAGCTCACTCTAGAAACGTATTCCAGTTTCTGCCTGTCAACTGGAATGGAAATCTTTGCCAGTGGGTGTGCGTGTGGAAACTACCTGCTCCTCCCCTCTGAAGCATAGGTTACTGCATCCTACTGACAACGTTACAAGCATGATTCAGAAATTAGGGAGATATGTTTAATTTGAGAAGAATGGATGAACTTTTTCAATGCTAGTTAAGGATACTGTAATGACCCAGCTGGGTCATAAAGTAAAAGAGAGACGGGCACCAGGTGTACAGGCAGAACACAGGTTTATTCCTGAATGGGCTATTGTTCCGGCCACAACCCACGCCGCTAAACCTCGAACATACACAAATAGAACATGTCACATCAAGGGTCCCGAACAGAAGAGAGAGAGATGAGACCGTAACCCCTATTTAATCATTCCAAAATCCCGCGGGATTACCCATCATACCCCCCAACCTTTCCATCTGTCCTGGCATAATTAACCCCTGCTAGTACCCATGAGAACGATAACACATCCATGAACACAGAACACAATACAGGGTCGTTACATAGCCCCCTCCTTTCTAAACCCTAGCCCCTAGGGTTACAAAACAAAATCCTTAAAACGACCCGGAGGTCGCATCAGTCTCTTGTGCCTCCCCTTGACTCTCACTGGTGGACCCCCAGAACACTCATCTGCCCCAGTGTCATTTCCAGCACCCCCCGAAGAGGCAGCCCCCGTCCCAGGCTCAGCTTGCACTAGAGTCTCCTCGCTAGACTGTCCCCGTGTGCTCACATCAGAGTCCTCACTTCCATTCCCTACCGTTTTCCTCCCTCTGTAGGGCGCCAATCGGTCCCGGTGGACCACCACCTTCCTGCCCCGTGGGGGAACCTCCACCCGGTACGTCACCTCCCCCACTCTCTCTATCACCAGGCACGGCCCCACCCAGGCACTGTCCAGCTTTGGGCACCGCCCCTTCTTGCGCGTGGGGTTGTGAAGCCACACGCGTTCTCCCGCTCCAAAGTGCCTCCCCCTAGCGCGTGAGTCATAGTGGCGCTTTTGGCGCATTCCTGCGTTCTCGAGTTGCTCTCTTGCGAAGGTGTGAGCCGCTTCTAACCGGTTCTGCAGTCGACGAACATAGTTCGGGCCAGGCAAAACCCCGTCGTCGTTATCAGGAGGGTGGCCAAACGTCAGTTCGGCTGGGGTGCGCAACTCACGACCTAACATTAGTAGCGCTGGGGAGCACGCAGTCGATTCCTGAACAGCCGACCTACATGCCATGAGGATAAACGGTAAGTGTGTGTCCCAATCTCTCTGGTGTTTTGAGGTAACGATAGCCAGCTGTTGTGCTAATGTTCTGTTAAATCTTTCCACCAGCCCATCACTCTGGGGATGAAGCGGAGTAGTGCGCGTCTTCTCCGCGCCTAACCGTCTACACAACTCTGAGAACACCCGTGACTCAAAGTTTCTCCCCTGGTCGCTGTGTATAGACTGTGGCACCCCGAACCGACTGATTATTCCCCCTACCAATGCCTCAGCTACTGTTTCTGCCTCCTGGTCTGGGAGAGCGTAAGCCTCTGGCCACTTGGTGAAGTAGTCCATAGCAGTTAGAATCCACCTGTTACCGCTGTCTGTGGTTGGAAACGGTCCAACTATGTCTACCCCCAGTCTCTCCATGGGCTCCCCTACTGGGAATTGTTGTAGGAGGGCGTGTGACTGACCTGGAGGTCCTTTCTTAGCAGCACACTCATCGCACTGCCTGCAAAAGTCCTCCACATCCCTCCTGTGCCTGGCCCAATAGAAGCCTTTACGTATGCGCTTTAACGTTTTGGAGACCCCAAAATGCCCTGCGCCTACTCCCCCGTGAAGCTGCTGTAACACGCTCCCTTGCAGCCTTTTGGGAACCACTACCTGCCACGTCATTTCTCCAGTAGCTGGCTTTTTCCACCCCCTCTGGAGCACTCCCTCAGCCACTCTAAGGACTGAGAATTTAGCCCAGAGTCCTTTGGTGACTGGTGATAGAGGGGCTACTTCCCCCCATGGCGGTCGTCTTCTCTCTTCCACCCACCCCAGCACAGGACGCAGCTCTGCGTCCTCCTCCTGGCGACGCCTCCACTCCCCGACGTCCCCAGCCTCAAGCTCCCGGCACTCTGTCACCCTCAGCTGACTCACCGTGGCGGTGACTCCCTCCTCCATGCACAGTTCCCTCTCTCGCTCCACCCGTTTGGCGCAGTACCCACAGCCGTCCTCAGCACACGGGCGGCGGGACAAGGCGTCTGCATTGCTGTGGCGAAGGCCGGCCCTGTGCTCCACCTGGAAGTCGTATGGTTGCAGCTCCTCCAACCAGCGGGCGATCTGACCCTCTGGCTCCTTGAAGGAGAGAAGCCACTGCAGGGCGGAGTGATCCGTCCGCACCACAAACGGCAGGCCCCCCAGGTAGTACTTGAAATGGCGTACTGCTGCCACGACAGCCAAAAGCTCCCTCCTTGTCACGCAGTAGCGTTTTTCAGCCTTATCAAAAGTTCTGCTGTAATAAGCTACTACGTGCTCCCCGTCAGAACCACGCTGAGCCAGCACGGCCCCCAAGCCCTCATTGCTTGCATCGGTGTCCAGAATAAACGGACGGTTTGGGTCTGGTGAGGACAGGACAGGGGCCTCCACCAGGGCACGTTTGAGGGCCTCAAACGCCCGCTGGTGCTCTTCGGTCCACTGAAAGACAGTGTCCTTCTTGAGAAGGTAGTTCAAAGGAGCTGCTATCCCCGCAAACCCTTTCACAAACCTACGATAGTAGGATGCCAGACCCAGGAAGCTCTTAACCTCTTTTTTTTCCCTTGGAATTGGCCACCCCCTCACAGCCTCCACTTTGTCTGGCAACGTGCTGATACCCTCACCACCCAGCTGATGACCCAGGAACGCCAACTCCCTTTGCATGAAATGGCACTTTTCCGGGTGTAATTTTAGCCCCGCCCCCGAGATCCTCTCCAGCACTCGCCTAAGTGCCCCCAGTGCCCCCTCAAACGACGTGCCGTGTACCAATATGTCGTCTAGGTACACGACACACTCGTCTCTCGGAACCCCCGCCAGCACTCTGTCCATGAGCCTCTCAAAGGTGGCAGGAGCATTACAAAGCCCGAAGCACAGCACCTTGAACTGCCAATGGCCCCTATCCGTAGAGAAGGCCGTTTTTTCACGTGCCCCAGGCGAGAGGGGCACCTGCCAGTAGCCACTGCGCAGATCAAGGGAAGAGAACCACGAGGACCCTCTGACGTGGTCTAGCGACTCATCGATCCTCGGTATGGGGTAAGAGTCTTTAATGGTGACAGAATTTAGGCCCCTGTAGTCCGCACAAAACCTAAGTTTACCCCCTTTCTTAGGCACCATGACGACCGGCGCGGACCACGGGCTATCTGATGGCTCAATGAAATCAGCCCGCAACATGTCAGCAATAGCTGTGGCTGCTGCTTCCCTCTTGGCAAGGGGAATGCGACGGGGCCGAATTTTAATGGGTTGGTTGTCCCCAGTGTCGATGTCGTGCTGAACCAGGTGCGTTTGCCCTACCTCATCTTCCCCCCAAGCGAAGCTATCTTTAAAGTCAAACAGCAGCTGCTTTAATTGTCTCTGTTGTCCCTCGTCCAGACCTTGACAGTTTTTCAGCCACACAGCCTCAACGGCGTCGATAACTTCCTCCTTCCCCCCGTCGGGCTGATGGGGTGAAGGAGCCAGTGTGTTTTGGGCTACTGGGATGCCTGTGCTTGCACCATTATGGGGAGTGAAGGTCGTTGCCGCCGGAGACAGCTGCTGGGATGGAACAACGACCAAGGGAGCAGCCGGGACGACCAGTGGAGTTTCGGCAAGCTTGGAGGAAGACGGAGGGGCAGCCCTGCCCCCTGCTGGCCCTCCCGTAGGCGACATTCCCACTGTGGGCCCCCCCGACAGCCTCAAAGTGCCCGAAGCTAAGTCCAACTGAGCCCCACAGTTTTTCAAAAAGTCCATTCCCAGTATACAGGGGTCCTGTACCGCTGCTACCCACATCGGACACCCCACAGTTCTCCCCCCCACAGTCACAGACACCCGACACTTCCCTAACATGGGGGCTAGCTCCCCCGTGACAGTCCGTAGCTGGACAAGGGTCGGCTCCACCCGCACCCCAACAGGTAGTATGTCTGGTCTCACCAGGGTTACTGTAGAGCCCGTGTCGACCAGGGCCAAACATTCCACCCCCTCTACCTTGACGATGACATTGCAGAAGTCCCCAATGGTGGTACGTCCCACCACAACTACCGGACTAGGAAACACGGTGGCAGCTACACCCTGGGGAAGCAGGTCCCCACTCTCTTGCTTGCACTGCTGGGTACATCTTCTGCTTACTGTGGGTTCGGGGGCGGAGGAATGGGCCCGCGCTGCCCCCTGCGCGAGAACCCGCTGTCGTTTCCCTGTTGACTGGAGAATCTGCCACACTCCCGCTGAATGTGGCCAGTCTGGCCACAACCCCAGCAGACAATGGAAGTTGAGCTGACACTGCGATGTTGTCTGGAGCCCTTCTCAATGACAAGCGAAGCGGTCTTGACTAACCCTCCCAACTCGTCGACCCACTCTGGTTTGGTGACCCCCAGCACCCCGGCCGCCGCTGCTCTCACCTCTGGTTGACTGGCAACCTCCACTCTCACTCCCTCACCCCAGATCAGCTCCCTCTTCCTGGCTATCTCCACTGCAGCCCGCAGAGATGCTGGGTCCGACATCTGCACATGCTTACCCAGTTCGGTGGGGAAGAGCGCTCTAATGAAACTGTCCCGTGCCAGCTCGTCTTGCACCCCAATCGACATATTTGCATAAGCCCGCCTGGTCAGGCTCAGAATATCACTTGCCAACGCCTTTAATGATTCCCCCTGAAGTCTCTTTTTGTTATTCAGTTCAATCCGCAGCATGTTGGGCTGTGCATCGCTGCCGAAACGGCCCCCCAATGCCTCCACTAGCGCACCGTAGTCGCCCCTCTCGTCCGGGGCTAGCGTTAGCAGGCATTCCGACGCCTCCTCTGACAGGCACAGGGCAAGCTGTAACCCTTTCGTCTCGTCGGACCACCTCCCGGCTCTAGCCAACAACTCGAATTGAGTGAAAAAAACTTCCCATTTACCTTGTCCATTGAACTTTGGAAGTTTAGCCGCTACCGTGGCTAATGGCAATAGGGCGCTGCCATCTCTGTTTACATAAGGAGGTCCAGCCATTTCCGCACGCGGTGACGTCGATATCTCCGTCGCCGTGACGTCTGTTCTGGTCGAGCGGTTTGAAGGAAAACCCGCCCGTTCTGCCATCTTGCTGACTGACAATTTAACTCCCGCCATGTGGCTCTCCAGCTCTTCTACAACCGTCATCGCCTGACTCTCCCGACCGGGTACACCCGAGCCCACAACGGCCACTTTGTCCGACTCTTCTTTAACTTTCCGCCTCGCCCCGATCATCCTGACCGTAGATGCGAGTCACGCTAAAGCTAACCACGGCCTATACTGAAACAGCTAACTCGCCTAATCTCGATCTATCCCGTCGTTCGAAAGCACTTCTGACACCAATGTAATGACCCAGCTGGGTCATAAAGTAAAAGAGAGACGGGCACCAGGTGTACAGGCAGAACACAGGTTTATTCCTGAATGGGCTATTGTTCCGGCCACAACCCACGCCGCTAAACCTCGAACATACACAAATAGAACATGTCACATCAAGGGTCCCGAACAGAAGAGAGAGAGATGAGACCGTAACCCCTATTTAATCATTCCAAAATCCCGCGGGATTACCCATCATACCCCCCAACCTTTCCATCTGTCCTGGCATAATTAACCCCTGCTAGTACCCATGAGAACGATAACACATCCATGAACACAGAACACAATACAGGGTCGTTACAATACTATAGTCACCACGTTTCACATTGGATTTATCAACGACATAAAGGTAAGACCTGTTTTTAATTCTAGTGCTACACTGCACTGCACAAACAAGGTTGTTAGCTAGCTAGCTAACATCTGCTCTGGTCCAACGTTAAACCAACTCTGAAGTTCAGACATTCAAAGTTCCTCCATAGAAGCCGCTCCTCCGTAGGTATAATTCTGTGGGCCTAATTCAGATAATGCAGGTCATAACACGATGCTCAGCTCTTCAATGCAAGCTTTCTCTATCCTCTAACGAGCTCTCCACACCCGCAAAATGTCGCACCTTACACTGTGATTAGCAGCACAGTGTGCTCTGAATGATTTTCTTATACAGATACTCTGTGGTGTACTAGTGTATTTATTCTCCCACTTGGATGTCACTTCCACAAGCTTTAAATTGAGGGCCAGGTTGTCAGGATGGGTAATGTACTGTACACATTAATTTCAAGTACTCCTAAAGATACACTTAATTTTAATTGGCTAAATCCTTTGTAACAACTAATAATTACATTGTACTTTGCTAACATTACATGTACTATGCTTTGAAATAGTGTCTTATTCTTCATCTGGGATTTGTATTTTTATTCATTATGGATCCCCATTAGTTCCTGCCAAGGCAGCAGCTACACTTCCTGGGGTCCAGCTAAATTAAGGCAGTTCATACAATTTTAAAAACATTACAATACATTCACATATTTCACAACACAATGTGTGCCCTCAGGCCCCTACTCCACCACTACCACATATCTACAATACAAAAATCCATGAGTACGTGTGTGTAGTGGGTATGTTATCGTGTGTGTATGCATGTGTCTGTGCCTATGTTTGTGTTGCGTCACAGCTATGATAAAACTGGCTCTCATGAGGACCGCCACAGGAAAGGAAGACCCAGAGTTACCTCTGCTGCAGAGGATAAGTTCATTAGAGTTACCAGCCTCAGAAATTGCAGCCCAAATAAATGCTTCACAGAGTTCAAGTAACAGACACATCTCAACATCAACTGTTCAGAGGAGACTGTGTGAATCAGGCCTTCATGGTCAATGCAAGGAAACCACTACTAAAGGACACCAACAAGAAGAAGAGACTTGCTTGGGCCAAAAAACATGAGCAATTGACATTAGACTGGTGGAAATCTGTCCTTTGGTCTGATGTGTCCAAATGTGAGATTTTTGGTTCCAACCGCAGTGTCTTTGTGAGACGCAGAGTAGGTGAACGGATGATCTCTACATGTGTGGTTCCCACCGTGAAGCATGGAGGAGGAGGTGTGATGGTGCTTTTCTGGTGATTTATTTAGAATTCAAGGCACACTTACCCAGCATGGCTACCACAGCAATCTGCAGCAATACTCCATCCTATCTGGTTTGGGCTTAGTGGAATTATCATTGGTTTTTCAACAGGACAATGACCCAACACACCTCCAGGCTGTGTAAGGGGCTATTTGACCAAGAAGGAGAGTGATGGAGTGCTGCATCAAATGACTTGGCCTCCACAATCAACTGACCTCAACCCAATTGAGATGGTTTGGGATGAGTTGGACCGCAGAGTGAAGGAAAAGCAGTCAACAAGTGCTCAGCATACGTGGGAACTTCTTCAAGACTGTTGAAAAAGCATTCCAGGTGAAGCTGGTTGAGAGAATGCCAAGAGTGTGCAAAGCTGTCATCAAGCATCATGCTGACAATACTGGTGTCAAACCAAGCAAGTCTCAGTAGCATGAAATAACCCAGTTATAGCCCAGTTGTTCAGGGACGTGTGATGTCAGAATTACAGAATAGATAGAGCCTGCTCTTACCATGATTAACATATTTCCCAATCTTCTCCTCCTCTTCTTCATCTTTAATGTTGACATTCAGCTCGTGTTTGACTGCAGTCTTCCAGCTTCACTGATGCCATCTCTGGATCCTGCAGTGCAAACTGGGCTCCACTGTCACAATCAGGACCCAGTGACTGTAGATTTGGACTCAGTGTGGAAGGTGAGAGGCAGGCTGGGTTTTGTCCTCACTGTTGATGTTACCGGCCTCAGACTTAATCTGAGTCGTCCAGTAGTAATATAGAGAAACTCAATTCAGTTATTCAAATACATTCATCATCAATGACTAAAATAATTAATCTAGTATTAAAAGACAATTTAATAAACACAAGTAGTCGATTCATAGCCTGTTCATCATTAAACAAAATATGTTTAGTAACATAAAATAATCCATCCAAACTAATGCTGAAAACTGATCATTACACATCTTTATTTGATATACACTGAGTCCACAAACATTAGGAACACCTTCCTAATATTGAGTTGCAACCCCCTTTGAGTTTGAGTTGATTTATTCTTGCTCACCGATAAAACTGAAGAAATGCAGAATTTACATGACTAATAACTGCAAAACACTCATTTTAAAATACATAACACAATATGTGACATAAGTAGAATCCAGTCAGCTAGTTCTTGTCCAGTGTTGTTGTTTTCTTATTTCTTATTGGCATGCATACATCAAGTGCAGTTTGAATGCAGGAGTTGAACGTCTCCACTGGGATGCTGGCCTATGTTGACTGCAATGCTTCCCACAGTTGTGTCAAGTTGACTGGCAGTGGATTTCTACTCCGAATAGCTCGTTCCATCTACCACAACGGATGTACAATTGGAATGAGATCTGGTGCCTCGGAAGGCCACTGCAGTAACCTGAATTCACTGTCATGTTCGTGGAACCATTCCTGGACAAGCCTTGTGGAATGGAACATAATCCTGCTGAAAAAAATCTATTTGCAGATGGATAACTGCTTGCCATGAAGGGATGCACCTGATTGGCAATTATGTTTAGATATCCTGTGGCATTCAAACGTTGCTCCACTTTTATCAAGGGGCCCAATATGTGCCATGAAAACACACCCCACACCATCACCACCAGACTGCAATGCTGACACACGGCATGGATGCATGTACTCGTGGTTTCCTCAATACCCTAGTCCTCTCAATATATTTACAGTAGGAGCCATCTAAGCACTGCAAAACTGACAAGGTGCACACTGATCAGTAAAGAGATGCTAACATTCTACAACGTTCCCATTCCTCTGCACAGTTCTCTCACAGTGAGAAACAATAGGATTACAATAGTGTTCTACGCTTTCTTCATTTGATCCAATCCACTACCACTTCTTATGTATACGTTGGTGTCTTTTTAAATTGCACAATATGTAGAATCTCATCTCACAGTCAGAGCAGGAGTAAGGCTTCTCTCCTGTGTGTATCCGTTGGTGTAGTTTTAAGCTTTTCTGATGAGAGAAATTCTTCCCACAGTCAGAGCAGGAGTAAGGCTTATCTCCCGTGTGTGTTCTCTGATGGAATTTTAGCTCAGATGATGTTGTGAAGCATTTTACACAGTCAGAGCAGGAGTAAGGCTTCTCTCCTGTATGTATACGTTCATGTTGTTTTAAGTGGTCCAGTCGAGAGAAACTCTTTCCACAGTCAGAGCAGGAGTAAGGCTTCTCTCCTGTGTGTATTTTTAGGTGTATTTTTAGCTTTGATAGAAATGGAAAAATCTTCTCACAATGTGGGCAGTGGTGAGACCTCTTAGCTCTGTGATCTTCCTGCTGTTGCTCTCTGGATGTAGAGAATGTCTCAACATGGTCTCCTGTGTGAACAACAACAGAAGAACCAGTCAGTTGGTGTCAATCAAATGTATTTTATGAAGCCCTTTTTACATCAGAAGTTGTCACAAAGTGCTTTACAGAAACCCAGCCTAAAACCCCAAAGAGCAAGCAATGCAGATGAAGAAGCCATATCATCCTCCACTCACTATCACAAGGGTTAGTGTCATCCTCCACTCAATATCACAAGGGTTAATAACTACACAGACTCATTTCATAGAACTTCAAAACACTGGCAGTATGTCTACTTCACTTCTTTAGTCTACTCTCTAATCACTCCAGATAGCCCAGTAAATAAAACAAATGCTGGCAATACTGGTGTCAAACCATGTACAGTGCTATGAAAAAGTATTTGCCCCCTTTCTAATTTTCTCTACTTTTGCATATTTGTAATGCTGAATGTTATCAGATCTTCAACCAAAACCTAATATTAGATAAAGGGAACATAAGTTAACAAATAACACAACAATTACATTTTTATTTCATAAACAAAGTTATGCAACACCAAATTCCCCTGTGTGAAAAAGTAATTGCCCCCTTACACTCAATAACTGGTTGTGCCACCTTTAGCTGCAATTACTCCAACCAAATGCTTCCTGTAGTTGTTGATCAGTCTCTCACGTCGCTGTGAAGGAATTTTGGCCCACTCTTCCATGCAGAACTGCTTTAACTCAGTGACGTGTGGGTTTTCAAGCATGAACTGCTCGTTTCAAGTCCTGCCACAACATCTCAATTGGGATTAGGTCTGGACTTTGACTAGGCCATTCCTAAACTTCAAATTTGTTGCTTTATAGCAATTTTCATGTAGACTTGATTGTGTGTTTTGGATCATTGTCTTGCTGCATGACCCAGCTGCGCTTCAGCTTCAGCTCACAGACGGATGGTCTGACATTCTCCTGTAGAATTCTCTGATACCAAGCAGAATTCATGGTACCTTCTATTAAGGCAAGTCGTCCAGGTCCTGAGGCAGCAAAGCGTCCCCAAACCATCACACCACCACCACGCTTGACCTTTGGTATGATGTTCTTACTGTGGAATGCAGAGTTTGGTTTTCACCAGGCATTACTGGAACCATGTCGTCATTGCATAACTTTGTTTATGAAATAAATTAAATAAAAATGTAATTGTTGTGTTATTTGTTCACTTATGTTCCCTTTATCTAATATTAGGTTTTGGTTGAAGATCTGTTAATATTCAGTATCACAAATATGCAAAAGTAGAGAAAATTAGAAAGGGGGCAAATACTTTTTCATGGCACTGTAAGTGTCAGTAGCATGAAATAATATCTACCTTCTCATTGAAACAGTTCATCATGAAACAGTTCTACTGCAACTTTTCATGCACATTGGGAAGTTGGAATGAATAACTCAAACTTAGTTAGATAGAACCTGCTCTTACCCTGAGAAACAGATTTCCCAATCTTCTCCTCCTCTTCTTCATCTTTAATGTTGACATTCAGCTCCAGTGTTTGACTGCAGTCTTCCAGCTTCACTGATGCCATCTCTGGATCCTGCTTAGCAAACTGGGCTCCACTGTCACAATCAGGACCCAGTGACTGTAGGTTTGGACTCAGTGTGGAAGGAGAGAGGCTGGCTGGGTTTGTCCTCACTATTGATGTTACCGGCCTCAGATTTAATTCTAGTCGTCCTGTAGTAACAATGAGAAACAGTCACAAAAAGTTATTGTCTTGACAGTTCTGACACTTTCTTTATTCTCTAAAAATATACTCATCCTGTTAAATCATCTAATTCAGTGCTTGACTTGGACTGAAATAGGTGCCAATACTCATTTTGGGTGCCGGTACTGTTTATATTAAGGTGCAGGAGCTCCACAATACTGTTGAGCTAACATTCTATAAGAGGAACAGGAGCTCAAGCACTATATATTTGAGGTGCCGGTCCTTAACCTATAGCAGATTCTTCCCAAATTCACATACAGTACCAGTCTAAGGTTTTAGAACATCTACTCATTCCAGGATTTTTCTTTATTTTTACTATTTTCTACATTGTAGATTACAAAGATTCTACAAAGCTGTCATCAAGGCAAAGGGTGGCTACTTTGAAGAATCTAAAATATATTTGATTTGTTTAACACTTTTTTGGTTACTACATGATTCCATGTGTGTTATTTCATAGTTTAGATGTCTTCACTATTATTCTACATTGTAGAAAATAGTAAAAATTAAGAAAAACCCTTGAATGAGTAGGTGTGTCCAAACTTTTGACTGGTACTGTAAAGGCATAAATGACAAAAGCCATTTAGGGTCACTGTTTGTTTTAGACAGCACTATGTACTATTTCCTGAATAACCTTGTCTTCACTGTATTATTTCAATCAAAAACCAATTGTATTTTCCGTTCACACCATAGTAACAATTATCGATAAATACAGAAACAACTTAATGTGTCTGAATATTGGTACACGTAGAAAACTGATAATCATTACATTCAGCTTCAAAACAGTAGTGCAACCGTGAAATTGTCTCTCTCTGCTGCACTGAAGTCCGTTGACACTGACCGAGTGGGTGGCGCCATTTTACCAGCTCGTTAATTTTACACAAAACCAAAAATGCAAAACAAACTAATCTAAAATAAATAGATTCTTTATGAAATCACCTTGAGGAAATGATGTACATCTGTTGGATGGCAACTGTTGGATGGAATTAGCTAGGAAAAGCATTATATAAACTAAAGAGGTTTTCTATGTAAGTCATTCATTCAGATGACAATAGGCTATGCCGGTAGCGCATGTCATGTGAATCTGGTACTGTAATATGAAATACTTTGAACCAACTCTTGCATACTGAATTACTTGATGCCTGAGAAACTCGTCATAATAATAAATAGAAACTGACACAAAGGTTATCTTCTTGCCATCACAGTTCTGGAGCTGAGATGGATTTTGGCCGACATTCTGCAAATGTTCTAATCGATGAAACATCTGATCTTAATACAGTTCTGTTCCCAAAACTAAAATCTGTTATGCACAGAGTGGACTAAGTTTTGTGGACTTACCTGTTGCAAATGTTTTTATTTTTTAAATCACGTAATTTTGAAGGAACGCAAAGGCGAATTGCAGCGCTTCACAGAGGAGGCGTTCCCTAACAGAAATATGCAGATGTGTGCTAGAACACACCAATAGGATCTCGCTAGCTCGTGCTTGGATCTGCCCACTATGACTCATCTGTTCCCATTGGAAACGACCAGCCGTGGTCTATCTTGGTCATTGGTGCAACCGTCCATGCGTTCAGGGATCCTTGGGATGGCCCTACCCCATTATATGAGAAGGGTGGTGCTTAATTTGAGCTGGATCCTCCGGTACCTCTCAGTTTTGTAGTCTTTCGTTCCGGAACCCATTTGCCAGAATCACATAACCTACCTCTTGTGGCAAGAAAAATAATTTCCACTGTTTGCAATGTAGAAATCCTAATTAAAGCAATCAGAGTAATTACATTTAGATTCCTCTGTAATTGTCATGCTCCCTAAAAAAACAAGGCATGCCTAACGTGTGGCAAATCTGTCAGTTAACAGAATGCAGCCAAAACAGGCCTTTCACAAATATTTATAATACAGTCGCTGGAAAACACAGGTTGTAAAGCAAATGGATCCTGCTGAAAATAAAATACTAATGTCTCTATGTTACCAAGTTATCAACTTCCAAATAGGCCTATTGAGCGAACAGCATTGTTTAAAAAAGTAAAGCAAGAGAGAGATAAGCTTTTGGCCGGTGAGTGAGCTGCTCATCATTGGGTGAGTCAGTGAAACTGGAAAGCTTTTTTAGGACTATATCTTCCTCCTCATATTATACAATGTGTTTCTCTGCACACTTAGGGGCCTCGGCTATTGATGGATTCAAGACAAGGTCGTTTTTATTGATCTCAGATTCTCAGTGTCCAAGTAGCCTGTCATTTGTGAGGTATAGAAAACGTATTGGTGGTTCCAAACTTCTTCCATTTAAGAATGATGGAGGCCTTTTGATCATATCCTTGGACTAAAATGATTGACACTCAGGTGCAAGCCTAACATCATGTGCAAAGGGCCTTTGGGTAACATAGAACATATTCAATGATATCTATTTTTCTCACGTAGGCTGTTCATTTCTGATCTTTGATACTTTTTTTGGTTTATAAACGTATCATGGTATACTACATTAATGCTATACATATGTTACTTGGTAGCTACTAGCAACAGACCCTGTGTTGTGGATCATCTACCACTATTTTGGACGGTCCATACTGTAACGTTAACGTTAGTCTCAGGCTTCACTAACTAGCGTTACTGTTTTAGGTGGAGCTATTCTTTGCTACTTTTCAAACAAATACTACGTGATATTTCACATATCATCTTGCTAAAAAGGCCTTTTGTTGTGATATTTCACACAACATCTTGCAAGATAGGCCTTTTGTTTTGATTGTGAGAAGTAATGGCAGAGAGAAGGCAGGAGACACTTTGTTTTGTTTAGCGTCGCTTAGGTTAGACTGCTCTCTTTAATGGATCAGTCGTCCACCAAGCTACACTCTACGATTAGGGGGAGGTGGGAGAGGAAGCGTTGGTTGTCTCGGTTAGGGAGACAGTGGAATGGGGTTCAGTGTTTTAATGTTAGGAATTATCTATGTTTGTTTCAACAGATCTTTACATATTTTCCTCACTACAAAATATTAATGCGGTCTTTGTGGTTACTAAACATATTTTAGATATGCCTTTATGCTATAGCTTATTCCATGTTTACATCTTTGGTTAAATGACTTCAAATGCTAAACTTAAATGTACTTTGTGGAATGTCCGTGGAGTTTGTAAACTATCCAAGCTTAAAACAGGTTATTACTAGGCTTAAACAACTTCATTCATCTATTGTGTTCCTACAAGAAACTCACTTGTTGAAGGATGAGCTACTTAAAGTATGCAGGAGATGGCAAGGGCAAGTAGTAGCATCCTGTTTCTCCTCTCATTCTCATGGTGTTATGGTTTTAATTCACTAATCTGTTCCGTTTCAAGTGGATACTATTATAACTGATACAGCTGGTAGATACATTTTGATACAGGGAACTCTTTTGAATGAGCATATTAATCTGGTTAATGTTTATGGTCCTAATGATGATAATCCCAAATTCTTTGAGAATGTATTTCTATTGATAGCCTCCATTCCTGGTATGGTCCTAATGGCAGGGGACTTTAATTGCACTCTTGATCCTCATCTAGATTGCTCCTCTGGTTTAGACACTTCCCACTCGCAGAGTAGAAAGAAATTACAGCATTTCATTATGGACTTAAATCTATGTGAACGTTGGAGGACTCAGAACCCGAGTAAAAGGGAGTATTCATGTTACTCGTCAACATTTAAATCATATTCTCATGTAGACTACTTTTTAGTTTCCTGCTCATTGCTTCCCAATGTAGCAGGAAGTGGATATGATACTTTTGTTTTGAATGACCATTCCCTTGTGTGATTATTCTATAGGGATACAAAACTAGTAAAAGGATCCTCTAGATGGCGTTTGCATCTCAGATGGTTACAGAACCCAGACTTCTTACATTACGTTGGCGTGCATATAGATGTTTATTTGACATTGAACACTGACCAAACGTCAGCGAGTACCAGATGGGAGGCTTTCAAAGCACATATTTGGGGGCAAATTATACGTTTTACCAGTTTCAAATCTAATAAATCAGAAAATGAGAGACGGAGAGCAAAATGAGAGAATTGGAGAGGGAAGCTTTTTTGGATAACTCAGTAGAAGTAAACAAGGAATGATTTGGTCTTAAAGCTCAGTATGAAGAACTTCCCACCTCAAAGGCTGCAAACAGCTTAACTAGGCAGAAACAGTCCTTCTATGATCAAGTTGAAAAACCTGGTAAATTGCTGGCCTGGAACATTAAGAAGTAAAATTCAGCCTTTAATGGAATTCATAATTTACAAGGAGAATTATCAATGGATCCTGTAGAAATAAACCAAAATTGGATCTGGAAAAGGAATTGGATGATGTTGAAATATCTGATGCTATTTTCAATATGAAGGGAGGTAAAGCAGAAGGTCCAGATGGGCTCCCAATAGATATTTAAGGACAAACTTCTAGATCCACTTTTGGATATGTACAGTGCATTAGGAAAGTATTCAGACCCCTTGACATTTTCCACAATTTGTTACGTTACAGCCTTATTCAGAAATTGATTAAATAAAAAAAATCCTCATCAATCTACACACAATACCTCATAATGACAAAGTGAAAACAGGTTCTTAGACATTTTTGCAAATGTATTAAAAATAAAAACAGCAGAAATACCTTTTTTACATAAGTATTCAGACACTTTGCTATGAGACTCGAAATTGAGCTCAGGTGGATCCTGTTTCCATTGATCATCCTTGAGATGTTTCTAAAACTTAATTGGAGTCCAACTGTGGTAAATTCAATTGATTGGAGATGATTTGGAAAGTCACACAACTGTCTATATAGGTGACCAAGAACATGATGGTCACTCTGACAGAGCTCCAGAGTTCCTCTATGGAAATGTGAGAACCTTCCAGAAGGACAACCATCTCTTCAGCACTCCACCAATCAGGCCTTTATGGTAGAGTGGCCAGACGGAAGCCACTCCTCAGCAAAAGGCACATGACAGCCCGCTTGGAGTTTGCCAAAAGGCACCTAAAGGACTCGGACCATGAGAAACAAGATTCTCTGGTCTGATGAAACCAAGATTGAACTTCTTGGCCTGAATGACAAGCATCACGTCTGGAGGAAACCTGGCACCATCCTTATGGTGAAGCATGGTGGTGGAAGCATATTGCTGCGGGGATGTTGTTCAGCGGCAGGGACTGGGAGCCTAGTCAGGATAGAGGGAAAGATGATTGGAGCAAAGTACAGAGAGATCCTTGATGGAAAACCTGCTCCAGTGCGTTCAGGACCTCAAGACCGGGGCGAAGGTTCACCTTCCAACAGGACAACGACCCTAAGCACACAGCCAAGACAACGCAGGAGTGGCTTCGGGACAAGTCTCTGAATGTCCTTGAGTGGCCCAGCCAGAGCAGGGACTTAAACCCAATCGAACATCTCTGGAGACCTGAAAATAGCTGTGCAGCAACGCACCCCATCCAACCTGACAGAGCTTGAGGATCTGCAGAGAGGAATGGGAGAAACTCCCCAAATACAGGTGTGCCAAGGTTATAGCGTCATACACATTAAGACTTTGGCTGTAATCACTGCCAAAGGTGCTTAAACAAAGTACTGAGTAAAGGGTCTGAATACTTATGGAAATGTGATTGTTCAGTTGTTGTTTTTGCAACAACTGATAAAAACCAGTAGTTTTTGCTTCATCATTATGGGGTATTGTGTGTAGATTGATGAGGGAAAAAAAACATTTAATCAATTTTACAATAAGGCTGTAAAGTAACAAAATGTCGAAAAAGTCAAGGGGTCTGAATACTTTCCGATGCACTGTATATATACAGGTGTGTGCCTTTCCAAATCATGTCCAACAAACTTAGTTAGATAGAACCTGCTCTTACCGTGACAAACAGATTTCCCAATCTTCTCCTCCTCTTCTTCATCTTTAATGTTGACATTCAGCTCCAGTGTTTGACTGCAGTCTTCCAGCTTCACTGGTGCCATCTTTGGATCCTGCAGTAAACTGGGCTCCACTGTCACAATCAGGACCCAGTGACTGTAGGTTTGGACTCAGTGTGGAAGGAGAGAGGCAGGCTGGGTGTTGTCCTCACTGTTGATGTTACCGGCCTCAGACTTACCTGAATCGGCCAGTAGTAATAAAGAGAAACAGATACAAAAAGTTAGTCTTGACAGTTCTGGCACTTTCTTTATACTCTAAAAATATTTTCACTTTTTCCTTGTTCAATTATCTAATTCAGTGCTTGTCTTGGACTGAAATAGGTGCTTGTTATGATGAGTTTCTCGGGTGTTCAAAGAATCAAGGATGCAAGGCTATACTGAGACACTTTGTAGAAAGTTAATACAATTATTTAATGATCGGTACCGGGTTCGTGACAGCAATGACCAGAGCTTTGCCCTTGATGCTACGAACTAACTAACAAAGAAGACACTCTACCTTATATAGCCTTTATTACCCTTCTGCTGGCATACATCTGGCAAGTCTCCATGGGAACTCCCTGTCTTTGATGTTCATCACTTTTTACCCCAAGTCAGTATCCTGCCCATCACTCATGCTATTCTAAACATCTCTAATCTACCTTGACATAAGGAATGTAGACTTTATGGCCCCAAACCACTCATCTCTTAACTCTTTCCCTGTCCTCACAATCCTATGACATGACATCATTACAGTGCTAATACTCATTTTGGGTGCCGGTACTGTTTATATTAAGGTGCAGGATCTCCACAATACTTTTGAGCTAATACCTAACTTATAGTAGATAAACGCATAAATGACTCAAAAACCATTTAGTACAAGGTTACAGATTGTTTTAGACAGCACTATGTGCTAATTTCCTGAATAACCTTGTCTTCACTGTATTACTTCTATCAAAAACCAATTGTATTTCCTGTTGTAGTGTCTTAGAGTCTATAATATGCTGACCGTTGCAGGAAGTGTGATAGGGGAAACTTGGCCCTAAGATTTTGCTGATGTGGCAAAATGGTGTAATAGATGAACTCGATTCTACTCTGCGGAAAACATCTGGAAATCATTACTTATGGAAAGATGATATGGGGAGAGAGGTGAAAAAGACCAGGGATTGGTTTTTAGAATCACACCATATTACGTCATAAATTATATAAAACCATGTCTTGAACAATAGGGGTTAGAATAGCGAATTACAGATTTGGCTGTTGCTGTCTCCAGATATCTGCAGTATCTGTCAAATTCCGATGCTGGAACTTTTGTTATAATAAACCTTTATAAACAGAGTACAGTGTCGGCGGATTCCTTATCATTACAGCATGGACCAGCAAAGGTGTGTCTTTTAGACACTACACTGTTCACACCATAGCAGCATTTTTTGATAAAGACAGAAACAACAGAATGTGTCTGAATATTAGTACACATGTAGAAAACTGATAATCATTACATTAATCTTCAAAACAGTAGTCCGACCGTGAAATTGTCTCTATCTGATGCACCCGCACTGTCCTCACTAAAGTCCGTTGACGCTGACCGAGAGGGCGCCGCCATTATACCAGCTTGGGAATTTTACGAACTTAGATATCTCAAATAAATGTATTATTTATAAACTAACATGAGAAAATAATGTACATTCACTCAGACAAACCCAACATCTCTAGCTATGTGACTTGTAAAATAGTTTTTATCACGTTCTTTCACTCACTCGGTTTGACACAAAAATAACACATCATACCTTTACCAAACGTGATAATACCTTAACGGATGTATTACCTAGCATGGTATAACATGTTCTTTCGACATTAGAAAGTTTAAACGTGCTATTACATACCTCTAGTAATAAATAGAAACGGACACAAAGGTTCTCTTCTTGACTGCACAGTTCAGACGCTTTTTTTATTGTGAAGAATGGTCGCCGCCTGCCCGGAACTTCCTGTTCCCCCACTACTAACGGTCCGTGCATTCCGAGATCAGATTACAACATTTCATTAAATTACAAAAAAAAAGTGTAAACTGTAGCAATTTATTTCCCTTTATAGTTTATTAGCCTAAGCATAACCTTCATCCACATAATTTCTCTCGGATTGGAACCGGTTCAGGGAAAGATCTATACTTTTTAGGAACAGCACAGTTATTTTAAAAGCATGGAATCATCTCCATGCTTATTTTCCTTTCCGGGTATTTTTCTCCAGTCCCACAAAAATCGCAACAAAGTTCACTCTAGAAACGTATTCCAGTTTCTGCCTGCCAGCTGGAATGGAAATCCTTGCCAGTGGGTGTGCGTGTGGAAACGACCTGCTCCTCTCCTCTGAAGCATAGGTTACTGTATCCTACTGACAACGTTACAAGCATGATTCAGAAATTAGGGAGATATGTTTAATTTGAGAAGAATGGATAAACTTTTTCAATGCTAGTTAAGGATACTATAGTCACCACGTTTCACATTGGATTTATTAAAGACAAAAAGGTACGACCTGTTTTTAATTCTAGTGCTGCACTGCCCAAACAAGGTTGTTAGCTAGCTAGCTAACATCTGCTCTGGTCCAACGTTAAACCAACTCTGAAGTTCAAAGACATTCAAAGTTCCTCCATAGAAGCCGCTCCTCCGTAGGTATAATTCTGTGGGCCTAATTCAGATAATGCAGGTCATAACACGATGCCCAGCTCTTCAATGCAAGCATCCTCTAACGAGCTCTCCTCACCCTCAAAATATCGCACCTTACACTGTGATTGGCAGCAGTTTGCTCTTAATGATTTTCCTATACAGATACTCTGTGGTTGTCACGAGAATTTTGTTATCTCAATGGTTGAAGTCAAACACTTCTTAAATCTTTGAATAATTCCCAGAGGTATAAATCTCTAGTTTAAATAAATTAAACAGACCCCTTACTGCAATGGTCATTCTTTATTCATTGAGAGCGCTCTGAAAATCATACAATGCACAACGTTTTGTATACCTCTACTACGCCCCTAAGTGGGCCAATGAGAAAGCTCCTAGCCCATATTTAGGCAACTGTTACATTTCTCTGTTAGCTTGCACAGCAACCTATTGTTTCTTCCTGGATCTATTTCACACTGGTTTCAGAAGACACAAATACTCTGTTGCTGGGCAAATATGCATCTTATACAGGCACATACGGTGGGGACATGTTTCTCAGTGTCTAGTTTCACATCCTGTTTTCTGTTATTGGTTTCAAAGTTGCATTCTGCTTGCATAGATATAAAAATTAGCCAAAGCCCTCGTTTTACTTCTAACTAAGCTAAACACATTATCAGATTGTAGTTATATTATTCTAACACATTTCACAAAGAATCAGAGTGTAATAATTAGTCATTACCAAATTATTCTATCAGTGGTGTACTAGTGTATTTATTGTCCCACTTGGATATCACTTCCAGAAGCTTTAAATTGAGGGCCAGGTTGTCAGGATGGGTAATGTATTGTACACATTAATTACAAGTACTCCTAAAGATACACTTCATTTTAACTAGCTAAATCCTGTGTAACAACTAGTAATTACATTGTACTTGGCTAACATTACATGTACTATGCTTTGAAATAGGGTCTTATTCTTCATCTGGGACTTGTATTTATTATGGATCCCCTTTAGCTGCTGCCGTGGCAGCAGCTACACTTCCTGGGATCCAGCTAAATTAAGGCAGTTCATAAAAAACATTTTAAATTCACAGATTTCACAACACACTGTGTGCCCTCAGGCCCCTACTCCACCACTACCATTTACATTTACATTTTAGTCATTTAGCAGACGCTCTTATCCAGAGCGACTTACAGGAGCATTTAGGGTTAAGTGCCTTGCTTAAGGGCACATCGACAGATTTTTCACCTAGTCGGCTCAGGGATTAGAACCAGCGACCTTTCGGTTACTGGCACAACGCTCTTACCCACTAAGCTACCTGCCGCCCTACTACCACATATCTACAGTACAAAAATCCATGTGTACGTGTGTATAGTGCGTATGTTATCGTGTGTGTGTGTATGCATGTGTCTGCGCCTATATTTGTGTTGCTTCACAGTCCCCGCTGTTCGATAAGGTGTTTTTTAAATCTAATTGTACTACTTGCATCGGTTACTTGATGTGGAATAGAGTTCCATGTAGTCATGGCTCTATGTAGTACTGTGCACCTCTCATAGTCTGTTCTGGACTTGGGGACTGTGAAGAGACCTCTGGTGGCATGTCTTGTGGGGTATGCATGGGTGACCGAGCTGTGCGCCAGTAGCTCAAACAGACAGCTCGGTGCACCCAACATATCAACACCTCCACTTTGAGCCATGAGAGATGCATATTATTAATATTAGTTCTCTGTTTACATCCAAGGGCCAGCCGTGCTGCCCTGTTCTGAGCCAATTGCAATTTTCTTAAGTCCTTTTTTGTGGCACCTGACCACACGACTGTACAGTAGTCCAGGTGTGACAAAACTAGGGCCTGTAGGACCTGCCTTGTTGATAGTGTGGTTAAGAAGGTAGAGCAGCGCTTTATTATGGACATATTTCCACAATTACTACCAGGTACATGTTATTACATTGTAACTATGTGTCATTACAGTTAACTACAATACTTGTTTACAGTGTAGTTACACATGTAATTACACTGTAATAAGGACCCCATAAAAGGAAGTGTTACCGGCATCTCTTCTTTATGTATACGTTGATGTGCTTTAAGAAACCCTAGAGCACCCCTGTGGAAATCAAATTAGCATCATAATAACAATCCCCATCAAAATCTGTCTGTTTAAGCTAGAGATGTATTTTTTGCATGGGCTGCGTCTCAATCCACCACATCCTCTGAGGTCGGCCTTCCTCATCTGCGGTGGAAGAACTACAGTGTTGTTTGTCAGACCAGGAGACTTCTGTCTGTAGCGTCCGAGAAGTTTGGCCTACACATCTAAAGGTGAGACTCACCAACAAGTTCATGTCTGTTGTTTCGCTCTAGGACGCCTACAAGTGTCTGACGGTAGCAGGTACCAGTTTAAAACATTTGTGGAAGTAAATATTGAATATGTTTGACTTATCTTTCTTAATATAGAACAGAAACTTAAAAACCAACTTCCCTCTGAAAATGATTAGCAATATCATCCCCCACTCACTATCACAAGGGTTAGCAAATGTCAGGGTCAATTCCATTTCAATTACAGTCAATTCACAAAGTAACCCAAATTCCAATTCCACATTTTCCTCATTCATTTACAGATGGATACAATGCTGATTGGCAATGATGTTTAGATATCCTGTGGCATTCAAAAGTTGCTGCACTTTTATCAAGAGAACCAATATGTGCCATGAAAACACACCATCACCACCAGCCTGAAACACTGACACACAGCATGGATGCATGTACTCATGTTTATTTCCCAAACCCTAGTCCTCCCATCAGTACAAAACTCATCAAATCAGGCAATGCTTTTCAAATTCTCCATAGCCCACTGTAACTGCAGTTTCTTGCTGAAAGCTAATGGGGATCTATAAGAAATACACAAAAACTACATCATTAAGGATCATAGTGTTCAGTCAATGTCATGGAAATAGCTGGTGTCCATAATGTTTTGTACACACAGTGTATGTTGTGTCTAACAGCTCATTCCCACAGAAAACTGCAGAAGGAATCAGTACCACCCAGTCAACCATCAGACTCCATTGTGAGACGCGTCAAAAGAGGATATTCAACCCTAAGCTAACAAAACACACCAAAACTGACAAGGTGAACACTGATCAGTAAAGTAAAGAGATGCTAACATTCTACAACACTCCCATTCCTCTGCACAGTTCTCTCACAGTGAGAAACAATAGGATTACACTAGTGTCCTACGCTTTTTTCATTTGATCCAATTCAACGTTGCCAATTATTTTATGAGATGAGATTTAAGTGGAGTGACTAATCTTAGCTGGTCTGAGAGAACTGATGAGGATTTCACCTTTATACATTGGTGTCTTTTTAAATGGCCCAATCTGTAGAATCTCTTCTCACAGTCAGTGCAGTGATGAGGCTTCTCTCCAGTGTGTATCTGTTGGTGTGTTTTTACATTGCCCAAATCAGGATAAACTCTTGCCACATTAAGATCAGTGGTAAGGCTTATCTCCTTTATGTTTACCTTGGTTTCTTTTTAAGGTGCCCATTTGAGAAAAACTCTTTCCACAGTCAGAGCAGGAGTAAGGCTTCTCTCCTGTGTGTGTTCTCTGATGAACTTTTAGCCCAGCTGATGTTCTGAAGCATTTTACACAATCAGAGCAGGAGTAAGGCTTCTCTCCGGTGTGTGTTCTCTGATGAACTTTTAGCCCAGCTGATGTTGTGAAGCATTTTACACACTCAGAGCAGGAGTAAGCCTTCTCTCCTGTATGTATACGTTCATGTGTTTTTAAGTGGCCCAGTCGAGAGAAACTCTTTCCACAGTCAGAGCAGGAGTAAGGCTTCTCTCCTGTGTGTATAAGTTCATGTGTTTTTAAGTGGCCCAGTTGAGAGAAACTCGCCCCACAGTCAGAGCAGAAGTAAGGCTTCTCTCCTGTGTGTGTTCTCTGATGAACTTTTAGCTCAGTTGTTGTTTTAAAAAAAATTCCACAGTCAGAGCAGTAGTAAGGCTTCTCTCCTGTGTGTGTTCTCTGGTGAACTTTTAGCTTAGTTGATGTTTTGAAGCATTTTACGCAATTAGAGCAGGAGTAAGGCTTCTCTCCTGTGTGCACTCTCTGATGAACTGTCAGAGCCTTTGATGTTGTGAAATTCTTCCCACAGTCAGTACAGGAAAACAGATTCTCTCCTGTGTGTATTTTTAGGTGTATTTTTAACTTTGATAGAATTGAAAAACTCTCCTCACAATGTGGGCAGTGGTGAGACCTCTTAGCTCTGTGATCTTCCTGCTGTTGCTCGCTGGATGTAGAGAACGTCTCAACATGGTCTCCTGTGTGAACAACATCAGAAGAACCAGTCAGTTGGTGTGATATACATGTCAATCAAATATATTTTATGAAGCCCTTTTTACATCAGAAGTTGTCAAAGTGCTTTACAGAAACCCAGCCTAAAACCCCAAAGAGCAAGAAATGCAGATGTAGAAGCCATATCATCCTCCACTCACTATCACAAGGGTTAGTGTCATCCTCCACTCACTATCACAAGGGTTAGTAACTACACTGACTCATTTCATAGAACATTAAAACATTGGCAGTTTGTCTACTTGACTTCTTTAGTCTACTCTCTGATCACTCCAGATAGACCAGTGAATAAAACACATGCTGACAATACTGGTGTAAAACCATGTAAGGGTCAGTAGCATGAAATAATATCTACCTTCTCATTGAAACAGTTCATCATGAAACAGTTATACTGCAACTTTTCATGCACAGTGGGAAGTTGGAATTAATAACACAAAATAACCTGCTCTTACCATGAGAAACATATTTCCCAATCTTCTCCTCCTCTTCTTCATCTTTAATGTTGACATACAGCACCAGTGTTTGACTGCAGTCTTCCAGCTTCACTGATGCCATCTCTGGATCCTGCTTAGCAAACTGGGCTCCACTGTCACAATCAGGACCCAGTGACTGTAGGTTTGGACTCAGTGTGGAAGGAGAGAGGCAGGTTGGGTTTGTCCTCACTGTTGATGTTACCGGCCTCATACTTAATTCTAGTCGTCCTTTATTAATAAAGAGAAACAGACACAAAAGTTAGTCTTGACAGTTCTGGCACTTTCTTTATTCTCTACAAATATACTAAATTACTTCTTGTTAAATTATCTAATTCAGTGCTTGACTTGGACTGAAATAGGTGCCGGTACTGTTTATATTTATGTGCAGGAGCTCCACAATACTGTTGAGAGCTAATATTCTATAAGGGGAACATGAGCTCAAGCACTAGATATTTGAGGTGCCGGTACTTAACCTAACCACCTACTCATTCAAGTGGTTCTTTATTTTTACTATTTTCTATATTGTATAATAATAGTGAAAACATCACAACTATGAAATAACACATATGGAATCATGTAGTAACCAAAAAAAGTGTTAAACAAATCAAAATCTTATATTTGAGATTCTTCAAAGTAAGCAACCTTTGCCTTGATGACAGCTTTGCACACTCTTGGCATTCTCTCTACCAGCTTCATCTGGTATTCACCTGTAATGCATTTCAATTAACAGGTGTGCCTTGTTAAAAGTTAATTTGTGGAATTTCTTAATGCGCTTGAGCCAATCAGTTGTGTTGTGACAAGGTAGGGGTGGTATACAGAAGATAGCCCTATTTGGTAAAAGACCAAGTCCATATTATTGCAAGAACAGCTCAAATAAGCAAAGAGAAACAACAGTCCATCATTACTTTAAGATTCTTCAAGTGCAGTCGCAAAAACCATCAAGCGCATTGATGAGACTGGCTCTCACGAGGACCGCCACAGGAAAGGAAGACCCTGAGTTACCTCAGCAGCAGAGGATAAGTTCATTAGAGTTACCAGCCTCAGAAAGTACAGCCCAAATAATTGCTTCACAGAGTTCAAGTAACAGACACATCTCAACATCAACTGTTAAGAGGAGACTGCGTGAATCAGGCCTTCATGGTGGAATTGCTGCAAGGAAACCACTACTAAAGGACACCAACAAGACGAAGAGACTTGCTTGGGCCAAAAAACATGAGCAATGGACATTAGACCGGTGGAAATATGTCCTTTGGTCTGATGTGTCCAAATTTGAGATTTTTGGTTCCAACCGCAGTGTCTTTGTGAGACGCAGAGTAGGTGAACGGATGATCTCTACATGTGTGGTTCCAACCGTGAAGCATGGAGGAGGTGGTGTTACAGTGCTTTTCTGGTGATTTATTTAGAATTCAAGGCACACTTAACCAGCATGGCTACCACAGCATTCTGCAGCGATACGCCAACCCATCTGGTTTGCGCTTAGTGGGATTATCATTTGTTTTTCAACAGGACAATGACCCAACACAACTCCAGACTGTGTAAGGGCTATTTGACCAAGAAGGAGAGTGATGGAGTGCTGCATCAGATGACCTGGCCTCCACAATCAACCGACCTCAACCCAAATGAGATGGTTTGGGATGAGTTGGACCACAGAGTGAAGGAAAAGCAGCCAACAAGTGCTATGCTGTGAACTTTTTCAAGATTGTTGGAAAAGCATTCCAGGTGAAGCTGGTTGAGAGAATGCCAAGAGTGTGCAAATCTGTCATCAAGGCAAAAATCTAAAATATATTTTGATTTGTTTAACACTTATGGTTACTACATGATTCCATATGTGTTATTTTATAGTTTAGATGTCTTCACTATTATTCTACAATGTAGAAAATGGTAAAAATTAAGAAAAACCCTTGAATGAGTCGGTGTGTCCTAACGTTTGACTGGTGCTGTATGTTTGCCACTGCTTGACTAAAAAAAGAACTTATAGTTAGATAGAACCTGCTCTTACCATGAGAAACAGATTTCCCAATCTTCTCCTCCTCTTCTTCATCTTTAATGTTGACATTCAGCTCCAATGTTTGACTGCAGTCTTCCAGCTTCACTGATGCCATCTCTGGATCCTGCAGTGCAAACTGGGCTCCACTGTCACAATCAGGACCCAGTGACTGTAGGTTTAGACTCAGTGTGGAAGGAGAGAGGCAGGCTGGGTTTGTCCTCACTGTTGATGTTACCGGCCTCAGACTTCAATCTGAGTCGTCCCGTAGTAATATAGAGAAACGGACACAAAAGTTAGTCTTGACAGTTCTGGCACTTTCTTTATTCTCTAAAAATATATTAGATCAGGTAGCTAAGCATTGACAACAAAACATTTATTAATTTCACATTAGACACAAATTGCACACTTTAAATTAAACAACGTAAGTGCACTTAACCTATAGTAGATTTCAGAAATTCACATAATTGACTCAAAAACCATTTAGTACAAGGTTGCAGTTTGTTTTAGGCAGCACTATGTAATATTTTCCTGAATAACGTTGTCTTCACTGTATTATTTCAATCAAAAAACAATTGTATTTATTCATAGGTATAACTTCACAAGCCCTTAATTCATTAGATTGCTGACTGTTTGAAATGCAGTGTATTTGACCTTTAATTGTACAACACTTACTTAGAGAAAAACTAAATTAAGAAATCTTGAAATCACCCATACGTTTGAAAAAACTCAAGATACAGCTGTATGATTTAGTCCATATAGCCCAGCCATAACAGAGTACATTAGAGTAAAGTAGAATACAATACAGTATGTTATACTGTACTATACTCTGCACTGTACTAAACTTCTCTTTCCTGTACTCTGCTGTACTGTACTTTCCAATCTTGTGAAACAGTAGCTATGTTTCCAATAACTTGTCCAGTGATTTTTTTCTGGACATTTAGAAAAAGTTTGCATAGAAAATAGCCATAGACAATTGCCCTCTAGGGTGTGTTTCCATGTAACTATCTTGTGTCGATAAAAACAGCTGGACGTAATGACTCACCCTGTACCGTCAAAATGGTTTGGCAATCATCATTTATTTAAAAAACACTGTTTCAATCCTCACTTGTCAGAATAAAGAAACTTTGACAAAAGAAAAACCCACCCGTCCAACGATTAAAAATGTTGTCGAGCTTTAGAACATTCCTCCTATATCTGCCGTTTCCATTACACACGGTGCAAAGATTTCTTTTGTTGCAACATTGCTTTTGTCGAATGCACCTGGGTCAATGGAAACCTGCCTAATGATGTCTGAGTGATTGGTTCAGATTTGGTCCGGTCTAATGTTTGGGCCAAGTCAGTTAAGAACAAATTCTTATTTACAATGATGGCTTACCCTGGCCAAACCCGGCCGACGCTGGGCAAATTTTGCACCGCCCTATGCGACTCCCAATCACGGCCCGATTGTGATACAGCCTGGAATCCAACCAGGGTCTGTAGTGACAGATGCAGTGCCTTAGACCGCTGCGCCACTCGGGAGCCCTGTGACTAATCATTTTGTCTATTTAAGCTCTGAAAATGCCTATCAGCTACCCAACTTTATCAGGAGTTATCCTGAGCCTATTTGCAATGAGAAACAATGCATTTGCACAGCGGGAAATGCAGAAGTATATAATTTTTTGCTATGATCATCTCGTCAAAAATTTACAGAGACAAACTTGAAACCACTGATTATCATGACAATTTAGCTGACAGGGTTAAACTCCAGGACAACAGTGGTTTCAGAGTCCTGCAATAGAGTGAAGACTCTAATATTTGTGTAAACTCTACATAGTTGTGTTCTGTGGGTGTCACTGAGTAGGCTGAACAATACATAGGTAGGGCTGTACAGTGCAATATGAATGTCCAATACAAACAAAAGAAACAGCATACTCAACTGGCGTAACGCGGTAAGGACCAAGAACGGGGTCGATATGGACCACGGGTCACAAAAAAATTATATAATTATAAAAATAAAAAATTATAAAAAATTATATAATTTTATATAACTGTTTTGGTTGGGCTTCAACCCCTGGTATCATATAAAACACACAAGACATGGAAACATGTAGAATTGCTTAAAAACAGCAACAACTAAAAATCTCAGCCCTGTCGTAAAATGTGTAGAATTGCGGGATATTAGCTTTAAAACTGCTAAATTTTCTCTCCGCCAACAAGAGGGTTGTGAACAGTTTGGGGTCGCAAGTTGGGGGTTTGTTACTAGGCCAATAAATGACAATATCCATCCGGACCTTTGCCACCTAGGAAATTTGTTTGACCGGACCTTCTCAAATAGTACTGGAGTACCCCTGCAATAGACTGACTGGGAAGATGATTTTTCACAGTCAAAGTCCTGCAATAAGAGCTAACACGCTAATATTTGTATAAACTCTTGAGAATTGTTTTCTGTGGGTGTCACCCGTTCCATGGGAGCACAATCCAACCCGTTTCATAAGTGCATATAAGAATGCCCCCAATGCAATTATGTGGTATAATACCTCCACAGTGGGATTTCAACCCTTTCTTCCTGTTTATTTTCAAAATAATTAGTTTTTGTAATTCATTTTAAATTAAGTAACAACATTTGACATGATTCCAATATTTTATATCAGTTTGCATCACTTTCAATGAAGGCCTTTTATTTTGAGGGCGAACCGCAAATTCCAATTGTGGTTAATCGTTATTCTGGCTAGCTTCACATACATAGGGACAAGCGGGTACCAGGGCTGCGTCCAGCAGGAGGACGGAGACGTTGGCGACGATCACATACAAATGTATTATGTAGAACAAACATGCCTCTGATTCTATTGAATCATGTCACTTCTATTCAGGGTATTTCTATCTGCAACTTTCCTAAACGTTTTTGTACTGAACATGCCCAGGCGAAACGCACTGACCTATATACGAACCTGGAAACCCTCACAAATGAAAACATGTAATGGACCCCGCGCCGCCATGTGCTTGTAAAATATATTTTATCACGTTCTTCAATCACTCGGATTGACACAAAAATTACACAAAACCTTTGCCAAACGTGATTATACCTTGACTGATTTGTTATCTAACATGTTATGACGTTATTTCGATATTAGACAGTTTAAAAGTGCTATTACATACCTGTAGTAATAAAGAGAAACGGAAAGCACAGTCCTGTCGTTTTCTTTGTTCTGAAGAATGTTGCGCGCCTCGCCGGAAGTTCCTGTTCCCCAACTACCACAATGCAACAGCGCCATCTTCTTCTTCTTCTGAGGGTTTTATGGCAGACTACATCCAAAAGTTGTATTGCCACCACCAACTGGACGGTTTGAAACCACAAAATAAATTAAATAAAAAATACATCCATACTTAATAGTGATACTAACTTACTCCACCCTAATAAAAATAGTACATTGCCAAAACAAACAAAACTCCCATTTCTTCCTTCCTTTAAATCTCCATATCTCCCTTCTCAGTCTCTAGGACCTGAGATGGTGGTACGGCTTTTGACAATATTCCATGTAACTCTTTTGCCAATAAATCTTTCAGCCCCAGGAACCGTTCTGCCGCAACCACAATGATTTCTATCTTCCTAGATCTTTTCTCCACCTTGGCAGTGCCGTTAATCACCATTGCGATAAAGGCCACAAAGTCCACCTTTTTAACCTTTAAAATGTCAGGATCATCTTGTTGAAAGGCAACCCCTGCAGCTTGCATTGAAGGCTTATCCACCACCATTATATTTACTGTAAAGATAACCCCCAACAACTACAATGATTCAGTAGATCAGTAATGTTACAGTACTCTAGCATGTCTCACAGCTGCTTATGCTGACAAAACATGTTAGTGAATAGGTCAGATTTAGCTTTGTGATGCTCATTTAAACGTCCTGTCTTGTTCAGCTTCAGAACAACAGTAAATATGTCACTTGAAACATAGTTTTTTGGTAATTCATTACACAAAAGAGAAGAAAAACTAAAGTACAAATTCATATACACAATATTTTTCATTGGCAGATAAATTAAACAGGCTTAAATTAAGCCTTAATGACTATTAATGACTAAAATAACTCATCTAGTTTTAAAATACAATTTAATAAACAAAAAGTATCCACCCAAACTAATGGTGAAAACTGATCATCACACCATCTCTGTCTGATACATGTTGTGTCTACTAGCTCATTCCCACAGAAAACTGCAGAGGGAAGCAAAACAACCCAGTCAACCATCAGACTCCATTGTGAGACGCCTCACAGAGGATATTCAACCCTAAGGGCAAATCCAAGGTCATCTCAATATCTTTACAATAGAAGCTAACAAAACACACCAAAACTGACAAGGCGCACACTGATCAATAAAGTAAAGAGAGGCTATAGTAATATTTTATGTATCATTAAGGAAAATGTTGGGAAATGTCAAAGATAAAATATAGTAAACATGATTGACATTTTATAATCCAGATGCATGTCTAAATTAGGAATATGGCCAATACAGTGTGTAAACATGCTTTAATGAATGTATGTATTTTATTTTTTAAAGTGTCTGAGCCACGTCACCAATATAATGAGATAAGGGGAAGAGGCCCCATATAGAAAAGCGCCCATGGCCGTTTGGAGTAAACAACATGTGTTATTGGACTTTGAAAGATAATAGTGGCGTGGCAGTTAAAGATGTTAATCAGTTAACTTAAGGGATGTAGCTTTGTATGTTATGTAAACATGACTGTGCATTTGTGTGTGTATAAAAGAGATTTCTGAGTCAGAGAGAGACAGTTGCTCCATGGAGCAAGCTCGGCTTTATTATGCAATAAAGTCTAATTTTTGGATTCACAAGCTCCAGTTTCTTGAGAGATATTTCTGAGTTGACTACATTTGAGTCAAATATTTATACGACAAGGCTAACGTTCTATAACGTTCCCTTTCCTCTGCACAGTTCTCACAGTGAGAAACAGTAGGATTACAATAGAGTGTGCTATGATTTCTTGAGAATTAAGTGATGGAATGATTTTAATCTTAGCTAGTCAGACAACTGATGAGGATTCTCACATTTATGTGGCCATGTTGAGAGAAACTCTTCCAACAGTCAGAGCAGGAGTACCAGATCCCTTGATATTTTACAGCTCTTCCCACAATCAGAGCAGGGAAATAGATTATCTCCTGTGTGTATTTTTAGGTGTATTTTTTAGCTTTGATAGAATTGGGAAAATCTCCTCACAATGTGGGCAGTGGTGAGACCTCTTAGATCTGTGATCTTCCTGCTGTTGCTCTCTTCATGTAAAGAATGTCTCAACATGGTATCCTGTGTGAACAACATCAGAAGAACCAGTCAGTTGGTGTGATTTACATCAATCACATTTATTTTATAAAGCCCTTTTTACATCAGCAGTTGTCACAGAGTGCTTTACAGATACCCTAACCTAACGTATCAGGCATAAAAGAAACGCCTAAACCAGGTCCACAGAAATCAGAAGCTTCCGGTTTTCAGGCTTTGCCTTCCTCTCTGCCTTTCCCTGAAACACGGATGCTTCCGGTGTTTGTTGACTCCGCTGAGGGTGCAGGTACCGAGACTAAAACCCCAAAGAGCAAGCAATGCAGAAGCACAGTGGCCAGGAAAAACTCCATAGAAGGAAGGAACCTAGGAAGAAACCTAGAGAGGAACCAGGCTCTGAGCAGTGGCCAGTCCTCTTCTGGCTGTACTGGGTAACAAATGACTTAATTTAAGTATGCTGTACAATACAGGGGAATAAAACTATTCTAAAGTGTTACGAGCCTTATCATCCTCCACTCACTATCACAAGGGTTAGTAACCATCAGGGTTGGGGTCAATTCCATATCAATTCACATTTTTAAATTTGACTAATTCATCAGACACTCTTATCCAGAGTGACTTACAATAGTGCATTCATCTTCAGATAGCTGGGTGAGACAACAACGCATCACAATCGTATCAATTACATTTTCTAGGGTGCAGAAAGGGAGTAGAGTAGGGTCGTAAAGATGGTAGGTTGGAGGAGAGATGGAGAGAAAAGGAAACAAAGTAGGTAATTAAGTTATATAATAATAATTATAATAATAATTTGCAAATAAATTCATTAAAAATCCTACAATGTGATTTTCAGGATTTTTTTTCTTATTTTGTCTGTCATAGTTGACGTGTACCTATGATAAAAATTACAGGCCTCTCTCATCTTTTTAAGTGGGAGAACTTGCACAATTGCTGGCTGACTAAATACTTTTTTCCCCCACTGTATATGATCACTAAAGAACCTGCTCTTACCATGAGAAACAGATTTCCCAATCTTCTCCTCCGCTTCTTCATCTTTAATGTTGACATTCAGCTCCAGTGTTTGACTGCAGTCTTCCAGCTTCACTGATGCCATCTCTGGATCCTGCAGTAAACTGGGCTCCACTGTCACAATCAGGACCCAGTGACTGTAGGTTTGGACTCACTGTTAATCTGTAAACTCTGGACAGATTTGAACAATTGCTGCCTAAAATGCTGTGGTGCTTACTAACACAACAGGAAATATTGTGTTAGATGTGGGCCATCACATGAATTCTCAGCTCTTTCATTCTGAATATTCATATCAATGAATCACCCTCAAATGGACTATCAATACCAGAGTTCACAATACTATTTACATAATCAACTGGTTCCACTCCCCAATAGTAAGTGGGTCATTTTAAAAACGTTTAAAAAATATATATATATATATTTGTTGTTTTATTTAATTGTTACCTAAGAAGAAAACCTGTCTAAGTCCTTTATACTGAAAACATCTATTCATATGCATTATAGAAAATAATGGGGACTAGCAAATTGGATTGTCCCAATGGTGATGTGTAGAGGTGTAGTGACATGTTTTGACTAGATAAATAATATAGAAGAGAAATTGGCTCAGTTAAAATGTTTCTAGTCAAAAATGTATATTTGGGTGCCGTGTTCAAAAGGCATATTTTGTATTTATATTGAATTTTTTTTATTTAACTTTTATATGAACATTTTCCACATACATACAGTGCTAAAGATACAACACAGTGCTAAAGGTTTTAAAACAGAAGCTGCTGTATGACTGTAGATTACATCACCATAATCAAGCACTGGGAGAAGCGTTGCTTGAACAATCTTCCTTCTACTTTCCAAAGTGAAGCAGGATTTATTTATATAAAATCGTTTTTTGGGGAACTGAGCAAATTATAGGTCTTGTAAGCGAAAACTTAAACGCTGTGAGACTTTTGCCTCACCCTCTGATGGACCATCAATGCCAGAGTTCTACAAAACTGTCAACAGTCTGTCGCTCAATATAGTTCTGGTCATTTATTGTTCATCTTATATTAATGCTAACTTTTTAGCATTTGTGGCACAAATCCATTGCAAGTCAATTGATTGAAGTACAGTAGATTAATAAAGCTACAGTACTGCAGCTGGTGACAAAGCTGCGTATATTGAAAAAGCTTGTTAGTGCATAAGTCAAATGTATCTTTGTGATGCTCATTTCAGGTATTTCTTCCAGCTTCAGACAAACACTAAATATTTCACTTAAACATTGTTTTGTTGTATTTAATGATAGAGAAGAGTTTGACCAACACAGAAGATGTCCAATCTTTGAGGAAGTGTCTACATTGTTAGAGTGGTCACAAGCCAATCTGTTCCATATAATAGACAGTCTTTGGAACAGTGGAAAGCTGCATGGCCCCTTGGTTGTTGCTAAGCAGGCATTCTTCTTCTATGGTGCTTATTGGTGGTGTTCAGACCAACGTTAAAGGTGCATCACTGCCACCTTCTGGGCTGGAGTGTGATAGAGACATGTGGTTCTGTCCTGGTGAGATCACAGGGTCAGAGAAAACTTGGTATGACTGTAGTCACTCCAGGCACTCAGCCCATAAGAACCATTAATATGGTCAGATCTAATCTGGAAGAACTGAATACAACCATAAGAACCATTCATACAGTCAGATCTAATATGGAAGAACTGAATACAAAAGAGGAGGTTGACCAGTACAAATTCATGTACTAATGTTATGTTTCATTGGCAGATCAATGCAGTTTTCCAAACATATTCATCATCACTTTTTTGGTAAGATTTTAACTAACTGAACACAAATATAAACACAACATTCAACAATTTTACAAGGGTACAGTTCATATAAGGAAATCAGTCAATTGAAATACATTCATTAGGCCCTAATCTATGGATTTCACATGACAGGGGCCCACCCATCAGCCAATAAGGATGATTTTTCCCCACTAAAGGGCTTTATTACAGATCTAAATACTCCTCAGTTTCATCAGCTGTCCGGGTGGCTGATCTCAGATGATCCTGCAGGTGAAGAAGCCAGATGTGGAGGTCCTGGGCTTGCACGGTTACACGTGGTCTGTGGCTGTGAAGCCAGTTGGACGTTCTGCCAAATTCTCGGTAGAGAAATTTACATAAAATTCTCTGGCAACAGCTCTGGTGAACATTCCTGCTCTCAGCATGTCAATTGCGCACTCCCTCAAAATGTAGACATCTGTGGCATTGTGTTGTGACAAAACTGCACATTTCAGAGAGGCCTTTTATTGTACCCAGCACAAGGTGCACCTGTGTAATGATCATGCTGTTTAATCAGCTTCTTGATATGCCACACCTGTCAGGTGGATTGATTATCTTGGCAAAGGAGAAATGCTCAGTAACAGATATGGAAACAAATTTGTGCACCAAATTTGAGAGAAATAAGCTTTTTGTGCATATGGAAACTTTCTGGGATCTTTTATTTCAGCTCATGAAACATGGGACCAACACTTTACATGTCAAGTTTATATATTTTTTCAGTATAGTTTTAGAAGACAATTTACTAAATACTAGGGGTGTAACGATTCATCGACTACATCGATGTATCGATTTATATTCATATGATTCAACTACATCGATCTGTGCGCGGCGAGTTGGCCTTTTGGACAACATATATCGATCTAACATCGTTTTAAAATGTAATAAATCGATTGTATCGATACTAGGAAATAACCCATTGGATTTAAGCACGTCAGACTTTATATGCAGGGGTGCACATAACTGGTACGCAGATACGCAAGCGCGACAAATTACTACGCGCCTTTGCGTACTTGACCGATCTTCTCATCTAACCTTACACATGACATGTTGCTTGTCAACTACTGTCAGGGATGTCCAAAAAGCAACAGACATTAAGCAGCCTTTTTGGCGTTTCGCCACCTACAAAGAAACGCCAACTGGAGCCAGAGCCGAAGAAAATACTTTTTTCGGAAAAGTGGCTCCAAGATGTGCAGTGGCTTGAAGCTAACGATGAGCGCACTGAAATGTGGTGCAAGATTTGCCGCTCAAATCCACATCTAGCAGACAAAACAGGTGCATTTTATAAAGGCTCAAAGAATTTCAACCATCCTTTATTTGACCAACATGAAAAGAGCAAGGAGCACACGAATGTGGCGCAAGCCATTGCTAAAAGCTAGCCGAGAATAAATGTCCAGTCGCCCACTTGCCAGATAGCGAGACAAGCTGAATGAAGAACAGCGGCAAGCTCTGTTTAATATTTTTCTCTTTCCATAAAGCTAAACACGCACGTCCCATGTCTTCCTATTCTGAGGATGTTCCTTTACTGAATGCTTTTTGATGGATCTGAGGACATCACAAAAACTGAGCAGGAAATAGTTTACATTGTGTCCAGCAACGGAGAGTTTACTTCGGACTTAATTGGACTGATTGAATTGGGTGCTGACCGAACCGCACAGGCCATAACAGACGGACTTGTGAGACTTTTCCAGGACACAGGCTTGGATGACTGGACAACAAAGTTGCACAGACGGGGCTGCTGTCAACGTAGGTATGGGTAAGTTTCATAATACCAGATGGTCTGCATGGAGGCATGAAACACTGTTAAAAATATCAAGACTATTGCCAGCCATTAAAATGCAACTGGTTACCAGGTATTTATTTCAGTCACACTGGTTGAATTTTTGGCTAAAAGGTTACTGAATCGATTTCAAGTCACTGAATCGTTTCGGATCGTATCGTTCTAAATGAACCAATATCGTCCTTGAATCGTATCGACAACCACGAATCGTGATACGAATCGAATCGTTGTTAAAACGAATCGTTACACCCCTACTAAATACGTAGTCATTTCATTTTAATTGTCACATGTTTGGTAAACAACAGGTGTAGACTAACAGTGAAATGTTGACCTACAATGGAGAACACAATACAACAATTATAATAATAGGAAAAAGATTGTAGCATGAGAAATTAATACACAATGAGCAATGATAGCTTGGCTATATACATGGGGTGCCAATACCTAGTCAATGATAGCTTGGCTATATACAGTGCAATCTGAAAGTATTCAGACCCCTTGACTTTTTCCACATTTTATTACGTTACAGCCTCATTCTAAAATGGATTAAATAGTTTTACCCCTCATCACTCTACACATAATACCCCATAATGTCAAAGCAAAATACAGGTTTTTAGAAGAAGAAACGGAAATATCAAATTTACATAAGTATTCAGACCCTTTACTCAGTACTTTCTTGAAGCACCTTTGGCAGCGATTACAGCATCAAGTCTTCTTGGGTATGATGCTACAAGCTTGGCACACCTGTATTTGGGGAGTTTCATTCATTCTTCTGTGCAGATCCTCTCAAGCTCTGTCAGGTTGGATGGGGAGCGTTGCTGCACAGCTATTTTCTGGTCTTGCCAGAGATGTTCAATCGGGTTCAAGTCTGGGCTCTGGCTGGGCCAGATGAACCTTCGCCCCAGTCTGAAGTCCTGAGCGCTCTGGAGCAAGTTTTCATCAAGGATCTCTCTGTACTTTGCTCCGTTCATTATTCCCTCAATCCTGATTAGTCTCCCAGTCCCTGCCTCAAAAATATCTGCACAGCATGATGCTGCCACCACCATGCTTCACTGTAGGCATGATGCCAGGTTTCCTCCAGACGTGACACTTGGCATTCAGGCCAAAGAGTTCAATCTTGGTAACATCAGAACAGAGAATCTTGTTTCTCATGGTCAGAGTCCTTTAAGTGCCTCTTGGAAAACTCCAAGCAGGCTGAACTCTGGAGCTCTGTCAATGTGATCATCAGGTTTTTGGTCACCTCCCTGACCAAGGCCCTTCTCCCCCGATTGCTCAGTTTGGCCGGGCGACAGCTCTAGGAAGAGTCTTGGTGGTTCCAAACTTCTTCCATTTGAGAATAGAGGATGCCAATGTGTTCTTGGGGACCTTCAATGCTGCAGACATTTTTTGGTACCCTTCCCCAGATCTGTGCCTCAACACAATCCTGTCTCTGAGCTCTACGGACAATTCCTTCGACCTCATGGCTTGGTTTTTGCTCTGACATGCAATGTCAACTGTGGGATGTTATATAGACAGGTGTGTGCCTTTTCAAACCACGTCCAATCAATTGAATTTATCTCAGGTGGACTACAATCAAGTTGTAGAAACATCTCAAGGAAGATCAATAGAAACAGGATGCACCTGAGAAAAATTTCGAGATTCATAGCAAAGGGTCTGGAATACTTATGTAAATAAGGTAACAGTTTTTTCTTTCTAATACATTTGCAAAAATGTCTAAACCTGTTTTCGATTTGTCATTATGGGGTATTGTGTGTAGATTGATGAGGGATACAAAATAAAAAATAAAATCAATATTACAATAAGGCTGTAACGTATTTTTTTGTTGAAAAAGTCAAGGAGTCTGAATACTTTCAGACACTAACTATTTCACTTTAAACAGTTTGTTATATTTATGCACAAGAGAAGAGGTTGCCCAGTACAAATTCATGTACAAACATGATTTTTCATTACATATTTGTAATTTAGCAGATGCTCTTATCTAGAGCGACTTATAGGACCAATTGGGGTTAATTGCCTTGCTCAAGGCCACAATGACAGATTCTTGACCTAGTTGGCTCGGGATTCAAACCAGAAACCTTTCAGTTACTGGCCCAACACTCATAAGTAGAATACAGAACACTTGAAACATTACAGGACATTTTTCATAATGGAAATTGAAATATTAAAATGTTATTGGAGAAAAAAAATAGAGTTTTTGGGAAAACCATTTATATTATTTAAGAGCTGGAGTTATTATGCAGTCTGATAGCAGTGGGTAGAGTGGCGTTTCGCAGGCGGTTTGTATGGGCAGTTATACAGGACAGTTTGTGGCTGTTTCTCAGGAGCCTGGTGGTGCAGTTACCTCTTCTTGGAGGGAGCAGGTCATTCAGTGGATGGTCACTAACTGTAAGTCGCTCTGGATAAGAGTGTCTGCTAAATGACAAAAAATGTAAAGAGTGTGCATGTCCTTCACCAGGTGCACTGCAGCCTTTTCTCGCCTGCTCTGCAGTGACGGGAGCTGTGGTTGGACTGCTCCACCTCTGGAGATGATCCTCAAGGCCCTCCTCTGCACCCTGTCTAGTTGGGCCTGCTGCTTTTTACTGCATCCAACTAACAGCACTCCACCATATTCCAGACAAGGCCTGGCCAGTGTAGTATAGACTGTGACCAGATCTTCAGTAGGACATTACTGGCAAGAAATGTCAAAAAGGTGTTTTGAGGCCTTTCTCACTGACTGCCCCACGTGTCACCACTGAGGTTAGAGTCTAGATGAAAACCAAGATACTTGGTTGTTGTTACCACTGGTACTTCCTGTCCTCCTAGGATTAGTAGTGCAGGTTGTGGATGGTCTCTAGAAAAACATAGCTGAATTCCTACAGACTTTTTCCAATTCAGGACCATATTGCTGTATATCCAAGCCCATGGAAGTGTCCTCTTGGATGCTGGTTAATGGTATGGCTCGGGACAGCCCTACATCGTCTGCATACCCAGTGTCCAGAGTGTCACTGAAGACAACTTTTCGGGTGGACATGTGAAGGAGAAACAGATATGGTGAAACCACGTCACCTTGTGGCACACCAGAGGTGACCTCTGACCAAGGGCTAAATGTGCCAGTTGCCATCACCCTCTGCCCTCTTTCGGTGGTGTAGCTGTGGAGCCAGGCTAGTAACCTTGGACACAGTTCAATGTCAGACAGATGTTGCAGGAACTTTGCGTGATCTACTTGATCAAAGGCTTTGGACACATCAGCCCGTAACACTCTCACCATTGTTGGTTTTATGAAGTCTGTAGCTGTCAGCCAGTAGTGTGTGGCTTTCACAAGGGCGGTAGTAGTGCTGGACTTTGGGAGGTAGTCATACTGATTCGTGCACTCAGTTAAAATTGTCCCCTGCCAGTAGGAGGTGTTAACAATGTGTTTCATGACAGGGACTAGATCTTCTGCATGCTCTTTTAGTAGCCAGGCTGGAATGCCATCAGGCCCACATGCTTTACGTGGGCTGAGTCTGGTCAGAGCTTGCTTTAACTGGCCAATGCTGCACAGCTCAACCTGCCTTGTAGACATGGGCAGGGGGAAGATGGCAAGAGGTGTGGTGCTTGTCCATGCCTCAGCAAAGAAGCCATTCAAAACATCAGCCACGTCGTCGTCTTCAATTCCCTCGACCTGTATTCTCCCTCCTGATGTTTTCTTTGGTCACAATCCTTTGTTAATGAAGTCCCACCATTCCTTAGGGTTTTTCTTCTTTAGGTCCTGGATTTCAGTTTTGTAGTAGCTTGTCTTTGCTTCCTTGATAAGCATTTGCACTGTGTTTCTGTATTTTCTCCAAGTCATTGTTTCTCCCCATCTGTTGAAAATATTCTGTATTTTCCTGATGGCAGCCTTTATTCTTTCAGTCATCCAGGGCTGGTCCAGTGTTGTTGTTTTCTTATTTCTTATTGACATGCATACATCAAGTGCAGTTTGAATGCAGGAGTTGAACATCTCCACCTTTGCATCAATGCTCTCCACCTCATATATGCCAGACCAGTCAGTACTGGCCTTACATCGTGCAAATGTCTCCATTCTGTTCTGGGTTACCAGATGTCCTTTTTTCCGCTGCACCTCTCTTCTCCCTCCTGATGTTGTGTTTGGAGAGAACAGCAGACATTTGTGATCACTGGATCTGAGAAGAGCAAGTACAGTGGGTTGTGTTGATCAGATCTAGGATGGAGTCCCCTCTGTGGTCTTGTCTTTGACCACTACCACTTCTTATGTATACGTTGGTGTCTTTAAATTGCCCAATCTGTAGAATCTCGTCTCACAGTCAGTGCAGTAATACGTCTTCTCTCCAGTGTGTAATTTTGGTGTTTTTACTTTGCCAAATCGGGAGAAACTCTTGCCATATTGAGAGCAGAAGTAAGGATTCTCTCCTGTGTGTGTTCTCTGATGACCTTGCAGATTAGCTGTTTTTAGATCAGTGGTAAGCATTCTCTCATTTTATGTTTACCTTGGTGTCTTTTTAAATGGCCTATTTGAGAGAAAATCTTTCCACAGTCAGAGCAGGAGTAAGGCTTCTCTCCTGTATGTATACATTCATGTTGTTTTAACTTGCCAGGTCGAGAGAAACTCGTCCCACAGCCAGAGCAGGAGTAAGGCTTCTCTCCTGTGTGTGTTCTCTGATGACGTTTTAGCTCAGTTGATGTTATGAAGCATTTTACACAGTCAGAGCAGGAATAAGGCTTCTCTCCTGTGTGTATACGTTCATGTGTTTTTAAGTTGCACAGTTTAGAGAAACTTGCCCCACAGTCAGAGCAGGAGTAAGGCTTCTCTCCTGTGTGTGTTCTCTGATGAAGTTTTAGGTCAGTTGATGTTGTGAAGCATTTTACACAGTCAGAGCAAGAGTAAGGCTTCTCTCCTGTGTGTATACGTTCATGTATTTTTAATTTGCACAGCTGAGCGAAACTTGCCCCACAGTCAGAGCAGGGGTAAGGCTTCTCTCCTGTGTGCATCCTTTGGTGCAATGTTAAGCTTTCCTGTCGAGAGAAATTCTTCCCACAGTCAGAGCAGGAGTAAGGCTTCTCTCCTGTATGTATACGTGCATGCATTTTAAAGTGGCCAAGTCGAAAGAAACTCTTCCCACAGTCAGAGCAGGAGTAAGGCTTCTCTCCTGTGTGTGTTCTCTGGTGACGTTTTAGCTCAGTTGATGTTATAAAGCATTTTACACAGTCTGAGCAGGAATAAGGCTTCTCTCCTGTATGTATACGTTCATGTGTTTTTAAGTTGGACAGTTGAGAGAAACTTGCCCCACAGTCAGAGCAGGAGTAAGGCTTCTCTCCTGTGTGTGTTCTCTGGTGACGTTTTAGCTCAGTTGATGTTATGAAGCATTTTACACAGTCAGAGCAGGAGTAAGGTTTCTCTCCTGTGTGTATACGTTCATGTTCTTTTAAGTTGCCAGGTTGAGAGAAACTTGCCCCACAGTCAGAGCAGGAGTAAGGCTTTTCTCCTGTATGTATACGTTCATGTTGTTTTAAGTGGCCCCGTTGAGAGAAACTCTTCCCACAGTCAGTGCAGGAGTAAGGCTTCTCTCCTGTGTGTGTACGTTCGTGTTGTTTTAAGTTGCCAGGTTGAGAGAAACTTACCCCACAGTCAGAGCAGGAGTAAGGCTTCTCTCCTATGTGCACTCTCTGATGAACTGTCAGAGCCTTTGATGTTGTGAAATTCTTCCCACAGTCAGTACATGAATTCAGATTCTCTCCTGTGTGTATTTGTAGATGTATTTTTAGCTTTGATAGATTTGGGAAAATCTCCTCACAATGTGGGCAGTGGTGAGACCTCTTAGCTCTGTGATCTTCCTGCTGTTGCTCTCTGGATGTAGAGAATGTCTCAACATGGTCTCCTGTGTGAACAACATCAGAAGAACCAGTCAGTTGGTGTGATATACATGTCAATCAAATGTATTTTATGAAGCCCTTTTTACATCAGAAGTTGTCACAAAGTGCTTTATCGTCATAACACATAACTATAGTAATAAAAATAAATGGACACAAAGGTTATCTTCTTGACATCACAGTTCTGGAGCTTTCTTTATACTGAGGAATGGTGCGTGCCTGCCTGGAACTTCCTGTTCCCCTACTACCACAGTGCAGCCACAGATAGAACAATGAGACAGATATTTCACTGGATGTATAATTGTGAAGCATCCGGTTCGTGTTTCCACTCACTACCAAATATGGTAGTGAGAGGAAGCCCACTGGCCGGCAGTGGGAGAAGATGGAAGGAGATGGATTTTGGCCGATATTCTGCAAATGTTCTAATCGATGAAACATCTGATCTTAATACAGTTCTGTTCCCAAAACTAAAATATGTTATGCACAGAGTGGGCTAAGTTTTGTGGACTTACCTGTAACAAAAAAAAGATTTTTATCACGTTATTTAGAAGGAACGCAAAGGCAAATTGAGTTATTGCAAACAAGCACTTCACAGAGGCGTTCCCTAACAGAAATATGCAGATATATGCTAGAACACACCAATAGGATCTCGCTAGCTCGTGCTTGGCTCTGCCCACTATGACTCATCTGTTCCCATTGGAAACGACCAGCTGTGGTCTATCTTGGTTTAGTTATAAGAAATATTTGGTGCAACCGTCCGTGCGTTCAGGGATCCTTGGGATGGCCCTACCCCATTATATGAGAAGGCCGGTGATTAATTTGAGCTGGATCCTCCGGTACCTCTCAGTTTTGTAGTCTTTCGTTCCGGAACCCATTTGCCAGAATCAGGTAGCCTGCCTCTGTTTGCAATGTAAAAATCCTAATAAAAGCAATCAGAGTAATTACATTTAGATTCCTCTGTAATTGTCACGCCCCCTAAAAAAACGTAATGTGAAAACGTGCATGATATTCTAAGAATTGGTTGATGTTGGGCCATCCCGGGTTTATGGTTTGCGCAACATTGTAGCCTAGACTAAGGCGTGGCCATTGCTGTGGTGAGAGAGAGAAGCACGCCTGTATCTCTCACAGAAATAAAATGACATTCACTTTCTATGATCTCTCTCCCTCTCTGTGCTGTTATAGACATAAGCTAGCAACTCTCTTCTCTCCAGCATTGCACTTCATCATTTATCTCCTAATAGAATAATAGCTGTGGGAAGTGTGCTGGAGGTGCTGCAGCACTCTGCAGTCTGTTCAGAAAGAAATTAAATAATTCCCAATACTACACCAGGAGTAAGACTAGAATTTCGCCACAGAGGATCCATAGCTAATTTTTAAAAATAGTCTAGCTGTGGATTGTGTGTAGCCAAATCACAAGGCATGCCTAACGTGTGGCAAATCTGTCAGTTAGCAGCATGCAGCCAAAACAGGCCTTTCACAAATATTTCGAATACAATCGCTGGAAAACACAGGTTGTAAAGCAAATGGATCCTGCTGAAAATAAATACTAATGTCTGTATGTTACCAAGTTATCAACTTCCAAATAGGATTCAAGACAAGGTCGTTTTTATTGATCTCAGATTCTCAGTGTCAAAGTAGCCTGTCATTTTGGTCATTTGTGAGGTATTAAAAAAAGATTCTGCGAAAGTCTCAAGTCATCTAAAATGATGTAGAATTGCATGAAATCCATTTATAAAAAGAACACATTTTTCCCAGACCCAGGCTACAAAAGATGTACTCCGTGTGTGTAACTTCTGCAAGTGGCTCCACACCACTGCTCTATGCCCGTACGCAAAAGCCATGATAATGCATGCAATGCTTTGTTATAAAGGTTTTTATCCATTCTGGTACCTCAGAGCCCCCCAGGTCACCCCCCTCTCGGACTCACTTTTGGTTCAAACTGCCATCGATAAAATGCAATAGTGTTAGTTGTCTGTAGCTTATGCCATCCCATTCCATAACCCCGATACCACCATGGGGCACTCTGTTCACAACATTGACATCAGCAAACCGCACGCCCACACAACCCCATACACGGTGGTCAGCAGTTGTGAGGCTGGTTGGGCATACTGCAAGATTCTCTAAAACAACATTGGAGGCAGCTAATGGTAGAGAAATTAACCTAACATTCTCTGGCAACAGCTCTAGTGGACATTCCTGCAGTCAGCATGCCAATTGCATGCTCCCTCAAAACTTGAGACATCTGTGGCATTGTGTTGTGTGAAAAACCTGCACATTTTAGAGTGGCATTTTTGTATTTGTTAGGGATCCCCATTAGATGCTGCCAAGCACCTCCTCAGCGACTCTTGTCCCCAGCACAAGGTGCACCTGTGTAATGATGATCATGCTATTTAATCAGCTTCTTGATATGCCACACCTGTCAAGTGGATGGATTATCTTGGCAAAGGAGAAATGCTCACTAACAGGGATGTAAACACATTTGTGCACAACATTTTAGAAATAAGTTTGTGTCTAGAACATTTCTGGGATCTTTTATTTCACCTCATGAAACATGGTACCAACACTTGACATGTTGCGTTTATATGGTTGTTCAGTGTATACAGTATTTCCCAAAAAAAAAATCATACAAACTATCAATAACGAAATGTACATTGAACTGAAATCAGCTTTTCTGTTCTAATCAGGTCCATTCACAGGCTCAGAAGGATCCTTTGAGGGCGGAACATTTTCTGGCAACAGTAGTCCTTGCAGGGCTTCTGCCGTGAAGTCTTGGAGGCCCCACAACTTCTCAGCTGCAGATATAATGATGTCCAGCATCTTGGACTTCTTGTGCAGTACAATTAATAACTGTGGCTATAAATACTAAAAAATCCACCTTCAAAATAAGTGTATCAAGAACACTTGATTGACATACATTATTTGCAACTGGTTGCAGTGCATCCACTCACATATCTTCTTCAGAACTGTGGCCTCTTTCCCCTACAACTCTCTTCACCGCCTCCACATAGGACATTTGCTGTACAGCCCTGATCCTTGACACCTCAACCTCTTTCACCCTAACAGGGCACTCTGGGAATTCAGGAATATGACCCCCACCACAGTTACAACATTTTACATTCACATGCTCTTCAATAACATATTCCTTCCGTCTGCAAACACTTGACATGTGGCCAAACTTTTTACATTTATTGCATTGCATCAGGTTTTACACAAACTCTATTATGGGGTATATTATATATCCCGGCTTTACATAGGGTGGTGGATACTCTTCATCAAACATCAATAATAAAGATGAACTTTTGCTCCTTTTTCACATTCTCCATACGGGTCAAGTGACGTGCATTTGCATCATCCTTCTTCTTTGGGATTTGGTTGGCGGAGCGCATCCAACGTTTAGGTGCATACACCGCCACCTACTGTACTGGTGTGTGAGGCCATTCACAGCCTATATACATTAAATTAATTGATACTGTAATTAATACAAAATTGCCCTGCCAATTATTAGCCCACTCTAAAAAATGTGAGGGAAAATGTTCTTGGTTCGTGCAGATGACTGACCTCCTCAGACCAATTGGCAGTACGCCCAGAACATGGTTCTGGGAACCAAAAGGGATATCTCAGTTTCAAGGTCTCAGCTTGGAGAGAAGAAGCCTTGTGAGGTATTGGTCGGTCACATGCAGGAACCAAATGTTAATGATGAATTAATTATTAATAAGCTAAATCATGCAAATATAACTTGTCTGTGTAAGCAGTATATAGGACAACTAACGGGACTGCCCCGGCAGAGCTCCCGACCGACGTGTACTATGGTGCTTTTAAGTTTGTTGGAACCTCTCCAGCTTGCTGATAAAAAATAATGATTAATTTAAGTTTGACTTTGAGTCCCTTCGTGGCAATTTTCCACGACAAAAACCAACCACCCCATTCCACTATCTAACTCCATCTAGTCCTATGCCAGACCACTACCACTTAACACCCCCTGCAGCTGTTCTGCAGTAAATCCTCGCAATCCCAAGTACTTCTCTGCCGCTGCCACCACAGCCTCTATTTTCTGGGACTTTTGATCCATTTCTGCAGTACAATTGACAACCATTGCTATAAATGCTAAAATGCCCACCTTACTGAAGCACATATTCTTCCCATCACTCTCTCTTGGTCTCTGCCTACTCACAGGAATCCTCTCAAGATCCCTCACCCTGTACCCATCTTCCTCTACCACTCTCTTCACTGCTTCGGCATACAACACGTTCTGTATTACTGTAACCCTGGCAACCTCAATCTGTCTTTCTCTCACCTGACACCTCAGATCTCCAGCCCGTTAGCACCCCCATAACTAACACACAGAACTTTCTCCACTGATACCACACATTTCTCATCTCATGCCCTCCTGCACACTTGTCACATCTAGGCATCTCACGCCTACACACTGCTGCAACAGGCCCATAAACTTCACCCCTAAAACACTGTAGTATTTACGGAACAAAATCGCTCACGGGATAACTGACACTTCCTACCTTGACCTTATCTGGCAGAGACTATGTATCAAAATCCAACATGGCAGATAATGTATTCTCTGTTTCCCCACGCTCTACACCAGATCTACGTCTCACCAAACGGAGGGCGTCAGACACCTGGAATCTTCCATTTCAACTGCTCATCCTCAACACTTAAATCTAACGCCGTTATCACTCCTTTCAATGCCACCCTGTTACGGAGAGCAATTCAAGTCACAATTCCTGTCTCTAATCACGTAATCCGCAGCGCCCGCTCCCTCTGGACAGAGGAGAAACAATAAATCATCACGAGTCCACTCCAAGTTACCTTCACCAACTCAACAGTCCCCAACCTCTTCTCCACCTAACCTGACACCACATATGATCCATTCTCTCTACAAATCTCACTCCCACTGGGCCAGAATCATCCTTATCATCCTCAGAACGAGGCCCGAACTCGGAGTTCCTCACAGCAGGTAATTATTCATCCTCACTCTCGCCAGGTTCCATCTCTGAGCTACTGGAGGACGTATCCCTCTTTATACACTAGACGATAACCTCCCTCTCCACACTGCTTCCCTCTACACTCAGCTCCTTCTCAGCGGTCATCACTGCACCTGCCACCACAGTTAATTCATCCTCACTCTCGTCACGTTCACTTTCCTCCTGTAGCTCTTCTAAAAGTTCTGTGTGATCTTCCATTCCATAGTCACTCAAATCATATTACACTTTTCTACTTTTTTCTTGTCCGCCATCTTACCACGTGTCTCAGCTCATCCACACCCCACTAGCTTCATGTAGCAGCACACGAAATATGTACCACAGTATAAATGATAATACCCATAAACCTAGCAGTCATAACAGGGAAATGGTTCCAATCATTTTCCCACCATTCATTTTTCCCATAGGGGATTTTAGAAACACTTAAAATAAGGGCTGTGTTTCGTGTAGGCTTACCCTGGCGTGGCGTTTTGATAACAATGTCAATCTCTCTAGGACAAGGTGACTTATCAATATTTTCACCTGTATTTACCCCTACAAAAATGACATTTAATTAGCTGCTAATGTGGCTATCATAAAGAACTACAAATGCCATGATGATCTGGACAAAATTGCCGAATCCAGTCAAAGGTAAGGATCTCTGGGTTAACTATCTAATGTTAGCCTATTTATTCATTACTAAATTTAGCTACATTTATTTAAATAGTCAATTCTGTGAACTGTCTTGTGCAAGTTTTAAATTGACACAATACCTGTTAGCAAAGGTGTCAGCTAGAGATGACATGCAGGAGATTGCAGTGATTTGTTGTTTTGCATGATGTCTACTTTGATGATAATTAGAGTTTTATAATCTGAGAGGAAATAGAGCCAAATATATTGCTAAAAGTCACACCAGGGTAAGCCTACACAAAACAGCCCTTATTTTAAGTGTTTCTAAAATGAATAAAAAGGGAAAATGATTGGAACCATTTCCCTGATTGACTGCTACGTTTATGACACCATTTTTGCAAAAATAACAATAATAAAAAAACTGTATTCAGACTTTACTCAGTACTTTGTTGAAGCACCTTTGGCAGTGATTACAGCCTCAAGTCTTATTGGGTATGACGCTACAAGCTTGGCATACCTGTATTTGAGGAGTTTCTCTGCAGATCCTCTGAAGCTTGTCAGGTTAGATGGGGAGTGTCGCCACACAGCTATTTTCAGGTCTCTCTGTACCTTGCTCCGTTCATCTTTCCCTCGATCCTGACTAGTCTCCCAGTCCCTGCCACTGAAAAACACCACCACAGCATGATGCTGCCCCCACCATGCTTCACCGTTGGGATGGTGCCAGGATTCCTCCAGACGTGACGCTTGGCATTCAGGCCAAAGAGTTCAATCTTGGTTTCATCAGACCAGAGAATCTTGTTTCTCATTGTCTGAGAATCCTTAAGGTGTCTTTTGGCAAACTCCCAGCGGGCAGTCATGTGCCTTTTCATGAGAAGTGGCTTCCGTCAAGCCACTCTACCCTAAAGGCCTGATTGGTGGAGTGCTGCAGAGATGGTTGTCCTTCTGGAAGGTTCTCCATCACCAGAGGAACTCAGTGACCACCGGCTTCTTGGTTACCTCCCTGACAAAGACCCTTCTCCCGCTATAGCTTAGTTTGTCCGGGCAGCCAGCTCTTGAAAAAGTATTGGTGGTTCTACACTTCTTCCATTTAAGAATGATGGAGGCCTTTCGATCATATCGTTGGACTAAAATGATTGACACTCAGGTGCAAGCCTAACATCATGTGCAAAGGGCCTTCGGGTAACGTAGCACATATTCAATGATATCTATTTTTCTCACGTAGGCTGTTCATTTCTGATCTTTTATACTTTTTCTGGTTTATAAACGTATCATGGTATACTACATTAACGCTTGCTAGAGAGGCCTTTTGTTTTGATTGTGAGAAGTAATGGCTGAGAGAAGACAGGAGACACTTTGTTTTGTTTAGCGTCGCTTAGGTTAGATTGCTCCCTTTAATGGATCAGTCGTCCACCAGGCTACACTATGATTAGGGGGAGGTGGGAGAGGAAGCGTTGATGGTCTCAGTTAGGGAGACAGTGGAATGGGGTTCAGTGTTTTACTGTTAGGAAATATTTATGTTTGTTTCAACAGATCTTTACATATTTTCCTCACTACAAAATATTAATGCAGTCCTTGTGGTTCCTAAACATATTTTAGATATGCCTTTATGCTATAGCTTATTCCATGTTTACATCTTTGGTTAAATGACTTCAAATGCAAAACTTGAAGTCACTTTGTGGAATGTCCATGGAGTTAATAAACTAGCCAAGCTTAAAACAGGTTATTACTAGGCTTAAACAACTTCATTCATCTATTGTGTTCCTACAAGAAACTCACTTGTTGAAGGATGAGCTACTTAAAGTATGCAGGAGATGACAAGGGCAAGTAGTAGCATCCTGTTTCTCCTCTCATTCTCATGGTGTTATGGTTTTAATTCACTAATCTGTTCCGTTTCAAGTGGATACTATTATAACTGATACAGCTGGTAGATACATTTTGATACAGGGAACCCTTTTGAATGAGCATATTAATCTGGTTAATGTTTATGGTCCTAATGATGATAATCCCAAATTCTTTGAGAATGTATTTCTATTGATAGCCTCCATTCCTGGTAAAGTCCTAATGGCAGGGGACTTTAATTGCACTCTTGATCCTCATCTAGATTGCTCCTCTGGTTTAGACCAGGGGTGTCAAACTCATTTTAGCTCAGGGGCCACATGAAGGAAAATCTATTCCCAAGTGGGCCGGACCGGAAAAATCATGGTATATATATATAACTTAAAAACAACAACTTCAGATTGTTTTCTTTGTTTTAATACGATCAACATACAACATAAAGCTGGAGCCTGAGGACAGTGTGTCCAAAATAGTACAAGCACAACATCACTATTAATCATAAAACACGTCAAGTTTATTTGAAAATTCTAAAGAAAAAGAACACACAAACACACAATGCCTCAGTGATTAACAGAACTGTTTCACAGATCACAGAACTATATCAGGGTGTCATTTCTCAGGCAGAAATGTAGATAAAAATAATGAAATCCTGTTCCCCAAACAAGTGCAAGAACCACAGAGTCAAGAATAGGTTAAATATACAAATAAAATAAAATCAATTAAAAACAATAGCACATCAACATAAAAACATATAAACATAAATCTGAAAGCGTTGCTCAAACTCCCGTAACAGTCCAGTTGTTTTATCTTTGAACCGCTTCATGTCTGCCACATGTTGGGTCGCGCACACATTTTTCAGACAGGGGAAGTGAGCTGCATCACCACCGGCAAGTTGCGTCTCCCACAATGACAGCTTCAACTTGAAAGAACATATGCTGTCATAATACTGCGTGACAACTTGGTTGCGCCCTTGCAGCTGTTTGTTCAAGTTATTCAGGTGCTCTGTAACATCCACCATAAATGCAAGGTCCGGCATCCATTCTGCGGAATGAAATTCTAACACTGGTTTGCCCTTTTCTTCCATGAACTGTTCAATTTCTTCTCGTAAATCAAAGAAACGCCTCAGCACAGCACCTCGGCTTAACCATCTTACCTCAGTGTGGTATGGCAGGCCATTGATGTGGTCTTTCTCTCTGAGAAGGCTGTCAAACTGACGGTGATTCAGGCTTCTGGATCGGATGAAATTAACAGTTTGGATGACCACCTTCATGACGTTATCCATTTTTAATGACTTGCAACACAAAGCCTCCTGGTGCAAAATACAGTGAAAAGTCAAAAAATCACATCCTCCATTTGCAGATTGCACTTTCTCTCTGAATTTTGTCACAACGCGTGCTTTTTTCCCGATCATTGAGGGCGCACCATCTGTAGCCAGGCTAACAGCGCGGGACCAGTCCACTCCGACCCTGTCCAGCGCGCCGACGAGTGCGGTAAAAATATCAGCTGCTGTCGTTGTATCTGTCATCGGCACCAACTCCACGAACTCCTCGGTGACGGTCAATGTGTCATCAACTCCGCGGATGAAAAAATGGCCAGTTGTGCAACATCTGTAATGTCTGTGCTTTCATCAATTGCAACCGAAAACGCAATAAATGACTTTACTTTTTGCTTCAACTGGCTGTCCAAATCCACTGAAAGATCGGAAATCCTGTCTGCAACGGTGTTTCTTGTCAGGCTGATATTTGCAAAAGCCTGCCGCTTTTCAGGGCACACAATCTCCGCTGCCTTCATCATGCATGTTTTTACAAATTCACCCTCACTAAATGCTTTTGAAGCCACTGCAATTTCATTAGCAATGAGGTAGCTAGCTTTCACTGCAGCGTCACTGATGTCTCGGCTGTGAGTAAACACAGACTGCTGTTTCTTCAGACCCGCCAACAGTTCATTCACCTTCTCTCATCTCCGCTGTCCTTGAAAGTTGTCATATTTGTCGGCATGAAGACTCACATAGTGGCGACGAAGGTTATATTCTTTCAGCACTGCAACATGCTCTGAACACACCAAACATACAGCTTTCCCATTCAATTCCGTGATTAAATAGGATGACCATTTTTCTTGGAACACTTTTTGACAGAGACATATTGGGGCAATGAGGGTGCCAAAGCACATAATGTTAAAAGTAGAAGCCGAAATAAATATTGCGGGCAAAACAAAGTAGCGCATTGGCTGCACGTGCTTTACCTACTTGCTCTGCCCCGGTATAAACAGTTTGCTTGCTTAACACAATTGCTATTGCGCCATCCAGTGGACGCAATTGGAACAGCAGTTTATTTTATAGAAAAATTGCAGCCCGTTTGCGGGCCTGATCCGGCCCGCGGGCCGTACGTTTGACACCCCTGGTTTAGACACTTCCCACTCGCAGAGTAGAAAGAAATTACAGCATTTCATTCAGGACTTAAATCTATGTGAACCTTGGAGGACTCAGAACCCGAGTAAAAGGGAGTATTCATGTTACTCATCAACATTTAAGTCATATTCTCATGTAGACTACTTTTAGTTTCTTGCTTCCCAATGTAGCAGGAAGTGGATATGATACTATTGTTTTGAATGACCATTCCCTTGTGTCATTATTCTATAGGGATACAAAACTAGTAAAAGGATCCTCTAGAAGGCGTTTGCATCCCAGATGGTTACAGGACCCAGAATTCTTACATTACGTTGGAGTGCATATAGATGTTTATTTGACATTGAACACTGACCAAACGTCAGCGAGTACCAGATGGGAGGCTTTCAAAGCACATATTTGGGGGCAAATTATACATTTTACCAGTTTCAAATCTAATAAATCAGAAAATGAGAGACGGAGAGCAAAATGAGAGAATTGGAGAGGGAAGCTTTTTTGGATAACTCAGTAGAAGTAAACAAGGAATGATTTGGTCTTAAAGCTCAGTATGAAGAACTTCCCACCTCAAAGGCTGCAAACAGCTTAACTAGGCTGAAACAGTCCTATGATCAAGGTGATCATGGTTTAGACACTCGCAGAGTAGAAAGACATTTTGTAAATGTGATCGTTCAGATGTTGTTTTTGCAACAATTGAACAAAAACCAGTTTTTGCTTTATCATTATGGGGTATTGTGAGTAGATTGATGAGGGAAAAAAACAATTTAATCTATTTTACAATAAGGCTGTAACGTAACAAAATATAAAAAAAAGTCCAGGGGTCTGAATACTTTCCGAATGCACTGTATATAGACGGGTGTGTGCCTTTCCAAATCATGTCCAACAAACTTAATTAGATAGAACCTGCTCTTACCCTGAGAAACAGATTTCCCAATCTTCTCCTCCTCTTCTTCATCTTTAATGATGACATTCAGCTCCAGTGTTTGACTGCAGTCTTCCAGCTTCACTGATGCCATCTCTGGATATTGTGATGCAAGCTGGGCTCCACTGTCACAATCAGGACCCAGTGACTGTATGTTTGGACTCAGTGTGGAAGGAGAGAGGCAGGCTGGGTTTCTCCTCACTGTTGATGTTACCGGCCTCAGACTGAATCGACCAGTAGTAATATAGAGAGAGCACAGACACAAAAGTTAGTGTTGACAGTTCTGGCACTTTATTCTCAAAAAATATTTTCACTTTTTTCTTGTTCAATTATCTAATTCAGTGCTTGACTTGGACTGAAATAGGTGCCAATACTCATTTTGGGTGCCGGTACTATTCATATTAAGGTGCAGGAGCTCCACAATACTTTTGAGCTAATACCTAACCTATAGTAGATAAATGCATAAATGACACAAAATCCATTTAGTACAAGGTTACAGTTTGTTTTAGACAGCACTGTGTGCTAATTTCCTGAATAACCTTGTCTTCACTGTATTACTTCAATCAAAAAACAATTGTATTTCCTGTTCACACCATAGCAACATTTATTGATAAAAACAGAAACTACTGAATGTGTCTGAATATTAGTACACATGTAGAAAACTGATAATCATTACATTCAGCTTCAAAACAGTAGTACGACCGTGAAATTGTCTCTGATGCACCCGCACTGTCCTCACTGAAGTCCGTTGACGCTGACCGAGAGTAGCCGCCATTTTAGCAGCTTGGGAATTTTACACAAAACCAATAACATGCAAAACGAACTCAAAATCTCAAATAAATTGATTATTTATTAAACTAACATGAGAAAATTATGTACATTCACTCAGACAAACCCAAAGTCTCTAGCTATGTGACTTGTAAAATAGTTTTTATCACGTTCTTTCACTCACTCGGTTTGACACAAAAATAACACATCAAACCTTTACCAAACGTGATAATACCTTAACGGATGTGTTACCTAGCATGGTATGACATGTTATTTCGACATTAGAAAGTTTAAACGTGCTATTACATACCTCTAGTAATAAATAGAAACGGACACAAAGGTTATCTTCTTGACTGCACAGTTCTGACGCTTTCTTTATTGTGAAGAATGGTGCCGCCTGCCCGGAACTTCCTGTTCCCCCACTACTAACGGTCCGTGCATTCCGAGATCAGATTACAACATTTCATTAAATTACTAAAAAAGTGTAAACTGTAGCAATTTATTTCCCTTTATAGTTTATTAGCCTAAGCATTACCTTCATCCACATACTTTCTCTAGGATTGGAACCGGTTCAGGGAACAGAACCGGAAAAAGTGTTCTATACTTTTTAGGAACAGCACAGTTATTTTAAAAGCATGTTAATCCAGGTAATAACCTTATTTTACTTTCCGGGTATTTTTCTCCAGTCCCACAAAAATCGCAACAAAGCTCACTCTAGAAACGTATTCCAGTTTCTGCCTGCCAGCTGGAATGGAAATCTTTGCCAGTGGGTGTGCGTGTGGAAACTACCTGCTCCTCCCCTCTGAAGCATAGGTTACTGTATCCTACTGACAACGTTACAAGCATGATTCAGAAATTAGGGAGATATGTTTAATTTGAGAAGAATGGATGAACTTTTTCAATGCTAGTTAAGGATACTATAGTCACCACGTTTCACATTGGATTTATTAACGACAAAAAGAAGACCTGTTTTTAATTCTAGTGCTGCACAAAAAAGTATGTTAGCTAGCTAACATTTGCTCTGGTCCGACGTTGAAGTTCAAAGACATTCAAAGTTCCTCCGTAATTCTGTGGGCCTAATTCAGATAATGCAGGTCATAACACGATGCCCAGCTCTTCAATGCAAGCTTTCTCTATCCTCTAACGAGCTCTCCACACCCGCAAAATGTCGCACCTTACACTGTGATTGGCAGCACAGTGTGCTCTGAATGATTTTCTTATACAGATACTCTGTGGTGTACTAGTGTATTTATTCTCCCACTTGGATGTCACTTCCACAAGCTTTAAATTGAGGGCCAGGTTGTCAGGATGGGTAATGTACAATACACATTAATTACAAGTAAGTACTCCTAAAGATACACTTAATTTTAACTAGCTAAATCCTGTGTAACAACTAGTAATTACATTGTACTTGGCAAACATTACATTTACTATGCTTTGAAATAGTGTCTTATTCTTCATCTGGGTATTGTATTTATTATGGATCCCCATTACTCTTCCAAAATTAAGGCAGTTCATACAATTTTAAAAACATTACAATACATTCACAGATTTCACATCACACTGTGTGCCCTCAGGCCCCTACTCCACCACTACCACATATCTACAGTACAAAAATCCATGTGTACGTGTGTGTATGTTATCGTGTGTGTGTGTATGCATGTGTCTGCGCCTATATTTGTGTTGCTTCACAGTCCCCGCTGTTCGATAAGGTGTTTTTTAAAATCTGTTTTTAAAATCTTATTTTACTACTTGCATCAGTTACTTGATGTGGAATACAGTTCCATGTAGTCATGGCTCTATGTAGTACTGTGCACCTCTCATAGTCTGTTCTGGACTTGGGGACTGTGAAGAGACCTCTGGTGGCATGTCTTGTAAGGGATGCATGGGTAACCGAGCTGTGCGCCAGTAGCTCAAACAGACAGCTCGGTGCACCCAACATGTCAACACCTCTCATAAACACAAGTAGTGATGAAGTCAATCTCTCCTCCACTTTGAGCCAGGAGATATCGAGTTGCATATTATTCATATTAGCTCTCTTTGTACATCCAAGGGCCAGCCGTGCTGCCCTGTTCTGAGCCAATTGCAATTTTCATAAGTCCTTTTTTGTGGCACCTGAACACACGACTGAACAGTAGTCCAGGTGTGACAAAAATAGGGACCTGCCTTGTTGATAGTGCGGTTAATTTTATTTATTTCACCTTTATTTAACCAGGTAAGCCAGTTGAGAACAAGTTCTCATTTACAACTGCGACCTGGCCAAGATAAAGCAAAGCAGTGCGATAAAAAACAACAACACAGAGTTACATATGGGGTAAAACAAAACATAAAGTCAAAAATACAACAGAAAATATATATACAGTGTGTGCAAATGTAGCAAGTTATGGAGGTAAGGCAATAAATAGGCTATAGTGCAAAATAATTACAATTAGTATTAACACTGGAATGATAGATGTGCAAGAGATGATGTGCAAATAGAGATACTGGGGTACAAATGAGCAAAATAAATAACAATATGGGGATGAGGTAGTTGGGTGGGCTAATTTCAGATGGGCTGTGTAAAGGTGCAGTGATCGGTAAGGTGCTCTGACAACTGATGCTTAAAGTTAGTGAGGGTGATAAGAGTCTCCAACTTCAGAGATTTTTGCAATTCGTTCCGGTTATTGGCAACAGAGAACTGGAAGGAATGGCGGCCAAAGGAGGTGTTGGCTTTGGAGATGACCAGTGAGATATACCTGCTGGAGGGCATACTACGGGTGGGTGTTGCTATGGTGACCAAAGAGCTAAGATAAGGCAGGGATTTGCCTAGCAGTGATTTATAGATGACCTGGAGCCAGTGGGTTTGGCGACAAATATGTAGTGAGGACCAGCCAACAAGAGCGTACAGGTCACAGTGGTGGGTAGTATATGGGGCTTTGGTGACAAAACGGATGGCACTGTGATAGACTACATCCAATTTGCTGAGTAGAGTGTTGGAGGCTATTTTGTAAATGACATCGCCGAAGTCAAGGATCGGTAGGATAGTCAGTTTTACGAGGGCATGTTTGGCTTTGTTGCGAAATAGGAAGCCGATTCTAGATTTAACTTTGGATTGGAGATTCTTAATGTGAGTCTGGAAGGAGAGTTTACAGTCTAACCATACACCTAGGTATTTGTAGTTGTCCACATACTCTAGGTCAGACCCGTTGAGAGTAGTGATTTTAGTCAGGTGGGCGGGTGCCAGCACCGTTCGATTGAAGAGCATGCATTTAGTTTTACTAGTGTTTAAGAGCAGTTGGAGGCTACTGAAGGAGTGTTGTATGGCATTGAAGCTCGTTTGGAGGTTTGTTAACACAGTGTCCAATGAAGGGCCAGATGTATACAAAATGGTGTCATCTGCGTAGAGGTGGATCTGAGAGTCACCAGCAGCAAGAGCGACATCATTGATATACACAGAGAAAAGAGTCGGCCCAAGAATTGAACCCTGTGGCACCCCCATAGAGACTGCCATAGGTCCAGACAACAGGCCCTCCGATTTGACACATTGAACTCTATCTGAGAAGTAGTTGGTGAACCAGACGAGGCAGTCATTTGAGAAACCAAGGCTCTTTAGTCTGCCAATAAGAATGCAGTGGTTGACAGAGTCGAAAGCCTTGGCCAGGTCGATGAAGACGGCTGCACAGTACTGTCTATTATCGATCGCGGTTATAATATCATTTAGGACCTTGAGCGTGGCTGAGGTGCACCCATGACCAGCTCGGAAACCGGATTGCATAGCGGAGAAGGTACGGTGGGATTCGAAATGGTCGGTGATCTGTTTGTTAACCTGGCTTTCAAAAACATTCGTAAGGCAGGGCAGGATGGACATAGGTCTGTAACAGTTTGGATCTAGAGTGTCACCCCCTTTGAAGAGGGGGATGACCGCGGCAGCTTTCCAATCTCTGGGGATCTCAGACGTTACGAAAGAGAGGTTGAACAGGCTAGTAATAAGGGTTGCGACAATTTCGGCGGCTAGTTTTAGAAAGAAAGGGTCCAGATTGTCTAGCCCAGATGATTTGTAGGGGTCCAGATTTTGCAGCTCTTTCAGAACATCAGCTGTCTGAATTTGTGTGAAGGATAAGCGGGGGGCATGGGCACGTTGCAGCGGAGGGTGCAGAGCTGGTGGCCAGGGTAGTGGTATCCAGGTGGAAAGCATGGCCAGCCGTAGCAAAATGCTTGTTGAAATTCTCGATTATTGTAGATTTATCGGTGGTGATAGTGTTTTCCTAGCCTCAGTGCAGTGGGCAGCTGGGAGGAGGTGCTCTTATTCTCCATGGACTTTACAGTGTCCCAAAACTTTTTGGAGTTAGTGCTACAGGATGCACATTTCTGTTTGAAAAAGTTAGCCTTTGCTTTCCTAACTGCTTGTGTATATTGCTTCCTGACTTCCCTGAAAAGTTGCATATCGCGGGGGCTATTTGATGCTAATGCAGTACGCCACAGGATGTTTTTGTGCTGGTCAAGGGCAGTCAAGTCTGAGGAGAACCAGGGGCTATATCTGTTCTTAGTTCTGTATTTTTTGAATGGGGCATGTTTATTTAAGATTGAGAGGAAATTACTTTTAAAGGACAACCAGGCATCCTTTACTGATGGAATGAGATCTATATCCATCCAGGATACCTGGGCCAGGTCAATTAGGAAGGCCTGCTCACTAAAGTGTTTTAGGGAGCGTGTGACAGTGATGAGGGATGGTCGTTTGACCGCGGACCCGTTACGGATGCAGGCAATAAGGCAGTGATCGCTGAGATCCTGGTTGAAGACAGCAGAGGTGTATTTAGAGGGTAAGTTAGGATGATATCTATGAGGGTACCCATGTTTACGGATTTAGGGTTGTACCTGGTAGGTTCGTTGATAATTTGTGTGAGATTGAGGGCATCTAGTTTGGATTGTAGGATGGCCGGGGTGTTAAGCATATCCCAATTTAGGTCATCAAGCAGTATGAACTCTGAGGATAAATGGGGGGCAATCAATTCACATATGGTGTCCAGGGCACAGCTGGGGGGTGAGGGGGGTCTGTAGCAAGCGGCAACAGTGAGAGACTTATTTCTGGAAAGGTGGATTTTTAGAAGTAGAAGCTCAAACTGTTTGGGCACAGACCTGGATAGTATGATAGAGCTCTGCAGGCTATCTCTACAGTAGATTGCAACTCCACCCCCTTTGGCAGTTCAATCTAGACGGAAAATGTTGTAGTTGGGGGTGGACATTTCAGAATTTTTGGTGGCCTTCCTAAGCCAGGATTCAGACACTGCTAGAACATCAGGGTTGGCGGAGTGTGCTAACGCAGTGAATAACTCAAACTTAGGAAGTAGACATCTGATGTTAACATGCAGAAAACCAAGGCTTTTACGGTTACAGAAGTCAACAAATGATAGCTCCTGGTGAGTAGGAGTGATACTGGGGGCTGCAGGGCCTGGGTTAGCCTCTACATCACAAGAGGAACAGAGGAGGACTAGAATAAGGATACGGCTAAAGGCTTTAAGAACTGGTCTTCTAGTGCATTGGGTACAGAGAATAAAGGGGGCAGATTTCCGGGCGTTGTAGAAAAGATTCAGGGCATTATGTACAGACAAGGATATGGAAGGATATTAGTACAGTGGAGGTAAACCTAAGCGTTGGGTAACAATGAAAGAGATAGCATCACTGGAGGCACCGATTGAGCCGGTCTCGGCGTGTATGGGGGGTGGAACAAAGGAACTATTTGAGGCAGTTTGAGAGGGACTTGGGGTTCTACAGTGAAATTGTATAATAAGAACTAACTGGAACAGCAATAGGCAAGGCATATTGACATGGGAGAGAGGCATAAAGCAATCACAGGTGTTATTAGAGAGAGCTAGGACAACAACTGGTAATGGCGATAAAGTTTGGTCTGAGGCTAAACAGAATAAACAGGACAGGGTACCTTGTAAAGGAACAGTCCAGCAGGCATCAGCTGCGCAGCTGAGGGATCATAAGGTCCAGTGAACAGCAATATGTGAGTCCGAGAGCAGTTCAAATTGGTGCTTCAGCACAGCGAGCAGGAAGCACGGTTGTAGTTTGCGTGTGCTAGCGGGCCGGGGCTAGCAGATGGATCTTCGTGGTCATCGCAACGGGAAGCCTGTTGAAACCACAGACGATTACGTCGGAAGACGAGTCGTGATGGATCGGCAGGGCTCCGTGTCGACTCTAGGAGGTCCCGTCCGGTTGACAGAGAGGTAGATAGCCGGGAGATGTGCTTGACTCAAGGCTAGCTCAAGGCTGATTAGCCAACAACAACGTTCATTTGGTTGCAGCTAGCTAGTTGCGATTATCCAGTGTTAAAGGTCCAGTGATTCAGTGATTCCGGCAGAAAATCCGATAGGTTCTGGGTCGATAACTCGCTGTGCAGACAGTGCAGACTGGCCGATAATAGTCCAGACTAGAGCTGGCTGGTAGGTAGTGCAGGCCACGGACAATGGAGAAAAAGCCGCTAACGGTGGCTAATAGCAAGCAGCTAGTTAGCTGGTTAGCTGGCTACTCCCGTCCGGTAGACAGAGAGGTAGATAGCCGGGGCTAGCTCAAGGCTCAAGGCTAACTGGTGCTACGGGGGCAGTGGTGATTAGCCTACAGCAGCATCCATTCGGTTGCGGCTAGCTAGATCCGGTGTTAAGGTCCAGTGATTCAGTTATTCCGGCAGAAAATCCGATGTTCTGGGTGAAAACCGCCAACGGTGGCTAATAGCAAGTAGCTAGTTAGCTAGTTAGCTGGCTGGCTAGTTTCAACTGGAGATTCTAGATAAAGGTGAGTAAATAATATAATTCGTTCTACATTGAGCTTTTAGTTTTAGAAATAGTTTTAGAAATACTTATTCCTTTCCACCCACTCTGAAACTAACTGCAACTCTTTGTTAAGTGTTGCAGTCATTTCAGTCGCTGTAGTAGCTGACATGTATAGTGTTGAGTCATCCGCATACATAGACACTTGTGTTAGATCTGTTTTCATAAGCTCAACCAAGTTAACCCAGATAGGAACACTTTATTTTGGAGGCAAGTGCTAGCAACAACATTGACTGGAGATATATTTTGAACAGTGCACATTAATGTTTAAGTAATTGTATTTTACCAGGTAAGTTGACGAACACATTTTCATTTACAGCTACAACCTGGGAAATAGTTACAGTGGAGAGGAAGGGGGATGAATGAGCCGATTGGAAGCTAGGGATGATTAGGTGGCTGTGATGGTCTGAGGGACAGATTGGTAATTCAGCCAGGACACTGGGGTTAACACCCCTACTCTTACGATAAGTGGCATGGGATCTTTAGTGACCGCAGACAGTCAGGGCACCCGTTTAACATCCCATCCGAAAGATGGCACACATGATTTTAACCCAATTTATAAGAGATTGTCCAAAATCGAAATGCTCCAGGCATTTATATATAAACCCCAGTTGTACTTTATCAAATGCCTTTTCGAAGTCTGCTATGAATAGTAGGCCTGGCTTCCCAGATTTTCCATAGTGTTCTATTGTTTCCAGTACTTGCCTTATATTATCTCCAATGTATCGCCCATGTAAAAAACCTGTCTGATTAGAATTAATAATGTCCGGCAATACCTTTTTAATTCTATGTGCTATACATTTTGCTAGAATTTTTGTGTAAGGGGCCGCCAATTTTTTTAATGGACTCTATATCTTTATATTTTCCACTTGTATCCTGTTTCAGTAATAATGAAATCAGACCTTCTTCTTGAGTGTCTGATAATCTACCATTTACATAGAAGTGATTAAAACATGCTAATAACGGTCCTCTGAGTATATAAAAAAAGGTTTGGTATACCTCGACTGTGTTGTTTGTCAGACCAGGAGACTTCTGTCTGTAGCGTCCGAGAAGTTTGGCCTACACATCTAAAGGTGAGACTCACCAACAAGTTCATGTCTGTTGTTTCGCTCTAGGACGCCTACAAGTGTCTGAAGGTAGCAGGTACCAATTTAAAACATTTGTGGAAGTAAATATTGAAGTACTTTAGTGCCCAAAAAAGGTGTTAATTTATATATATATGTTTTACTTATCTTTCTTAATCTCTGAAATACAGGACAGAAACTTCAAAACCAACTTCCCTTTGAAAATGATTAGCAATATCATCCCCCACTCACTATCACAAGGGTTAGCAAATGTCAGGATCAATTCCATTTAAATTACAGTCAATTCACAAAGTAACCCAAATTCCAATTCCACATTTTCCTCATTCAAAAGCATTGAAGAATATTGGAATTGTATGTCAGAATTAAAGAATTCAACCTAGCAATAGACTGGGTCAATTTAGGGAGGTCTAATTTATCAAGATCATTTATAGATAGATAGAACCTGCTCTTACCATGAGAAACAGATTTCCCAATCTTCTCCTCCTCTTCTTCATCTTTAATGTTGACATTCAGCTCCAGTGTTTGACTGCAGTCTTCCAGCTTCACTGATGCCATCTCTGGATCCTGCAGTGCAAACTGGGTCACAATCAGTGTGGAGGGAGGCAGGCTGGGTTTGTCCTCACTGTCAATCTGGTAACTCTGAATAGGATCCCAGTCCTAAATAGAAGTTAGAGATCAACTTCCTGGTCCTTCCCTCTGCATGCCACACCCCCTCCCATTGTACTGTATGCATGAACACATTTGAAACAATGGCTGCCTAAAATGCTGTGGTTCTACTAACACAGTAGGAAAGGTTGTGATAGACGCGGGCCATCACAGGTGAGTTCACAGCTCTTACTGATCATAAATGTCAATGACTCACCCTCAAATGGCCCATCAATACCAGAGCTCTACCAAACTATTTACGGTAACGCTTCCTTTTATGGGGTCCTTATTACAGTGTAATTACATGTAACTACACCGTAACAAGACTATTTACATAATCAACTGGATATTTGAACAGTCTGACCCTCAATATAGTCCTGTGCATATATTGAACTCCAACAATGGGGGATGGAAAGGGTCTGTTGAAATGAATACTGTAGTGGTGTGAGAAAGGTAACCCAAGCTTCCTCTCTGGTTCCATTCCCCAATAGTAAGTGGGTCATTGTTGATTTGTTGTGGTAATGCTGTCCCTGGACTTTGGTACCGTATAAAACACTTTAAAATGACACCACTTTTCCCCCCATTTTATTTCACTGTTATTTAATAAGAAACATATGTAAGTCCTTTATACTGCAAAACATTTATTTGTATGCATTGTAGCAAATAATGGTGGCCAGCAAATTGGCTTGTCCCAATGGTGATGTGTAAAGGTGTAGTGACATGTTTTGACTAGATAATAGACATGTACATTATTTTGAATGCCATGAATTAAACAAAACCATTGTATTTTCTGTATAGATAAACCAAAAAACAAAGGTTGACCAGCACAAATTAATGTAGAATGTTTATTTTTCATTACCAGATCAATTACGTTCATTACAGTTATCCAAATATATTTATCAATGACAAAAAGAAAGAATCTAGTTTTAAAAGACAATTTAATAAACACATGTAGTCGTTTCATAGCATGTGTATCATTAAACAAAAGTTATGTAGTAAAAACTAATCCACCCAAAGTAATGGTGAAAACTGATCATCACACCATCTCTATCTGATAGGTGTCTACGAGCTCATTCCCACAGAATACTGCAGAGGGACAACTTGGTGTCAGAGAAAAACTTACTATACGTTACAAAAAAACATACCACTCAATTTAGTATGATGATACAGTATGTTATGTTACATTACATTGGCCTATGAATGTAATACGATTTCTAGGATGTATAGTATGTTACGAATTACAATTCCTTCAATATGTTACGAATTTGCGATATGTATGATATTTAACAAATTCCAATTTGTTGTTTTTAACATTCATTTACATGCTAAGTAGTATCATGTTAAGCTAACATGCAAAGTACACTACATATACAAAAGTATGTGGACACCACTTTAAAATAGTGGATTTGGCTATTTCAGCCACACACATTGCTGACAGGTGTATAAAATGGAGCACACAGCCATGCAATCTCCATAGACAAACACTGGCAGTAGAATGACCTCACTGAAGAGCTCAGTGACTTTCAATGTGGCATCGTCATAGGATGCCACTTTTCCAACAAGTTAGTTGGTCCAATTTCCGACCAACCCCCCTCCTTTTGTTTTTGCCTTATAGGGACATTTCTAAATGTTTCAACTCCATGTTCATCATTTCCAGCACCACCCCAACATCAACATATGTGAAAATTACACGTTTCTATGTTTTGTACTAAAAAATATGGAGAAAATATAATTTCCAGTGACATTCTATATTCCCATCAGCATGAAACAGCAGGAAACAGGATTCATCAGACCAGGCTATGTTTTTCTATTTTTCCAGTGTCTAGTGTTTTCATTCCATAGCCCACTGCAACTGCAGTTTCTTGTTTTCTGCTGAAAGCTAATGGGGATCCATAATAAATACACCACAACTACATCATTAAGGATCATAGCTTTCACCTGGGTTCACCTGGTCAGTCTATGTCATGGAAAGAGCAGGGGTCCTTAATGTTTTGTACACTCAGTGTATGTTGTGTCTACTAGCTCATTCCCACAGAAAACTGCAGAGGGAAGCAGTACCACCCAGTCAACCATCAGACTCCATTGTGAGACACCTCACAGAGGATATTCAACCCTAAGGGCAAATCCAAGGTTATCTCAATATCTATACAGTAGAAGCAAACAAAACACACCAAAATTGATAAGGTGAACACTGATCAGTAAAGTAAAGAGATGCTAACATTCTATAACGCTCCCTTTCCTCTGCACAGTTCTCTCACAGTGAGAAACAATAGGATTACAATGTTGTGTTCTATGCTTTCTTCATTTGATCCAATCCACTACCACTTCTTATGTATACGTTGGTTTCTTTTAAAATTGCCCAATCTGTAGAATCTCGTCTCACAGTCAGTGCAGTGATAAGTCTTCTCTCCTGTGTGTGTTCTCTGATGACCTTTTAGCTCAAATGATGTTTTGAAGCACTTTACACAGTCAGAGCAGAAGTAAGGCTTCTTTCCTTTGTTTACCTTGGTGTCTTTTTAGATGGCCTAGTCGAGAGAAATTCTTCCCACAGTCAGAGCAGGAGTAAGGCTTCTCTCCTGTATGTATACGTTCATGTTGTTTTAAGCTGCCCAGTTGAGAGAAACTTGCCCCACAGTCAGAGCAGGAGTAAGGCTTCTCTCCTGTATGTATACGTTCATGTTGTTTTAAGCTGCCCAGTTGAGAGAAACTTGCCCCACAGTCAGAGCAGGAGTAAGGCTTCTCTCCTGTGTGTGTTCTCTGATGAACTTTTAGCTCAAATGATGTTTTGAAGCACTTTACACAGTCAGAGCAAGAGTAAGGCTTCTCTCCTGTGTGCACACTCTGATGAACTTTTAGCTGAGTTGATGTTGTGAAGCATTTTACACAGTCAGAGCAGGAGTAAGGCTTCTCTCCTGTATGTTTACATTCATGTGTTTTTAAGAGGCCCAGTTGAGAGAAACTTGCCTCACATTCAGAGCAGGAGTAAGGCTTCTCTCCTGTGTGTATCCGTTGGTGTGATTTGAACTTGTCCTGTACAGAGAAACTCTTGCCACAGTCAGAGCAGAAGTAAGGCTTCTCTCCTGTATGTATACGTTCATGTATTTTTAAGTGGCCCAGTTGAGAGAAACTCTTTCCACAGTCAGAGCAAGAGTAAGGCTTCTCTCCTGTGTGTGTTCTCAGATGAACTTTCAGCTCAAATGATGTTTTGAAGCACTTGACACAGTCAGAGCAAGAGTAAGGCTTCTCGCCTGTGTGAATCAGTTGATGCAATTTTAAGCTTTCCTGTCGAGAGAAATTCTTCCCACAGTCAAAGCAGGAGTAAGGCTTCTCTCCTGTGTGTATACGTTCATGTTGTTTTAAGCTGTCCAGTTGAGAGAAACTTGCCCCACAGTCAGAGCAGGAGTAAGGCTTCTCTCCTGTGTGCACACTCTGATGAACTTTTAGCTGAGTTGATGTAGTGAAGCATTTTACACAGTCAGAGCAGGAGTAAGGCTTCTCTCCAGTATGTATACGTTCATGTTGTTTTAAGTTGCCAGGTTGAGAGAAACTTGCACCACAGTCAGAGCAGGAGTAAGGCTTTTCTCCTGTATGTACAGGTACATGTTGTTTTAAGTGGCCCAGTCGAGAGAAACTCTTCCCACAGCCAGAGCAGGAGTAAGGCTTCTCTCCTGTGTGTATACGTTCATGTGTTTTTAAGCTGCCCAGTTGAGAGAAACTTGCCCCACAGTCAGAGCAGGAGTAAGGCTTCTCTCCTGTGTGTATCCTTTGGTGCAATTTTAAGCTTTCCTGTCGAGAGAAATTCTTCCCACAGTCAGAGCAGGAGTAATGCTTCTCTCCTGTGTGTGTTCTCAGGTGAACGTTTAGCTCAAATGATGTTTTGAAGCACTTTACACAGTCAGAGCAGGAGTAAGGCTTCTCTCCTGTATGTATACGTTCATGTATTTTAAAGTGGCCCAGTCGAGAGAAACTCTTCCCACAGTCAGAGCAGGAGTAAGGCTTCTCTCCTGTGTGTATTTGTAGGTGTATTTTTAACTTTGATAGAATTGAGAAACTCTCCTCACAATGTGGGCAGCGGTGAGACCTCCTAGCTCTGTGATCTTCCTGCTGTTGCTCGCTGGATGTAGAGAATGTCTCAACATGGTCTCCTGTGTGAACAACATTAGAAGAACCAGTCAGTTGGTGTGATATACATGTCAATCAAATTTATTTTATGAAGCCCTTTTTACATCAGAAGTTGTCACAAAGTGCTTTACAGAAACCCACCCTAAAACCCCAAAGAGCAAGCAATGCAGATGTAGAAGCCATATCATCCTCCACTCACTCTCACAAGGGTTAGTAACTACACAGACTCATTTAATAGAACTTTAAAACATTGGCAGTTTGTCTACTTCACTTCTTTAGTCTACTCTCTGATCACTCCAGATAGCCCAGTGAATAAAACAAATGCTGGCAATACTGGTGTCAAACCATGTCGCAGATGCGCAGATGTCGCAGATGCTAAGCTACAGGACTGTTTTGCTAGCACAGACTGGAACATGTTCCGGGATTCTTCAGACAGCATTGAGGAGTACACCACATCAGTCACTGGCTTCATCAATAAGTGCATCGATGATGTCGTCCCCACAGTGACCGTACGTACATACCCCAACCAGAAGCCATGGATTACAGGAAACATCCGCACTGAGCTAAAGGGTAGAGCTGCCGCTTTCAAGGAACGGGACTCTAACCCGGACGCTTATAAGAAATCCCGCTATGACCTCCGACGAACCATCAAACAGGCAAAGAGTCAATACAGGTCTAAGATTGAATCGTACTACACTGGCTCTGACGCTCGTCGGATGTGGCAGGGCTTGAAAACTATTACAGACTACAAAGGGAAGCACAGCCGCGAGCTGCCCAGTGACAAAAGCCTACCAGACGAGCTAAACCACTTCTATGCTCGCTTCGAGGCAAGCAACACTGAAGCATGCATGAGAGCACCAGCTGTTCCGGATGACTATGTGATCACGCTCTCCGTAGCCGATGTGAGTAAGACTTTTAAGCAGGTCAACATTCACAAGGCCGCAGGGCCAGACGGATTACCAGGACGTGTACTCCGAGCATGTGCTGACCAACTGGCAAGTGTCTTCACTGACATTTTCAACATGTCCCTGACTGAGTCTGTAATACCAACATGTTTCAAGCAGACCACCATAGTCCCCGTGCCCAAGGACTCTAAGATAACCTGCCTAAATGACTACCGACCCGTAGCACTGACGTCTGTAGCCATGAAGTGCTTTGAAAGGCTGGTCATGGCTCACATCAACAGCATTATCCCAGAAACCCTAGACCCACTCCAATTTGCATACCGCCCCAACAGATCCACAGATGATGCAATCTCTATTGCACTCCACACTGCCCTTTCCCACCTGGACAAGAGGAACACCTACGTGAGAATGCTATTCATTGACTACAGCTCAGCATTCAACACCATAGTGCCCTCTAAGCTCATCACTAAGCTAAGGATCCTGGGACTAAACACCTCCCTCTGCAACTGGATCCTGGACTTCCTGACGGGCCGCCCCCAGGTGCCACACTGATCCTCAACACGGGGGCCCCTCAGGGGTGCGTGCTCAGTCCCCTCCTGTACTCTCTGTTCACCCATGACTGCATGGCCAGGCACGACTCCAACACCATCATTAAGTTTGCCGACGACACAACAGTGGTAGGCCTGATCACCGACAACGATGAGACAGCCTATAGGGAGGAGGTCAGAGATCTGGCCGTGTGGTGCCAGGACAACAACCTCTCCCTCAACGTGACCAAGACAAAGGAGATGATTGTGGACTACAGGGAAAAAAAGAGGACTGAGCACGCCCCCATTCTCATCGACGGGGCTGTAGTGGAACAGGTTGAGAGCTTCAAGTTCCTTGGTGTCCACATCACCAACAAACTATCATGATCCAAACACACCAAGACAGTCGCGAAGAGGGCACGACAAAGCCTATTCCCCCTCAGGAGACTAAAAAGATTTGGCATGGGTCCTCAGATCCTCAAAAAATTATACAGCTGCACCATCGAGAGCATCCTGACTGGTTGCATCACCGCCTGGTATGGCAACTGCTTGGCCTCCGACCGCAAGGCACTACAGAGGGTAGTGCGTACGGCCCAGTACATCACTGGGGCAAAGCTTCCTGCCATCCAGGACCTCTATACCAGGCGGTGTCAGAGGAAGGCCCTCAAAATTGTCAAAGACTCCAGCCACCCTAGTCATAGACTGTTCTCTCTGCTACCGCACGGCAAGCGGTACCAGAGTGCCAAGTCTAGGTCCAAAAGACTTCTCAACAGCTTCTACCCCCAAGCCATAAGACTCCTGAACAGCTAATCATGGCTACCCGGACTATTTGCACTGCCCCCCCAACCTATCCTTTTTACGCTGCTGCTACTCTGTTAAGTATTTATGCATAGTCACTTTAACTCTACCCACATGTACATATTACCTCAACTACCTCAACTAGCCGGTGCCCCCGCACATTGACTCTGCAACGGTACCCCCCTGTATATATAGCCTCCCTACTGTCACTTTATTTTACTTCTGCTCTTTTTTTTCTCAACACTTTTTTTGTTGTTGTTTTATTTTTACTTTTTTTGTTTAAAATAAATGCACTGTTGGTTAAGGGCTGTAAGTAAGCATTTCACTGTAATGTCTGCACCTGTTGTATTCGGCGCATGTGACCAATAAAATTTGATTTGATTTGTAAGTGTCAGTAGCATGAAATAATATCTACCTTCTCATTGAAACAGTTCATCATGAAACAGTTGTACTGCAAATGTTCATGCACAGTGGGAAGTTGGAATGAATAACACAAACTTAGTTAGATAGAACCTGCTCTTACCATGAGAAAAATATTTCCCAATCTTCTCCTCCTCTTCTTCATCTTTAATGTTGACATTCAGCTCCAGTGTTTGACTGCAGTCTTCCAGCTTCACTGATGCCATCTCTGGATCCTGCTTAGCAAACTGGGCTCCACTGTCACAATCAGGACCCACTGACTGTAGGTTTGGACTCAGTGTGGAAGGAGAGAGGCAGGCTGGGTTTGTCTTCACTATTGATGTTACCGGCCTCAGACTTAATTCTAGTCGTAATTAATAGTAATAAAGAGAAACAGACACAAAAGTTAGTCTTGACAGTTCAGGCACTTTCTTTATTCTCTATAAATATATTATATTTATTCTTGTTAAAAATTATCTATTCAGTGCTTGACTTGGACTGAAATAGGTGCCGGTACTGTTTATATTTAGGTGCAGGAGCTCCACAATACTGTTGAGCTAACATTCTATAAGAGGAACAGGAGCTCAAGCACTAGATATTTGAGGTGCCGGTACTTAACCTATAGCAGATGTCCCCAAATTCACATACAGTACCAGTCAAAAGTTTTAGAACACCTATTTATCTTTATTTGTATTATTTTCTACATTGTAGATTAAAGATTCTACAAAGCTGTCATCAAGGTAAAGGATGGCTACTTTGAGGAATCTAAAATATATTTGATTTGTTTAACACTTTCTTGGATACTACATGATTCCATGTCTGTTATTTCATAGTTTAGATTCTTCACTATTATTCTACAATGTAGAAAATAGTAAAAATTAAGAAAAACCCTTGAATGAGTAGGTGTGTCCAAACTTTGACTGGTACTGTAAATGCATAAATTACAAAAGCCATTTAGTACAAGGTCACTGTTTGTTTTAGGCGGGACTATGTACTATGTTCCTGAATAACCTGGTCTTCACTGTATTATTTCAATCAAAAAACAATTTTATTTTCCGTTCACACCATAGTAACATTTATCGATAAATACAGAAACAACTGAATGTGTCTGAATATTAGTACACATGTAGAAAACCTACAATCATTATATTCAGCTTCAAAACAGTAGTGCGACCGTGAAATTGTCTCTCTGATGCACCCGCACTGTCCTCACTGAAGTCCGTTGATGATGACCGAGTGGGCAGCACCATTTTACCAGCTCGTTAATTTTACACAAAACCAAAAATGCAAAACAAACTCGGAAATCTAAAATAAATGGATTGTTTATGAAATCACCTTGAGGAAATGATGTACATCCATTCAGACAAACCCAAAGTATCTAGCTATGTGACTTGTAAAATAGTTACCAGGTTTACTCAGTTTGACATAAAAATAACACACCAAACGTAAAAAATAAATAAAATAAAAAATAAAAAACGTGATAATACCTTAATGGATTTGTTACCTAGCATTGTATGACATGTTCTTTCGATATTAGACAGTTTAAATGTGCTATTACATACCTATATTACGTATTTTATAAAGTATTAGTTAATGTTTGGAATATTGAGAGCTGCATAAGGATTTGGAGGATGACATACATTTCATGTATTTATTTCTGTCACTGGTGGGTGCCAGAAGGTATGTGGGCCAAGATAGCTGGGGGGCCACTGGTGCTAATCTTAGAAGGAGTACAAAATGAAATATCCTGACTAGGGTGCAACACGATACCATATAGGGTGATCCTATATGTGGCGAGGAGTGACACTCAATAATGGTTGGCAACTGTTGGATTGAATTAGCTCGGAAAAGCATTATTTAAACTAAGAGGTTTTCTATGTAAGTCATTCAGATGACAATAGGCTACACCGGTACCGCTTGTCATGTGAATCTGGTACTGTAATATTAAATACTTACAGTTCTGGAGCTTTCTTTATACTGAAGAATGGTGCGTGCCTGCCCGGAACTTCCTGTTCCCCCACTACCACAGTGCAGCCACAGATAGAACAATGAGACAGATATTTCACTGGATGTATAATTGTGAAGCATCCGGTTGGTGTTTCCACTCACTACCAAATATGGTAGTGAGAGGAAGCCCACTGGCCGGCAGTGGGAGAAGATGGAAGGAGATGGATTTTGGCCGACATTCTGCAAATGTTCTAATCGATGAAACATCTGATCTTAATACAGTTCTGTTCCCAAAACTAAAATCTGTTATGCACAGAGTGGACTACGTTTTGTGGACAAATCTTTTTTTAAATCACGTTATTTAGAAGGAACACAAAGGCGAATTGAGTTGTTGCACACGAGCGCTTCACAGAGGAGGCGTTCCCTAACAGAAATATGCAGATGTATGCTAGAACACACCAATAGGATCTCGCTAGCTCGTGCTTGGCTCTGCACACTATGACTCATCTGTTCATTTTACATTTTAGTCATTTAGCAGACGCTCTTATCCAGAGCGACTTATAGTTAGTGAGTGCATACATTATTTTTTTTCATACCCCTGTGGGAATCGAACCCACAACCCTAGCGCTGCAAACGCCATGATCTACCAACTGAGTTACATCCCTGCCGGCCAGTCCCTCCCCTACCCTGTCGCGGCCGGCTACGACAGAGCCTGGATTCGAACCAGCATCTCTAGTGGCACAGCTAGCACTGCGATGCAGTGCCTTAGACCACTGCGCCACTCGGCGGAAACGACCAGCTTTGGTCTATCTTGGTTTAGTTATAATAAATATTTGGTGCAACCGTCCGTGCGTTCAGGGATCCTTGGGATGGCCATACCCCATTATATGAGAAGGACAGTGCTTAATTTAAGCTGGATCCTCCGGTACCTCTCAGTTTTGTAGTCTTTCGTTCCGGAACCCATTTGCCAGGATCAGGTAGCCTACCTCTTGTGGCAAGAGAAATTATTTCCACTGTTTGCAATGTAAAAATCCTAATAAAAGTAATCAGAGTAATCTTTTTATATATTTTTTTATTTTATTTTTTTTCGGGGGGATGGATCAGCTTAATATTGCAGATAGATTGTATCTTCTATCAATGTAATTGTCTGCATCACTTCCAATCCCCCATGTTTATTTTTATTTTTTATATATATATTCCCCTTTATTACTTTTCAACCCCACCATCCTTTCCCTACTTGGAGTAAATTAGTGAACAACAACGCCCAGGCCTCTACTTCCGGTCTATACTTACTATCTACACCTTATGGACAGAGTTAATTTTACAATAATTCTATATCTATATATATATAAAAATATATTTATTTATTTATTTTTTTGCTCCTGAACTTCTTCTACTCTCAACCTCTCCGATCATTTTCATGATGTCCATCCGGTTTGCTTCTAAATGCCATATCTTTCTAACTGTGCTCTTTCCCAAAAGCTCCCAACATACAACCTATATACTTATTATGGACACAGTATGCTTACATTATTAGCTATCTTTGTTATTATTTGTTGTTAGTCCCATCCTTCAACTCTATTCAATACCTCCCATCTATCTCTTAACACCATCCATATAGGATTTCTATTTGCCATATATATTTCAACCGTACTGTGATGTTTTACAAAAGTTCTGAACCTTTCTATTCTCATTGCTTCTACAGATTGTGAATTAAAAATAAACATTTTTGCTAAAAGTATTATTATATTATTGATTGATTGACTATGACTTTTCAGATCACCCAGTAATGCTATCTGCAAGGTTAGTTCCAGGTAAATCCATGCAATCCTTTAGCCATTCCTGGACCTGTGTCCAAAAACAAGCTACAAATGGACAGAACCAAAACAAATGATCTAATGATTCTATCTCTTCACAGCAAAATCTGCAGAGCTGGGAAGATTGTATCCCCCATATAAATAACATTCTATTGGTAGCAAGAATTTTATATAATAATTTAAATTGAAAGATTCAAATTTTTGAATCCGGTGTCGTTTTGCGTGTCAGTTCATAAACACTGTGCCATGGGATCGGTACGTCAAAGATCTCTTCCCAACTATTTTGCAATCTATATGGGACTGCTGTCAATCCTTTGGTCCTTAAGTGAAAGTGATATACTTTTTTATTTATCACAGTTTTCCTTAACCAATTATGTTCTTTAATGCAAGGCCGACAGACAAGTTCCTTACTTTCTCCCCCTTCAACTTTCCTCTTCCACTTTTGCGGTAAGGCTGCAATTATTTGGTTGTAATTTTGGGTAGAGCAGACATTTCCATATGTTTTTGTTAGCTGCATGTGCGACATAACTCCACCAGTCCTACCGATGATATCATTTACGAAGATTATACCTTTTTTAAACATTCTGTCAAATAAAGGTTTTTTGTCAATTAGTATATTTGAATTTAACCATAATATTTGTTGCATTATTTGTTCTGTCGTTTCTGGAGGATTAAATTGAAATTGCAACCAACTTTCTATGGCTTGTTTTAGAAATAGTGACATTTGGGAGATTATTTCCTTTTCAAATAACTGAAAGTGAGAGGTTGTAATCTGAATAAAGGGAAAAAGGCCTTTCTTGAACAGTGGGTGAGACAATCTTACTAATTTGCTAGAGAACCAGTTCGGATTTAAGTATAACTTTTGGATGACTGAAGATTTTAGTGATAGGTCTAATGCTTTAATATTTAATCATTTCTGTCCTCCGAATTCATATTCATTATATATATATGCTCTTTTAATTTTGTCTGGCTTGCCGTTCCAAATAAAATTGAATATTTTTTTCTCATATAATTTAAAAAACTGTTTGCTAGGCGTAGGCAAGACCATAAGCAAATAGGTAAACTGGGATAATACTAAAGAGTTAATCAGGGTGATTTTTCCACAAATTGACAGGTATTTTCCTTTCCATGGTAGTAAGATTTTATCTATTTTTGCTAACTTTCTATTAAAATTGATTGAAGTGAGATCATTTATTTCCTTTGGGATATGTATTCCGAGTATATCCACATCACCATCAGACCATTTTATTGGTAAACTACATGGTAATGTAAAAATTGTATTTTTTAGTGATCCAATACGTAATATAGTACATTTGTCATAATTTGGTTTTAATCCAGAGAGGTTAGAAAATGTATCTAGATCCTCTATGAGGCTGTGGAGGGATTCTAGTTGTGGATCTAAAAGAAAACATGAATCATCTGCGTACAATGACACCTTTGTTTTTAAGCCCTGTATTTCTAATCCTCTGATATTATTATTGGATCTGATTTTAATAGCTAACATCTCGATGGCCACAATAAATAGATATGCCGATAGTGGACAACCTTGTTTCACTCCTCTTGACAGTTTGAAACTTTCTGAGAAATAGCCATTATTTACTATTTTACACCTAGGGTTACTATACATGATTTTGACCCATTTTATAAGAGATTCTCCAAAATTGAAATGCTCCAGGCATTTATATATAAATTCCAGTCGAACTTTATCAAATGCCTTTTCGAAGTCTGCTATGAATAGCAGGCCTGGTTTCCCATATTTTCCATAGTGTTCTATTGTTTCCAATACTTGCCTTATATCTTCCATCCTCCAATATATCTTCCATGTAAAAAACCTGTCTGATTAGAATGAATAATATCCGACAATACCTTTTTAATTCTATGCGCTATACATTTTGCTAGGATTTTTGCATCACAACACTGAAGTGTAAGGGGCCTCCAATTTTGTAAATGGACTGGATCTTTATATTTTCCACTTGTATCCTGTTTCAGTAATAATGAGATCAGACCTTCTTCTTGAGTGTCAGATAATCTACCATTTACATAGGAGTGGTTAAAACATGCTAATAACGGTCCTCTTAGTATATCAAAAAAGGTTTGGTATACCTCGATTGGTATGCCATCCAACCCTGGAGTTTTCCCGGACTTAAAGTCTTTAATTGCATCCAGAAGTTCCTCCTCTGTAATTTCACCTTCACATGAGTCTTTCTGTGTGGCTGTTAATTTGACATTATCAATAGGAAAAAAATCTCTACAATTAGCTTCAGTTAGAGGAGATGGAGGCGACTGAAAAGAAAACATATGCTTAAAATACTTTGTTTCTTCCTTCAAAATATCATTAGGTGAATTATGGGTGACTCCGTCAATTGTAACCAGTTTCATTAAGTTCTTTTTGGTAGCATTCCTATGTTGAAGATTAAAAAAGAATTTTATGCATTTTTCCCCATATTCCATCCAGTTTGCTTTATTTTTATAATATATTACACTTGATCTTTCTTGAATAAGTTTTTCCATTTCTTTTTGTTTTTCCTCTAATTTATTCTGAGCCTCTATGTTACAGTTTTTATTGCCATCTATCTGTTCTGTTAGACTTTCTATTTCCTTTCTTAGTATAAACTCTTTTGACCTAAATTGCTTTTGTTTTCGAGATGAGTACTGAATTGCATGGCCTCTAAAGGCACATTTAAAGGTGTCCCATACAATAAGGGGATTCGCTGTACCTATGTTATGTTGGAAAAAGTCAGTTATAAATTCCTTTGTTCTAATTATAAATAAATTATCATCTAATAGGCTTTGATTAAATTTCCAATATCCTCGCCCACGTGGAAATTCAGTCAGAGTAATGTATATGCCTATTATATGATGGTCCGACCGCATTCTGTCCCCTATCAACACTTTTTTTACTTTTGGTGCCAACGAGAATGAGATAAGAAAGAAGTCAAGACGACTAGCTTGATTCAGTCTCCGCCATGTATATCTCACTAGATCAGCATATTTAAGCCTCCATATATCTACTAGTTCTAATGTATCCATGACATTCACAATTTCCTTAAGAGCATGTGGGTGATTGTTTGTGGTGTGATTTCCTTTTCGGTCCATTGAGCTATTTAAAACAGTATTATAATCCCCCACCATAATAATATTGTCTTGAGTTGCTTGCAGGCTTGATAATTTATTATATATATTGTCAAAGAATTGTGGATCATCATTATTTGGTCCGTAAAGGTTAATGAGCCATATCTGTTTATGGTCCAATACCATATTTAAAATAATCCATCTACCTTGCGTATCTATTTGGACAATTTGCACATTCGGATCGAAATTACTATTAATTAATATCATCACCCCTTTTGAATTTCTTTGCCCATGGGAGAAGTATATTTCCCCCCCCCATTCTTTTTTCCACGCTGCTTCATCTCGAATTGTTGAATGAGTTTCCTGTATACAATATATATTATATTCCTTCTCTTTGAGCCATGTAAATATTGTTCTTCTTTTGTTATTATCAGCTAAGCCATTACAATTATAACTGGCTATACTTATTTCACCATACACCATAATGAGATACAAGTTTCAAGTCTATTTATCATTATATATGTTTGTAAATTTACCAATAAAAAATAGCGTAATGATTGAGTGTCCATATAACATTCGGAGAGTACGACCCTGCCTTACACAGGAAGCGGCACAGGTCCTAATCCAGGCACTTGTCATCTCCCGTCTGGATTACTGCAACTCGCTGTTGGCTGGCCTCCCTGCATGTGCCATTAAACCCCTACAACTCATCCAGAATGCCGCAGCCCGTCTGGTGTTCAACCTTCCCAAGTTCTCTCACGTCACCCCCCTCCTCCACACACTCCACTGGCTTCCAGTTGAAGCTCGCATCCGTTACAAGACCATGGTGCTTGCCTTTGGAGCAGCGAGGGGAACGGCACCTCTGTACCTTCGGGCTCTGATCAGTCCCTACACCCAAACGAGGGCATTGCGTTCATCCACCTCTGGCCTGCTGGCTCCCCTTCCTCTGCGGAAGCATAGTTCCCGCTCAGCCCAGTCAAAACTGTTCGCTGCTCTGGCACCCCAATGGTGGAACAAGCTCCCTCACGACGCCAGGACAGCGGAGTCACTCACCACCTTCCGGAGACATTTGAAACCCCACCTCTTTAAGGAATACCTGGGATAGGATAAAGCAATCCTTCTACCCCCCCCCACACACACAGCGGAGTCGCTCACCACCTTCCGGAGACATTTGTAACCCCACCTCTTTAAGGAATACCTGGGATAGGATAAAGTAATCCTTCTACCCCCCCCCCCCCCAAAAAAAATAAAAAAATAAATAAAAAATAATAATTGTAAAGTGGTTATCCCACTGGCTATAGGGTGAATGCATCAATTTGTGAGACGCTCTGGTCTAGAGCGTCTGCTAAATGACGTAAATGTGCCCTTGAGCAAGGCACTTAACCCTAATTGCTCCTGTAAGTCGCTCTGGATAAGAGCGTCTGCTAAATGACTAAAATGTAAAATGTAAAATGTAGCTGTACCGTGATATTTGCATTGCTACGGAGTAACCCTTCAATTGTTCTCCACTAATTCCCCCGCTAAAGCCCCTCCCCATCCAAAGCCGTCATCCCAGTGATCAGCATCCCCCCCACGTCCCTCCGTATCCCTAAGGCCCCGAGAGGCCAGGACCCATCCATCGAAAACAGCACACAGTGCCACCCACAAAACAGAAGCAGGTTAACCGCCAAAAGCATTTCCAATGCTTTCACCTCTATATATATATATATATATATCTATATAACTATTTTTTTATTTTTTATTATGCATATCCTATTTTCCATCAATTAATATGCGTAATAATGTCGGCAGTTCACGCATAGGATTCTAACATATAACCAGGATTGCCATTGTATTACATTTAATTCATTGACAAGCAATTATTATCCTAGCAAATAATTCCTGCGGTCCATCCCATACCCCCCCCCCCCCCCCCCAACACCCCCCCCCCCCCCCCCCCACAACAGATGCCAGACCAGCACACACGCACATACTCACATACTCCAACACACTCAACCCCCCTCCTCCACAATCCACCATAAAATCCGATACTCAACGGCTGTTATATCCCAGAGCCCAACTCGAGAAATAACTTGATCTACGAGTGCACATACAGTTAAAGCTGATTGAGAAAGCATGCAAATTGAGCAGAAATTGATAACAATGTGAGATTTGATTAATCTACTTAATCTATGTCAAGTCCTAGGTGATGGAGATCAGATCCACCCTCTTCACCTGAGACACAAACACTCTGATCCCCTGTTGTAAACATTTTCCCAAGCATCTCCATGCGGTCAGACCTTTGATTATTTTGTGCCACCTGGGCCACAATGATAAACCCCCTCTCTGATTGTCCGAGTGTGACCCCCTCCCCATGGGTTACTGCAGCCAGTGTTGCCAGCACTGCCACTACCTGGGTGGGCGTACCCCACCGGAATCCCCACCGGCTAGGTACAAGGTCGTCAAGGTTCTCATTAGCAGCTTTGAGAATTTCCTTGTATATTATGCTCTCCCATCAGGGGGCTCTGGCTTTGTAGGACCAACCCTGCCAGGCAGGCTCAGAATCTTGAGGGGGCGGTGCTGCTCAAGTAGGTCTCTGACCGCATTTATTTCTCTATTTAGGCTGCATATTCACAGCAGGTCCATAAAATAGATGGGAACTTCTCTTTGGTGTATGGGTCGCTCAGGTGGGTGTCCAGGTTATAGGGTTAGGGATCTTCCCATCATGATAGGACAATGAATAATTAGATTAGATGTATACTATATTTAAAAATGTATATCCCTCATCTACACAAAATTGAAAGCTCTCTCTCTCACCACCCCTGTTCATAGACCCCCGGTCGGCTCTGGGATATGCAACCATTTCCCCTCTCACTCACTTAACGCCGTACCTTTTCAAACACAAAAATGCACACCACATGGTTGACTGCGGAAGAAATGGGCCGAGCGTGCAAACGCACCCGCATCCCCATCTGCTGCAAGGGGGAAAAGGACGCCAGAGAGAACACAGGACCAACCACAACAATCATCCGCCAAAACAACAACCTCCCGCCAAAAAATCCATGTTCTAATTATTTGTATATAAAGATGTATTATTCTGCTTGTTATATCGTTTTATCCATTTATAAAATACTATACTTACTATAAATATTATTTAATATTACAATCCCTATCATTGCTAGTATCAGGTGCTCCAATATTTGACTCCTCCATTACAACTTTTAGAATAGCCATGGAGTAGTCTTTGTGTCTCTGAACATTTGGTTGTCAATATCTTATTTATCCACCACTAGTGCAACACGTTTCCCTTTTAATCTGTTTTCCTTGAAGATTGGATACAGAACTTTGCGCCTTTCTACAATCTCCTTCGGGAACTGATCATTCATGCCTATTTTCGTGCCAGCAAGTCTTTTTCCCAGGCTTTTCACCATAGCTTTGTCCTTAAAAAAAGCAAATTTGGCAACGATTGGGCGCTCATATTTCTGTCCTCTTTTTCCGAAACGATGTACACGTTCGAGTTGGATTTTATCGACAGCCTCGAGTGGGATTTGTAGCGCAGTATGCAGGAAGTCCTTCATAATATTCTCTGTTATTTCTCCCGAATACCCGTAAGTACTAGATTTTCCCTCATCGATCTAGTTTGGATGTCTAGTAAGGCTTCTCTCAGAAGATTGTTCTCCTTTTTTAATTCCCTAACGTCCGTTTCCATTTTAGAGACTGTCACTTTTATTTCTTTGGTTTCTTTCTCCATTACCAAAGCTTTTTCGTCACTCATTTGAAGACTCGCTTTCAACTCTTTTACGTCTTTACTGACCAGTTCTAATATGCCCAATTTGTCATTTATCGACTTCAACAGGTCGCTTTCCACACTTACCATACCTAGTGGTGAAAAGCATATATCATCTGTATCTGTCGATGAGTCGCGTTTTCTTTTGGGGATCGGCTCTCCACGCTTGTCTTCAGTCATGTTTGGGTGTTGCTTGTTGTAGTAATATTTGTCGATATATTTCTCTAGCCTTATGATCTTATTTATGTTATTATCCAGATTGAATTATATTAACTACGAATATATGAAATGCTAATATTTAGTCTAACTTACTGATTTTGAATATTATGTTTTTATCTTGAGGTGTTTTGTACCGATCAATCAGAGTAATTACATTTAGATTCCTCTGTAATTGTCATGCCCCCTAAAAAAAAACGTAATGTGAAAACGTGCATGATATTCTAAGAATTGGTTCATGTTGGGCCGTCTTGGGTTTATGGTTTGCGCAACATTGTAGCCTAGACCAAGGCGTGGCCATTGCTGTGGTGAGAGAGAGAAGCACGCCTGTATCTCTCACAGAAATACAATGACATTCACTTTCTATGATCTCTCTCCCCCTCTGTGCTGTTATAGACATAAGCCGGCAACTCTCTTCTCTCCAGCATTGCACTTCATCATTTATCTCCTAATAGAATAATAGCTGCGGGAAGTGTGCTGGAGGTGCTGCAGCACTCTGCAGTCTGTTCTGAAAGATATTAAATAATTCCCAATACTACACCAGGAGTAAGACTAGAATTTCGCCACAGAGGATCCATAGCCAATTTTTAAAAATAGCCTAGCTGTGGATTGTGTGTAGCCAAATCACAAGTAGCCTAACGTGTGGCAAATCTGTCAGTTAACAGCATGCAGCCAAAACAGGCTTTTCACAAATATGTATAATACAATCACTGGAAAACACAGGTTGTAAAGCAAATGGATGAAAATAAAATACTAATGTCTGTATGTTACCAAGTTAACAACTTCCAAATAGGCCTATTGAGCGAACAGCATTGTTTAAAAAAGTAAAGCAAGAGAGAGATAAGCTTTTGGCCGGTGAGTGAGCTGCACATCATTGGGTGAGTCAGTGAAACTGGAAAGCTTTTTTAGAACTATATCTTCCTCCTCATTTTGTACAATGTGTTTCTCTGCACACTTAGGGGCCTCGGCTATTGATGGATTCAAGACAAGGTCGTTTTATTGATCTCAGATTCTCAGTGTCAAAGTAGCCTGTCATTTGTAAGATCCATTTCTGCAGTACAATTGACAACCATTGCTATAAATGCTAAAAATCCCACCTTACTGAAGCACATATTCTTCCCATCACTCTCTCTTGGTCTCTGCCTACTCACAAGAATCCTCTCAGGATCCATCACCCTGTACCCATCTTCCTCTACCACTCTCTTCACTGCTTTGGCATACAACACTTTCTGTACTACTGTAACCATGGCAACCTCAATCTGCCTTTCTCTCACCTGACTCCTCAGATCTCCAGCCCGTTAGCACCCCCATAACTAACACACAGAACTTTCTCCACCAATACCACACATTTCTTCATCTCATGCCCTCCTGCACACTTGTCACATCTAGGCATCTCACGCCTACACACTGCTGCAACAGGCCCATAAACTTCACCCCTAAAACACTGTAGTATTTACGGAACAAAATCGCTCACAGGATAACTGACACTTCCAACCTTGATCTTATCTGGCAGAGACTATGCATCAAAATCCAGCATTACAGATACAATGGGGGGAAAAAGTATTTAGTCAACCACCAATTGTGCAAGTTCTCCCACTTAAAAATATGAGAGAGGCCTGTCATTTTCATCATAGGTACACGTCAACTATGACTGACAAAATGAGGAAAAAAATCCAGAAAATCACATTGTAGGATTTTTAATGAATTTATTTGCAAATTATGGTGGAAAATAAGTATTTGGTCAATAACAAAAGTTTCTCAATACTTTGTTATATACCCTTTGTTGGCAATGACACAGGTCAAACGTTTTCTGTAAGTCTTCACAAGGTTTTCACACACTGTTGCTGGTATTTTGGCCCATTCCTCCATGCAGATCTCCTCTAGAGCAGTGATGTTTTATTTTATTTTATTTTATTTATTTAACCTTTATTTAACCAGGTAAACCAGTTGAGAACAAGTTCTCATTTACAACTGCGACCTGGCCAAGATAAAGCAAAGCAGTGCGATAAAAACAACAACACAGAGTTACATATGGGGTAAAACAAAACAAAGTCCAAAAAATACAACAGAAATACATATATATACAGTGTGTGCAAATTTAGCAAGTTATGGAGGTAAGGCAATAAAATAGGCTATAGTGCAAAATAATTAAAATTAGTATTAACACTGGAATGATAGTGGTCCTCTGTAGCTCAGCTGGTAGAGCACGGCGCTTGTAACGCCAAGGTAGTGGGTTCGATCCCCGGGACCACCCATATGCAAAAATGTATGCACGCATGACTGTAAGTCGCTTTGGATAAAAGCGTCTGCTAAATGGCATATTATTATCATTATTATAGATGTGCAAGAGATGATGTGCAAATAGAGATACTGGGGAACAAATGAGCAAAATAAATAACAATATGGCTTCCTGTTAAGGCAAGGGCTGATTTCAAGGTTTTACTGTTAACCTATAAAGCGTTACATGGGCTTGCTCCTACCTATCTTTCCGAGTTGGTCCTGCCGTACATACCAATACGTACGCTACGGTCACAAGACGCAGGCCTCCTAATTGTCCCTAGAATTTCTAAGCAAACAGCGGGAGGCAGGGCTTTCTCCTATAGATCTCCATTTTTATGGAACAGTCTGCCTACCCATGTGAGAGACGCAGACTCGGTCTCAACCTTTAAGTCTTTACTGAAGACTTATCTCTTCAGTAGGTCATATGATTGAGTGTAGTCTGGCCCAGGAGTGTGAAGGTGAACGGAAAGGCTCTGGAGCAACGAACAGCCCTTGCTGTCTCTGCCAGGCCGGTTCCCCTCTCTCCACTGGGGTTCTCTGCCTCTAACCCTGTTACAGGGGCTGAGTCACTGGCTTGCTGGTGCTCTTTCATGCCGTCCCTAGGAGGGGTGCGTCACTTGAGTGGGTTGAGTTACTGACGTGATCTTCCTGTCTGGGTTGGCGCCCCCCCTTGGTTTGTGCTGTGGTGGAGACCTCTGTGGGCTATACTCGGCCTTGTCTCAGGATTGTAAGTTGGTGGTTGAGGATATCCCTCTAGTGGTGCGGGGGCTGTGCTTTGGCAGAGTGGGTGGGGTTATATCCTTCCTGTTTGGCCCTGTCCGGGGGTTTCTTCGGATGGGGCCACAGTGTCTCCGGACCGCTCCTGTCTCAGCCTCCAGTATTTATGCTGCAGTAGTTTATGTGTCGGGGGGCTGGGGTTAGTTGGTTATACCTGGAGTATTTCTCCTGTCTTATCCAGTGTCCTGTGTGAATTTAAGTATGCTCTCTCTAATTCTCTCGTTCTCTCTTTCTCTCTGAGAACCTGAGCCCTAGGACCATACGTCAGGACTACCGGGCATGCTGACACCTTGCTGTCCCCAGTCCGCCTGGCCTTGCTGCTATTCCAGTTTCAACTGTTCTGCCTGCGGTTACGAAACCCCTACCTGTCCCAGACCTGCTGTTTTCAACTCTTAATGATCGGCTATGAAAAGCCAACTGAGAGACCTGAGCCCTAGGACCATACGTCGGGACTACCGGCCGTGGTGACTCCTTGCTGTCCCCAGTCCGCCTGGCCTTGCTGCTATTCCAGTTTCAACTGTTCTGCCTGCGGTTATGGAACCCCTACCTGTCCCAGACCTGCTGTTTTCAACTCTTAATGATCGGCTATGAAAAGCCAACTGAGATTTATTCCTGATTATTATTTGACCATGCTTGTCACTTATGAACATTTTTGAACATCTTGGCATGGTTCTGTTATAATCTCCACCCGGCACAGCCAGAAGAGGACTGGCCACCCCTCATAGCCTGGTTCCTCTCTAGGTTTCTTCCTAGGTTTTGGCCTTTCTAGGGAGTTTTTCCTAGCCACCGTGCTTCTACACCTGCATTACTAGCTGTTTGGGGTTTTAGGCTGGGTTTCTGTACAGCACTTCGAGATATTAGCTGATGTACGAAGGGCTATATAAAATAAAATTGATTGATTGATTGAATATAGGGATGAGGTAGTTGGGCGGGCTAATTTCAGATGGGCTGTGTACAGGTGCAGTGATCGGTAAGGTGCTCTGACAACTGATGCTTAAAGTTAGTGAGGGAGATAAGTGTCTCCAGCTTCAGAGATTTTTGCAATTTGTTCCAGTCATTGGCAGCAGAGAACTGGAAGGAGGTGTTGGCTTTGGGAATGTGTTGGCTTTGGGAATGACCAGTGAGATATACCCGCTGGAGCGCAGACTACGGGTGGGTGTTGCTATGGTGACCAATGAGCTAAGATAAGGCGGGGATTTGCCTAGCAGTGATTTATAGATGGCCTGGAGCCAGTGGGTTTGACGACGAACATGTAGTGAGGACCAGCCAACAAGAGCGTACAGGTTACAGTGGTGGGTATTATATGGGGCTTTGGAGACAAAACGGATGGCACTGTGATAGACTACATCCAATTTGCTGAGTAGAGTGTTGGAGGCTATTTTGTAAATGACATCGCCGAAGTCAAGGATCGGTAGGATAGTCAGTTTTACGAGGGCATGTTTGGCAGCATGAGTGAAGGAGGCTTTGTTGCGAAATAGGAAACCGATTCTAGATTTAACTTTGGATTGGAGATTATTAATGTGAGTCTGGAAGGAGAGTTTACAGTCTAACCAGACACCTAGATATTTGTAGTTGTCCACATGTTTTGGGGCTATCGCTGGGCAACACAGACTTTTAACTCCCTCCAAAGATTTTCTATGGGGTTGAGATCTGGAGACTGGCTAAGCCACTCCAGGACCTTGAAATGCTTCTTACGAAGCCACTCCTTCGTTGCCCGGGCGTTGTGTTTGGGATCATTGTCATGCTGAAAGACCCAGCCACGTTTCATCTTCAATGCCCTTGCTGATGGAAGGAGGTTTTCACTCAAAATCTCACGATACATGGCCCCATTCATTCTTTCCTTTACACGGATCAGTCATCCTGGTCCCTTTGCAGAAAAACAGCCCCAAAGCATGATGTTTCCACCCCCATGCTTCACAGTAGGTATGGTGTTCTTTGGATGCAACTCAGCATTCTTTGTCCTCCAAACACAACGAGTTGAGTTTTTACCAAAAAGTTATATTTTGGTTTAATCTGACCATATGACATTCTCCCAATCCTCTTCTGGATCATCCAAATGCACTCTAGCAAACTTCAGACGGGCCTGGACATATACTGGCTTAAGCAGGGGGACACATCTGGCACTGCAGGATTTGAGTTCCTGGCGGCGTAGTGTGTTACTGATGGTAGGCTTTGTTACTTTGGTCCCAGCTCTCTGCAGGTCATTCACTAGGTCCCCCCGTGTGGTTCTGGGATTTTTGCTCACCGTTCTTGTGATCATTTTGACCCCACGGGGTGAGATCTTGCGTGGAGCCCCAGATCGAGGGAGATTATCAGTGGTCTTGTATGTCTTCCATTTCCTAATAATTGCTCCCACAGTTGATTTCTTCAAACCAAGCTGCTTACCTATTGCAGATTCAGTCTTCCCAGCCTGGTGCAGGTCTACAATTTTGTTTCTGGTGTCCTTTGACAGCTCTTTGGTCTTGGCCATAGTGAAGTTTGGAGTGTGACTGTTTGAGGTTGTGGACAGGTGTATTTTATACTGATAACAAGTTCAAACAGGTGCCATGAATACAGGTAACGAGTGGAGGACAGAGGAGCCTCTTAAAGAAGAAGTTACAGGTCTGTGAGAGCCAGAAATCTTGCTTGTTTGTAGGTGACCAAATACTTATTTTCCACCATAATTTGCAAATAAATTCATTAAAAATCCTACAATGTGATTTTCTGGATTTTTTTCTTCTCAATTTGTCTGTCATAGTTGACGTGTACCTATGATGAAAATTACAGGCCTCTCTCATCTTTTTAAGTGGGAGAACTTGCACAATTGGTGGCTGACTAAATACTTTTTTCCCCCCACTGTAATGTATTCTCTGTTTCCCCACGCTCTACACCAGATCTACATCTCACCAAACGGAGGGCGTCACAGACACCTGGAATCTTCAATTTCAACTGCACATCCTCAACACTTAAACCTAAAACTGTTACCACTCCTATCAATGCCACCCTGTTCCGGAGAGCAATTCAAGTCACAATTCCTGTCTCTAATCACGTAATCCGCAGCGCCCGCTCCCTCTGGGCAGAGGAGAAACAATAAATCATCACGAGTCCCCTCAGAGTTACCTTCACCAACTCAACAGTCCCCAACCTCTTCTCCACCTAATCTGACACCACATATGGATCCATTCCCTCTACAAATCTCACTACCACCGGGCCAGAATCATCCTTATCATCCTCGGAACGAGGCCCGAACTCGGAGTTCCTCACAGCAGGTTATTCATCCTCACTCTCGCCAGGTTCAATCTCTGAGCTACTGGAGGACGTATCCCTCTTTTTGCACTTGACCATAACCTCCTTCACCACACTGCTTCCCTATACACTCAGCTCCTTCTCAGCGGTCATCACTGCACCTGCCACCACAGTTAATTCATCCTCACTCTCGTCACGTTCACTTTCCTCCTGTAGCTCTTCTAAAAGTTCAGTGAGATCTTCCATTCCATATTCACTCAAAACATATTCCACTTTTCTCCTTTGTCCTTGTCCACCATCTTCTCCTTCATCAGATCTTCCAGAAGGTTTGTTCATCCCCCACTGCAATCCCCCATTCCACTTTTTTTCTTGTCCGCCATCTTACCACGTGTCTCAGCTCATCCACACCCCACTAGCTTCAGGTAGCTGCTCACCAATGGAGTACCACAGTATAAATGATAATACCCATAAAATCTAGCAGTCAAACAGGGAAATGGTTCCAATAATTTTTCCACCATTCATTTTTCCCATAGGGGATTTTAGAAACACTTAAAATAAGGGCTGTGTTTCGTGTAGGCTTACCCTGGCATGGCGTTTTGATAACCGTGTTTTTTTTAATTTTATTTCACCTTTATTTAACCAGGTAAGCCAGTTGAGAACAGGTTCTCATTTACAACTGCGACCTGGCCAAGATAAAGCAAAGTAGTGCAATAAAAACAACAGAGTTACATATGGGGTATAAAAAAAACATAAAGTCAGAAAATACAACAGAAAATATATATATACAGTGTGTGCAAATGTAGCAAGTTATGGAGGTAAGGCAATAAATAGGCTATAGTGCAGAATAATTACAATAGTATTAACACTGGAATGCTAGATGTGCAAGAGATTATGTGCAAATAGAGATACTGGGGTGCAAAAGAGCAAAATAAATAATATAGGGATGAGGTAGTTGGGTGGGCTAATTTCGGATGGGCTGTGTACAGGTGCAGTGATCGGTAAGGTGCTCTGACAACTGGTGCTTAAAGTTATTAAGGGAGATAAGTGTCTCCAGCTTCAGAGATTTTTGCAATTAGTTCCAGTCATTGGCAGCAGAGAACTGGAAGGAATGGCGGCCAAAGGAGGTGTTGGCTTTGGGAATGACCAGTGAGATATACCTGCTGGAGCGTAGACTACGGGTGGGTGCTGCTATGGTGACCAATGAGCTAAGATAAGGCGGGGATTTGCCTAGCAGTGATTTATAGATGGCCTGGAGCCAGTGGGTTTGACGACGAACAAACCCACTGGCGAACGTGTCAATCTCTCTAGGACAAGGTGACTGATCAATATATTCGCCTGTATTTACCACTACAAAAATGAAACGTAATTAGCTGCTAATGTGGCTATCATAAAGAACTACAAATGCCATGATGATCTGGACAAAATTGCCGAATCGAGTCAAAGGTAAGGATCTCTGGGTTAACTATATAATGTTAGCAAAATTTTGTAATGAATAACTAGGCTACATTTATTTAAATGGTCAATTCTGTGAACTGTCTTGTGCAAGTTTTAAATTGACACAATACCTGTTATCAAAGGTGTCAGCTAGAGATGACGTGCAGGAGATTGCAGTGATTTGTTGTTTTGCATGATGTCTACTTCGATGATAATTAGAGTTTTATAATCTGAGAGGAAATAGAGCCGAATATATTGCTAAAAGTCACGGCAGGGTAAGCCTACACAAAACACAGCCTTATTGAGTATATCTAAAATGAATAAAAAGGAAAAATGATTGGAACCATTTCCCTGTTTGACCGCTAGGATTTATGACACCATTTTTGCAAAAATAATAATAATTTTAAAAAACTGTATTCAGACTTTACTCAGGACTTTGTAGAAGCACCTTTGGCAGTGATTACAGCCTCGAGTCTTCTTGGGTATGACGCTACAAACTTGGCATACCTGTATTTGGGGAGTGCAGATCCTCTCAAGCTTGTCAGGTTAGATGAGGAGTGTCGCCGCACAGCTATTTTCAGGTCTCTCTGTACATTGCTCCGTTCATCTTTCCCTCGATCCTGACTAGTCTCCCAGTCCCTGCCACTGAAAAACATCCCCACAGCATGATGCTGCCACCACTATGCTTCACCGTTGGGATGGTGCCAGGATTCCTCCAGACTGAACTCTTTGGCTTGAATGCCAAGCGTCACATCTTGGTTTCATCAGACCAGAGAATCTTGTTTCTCATGGACTGAGAGTCCTTTAGATGCCTTTTGGCAAACTCCAAGCGGGCTGTCATGTGCCTTTTCATAAGGAGTGGCTTCCGTCTGGCCACTCTACCATTAAGGCCTGATTGGTGGAGTGCTGCCGAGATGGTTGTCCTTCTGGAAGGTTCTCCTATCGTGACAGAGCTCTGACCACTGGCTTCTTGGTGACCTCCCTGACCAAGGCCCTTCTCCCCCGATTGCTTAGTTTGTCCGGGCAGCCAGCTCTAGAAAAAGTATTGGTGGTTCCATTTAAGAATGACGGAGGCCTTTTTCACCATTTAAGAATGATGGAGGCCTTTTGATAATATCCTTGGACAAAAACGATTGACACTCAGGAGACACTTTGTTTTGTTTAGCGTCGCTTAGGTTAGACTGCTCCCTTTAATGGATCAGTCGTCGACCAGGCTACACTCTACGATTAGAGGGAGGTGGGAGAGGAAGCTTTGGGTGTCTCGGTTAGGGAGACACCCGGTTCAGTGTTTTACTGTTAGGATAGATTTATGTTTGTTTGTTCCAACAGATCTTTACATATTTTCCTCACTACAAAATATTAATGCGGTCCTTGTGGTTACTAAATAGATTTTAGATATGCCTTTATGCTATAGCTTATTCCATGTTTACATCTTTGGTTAAATGACTTCAAATGCAAAACTTAAATTTACTTTGTGGAGTTTGTAAACTATCCAAGCTTAAACAGGTTATTACTAGGCTTAAACAACTTCATTCATCTATTGTGTTCCTACAAGAAACTCACTTGTTGAAGGATGAGCTACTTAAAGTATGCAGGAGATGACAAGGGCAAGTAGTAGCATCCTGTTTCTCCTCTCATTCTCATGTTGTTATGGTTTTAATTCACAAATCTGTTCCGTTTCAAGTGGATACTATTATAACTGATAGAGCTGGTAGATACATTTTGATACAGGGAACTCTTTTGAATGAGCATATTAATCTGGTAAATTTTTATGGTCCTAATGATGTTAATCCCAAATTCTTTGAGAATGTATTTCTATTGATAGCCTCCATTCCTGGTAAAGTCCTAAAGGCAGGGGACTTTAATTGCACTCTTGATCCTCATCTAGATCGCTCCTCTGGTTTAGACACTTCCCACTCGCACAGTAGAAAGAAATTACAGCATTTCATTAAGGATTTAAATCTATGTGAATGTTGGAGGACTCAGAACCCGAGTAAAAGGGAGTATTCATGTTACTCGTCAACATTTAAATCATATTCTCATATAGACTACTTTTTAGTTTCTTGCTCATTGCTTCCCAGTGTAGCAGGAAGTGGATATGATACTATTGTTTTGAATGACCATTCCCCTGTGTCATTATTCTATAGGGTTACAAAACTAGTAAAAGGATCCTCTAGATGGCGTTTGCATCCCAGATGGTTACAGGACCCAGACTTCTTACATTACGTTGGAGTGCATATAGATGTTTATTTGACAAACACTGACCAAACTTCAGCCAGTACCAGATGGGAGGCTTTCAAAGCATATATTTGGGGGCAATTTATAGGTTTTACCAGTTTCAAATCAAATAAATCTGAAAATGAGAGATGGACAACAAAATCAGAGAGGGAAGCTTTTTTGGATAACTCAGTAGAAGTAAACAAGGAATGATTTGGTCTTAAAGCTCAGTATGAAGAACTTCCCACCTCAAAGGCTGCAAACAGCTTAACTAGGCGGAAACAGTCCTATGATCAAGGTGAAAAACCTGGTATACTGCTGGCCTGGCACATTAAGAAGTAAAATTCAGCCTTTAATGCAATTCATAATTTACAAGGACAATTATCAATGGATCCTGTAGAAATAAACCAAACATTTGCTTCCTATTACAACACACTTTACAACTCTGAATCTCCTGAGAACTGAACTAATCAGGCCTTAATTTTCCCTCGATTTCAGAAGACACTAAATTAGATCTGACAAAATTAATTGGATGGTGTTGAAATATCTGATGCTATTTTCGATATGAAGGGAGGTAAAGCGGAAGGTCCAGATGGGCTCCCAATAGACAATTAAGGACAAACGTCTAGGTCCACTTTTGGATATGTACAGTGCATTAGGAAAGTACTCAGACAACTTGACTTTTTCCACATTTGGTTACGTTACAGCCTTATTCTAAAATGGATTAAATAAAAAAAATCCTCATCAATCTACACACAATACCCCATAATTACAAAGTGAAAACAGGTTCTTAGACATTTTTGCAAATGTATTAAAAATAAAACAGCAGAAATACCTTGTTTACATAAGTATTCACACCCTTTGCTATGAGACTCGAAATTGAGCTCAGGTGGATCCTGTTTCCATTGATCATCCTTGAGATGATTCTAAAACTTAATTGGAGTCCAACTGTGGTAAATTCAATTGATTGGAGATTATTTGGAAAGTCACACAACTGTCTATATAAGGTCCCAGAGTTGACAGTGCATGTCAGAGCTAAAAACGATGCCATGAGGTCAAAGGAATTGTCCGTAGCGCTCCAAGAAAGGTTTGTGTCGAGGCACAGATCTGGGGAACAGTATCAAGCATTGAAGGTCCCCAAGAACACAGTGGCCTCAATCATTCTTAAATGGAAGAAGTTTGGAAACAACAAGACTCTTCCTAGAGCTGGCCGCCCGGCCAAACTGAGCAATCGGGGGAGAAGGGCCTTGGTCAGGGAGGTGACCAAGAACATGATGGTCACTCTGACAGAGCTCCAGAGTTCCTCTATGGAGATGGGCCAACCTTCCAGAAGGACAACCATCTCTGCAGCACTCCACCAATCAGGCCTTTACGGAAGAGTGGCCAGACGGAAGCCCCTCAGCAAAAGGCACATGAAAGCCAGATGAGAAACAAGATTCTCTGGTCTGATGAAACCAAGATTGAACTTCTTGGCCTGAATGCCAAGCATCACGTCTGGAGGAAACCTGGCACCATCCTTACGGTGAAGCATGGTGGTAGAAGCATCATGCTGCGGGGATGTTGTTCAGCGGCAGGGACTGGGAGCCTAGTCAGGATTGAGGGAAAGATGATTGGAGCAAAGTACAGAGAGATCCTTGATGAAAACCTGCTCCAGTGCACTCAGGACCTCAAGACCGGGGCGAAGGTTCACCTTCCAACAGGACAACGACCCTAAGCACACACCCAAGACAACGCAGGAGTGGCTTCGGGACAAGTCTCTGAATGTCCTTGAGTGGCCCAGCCAGAGCCGGAACTTAAACCCAATCGAACATCTCTGGAGACCTGAAAATAGCTGTGCAGTGACGCGCCCCATCCAACCTGACAGAACTTGAGAGGATCTGCAGAGAGGAATGGGAGAAACTCCCCAAATACAGGTGTGCCAAGCTTGTAGCGTCATACCCATTAAGACTTTGGCTGTAATCACTGCCAAAGGTGCTTAAACAAAGTACTGAGTAAAGGGTCTGAATACTTATGTAAATGTGATTGTTCAGTTGTTGTTGTTTTTTGCAACAATTGATAAAAAAAACAGTTTTTGCTTTGTCATTATGGGGTATTGTGTGTAGATTAATGAGGGGGAAAAATGTAATCAAGGCTGTAACATAACAAAATGTCCAAAAGGTCCAGGGGTCTGAATACTTTCCGAATGCACTGTATATAGACAGGTGTTTGCCTTTCCAAATCATGTCCAACAAACTTAGTTAGATAGAACCTGCTCTTACCATGAGAAACAGATTTCCCAATCTTCTCCTCCTCTTCTTCATCTTTAATGTTGACATTCAACTCCAGTGTTTGACTGCAGTCTTCCAGCTTCACTGATGCCATCTCTGGATCCTGCAGTAAACTGGGCTCCACTGTCACAATCAGGACCCAGTGACTGTAGGTTTGGACTCGGTGTGGAAGGAGTGAGGCAGGCTGGGTTTTGTCCTCACTGTTGATGTTACCGTCCTCAGACTTATCTGAATCGGCCCGTAGTAATAAAGAGAAACGGACACAAAAGTTATTGTCTTGACAGTTCTGGCATTTTCTTTATTTTCTAAAAATATTTTAACTTTTTTCTGGTTCAATTATCTAATTCAGTGCTTGACTTGGACTGAAATAGGTGCCAATACTCATTTTGGGTGCCGGTACTGTTTATATTAAGGTGCAGGAGCTCCACAATACTTTTGAGCTAATACCTAACCTATAGTAGATAAACACATAAATGACTCAAAAACCATTTAGTACAAGGTTACAGATTGTTTTAGACAGCACTATGTGCTAATTTCTTTAAACCTTGTCTTCACTGTATTACTTCAATCAAAAACCAATTGTGTATTTCCTGTTCACACCATAGCAACATTTATTGATGGACAGAAACAACAGAATGTGTCTGAATATTAGTACACATGTAGAAAACTGATAATCATTACATTCATCTTCAAAACAGTAGTGCGACCGTGAAATTGTCTCTATCTGATGCACCGAGAGGACGCTGCTATTTTACCAGCTTGTGAATTTTACACAAAACCAATAATATGCTAAACCAACTCAGAAATCTAAAATAAATGGATTATTTATGAAATTACCATGAGAAAACTATGTACATCCACTCAGACAAACCAAAAGTCTCAAGCTATGTGACTTGTAAAATAGTTATCACGTTCTTCACTTGGTTTGACACAAATATAACACATCAAACCTTTAACAAATTTGATAATACCTTAACGGATGTGTTACCTAGCATGATATGACATGTTCTTTCGACATTAGAAAGTTTAAACGTGGTATTACATACCTCTAGTAATAAATAGAAACGGACACAAAGGTTATCTTCTTGACTGCACAGTTCAGACGCTTTCTTTATTGTGAAGAATGGTGCCCGCCTGCCCGGAACTTCCTGTTCCCCCACTACTAACGGTCCGTGCATTCCGAGATCAGATTACAACATTTCATTAAATTACAAAAAAAAAGTGTAAACTGTAGCAATTTATTTCCCTTTATAGTTTATTAGCCTAAGCATGACCTTCATCCACATCATTTCTCTAGGATTGGAACCGGTTCAGGGAACAGAACTGAAAAATAACGTTAAAAAGAACCGGAAACTAAAGTGTAAATACACTTTTCAGGAACAGCAGTTATTTTAAAAGCATGTAATCCAGGTAATAACCTTATTTTACTTTCCGGGTATTTTTTTCCAGTCCCACAAAAATCGCAACAAAGCTCACTCTAGAAACGTATTCCAGTTTCTGCCTGCCAGCTGGAATGGAAATCTTTGCCAGTGGGTGTGCGTGTGGAAACTACCTGCTCCTCCCCTCTGAAGCATAGGTTACTGTATCCTACTGACAACGTTACAAGCATGATTCAGAAATTAGGGAGATATGTTTAATTTGAGAAGAATGGATGAACTTTTTCAATGCTAGTTAAGGATACTATAGTCACCACGTTTCACATTGGATTTATTAACGACAAAAAGGTAAGACCTGTTTTTAATTCTAGTGCTGCAATGCACTGCACAAACAAGGTTGTTAGCTAGCTAGCTAACATCTGCTCTGTTCCAACGTTAAACCAACTCTGAAGTTCAAAGACATTCAAAGTTCCTCCATAGAAGCCGCTCCTCTGTAGGTATAATTATGTGGCCTAATTCAGATAATGCAGGTCATAACACGATGACCAGCTCTTCAATGCAAGCTTTCTCTATCCTCTAACGAGCTCTCCACACCCGCAAAATGTCGCACCTTACATTGTGATTGGCAGCAGTTTGCTCTGAATGATTTTCCTATACAGATACGCTGTGTTTGTCACGACAATTTTGTTATCTCAATGGTTGAAGTCAAACACTTCTTAAATCTTTGAATAATTCCCAGAGGTATAAATCTCTAGTTTAAATAAATTCAACAGACCCCTTACTGCAATGGTCATTCTTTATTCATTGAGAGCGCTCTGAAAATCATACAATGCACAACGTTTTGTATACCTCTACTACGCCCCTAAGTGGGCCAATGAGAAAGCTCCTAGCCCATATTTAGGCAACTGTTACATTTCTCTGTAAGCTTGCACAGCAACCCAGTTGTTTCTTCCTGTATCTATTTCACACTGGTTTCAGAAGACACAAATACTCTGTTGCTGGGCAAATATGCATCTTATACAGGCACATATGGTGGGGACATGCTTCTCAGTGTCTAGTTTCACATCCTGTTTTCTGTTATTGGTTTCACAGTTGCATTCTGCTTGCATAGATGTAAAAATAAGCCAAAGCCCTTGTTTTACTTCAAACTAAGCTAAACATTATCAGATTGTAGTTTTATGATTCTAACACATTTCACAAAGAATCGAAGTGTAATAATTAGTCATTACATTTACATTTACGTCATTTAGCAGACGCTCTTTACCAAATTATTCTATCAGTGGTATACTAGTGTATTTATTCTCCCACTTGGATGTCACTTCCACAAGCTTTAAATTGAGGGCCAGGTTGTCAGGATGGGTAATGTACTGTACACATTAAGTTAACACATTTTAACTAGCTAATTCCTGTGTAACAACTAGTAATTACATTGTACTTGGCTAACATTACATGTACTATGCTTTGAAATAGTGTCTTATTCTTCATCTGGGACTTGTATTTGTATTTATTATTGATCCTCATTAGTTCCTGCCAAGGCAGCAGCTACACTTCCTGGGGTCCAGCAAAATTAAGGCAGTTCATACAATTTTAAAAACATTACAATACATTCACATCACACTGTGTGCCCTCAGGCCCCTACTCCACCACTACCACATATCTACAGTACAAAAATCCATGTGTACGTCTGTGTATAGTGCGTATGTTATCGTGTGTGTGTGTGTGTGCATGTGTCTGCGCCTATATTTGTGTTGCTTCACAGTCCCTGCTGTTCGATAAGGTGTTTTTTTAAATCTGTTTTAAAAATCTTATTTTACTACTTGCATCAGTTACTTGATGTGGAATACAGTTCCATGTAGTCATGGCTCTATGTAGTACCCCACAAGACATGCCACCAGAGGTCTCTTCACAGTCCCCAAGTCCAGAACAGACTATGAGAGATCAGTCTGTTCTGGACTTGGAGACTGTGAAGAGACCTCTGGTGGCATGTCTTGTAAGGTATGCATGGGTGACCGATCTGTGCGCCAGTAGCTCAAACAGACAGCTCGGTGCACCCAACATGTCAACACCTCTCATAAACACAAGTAGTGATGAAGTCAATCTCCCCTCCACTTTGAGCCATGAGAGATCGACATGCATATTATTAATCAGCCGTGCTGCCCGGTTCTGAGCCAATTGCAATTTTCTTAAGTCCTTTTTTGTGGCACCTGACCACACGACTGTACAGTAGTTGTCACGCCCTGGCTCTGGGGACTCTTTAATGTTGAGCCAGGGTGTTAGTTTCTATGTTTAGTTTTCTAGGTTTATGTTCTAGATCGTGTGGATCTATGTTGGCCAGGGTGGTTCCCAATCAGAGGCAGCTGATTCTCGTTGTCTCTGATTGGGAACCATACTTAGGCAGCCTGTTTGGCACAGTTAATTGTGGGATCTTGTTCCGTAAGGTTTGTGTTGGTGTATTAACCTAGGACTTCACGTATCGTTTTGTTGTTTTGTAAAGTACTCATTAAAAGATGTACGCATATCACGCTGCGCCTTGGTCTGCTTCTTACGACGATCGTGACAGAAAATCCCACCAAAGAAGGACCAAGCAGCGTGTTCAGGAGCAGACACCGGGAAAGGAACTGGAGAAGTTGGCGATGTCCCAGGTGGGCGAATGGTGGTCTTAGGAGGACATGTTCGCGGGCAAAGGGCCATGGGCAAAATTTAAAGCCCTGGCGAGAGAGGAGGTACGGCGCCAACCGTGCCGTCGTCGGACAGGCGAGAGGCAACCCCAATAAAAAATTGGGCACACGGCATGGACGACGGGGCTGCTGGAGGCAGCTACAGGGCGAGTTTGTGGACTAGGAGAGGAGGCCACCAGGTTACGGGGGCCATTGGTCATGAGGGGGAAGGAGAGTGTAGAGGCACGGCGAGAGGTACTGGGGTGTGTTACCAGTCCGGTCTGGCCCGTTCCTGATCCCTGCACAAGGCCAGTGGTGTGTGTTCCCAGTACGGTCCGGCCTGTTCCTGCTCCCTGCACCAAACCAGTGGTGCGCGTCGCCAGCCCGGTCCGGCCTGTTCCTGCTCCCCGCACCAAGCCAGTGGTGCGCGTCGCCAGCCCGGTCCGGCCTGTTCCTGCTCCCCGCACCAAGCCTGTGGTGTGCGTCGCCAGCCCGGTCCGGCCTGTGCCTGCTCCCCGCACCAAGCCAGTGGTGCGCGTCGTCAGTCCGGCACAGTCCGTGCCTGTTCCACCTGTGCCTGGTCCGGCACCGGTCAGCTGCTCCACGCCGGAGCCAGAGCAATCCGCTCCACCGGTGTTCAGTCCAGCTCCGGTCAGCAGGGCCAGACCACGAGGGCGAGAGAGAGAGGGGTGGTCACGCCCGGAGCCGGATCCGCCTCCGAGGCGGAATGCCCACCCGGCCCCTCCCCTGTGGTGTTTGGTTGGCGCGGTCGCAGTCCGCGCCTTTGGGGGGGGGGTACTGTCACGCCCTGGCTCTGGGGACTTTTTAATGTTGAGCCAGGGTGTTAGTTTCTATGTTTCGTTTTCTAGGTTCATGTTCTAGATCGTGTGGATCTATGTTGGCCAGGGTGGTTCCCAATCAGAGGCAGCTGATTCTCGTTGTCTCTGATTGGGAACCATACTTAGGCAGCCTGTTTGGCACAGTTAATTGTGGGATCTTGTTCCGTAAGGTTTGTGTTGGTGTATTAACCTAGGCCTTCACGTATTGTTTTGTTGTTTTGTAAAGTACTCATTAAAAGATGTACGCATATCACGCTGTGCCTTGGTCTGCTTCTTACGACGAACGTGACAGTAGTCCAGGTGTGACAAAACTAGGGCCTGTAGGACCTGCCTTGTTGATAGTGCTGTTAAGAAGGTAGAGCAGCGCTTTATTATGGACATATTTCTCCCCATCTTAGCTACTGTCTCTATGGGGGTGCCACAGGGTTCAATTCTTGGGCCGACTCTTTTCTCTGTGTATATCAATGACGTCGCTCTTGCTGCTGGTGACTCTCAGATCCACCTCTACGCAGACGACACCATTTTGTATACATCTGGCCCTTCATTGGACACTGTGTTAACAAACCTCCAAACGAGCTTCAATTCCATACAACACTCCTTCAGTAGCCTCCAACTGCTCTTAAACACTAGTAAAACTAAATGCATGCTCTTCAACCGAACGCTGCTTGCACCCGCCCACCCGACTAGAATCACTACTCTCGACGGGTCTGACCTAGAGTATGTGGACAACTACAAATACCTAGGTGTCTGGTTAGACTGTAAACTCTCCTTCCAGACTCACATTAAGAATCTCCAATCCAAAGTTAAATCTAGAATTGGTTTCCTATTTCGCAACAAAGCCTCCTTCACTCATGCTGCCAAACATGCCCTCGTAAAACGGACTATCCTACCGATCCTTGACTTCGGCGATGTCATTTACAAAATAGCCTCCAACACTCTACTCAGCAAATTGGATGTAGTCTATCACAGTGCCATCCGTTTTGTCTCCAAAGCCCCATATAATACCCACCACTGTGACCTGTACGCTCTTGTTGGCTGGTCCTCACTACATATTCGTCGCCAAACCCACTGGCTCCAGGCCATCTATAAATCACTGCTAGGCAAATCCCCACCTTATCTTAGCTCATTGGTCACCATAGCAACACCCACCCGTAGTCTGCGCTCCAGCGGGTATATCTCACTGGTCATCCCCAAAGCCAACACCTCCTTTGGGCGCAATTCCTTCCAGTTCTCTGCTGCCAATGACTGGAACTAATTGCAAAAATCTCTGAAGCTGGAGACACTTATCTCCCTCACTAACTTTAAGCATCAGTTGTCAGAGCACCTTACCGATCACTGCACCTGTACACAGCCCATCTGAAATTAGCCCGCCCAACTACCTCATCCCTATATTGTTATCTATTTTGCTCATTTGTACCCCAGTATCTCTATTTGCACATCATTTCTTGCACATCTATCATTCCAGTGTTAATACTAATTGTAATTATTTTGCACTATAGCCTATTTCATTGCCTACCTCCATAACTTGATAAATTTGCACACTGTATATTATATGTATTTCTGTTGTATTTTTGACTTTGTTTTGTTTTACCCCATATGTAACTCTGTTTGTTTTTATCGCACTGCTATGCTTTATCTTGGCCAGGTCGCAGTTGTAAATGAGAACTTGTTCTCAACTGGTTTACCTGGTTAAATAAAGGTGAAATAAAAAATAAAATAAATAAATACTGTTGTATTAATATTTTTTTGACCATGACAGTTTAAAATCCAGGGTTACTCCACGCAGTTTAGTCACCTCAAATTGCTCAATTTCCACATTATTTATTACAAGATTTAGTTGAGGTTTAGGGTTTAGTGAATGATTTGTCCCAATTACAATCCTTCTAGTGTTAGAAATATTTAGGACTAACTTATTCCTTTCCACCCACTCTAAAGCTAACTGCAACTTTTTGTTAAGTGTTGCAGTCATTTCAGTCGCTGTAGTAGCTGACATGTATAGTGTTGAGTCATCCGCATACATAGACACTTTTATTAGATCTGTTTTCGTAAACTCAACCAAGTTAACCCAGATGGGATGCTTTATTTTGGAGGCAAGTGCTAGCAACAACATTGACTGGATATATATTTTGAACAGTGCACATTCATGTTTAAGTAAAATATGTTTTATTTTACCAGGTAAGTTGACTGAGAACACATTCTCATTTACAGCAACAACCTGGGAAATAGTTACAGTGGAGAGGATGGGAGATGAATGAGCCGATTGGAAGCTAGGAATGATTAGGTGGCCATGATGGTATGAGGGCCAGATTGGGAATTCAGCCAGGACACTGGGGTTAACACCCCTACTCTTACGATAAGTGGCATGGGATCTTTAGTGACCGCAGACAGTCAGGGCACCCGTTTCACGTCCCATCTGAAAGACGGCACACAGGGCAATGTCCCCAATCACTGCATTGGGGTGTTATTTTTTTTGACCAGAGGAAAGAGTGCTTCCTGCTGGCCCTTCAACACCACTTCCAGCAGCATCTGGTCTCCCATCCAGGGACCGACCAGGACCAACCCTGCTTAGCTTCAGAGGCTAGCTAGCAGTGTGATGAAGGGGAGTATATTGCTGGCAAATATTAATTAGAGCCCATTGAGCATAGGCTATAATATCTCAGACACCCAGAGCATCCACAAGGGATCCCAACCTTTGTCACAGTTGTTAATAAATCGGAATCACAGACCACAATTACTACCAGGTACATGTTATTACATTGTAACTATGTGTCATTACAGTTAACTACAATACTTGTTTACAGTGTAGTTACACATGTAATTACACTGTAATTAAGGACCCCATAAAAGGAAGTGTTACCGGCATCTCTTCTTTATGTATATGTTGATGTGCTTTAAAAAACCCTAGAGCACCCCGGTGGAAATCAAATTAGCATAATAATAACAATCCCCATCAAAATCTGTCTGTTTAAGCTAGAGATGTATTTTTTGCATGGGCTGCGTCTCAATCCACCACATCCTCTGAGGTCGGCCTTCCTCATCTGCGGTGGAAGAACTACAGTGTTGTTTGTCAGACCAGGAGACTTCTGTCTGTAGCGTCCGAGAAGTTTGGCCTACACATCTAAAGGTGAGACTCACCAACAAGTTCATGTCTGTTGTTTCGCTCTAGGACGCCTACAGGTGTCTGAAGGTAGCAGGTACCAGTTTAAAACATTTGTGGAAGTAAATATTGAAGTACTTAGTGCCCAAAAAAGGTGTTAAATATGTTTGACTTATCTTTCTTAATATAGAACAGAAACTTAAAAACCAACTTCCCTTTGAAAATGATTAGCAATATCATCCCCCACTCACTATCACAAGGGTTAGCAAATGTCAGGGTCAATTCCATTTCAATTACAGTCAATTCACAAAGTAACCCAAATTCCAATTCCACATGTTCCTCATTAATTTACAGATGGATACACTGCTGATTGGCAATGATGTTTAGATATCCTGTGGCATTCAAAAGTTGCTGCACTTTTATCAAGAGAACCAATATGTGCCATGAAAACACACCATCACCACCAGCCTGAAACACTGACACACAGCATGGATGCATGTACTCATGTTTATTTTTTTTTCATACCCTAGTCCTCCCATCAGTACAAAACTCATCAAATCAGGCAATGCTTTTCAAATTCTCCATAGCCCACTTCAACTGCAGTTTCTTGCTGAAAGCTAATGGGGATCTATAACAAATACACAAAAACTACATCATTAAGGATCATAGCGTTCAGTCAATGTCATGGAAATAGCTGGTGTCCATAATGTTTTGTACACACAGTGTATGTTGTGTCTAACAGCTCATTCCCACAGAAAACTGCAGAAGGAATCAGTACCACCCAGTCAACCATCAGACTCCATTGTGAGATGCCTCAAAGAGGATATTCAACCCTAAGGGCAAATCCAAGGTAATCGCAATATCTTTACAGTAGAAGCTAACAAAACACACCAAAACTGACCAGGTGAACACTGATCAGTAAAGTAAAGAGATGCTAACATTCTACAATGCTCCTGTTCCTCTGCACAGTTCTCTCACAGTGAGAAACAATAGGATTACAATAGAGTGTTCTACGCTTTCTTCATTTGATCCAATTCAGCGTTGCCAATTATTTTATGAGATGAGAATTAAGTGGAGTGACTAATCTTAGCTGGTCTGAGAGAACTGATGAGGATTTCACCTTTATACATTGGTGTCATTTTAAATGGCCCAATCTGTAGAATCTCTTCTCACAGTCAGTGCAGTGATGAGGCTTCTCTCCAGTGTGTGTTCTCTGATGAACTTTTAGCCTAGTTGATGTTGTGAAGCATTTTACACAATTAGAGCAGGAGTAAGGCTTCTCTCCTGTATGTATACGTTCATGTGTTTTTAAGGTGCCCATTTGAGAGAAACTCTTTCCACAGTCTGAGCAGGAGTAAGGCTTCTCTCCTGTGTGTGTTCTCTGATGAACTTTTAGCCTAGTTGATGTTGTGAAGCATTTTACACAATCAGAGCAGGAGTAAGGCCTCTCTCCTGTGTGTGATCTCTGATGAACTCTTAGCTCAGTTGATGTTGTGAAGCATTTTACACAATTAGAGCAGGAGTAAGGCTTCTCTCCTGTATGTATACGTTCATGTGTTTTTAAGTGGCCCAGTTGAGAGAAACTCTTCCCACAGTCAGAGCAGGAGTAAGGCTTCTCTCCTGTGTGTGTTCTCTGATGACCTTTTAGCTCAGTTGATGTTGTGAAGCATTTTACACAATTAGAGCAGGAGTAAGGCTTCTCTCCTGTGTGTGTTCTCTGATGAACTCTTAGCTCATTTGATGTTCTGAAGCATTTTACACAGTCAGAGCAGGAGAAAGGCTTCTCTCCTGTGTGTGTTCTCTGATGAACTTTTAGGCCAGTTGATGTTCTTAAGCATTTTCCACAATCAGAGCAGGAGTAAGGCTTCTCTCCTGTGTGTGTTCTCTGATGAACTTTTAGCCCAGTTGATGTTCTGAAGCATTTTACACAATCAGAGCAGGAGTAAGGCTTCTCTCCTGTGTGTGTTCTCTGATTGAACTTTTAGCTCAGTTGATGTTGTGAAGCATTTTACACAGTCAGAGCAGGAGTAAGCCTTCTCTCCTGTATGTATACGTTCATGTGTTTTTAAATGGCCCAGTCGAGAGAAACTCTTTCCACAGTCAGAGCAGGAGTAAGGCTTCTCTCCTGTGTGTGTTCTCTGATGACCTTTTAGCTCAGTTGATGTTGTGAAGCATTTTACACAATTAGAGCAGGAATAAGGCTTCTCTCCTGTATGTATACGTTCATGTGTTTTTAAGTGGCCCAGTCGAGAGAAACTCTTTCCACAGTCAGAGCAGGAGTAAGACTTCTCTCCTGTGTGCACTCTCTGATGATCTGTCAAAGTCTTTGATGTTGTGAAATTCTTTCCACAGTCAGTACAGGAAAACAGATTCTCTCCTGTGTGTATTTTTAGGTGTATTTTTAACTTTGATAGATTTGAGAAACTCTCCTCACAATGTGGGCAGTGGTGAGACCTCTTAGCTCTGTGATCTTCCTGCTGTTGCTCGCTGGATGTAGAGAATGTCTCAACATGGTCTCCTGTGTGAACAACAACAGAAGAACCAGTCAGTTGGTGTGATATACATGTCAATCAAATGTATTTTATGAAGCCCTTTTTACATCAGAAGTTGTCACAAAGTGCTTTATAGAAACCCAGCCTAAAACCCCAAAGAGCAAGCAATGCAGATGTAGAAGCCATATCATCCTCCACTCACTATCACAAGGGTTAGTGTCATCCTCCACTCACTATCACAAGGGTTAGTAACTACACAGACTCATTTAATAGAACTTTAAAACATTGGCAGTTTGTCTAATAATAATAATATATAATATAATAATATAATAATAATAATAATAATAATAATAATAATAATAATAATAATAATATAATATGCCATTTAGCAGACGCTTTTATCCAAAGCGACTTACAGTCATGCGTGCATACATTTTTTGTGTATGGGTGGTCCCGGGGATCGAACCCACTACCTTGGCGTTACAAGCGCCGTGCTCTACCAGCTGAGCTACTTCACTTCTTTAGTCTACTCTCTGATCACTCCAGATAGCCCAGTGAATAAAACACATGCTGGCAATACTGGTGTAAAACCATGCAAGGGTCAGTAGCATTAAATAATATCTACCTTCTCATTGACACAGTTCATCATGAAACAGTTCTACTGCAACTTTTCATGCACAGTGGGAAGTTGGAACGAACAACACAAACTTAGTTAGATAGAACCTGCTCTTACCATGAGAAACAGATTTCCCAACCTTCTCCTCCTCTTCTTCATCTTTAATGATGACATTCAACTCCAGTGTTTGACTGTAGTCTTCCAGCTTCACTTATGCCATCTCTGGATCCTGCATAGCAAACTGGGGTCCACTGTCACAATCAGGACCCAATGACTGTAGGTTTGGACTCAGTGTGGAAGGAGAGAGGCAGGCTGGGTTTGTCCTCACTATTGATGTTACCGGCCTCAGATTTAATTCTAGTCGTCCTGTAGTAACAATGAGAAACAGACACAAAAAGTTATTGTCTTCACAGTTCTGGCACTTTCTTTATTCTCTAAAAATATATTATATTTCTTCTTGTTAAATTATCTAATTCAGTGCTTGTCTTGGACTGAAATAGGTGCCGGTACTCATTTTGGGTGCCGGTACTGTTTATATTTAGGTGCAGGAGCTCCACAATACTGTTGAGCTAATATTCTATAAGAGGAACAGGAGCTCAAGCACTAGATATTTGAGGTGCCGGTACTTAACCTATAGTATATTTTCCCAAATTCACATACAGTACCAGTCAAAGGTTGGCATTATCTCTACCAACTTCATGAGTTATTCACCTGGAATACATTTCAATTAACAGGTGTGCCTTGTTAAAAGTTCATTTGTGGAATTTCTTAATGCGCTTGAGCCAATCACTTGTCTTGTGACAAGGTAGGGGTGGTATACAGAAGATAGGCCTATTTGGTAAAAGACCAAGTCCATATTATTGCAAGAACAGCTCAAATAAGCAAATAGAAACAACAGTCCATCATTACTTTAAGATTCTTCAAGTGCAGTCGCAAAAACTATCAAGCGCATTGATGAAACTGGCTCTCATGAGGACCGCCACTGGAAAGGAAGACCCAGAGTTACCTCTGCTACAGGGGATAAGTTCATTAGAGTTACCAGCCTCAGAAATTGCAGCCCAAATAAATACTTCACAGAGTTCAAGTAACAGACATATCTCAACATCAACTGTTCAGAGGAGACTGCGTGAATCAGGCCTTCATGGTCGAATTGCTGGAAGGAAACCACAACTAAAGGACACCTATAAGAAGAAGACCTGCTTGGGCCAAACAACATGAGCAATGGACATTAGACCGGTGGGAATCTGTCCTTTGTTCTGATGTGTCCAAATTTGAGATTTTTGGTTCCAACCGCAGTGTCTTTGTGACACACAGAGTAGGTGAACGGATGATATCTACATGTGTGCTTCCCACCGTGAAGCATGGAGGAGGAGGTGTGATGGTGCTTTGCTGGTGATTTATTTAGAATTCAAGGCACACTTAACCAGCATGGCTACCACAGCAGTCTGCAGCGATACACCATCCCATCTGGTTTGGGCTTAGTGGGATTATTTGTTTTTCAACAGGACAATGACCCAACACACCTCCAGACTGTGTAAGGGCTATTTGACCAAGAAGGAGAGTGATGGAGTGCTGCATCAGATGACCTGGCCTCCACAATCAACCGACCTCAACCCAATTGAGATGGTTTGGGATGAGTTGGACCGCAGAGTGAAGGAAAAGCAGCCAACAAGTGCTCAGCATGTGTGTGAACTTCTTCAAGACTGTTGGAAAAGCATTCCAGGTGAAGCTGGTTGAGAGAATGCCAAATCTGTCATCAAGGCAAAAATCTAAAATATATTTTGATTTATTTAACACTTATGGTTACTACATGATTCCATATGTGATATTTTATAGTTTAGATGTCTTCACTATTATTCTACAATGTAGAAAATGGTAAAAATTAAGAAAAACCCTTAAATGAGTAGGTGTGTCCAAACGTTTGACTGGTGCTGTATATTTGCCACTGCTTGACAAAAAAAAGATAACTTATAGTTAGATAGAACCTGCTCTTACCATGAGAAACAGATTTCCCAATCTTCTCCTCCTCTTCTTCATCTTTAATGTTGACATTCAGCTCCAGTGTTTGACTGCAGTCTTCCAGCTTCACTGATGCCATCTCTGGATCCTGCAGTGCAAACTGGGCTCCACTGTCACAATCAGGACCCAGTGACTGTAGGTTTAGACTCAGTGTGGAAGGAGAGAGGCAGGCTGGGTTTGTCCTCACTGTTGATGTTACCGGCCTCAGACTTAAATCGGAGTCGTCCAGTAGTAATAAAGAGAAACGGACACAAAAGTTAGTCTTGACAGTTCTGGCACTTTCTTTATTCTCTAAAAATATATTAGATCAGGTAGCTAAGCATTGACAACAAAACATTTATTAATTTCACATTAGACACAAATTGCACACTTTAAATTAAACAATGTAAGTGCACTTAACCTATAGTAGATTTCAGAAATTCACATAATTGACTCAAAAACCATTTAGTACAAGGTTGCAGTTTGTTTTAGGCAGCACTATGTAATATTTTCCTGAATAACGTTGTCTTCACTGTATTATTTCAATCAAAAAACAATTGTATTTATTTATAGGTATAACTTCACAAGCCCTTAATTCATTAGATTAATTTAATTTAATTGTACAACACTTACTTAGAGAAAAACAAAACTGAGATATCTTGAATCACCCATACGTTTGAAAAAACTCAAGATACAGCTGTATGATTTGTAGTCCATATCGCCCCGCCCTAACAGAGTACATTACGTTATACTGTACTATTGTACTGTACTGAACTAAACTTTTCTTTCCTGTACTCTGCTGTACTGTACTTTCCAATCTTGTGAAACAGTCGCTATGTTTCCAATAACTTTTAGAAAAAGTTTGCATAGAAAATAGATAGGACAATTGCCCTCTAGGGTGTGTTTCCATGTAACTATCTTGTGTCGATAAAAACAGCTGGACGTAATGACTCACCCTGTAATGTCAAAATGATTTGGCAATAATAATTTATTTAAAAAACACTGTTTCAATCCTCACTTGTCAGAATAAAGAAACTTTGACAAAAGAAAAACCCACCCGTCCAACGATTAAAAATGTTGTTGAGCTTTAGAACATTTCTCCTATATCTGCCGCTTCCATTACACACGTTGCAAAGATTTTTTTTTTGCAACATTGCTTTTATCGAATGCACCTGGTTCAATGGAAACCTGCCTAATGATGTCTGAGTGATATGTTCAGATTTGGTCCGGTCTAATGTTTGGGCGAAGTCAGTTAAGAACAAATTCTTATTTACAATGATGGCTTACCCCGGCCGACGCTGGGCCAATTTTGCACCGCCCTATGCGACTCCCAATCACGGCCGGATTGTGATACAGCCTGGAATCCAACCAGGATCTGTAGTGACAGATGCAGTGTCTTAGACCGCTGCGCCACTCGGGAGCCCTGTGACTAATCATTTTGGCTATTTAAGCTCTGAAAAGGCCTATCAGCTACCCAACTTTATCAGGAGTTATCCTGAGCCTATTTGCAATGAGAATCAATGCATTTGCACAGCGGGAAATTTAGAAGTATTTAATTTTTTGTTATGATCATCTCGTCAAAAATGTACAGAGACAAACTTGAAACCACTGATTATCATGACAATTTAGCTGACGGGGTTAAACTCCCGGACAACAGTGGTTTCAGAGTCCTGCAATAGAGTGAAGACGCTAATATTTGTGTAAAGTCTACATAGTTGTGTTCTGTGGGTGTCACTGAGTAGGCTGAACAATACATAGGTAGGGCTGTACAGTGCAATATGAATGTCCAATACAAACAGCATACTCAACTGTCGTAACGCGGTAAGGACCAAGAACGGGGTCGATATGGACCACGGGTCACAAAAAAAGTATATAATAATACTGTTTTGGTTGGGCTTCAACCCCTGGTATCATATAAACACACATAAGACATGGAAGCGCATGTAGAATTGCTTAAAAACAGCAACAACAAAAAATCTCAGCCCTGTCGTAAAATGTGTAGAATTGCGGGATATTAGCTTTAAAACTGCTAAATGTTTTCTCCGCCAACAAGAGGGTTGTGAACAGTTTGGGGTCACAAGTTGGGGGTTTGTTACTACACCAATAAATGACAATATCCATCCGGACCTTTGCCACCTAGGAAATTTGTTTGACCGGACCTTCTCAAATAGTACTGGAGTACCCCTGCAATAGACTGACTGGGAAGGTGATTTTTCACAGTCAAAGTCCTGCAATAAGAGCTAAGACGCTAATATTTGTATAAACTCTTGAGGATTGTTTTCTGTGGGTGTCAACCGTTCCATGGGAGCACAATCCAACCCGTTTCATAAGTGCATATAAGAATGCCCCCAATGCAATTATGTGGTCTAATACCTCCACAGTGGGATTTCAACCGTTTCTTTCTGTTTATTTTCAAAATAATTAGTTTTTGTAATTCATTTTAAATTAAGTAACAACATTTGACATGATTCCAATATTTTATATCAGTTTGCATCACTTTCAATGAAGGCCTTTTATTTTGAGGGCAAACCGCAAATTCCACTATTGTGGCTAATCGTTATTATGACTAGCTTCACATACATAGGGACAAGCGGGTACCAGGGCTGCGTCCAGCAGGAGGACGGAGACGTTGGCCACGATCAGATACAAATGTATTATGTAGAGAAAACATGCCTCTGATTCTATTGAATCATGTCACTTCTATTCAGGGTATTTCTATCTGCAACTTTCCTAAACGTTTTTGTACTGAACATGACCAGGCGAAACGCACTGACCAATATACGAACCTGGAAAGCCTCACAAATGAAAACATGTAATGGACCCCGCGCCGTGTGATTGTAAAATATTTTTAGCACGTTCTTCAATCACTCGGATTGACACAAAAATTACACAAAACCTTTGCCAAACGTGATAATACCTTGACTGATTTGTTATCTAACATGTTATGACGTTATTTCGATATTAGACAGTTTAAAAGTGCTATTACATACCTGTAGTAATAAAGAGAAACGGAAAGCACAGTCCTGTCGTTTTCTTTGTTCTGAAGAATGTTGCGCGCCTCGCCGGAAGTTCCTGTTCCCCAACTACCACAATGCAACAGCGCCATCTTCTCCTTCTTCTGTGGGTTTTATGGCAGACTACATCCAAAAGTTGTATTGCCACCACCAACTGGACGGTTTGAAACCACAAAATTAATTAAATAAAAAATAAATCCATACTTAATAGTGATACTAACTCACTCCACCCTAATAAAAATAGTACATTGCCAAAACAAACAAAACTCAAATTTCTTCCTTCCTTTAAATCTCCACATCTCCCTTCTCAGTCTCTAGGACCTGAGATGGTGGTACGGCTTTTGACAATATTCCATGTAACTCTTTTGCCAATAAATCTTTCAGCCCCAGGAACCGTTCTGCCGCAACCACAATGATTTCTATCTTCCTAGATCTTTTCTCCACCTTGGCAGTGCCGTTAATCACCATTGCGATAAAGGCCACAAAGTCCACCTTTTTAACCTTTAAAATGTCAGGATCATCTTGTTGAAAGGCAACCCCTGCAGCTTGCATTGAAGGCTTATCCACCACCATTATATTTACTGTAAAGATAACCCCCAACAACTACAATGATTCAGTAGATCAGTAATGTTACAGTACTCTAGCATGTCTCACAGCTGCTTATGCTGACAAAACATGTTAGTGAATAGGTCAGATTTAGCTTTGTGATGCTCATTTAAACGTCCTGTCTTGTTCAGCTTCAGAACAACAGTAAATATGTCACTTGAAACATAGTTTTTTGGTAATTCATTACACAAAAGAGAAGAGCTTGACTAGAACAAATTCATATACATACTATTTTTCATTGGCAGATAAATTAAACAGGCTTGAATTAAGCCTTAATGACTATTAATGACTAAAACAACTCATCTAGTTTTAAAATACAATTTAATAAACAAAAAGTATCCACCCAAACTAATGGTGAAAACTGATCATCACACCATCTCTGTCTGATACATGTTGTGTCTACTAGCTCATTCCCATAGAAAACTGCAGAGGAAATCAGTACCACCCAGTCAACCAACCTCACAGAGGATATTCAACCATAAGGGCAAATCCAAGGTAATCTCAATATCTTTACAATAGAAGCTAACAAATCACACCAAAACTGACCAGGTGAACACTGTAAAGAAAAGTAAAGAAAGGCTAACATTCTATAACAGTTCCTTTCCTCTAAAACAGTTCTCTCACAGTGAGAAACAATAGGATTACAATAGAGTGTGCTATGATTTCTTGAGAATTAAGTGATGGAATGATTTTAATCTTAGCTAGTCAGACAACTGATGAGGATTCTCACATTTATGTGGCCATGTTGAGAGAAACTCTTCCAACAGTCAGAGCAGGAGTACCAGATCCCTTGATATTTTACAGCTCTTCCCACAATCAGAGCAGGGAAATAGATTATCTCCTGTGTGTATTTTTAGGTGTATTTTTTTAGCTTTGATAGAATTGGGGAAATCTCCTCACAATGTGGGCAGTGGTGAGACCTCTTAGCTCTGTGATCTTCCTGCTGTTGCTCTCTGGATGTAAAGAATGTCTCAACATGGTCTCATGTGTGAACAACATCAGAAGAACCAGTCAGTTGGTGTGATTTACATCAATCACATTTATTTTATAAAGCCCTTTTTACATCAGCAGTTGTCACAGAGTGCTTTACAGATACCCTAACCTAACATATCAGGCGTAAAAGAAACGCCTAAACCAGGTCCACAGAAACCAGAAGCTTCCAGTTTTCAGGCTTTGCCTTCCTCTCTGCCTTTTCCCTGAAACACGGATGCTTCCGGTGTTTGTTGACTCCGCTGAGGGTGCAGGTACCGAGACTACAACCCCAAAGAGCAAGCAATGCAGAAGCACAGTGGCTAGGAAAAACTCCCTAGAAGGAAGGAACCTAGGAAGAAACCTAGAGAGGAACCAGGCTCTGAGCAGTGGCCAGTCCTCTTCTGGCTGTACTGGGTAACAAATGACTTAATATAAGTATGCTGTACAATACAGGGGAATAAAACTATTCTAAAGTGTTACGAGCCATATCATCCTCCACTCACTATCACAAGGGTTAGTAACAATCAGGGCTGGGGTCAATTCCATATCAATTCACATTTTTAAATTTGACTAATTCAGCAGACACTCTTATCCAGAGTGACTTACAATAGTGCATTCATCTTAAGATAGCTAGGTGAGACAACAACTCATCACAATCGTATCAATTACATTTTCTAGGGTGCAGAAAGGGAGTAGAGTAGGGTCCAGGAGGCAAAGTCAGAGTCATGAGAGAGGATAGGATAAAATAGGCGAGACAAGCGGGAGAGAGAGAGTGAAGATTGCGGCGGTGCATGACCATCTGGGTTAGGGCTGAGTGGGAGGAGCATGACCATCTGGGTTAGGGCTGAGTGGGAGGAGCATGACCATCTGGGTTAGGGCTGAGTGGGAGGAGCATGACCATCTGGGTTAGGGCTGAGTGGGAGGAGCATGACCATCTGGGTTAGGGCTGAGTGGGAGGAGCATGACCATCTGGGTTAGGGCTGAGTGGGAGGAGCATGACCATCTGGGTTAGGGCTGAGTGGGAGGAGCATGACCATATGGGTTAGGGCTGAGTGGGAGGAGCATGACCATCTGGGTTAGGGCTGAGTGGGAGGAGCATGACCAAATGGGTTAGGGCTGAGTGGGTAGGTTGGAGGAGATATGGAGAGAAAAGGAAACAAAGTAGGGGTCAGAGACTTGGAGGGGGGTTGCAGTGAGATTAGTAGGAGAACAGCCTCTAGTGAAGATGGGGTCAAGCAGTGGGAGGGGACTGGGAAAGGGTGAGGTCGTGGGAAAATAAAAGTGTGTGTGTGTGTGTGTGGGGGGGGGGGGGGTGATTTAAGATACTCTACAAAGAGGAAGGGTTTCGGACGTGTTCAAAAGATGGGCAGGGACTCCGCTGTCCTGACTTTAGGGGGAAACTTGTTCCACCATTGGGGTGCCAGGACAGAGAAGAGCGTTGACTGGGAGGTGTGGGAGCTGCCATCCCGTAGGGGTGGGAGGGCCAAGATACCATACAGTGGGGGGAAAAAGTATTTAGTCAGCCACCAATTGTGCAAGTTCTCCCACTTAAAAAGATGAGAGAGACCTGTAATTTTCATCATAGGTACACGTCAACTATGACAGACAAATTGAGGGGAAAAAAAATCCAGAAAATCACATTGTAGGATTTGTTATGAATTTATTTGCAAATTATGGTGGAAAATAAGTATTTGGTCACCTACAAACAAGCAAGATTTCTGGCTCTCACAGACCTGTAACTTCTTCTTTAAGAGGCTCCTCTGTCCTCCACTCGTTACCTGTATTAATGGCACCTGTTTGAACTTGTTATCAGTATAAAAGACACCTGTCCACAACCTCAAACAGTCACACTCCAAACTCCAATATGGCCAAGACCAAAGAGCTGTCAAAGGACACCAGAAACAAAATTGTAGACCTGCACCAGGCTGGGAAGACTGAATCTGCAATAGGTAAGCAGCTTGGTTTGAAGAAATCAACTGTGGGAGCAATTATTAGGAAATGGAAGACATACAAGACCACTGATAATCTCCCTCGATCTGGGGCTCCACGCAAGATCTCACCCCGTGGGGTCAAAATGATCACAAGAACGGTGAGCAAAAATCCCAGAACCACACGGGGGGACCTAGTGAATGACCTGCAGAGAGCTGGGACCAAAGTAACAAAGCCTACCATCAGTAACACACTACGCCGCCAGGAACTCAAATCCTGCAGTGCCAGATGTGTCCCCCTGCTTAAGCCAGTATATGTCCAGGCCCGTCTGAAGTTTGCTAGAGTGCATTTGGATGATCCAGAAGAGGATTGGGAGAATGTCATATGGTCAGATTAAACCAAAATAGAACTCAACTCGTCGTGTTTGGAGGACAAAGAATGCTGAGTTGCATCCAAAGAACACCATACCTACTGTGAAGCATGGGGGTGGAAACATCATGCTTTGGGGCTGTTTTTCTGCAAAGGGACCAGGACAACTGATCCGTGTAAAGGAAATAATGAATGGGGCCATGTATCGTGAGATTTTGAATGAAAACCTCCTTCCATCAGCAAGGGCATTGAAGATGAAACGTGGCTGGGTCTTTCAGCATGACAATGATCCCAAACACACCGCCCGGGCAACGAAGGAGTGGCTTCGTAAGAAGCATTTCAAGGTCCTGGAGTGGCCTAGCCAGTCTCCAGATCTCAACCCCATAGAAAATCTTTGGAGGGAGTTGAAAGTCTGTGTTGCCCAGCGACAGCCCCAAAACATCACTGCTCTAGAGGAGATCTGCATGGAGGAATGGGCCAAAATTCCAGCAACAGTGTGTGAAAAACTTGTGAAGACTTACAGAAAACGTTTGACCTGTGTCATTGCCAACAAAGGGTATATAACAAAGTATTGAGAAACTTTTGTTATTGACAAAATACTTATTTTCCACCATAATTTGCAAATAAATTCATTAAAAATCCTACAATGTGATTTTCTGGATTTCTTTTCTCATTTTGTCTGTCATAGTTGACGTGTACCTATGATGAAAATTACAGGCCTCTCTCATCTTTTTAAGTGGGAGAACTTGCACAATTGGTGGCTGACCATGGACGGCTTGTTCAATAGGGCGATATGGGCGACGCACTGCCAAACGGGAAAAGGAAGGGATTTTTTTTCTAATCAATTATATCACGGCAACAGCAGTTATCAGTGTTCACGTCTGATCTGCCAGCCACTAAATGTCAAATCAGGCTAAAGTCGTGCTTCAAATGGCCCCGCCCGTTTTTTGGGCGATTTCAGTCAGGTTGAAAATCGCCCAGAAGTCTCTCATAGCCTGTCATGTAAAATCTATTTTTTTCACATTTCAAAGCTTTCAATACATTCTCTATGGGTGTCTGTGTGCATGCACTTACGTGCTTTCGTCATACGTGACGTAACGTTGAACGTAACTAAGACAATGGCTGCTACCAGCGTCTATGTTGCGACCTGCAGTGTGGCGTTATTTTATGTTTTTAATTTGTAGACTTAGTTTACAAACATTCTGCAAACATTCTGCTTTGGACTGATCTTCGGTTTTGGACTGATCTTGTTGATCGTGTACATACCCGCTACGAACGGACTAAATAATGAAAACGCTGCTGGCAGCGGAATCCCAATACAGCTGGGAGACTTGACTGGATGACAGAGTCCCGGACAGAGAGGTGGAGCCGGCCACCTTCACCCTGGTCAGAGCGGACCGCGATCCTGGTAAGAGAGCGACTCTGTACCCCGACATTGAACTGCTTTCTGTGTCATTGAACCTTACTATTGTTGATAAAACAAGTTTACTGGAGAACGGAGAAAAAGTAGAGACTTTTGGACAAGGTGGATAATTGTATAATATAAGGCAGTTTATTCAGAGGTAAAGATATCTGGAATCGCGTGCACGGACCCGTTCGTCAAACTCGTAGGGAGTTTATCAGAAGAGCCCCTAAACATTGTGTGCTGACATTTTATACAATAAAATGAAGTAGGTTGAATCTAGTAGTTCTGATCTTCTGATTGGTCCTGATGAGTTGGGCGATGTCACCTCCAGGCTAGTGTCACTGTTGCATTGGCTCTGAGTCGGGTTCTCTGTCTTCAGATGTTCAGCCTAAGAGAAGAGGATTTGTGTGTGTGTGTGTGTGTTTGTTATCAGTGTGTGTGTGTGTGTGTGTGTGTGTTTGTTATCAGTGATGATGTGTGTGTGTGTGTGTGTGTGTTTATCAGTGATGATGTGTGTGTGTGTGTGTGTGTGTGTGTGTGTGTGGGTGTGTGTGTGTGTGTCCTCAGGGCAAGAACTCGTGAGTTGGAAGAACTGAGAGACCTATGGCGTGGGTGTTATCCTTAGCCACCTGCTGACAAGGCTGACAAGATAGGACTCTTGTTCATTGTATTGAATACAAAGGCCCAACACAAAATGGGTCATGCACAAGATTTTAGTCAGACCAAGCTATAACATTATATATTTACTACGACAGTACATTCAACCAAAAGCTAATATAACAAAGGCATCAGAGATTATTTATAATCTGTCACAGAAACTGGAATCCATCTCCCCAGATCAGTCAATAAATGCTTCTGGTATTGACTTATATGCTGCCCCTGTCTTCATGTTGTTGCTGGACATATCTTTTTTAAAATGTGTGTAGGTCACCTAAATCATCAGAAAAATTGCCCCTCCTGAGAATTTTTTCAGGAGCCGCCACTGTGGCTGACTAAATACTTTTCCCCCCCACTGTACCTGTGAAAACCCTATGAAATAGCTCCCCAATACCGTCTGATGTATATATTTAATGTATTAAATGAATGGTGACCACAGCCCTTCCGACAATCCATTTAAAACGTGCTTGACTGTGTTTTTCCCACCCTGCTGAATGTATCCAATGTTCCATATCAAATGGTCCTATTATGACACATCTGGCAGTTTCTTCTCTCCATCTTTCTTGGCCTAGTATAATTTTTTACTAAAACCTGTGTTTTTTGTTCAGTACCATGTCAGGAAAATACCATGGTACTAGTGCAACTACCATGGTATTTCCCTGACATGGTATTACAATGAAAAAGATACCACGGTACTATCATTTTTATTGGGTCACTACAGTGGCAGGAAAATGCCATGGTATTTGCACCAGTGCCATAGTATTTTCCTGCCGTGGTAGTGACCCAAAACACATCATAGTACCATGGAATGTTGTTGTTCATTTTTCTACCAGGGTGCATTTTTGTAAGAGCTGTCCTTCACATCGGAGTGCCAATGCTGTCTCTTTGTTGTCCTACTAACAACATCAGCTACATAGTCTAGCCTACTATGGCCCTGTCCCTCTGGCCAGGGTAAACAAAGAGGTAATGTTGTGTCTTGTATATACAGTATAGGCCATTTGTTTGGGAGAATGTAAATGGGATCAAATTTGGTTCATATATAGACACTAACTATTATATTTAAAACAGTTTGTTTCATTTAATTATACACAAGAAGATGTTGCCCAGAACAAATTAATGTACAAAACATTATTTTTCATTACATTTTTGTCATTTAGCAGATGCTCTTATCCAGAGCAACTTACAGGACCAATTAGGGTTAATTGCCTTGATCAAGGGCACAACGACAGATTTTTCACCTAGTTGGCTCGGGATTCAAACCAGCGACCTTTCAGTTACCGACCCAACACTCTTAACCGCTAGGCTACCTGCCACCAGATCAATTAACTTCAATAAAGTCATCCAAATAAATTCATAATCAATGACTAAAATAATGAATCTAGTTTTAAAAGACAATTTAATTAACACAAGTAGTCAATTCATAGCCTGTTTATCATTAAACAAAAGTTGTTTAGTAATATAAAATAATCCACCCAAGCTAATGCTGAAAACTGATCATCACACCATCTTTATCTGATATACAGTGCATTCCTAAAGTATTCAAATCCCTTGACTTTTTCCACATTTTGTTACGTTACAGCCTTATTCTAAAACTGATTACATCGTTTTTTCCCTCATCAATCTACACACAATACCCCATAATGACAACGAAAAAACAGTATTTTTTGCAAATAGAAAAAAAAAACTTTAAATATCACATTTACATAAGTATTCAGACCCTTTACTCAGTACTTTGTTGAAGCGCCTTTGGCAGCGATTACAGCCTTGAGTCTTCTTGGGTACGACGCTACAAGCTTGACACACCTGTATTTGGGGAGTTTCTCCCATTCTTCTCTGCAGATCCTCTCAAGATCTGTCAAGTTGGATGGGGAGCGTTGCTGCACAGCTATTTTCTGGTATCTCCAGAGATGTTCGATCGGGTTCAAGTCCGGGCTCTGCTGGACCACTCCTGTGTTGTCTTGGCTGTGTGCTTAGGGTCGTTGTCCTGTTGGAAGGTGAACCTTAGCCCCAGTCTGAGGTCCTGAGCACTCTGGAGCAGGTTTTCATCAGGGATCTCTATGAACTTTGCTCCGTTTATCTTTCCCTTGATCCTGACTTGTCTCCCAGTCACTGCCACTGAAAAACATCCCTACAGCATGATGCTGCCACCACCATGCTCTGACATGCACTGTCAACTGTGGGACCTTATATAGACAGGTGTGTGCCTTTCCAAATCATGTCCAATCAATTGAATTTAACACAAGTGGACTCCAATCAAGTTGTTGAAACATCACAAGGATGTTTCCTTAATGGAAACAGGATGCACCGGAGCTTAATTTCAAGTCTCATAGCAAAGGGTCTGAATACTTATGTAAATAAGGTATTTCAGGTTTTTATTTTGAATACATTTGCTAAAAATTCTAAAAAGGGCTTGATGAGGAAAATGTTTTAACCTAACAACCTAACAAAATGTGGAAGAAGTCGAGGAGTCTGAATACTTTCCAAAGGCACTGAGTGTACAAAACATTAGGAACACCTTCCTAATATTGAGTTGCATCCCCCTTTGTCCTCAGAACAGCCTCAATTCGTCAAGGCATGGACTCTCCAAGGTTTGTAGAGCGTTCCACAGGGATGCTGGCCCATGTTGACTGCAATGCTTCCCACAGTTGTGGCAGGTTGGCTGGGAGTGGATCTCTACTCCGAATAGCTTGTTCCATCCGATGCACAATTGGATGGAGATCTGGTGCCTTGGAAGGCCACTGCAGTAAGCTGAATTCACTGTCATGTTCGTGGAACCAATCCTGGACAAGTCTTGTGGCATGGGGCATAATCCTGCTGAAAAAAATCTATTTGCAGATGGATAACTATTGCCATGAAGGGATGCACCTGATTGGCAATTATGTTTAGATATCCTGTGGCATTCAAATGTTGCACCACTTATATCAAGGGGCCCAATGTGTGCCATGAAAACACACCCCACACCATCACCACCAGCCTGCAATGCTGACACACGGCATGGATGCATGTACTCATGGTTTCCTCCATACCCTGGTACAGCAAAACTGACAAGGTGAACACTGATCAGTAAAATAAATAGATGCCAACAATCTACAACACTCCCTTTCTTCTGCACAGTTCTCTCACAGTGAGAAACAATAGGATTACAATAGAGTGTTCTATGCTTTCTTCATTTGATCCAATCCACTACCACTTCTTATGTATACGTTGGTGTCTTTTTAAATTGCCCAATCTGTAGAATCTCGTCTCACAGTCAGTGCAGTAATACAGTGGGGGAAAAAAGTATTTAGTCAGCCACCAATTGTGCAAGTTCTCCCACTTAAAAAGATGAGAGGCCTGTCATTTTCATCATAGGTACACGTCAACTATGACAGACAAAATGAGAAAATAAAATCCAGGAAATCACATTGTAGGATATTTAATGAATTTATTTGCAAATTATGGTGGAAAATAAGTATTTGGTCAATAACAAAAGTTTCTCAATACTTTGTTATATACCCTTTGTTGGCAATGACACAGGTCAAACGTTTTCTGTAAGTCTTCACAAGGTTTTCACACACTGTTGCTGGTATTTTGGCCCATTCCTCCATGCAGATCTCCTCTAGAGCAGTGATGTTTTGGGGCTGTCGCTGGGCAACACAGACTTTCAACTCCCTCCAAAGATTTTCTATGGGGTTGAGATCTGGAGACTGGCTAGGCCACTCCAGGACCTTGAAATGCTTCTTACGAAGCCACTCCTTCGTTGCCGGGGCTGTGTGTTTGGGATCATTGTCATGCTGAAAGACCCAGCCACGTTTCATCTTCAATGCCCTTGCTGATGGAAGGAGGTTTTCACTCAAAATCTCACGATACATGGCCCCATTCATTCTTTCCTTTACACGGATCAGTCGTCCTGGTCCCTTTGCAGAAAAACAGCCCCAAAGCATGATGTTTCCACCCCCATGCTTCACAGTAGGTATGGTGTTCTTTGGATGGAACTCAGCATTCTTTGTCCTCCAAACACGACGAGTTGAGTTTTTACCAAAAAGTTATATTTTGGTTTCATCTGACCATATGACATTCTCCCAATCCTCTTCTGGATCATCCAAATGCACTCCAGCAAACTTCAGACGGGCCTGGACATGTACTGGCTTAAGCAGGGGACACGTCTGGCACTGCAGGATTTGAGTCCCTGGCGGCGTAGTGTGTTACTGATGGTAGGCTTTGTTACTTTGGTCCCAGCTCTCTACAGGTCATTCACTAGGTCCCCCGGTGTGGTTCTGGGATTTTTGCTCACCGTTCTTGTGATCATTTTGAGCCAGACATATTGCTTGTTTGTAGGTGACCAAATACTTATTTTCCACCATAATTTGCAAATAAATTCATTAAAAATCCTACAATATGATTTTCTGGATTTCTTTTCCTCAATTTGTCTGTCATAGTTGACGTGTACCTATGATGAAAATGACAGGCCTCTCTCATCTTTTTAAGTGGAAGAACTTGCACAATTGGTGGCTGACTAAATAATTTCCCCCACTGTAAGTCTTCTCTCCAGTGTGTAACCGTTGGTGTGTTTTTACGTTGCCAATCGGGAGAAACTCTTGCCATATTAAGAACAGAAGTAAGGATTCTCTCCTGTGTGTGTTCTCTGATTACCTTTTAGCTCAGCTGTTGTTTTAAAACATTTTCTACAGTCAGATCAGTGGTAAGACATCTCTCCTTTGTTTACCTTGGTGTCTTTTTAAATGGCCCATTTAAAAGAAAATCTTTCCACAGTCAGAGCAGGAAAACGGCTTCTATCCTGTGTGTGTTCTTTGATGAACTTTTAGCTGATATGATGTTGTGAAGCATTTTACACAGTCAGAGCAGGAGTAAGGCTTCTCTCCTGTGTGTTTTCTCTGATGAACTTTTAGCTGATATGACGTTGTGAAGCATTTTACACAGTCAGAGCAGGAGTAAGGCTTTTCTCCTGTATGTATACGTTCATGTTTTTTTAAGTGGCCCATTTGAGGGAAACTCTTCCCACATTCAGAGCAGGAGTAAGGCTTCTCTCCTGTGTGTGTTCTCTGATGAACCTTTAGCTCAGTTGATGTTGTGAAGCATTTCACACAGTCAGAGCAGGAGTAAGGCTTCTCTCCTATGTGTATATGTTCATGTTGTTTTAAGTGGCCCAGTCGAGAGAAACTCTTCAAACATTCAGAGCAGGAGTAAGGCTTCTCTCCTGTGTGTGTTCTCTGATGAAGTTTTAGCTGATATGATGTTGTGAAGCATTTTCCACAGTCAGAGCAGGAGTAAGGCTTCTCTCCTGTGTGCACTCTCTGATGATGAATTGTCAGAGCCCCTGCTGTTGTGAAGCTCTTACCACAGGCAAAGCAGGAGTAAGACTTCTCTACTGTGTGTATACGTTCATGTGTTTTTAAGTTGCCCAGTCGATAGAAACTCTTCCCACATTCAGAGCAGGAGTAAGGCTTCTCTCCTGTGTGTGTTCTCTGATGTATTTTAAGCTCAGTTGATGTTGTGAAGCATTTCACACAGTCAGAGCAGGAGTAAGGCTTCTCTCCTGTATGTATATGTTTATGTTGTTTTAAGGGGCCCAGCTGAGAGAAACTTGCCCCACAGTCAGAGCAGGAGTAAGGCTTCTCTCCTGTGTGTGTTCTCTGATGAACTGTTAGCTTAGTTGATGTTCTGAAGCATTTCACACAGTCAGAGCAGGAGTAAGGCTTCTCTCCTGTATGTATACGTTCATGTTTTTCTAAGTGGTCCAGTCGAGAGAAACCCTTCCCACAGTCAGAGCAGGAGTAAGGCTTCTCTCCTGTGTGTGTTCTCTGATGAACTGTCAGAGCCTGTGATGTTGTGAAGCTCTTTCCACAGTCAGAGCAGGAGTAAGGCTTTTCTCCTGTATGTATACGTTCATGTTGTTTTAAGGTGCCCAGTTGAGAGAAACTTGCCCCACAGTCAGAGCAGGAGTAAGGCTTCTCTCCTGTATGTATACGTTCATGTTTTTCTAAGTGGTCCGGTCGAGAGAAACTCTTTCCACAGTCAGAGCAGAAGTAAGGCTTCTCTCCTGTATGTATACGTCTATGAATTTTTAAGTTGCCCAGTAGAGAGAAACTCGTCCCACAGTCAGAGCAGGAGTAAGGCTTCTCTCCTGTGTGCACTCTCTGATGAACTGTCAGAGTCTGTGATGTTGTGAAGCTCTTCCCACAGTCAGTGCAGGAATACTGATTCTCTCCTGTGTGTATTTTTAGGTGTATTTTTAGCTTTGATAGAATTGGGAAAATCTCCTCACAATGTGGGCAGTGGTGAGACCTCTTAGCTCTGCGATCTTCCTGCTGTTGCTCTCTGGATGTAGAGGGTGTCTCAATGTCACCTGTGTGAACAGCATTAAAAAAAGTCAATTGGTGTGATATGCACTGAGTGTACAAAACATTATGAACTCTTTCCATGACATAGAATGACCAGGTGAGAGCTATGATCCCTCATGGATGGCACTTGTTAAATCCACTTCAGATCAGTGTCGAAGGGGAGGAGACAGATTAATGAAGGACTTTTAAGCCTTGAGACAGTTGAGACATGGATTGTGAGTTTGGAATGTGACTGTTTGAGGTTGTGGACAGGTGTCTTTTATACTGATAACAAGTTCAAACAGGTGCCATTAATACAGGTAACGAGTGGAGGACAGAGGAGCCTTTTAAAGAAGAAGTTACAGGTCTGTGAGAGCCAGACATCTTGCTTGTTTGTAGGTTACCAAATACTTATTTTCCACCATAATTTGCTAATAAATTCATTGAAAATCCTACAATGTGATTTTCTGGATTTTTTTTTCTCAATTTGTCTGTCATAGTTGACGTGAACCTATGATGAAAATTACAGGCCTCTCTCATCTTTTTAAGTGGGAGAACTTGCACAATTGGTGGCTGACTAAATACTTGTTTTCCCCACTGTATGTGCTTGTGTATTCATGCTTTGTCTTTGCAGCTGTTTGACTGCCCTTGACCAGCACAAAAAATTCATGCTTTGTCTTTGCAGACTTGACTGCCCTTGACCAGCACAAAAACATCCTGTGGCGTACAGCATTAGCATCAAATAGCCCCCGCGATATGCAACTTTTCAGGGAAGTTAGGAACCAATATACACAAGCAGTCAGGAAAGCAAAGGCTAACTTTTTCAAACAGAAATTTCCATCCTGTAGCACTAACTCCAAAAAGTTTTGGGACACTGTAAAGTCCATGGAGAATAAGAGCACTTCCTCCCAGCTGCCCACTGCACTGAGGCTAGGAAACACTATCACCACCGATAAATCTACAATAATCGAGAATTTCAACAAGCATTTTGCTACAGCTGGCCATGCTTTCCATCTGGCTACCACTAACCCGGCCACCAACTCTGCACCCTCTGCTGCAACTTGCCCATGCCCCCCCCGCTTCTCCTTCACACAAATTCAGACAGCTGATGTTTTGAAAGCGCTGCAAAATCTGGACCCCTACAAATCAGCCGGGCTAGACAATCTGGACCCTTTCTTCCTAAAACTAGCCGCCGAAATTGTCGCAACCCCTATTACTAGTCTGTTCAACCTCTCTTTCATAACGTCTGAGATCCCCAGAGATTGGAAAGCTGCCGCGGTCATCCCCCTCTTCAAAGGGGGTGACACTCTAGATCCAAACTGCTACAGACCTATATCCATCCTGCCCTGCCTTTCGAAAGTATTCGAAAGCCAAGTTAATAAACAGATCATCGACCATTTCGAATACCACCGTACCTTCTCCGCTATGCAATCCGGTTTCCGAGCTGGTCACGGGTGCACTTCAGCCACGCTCAAGGTCCTAAACGATATTATAACCGCGATTGATAATAGACAGTACTGTGCAGCCGTCTTCATAGACCTGGCCAAGGCTTTCGACTCTGTCAACCACCGCATTCTTATTGGCAGACTAAATAGCCTTGGTTTCTCAAATGACTGCCTCGCCTGGTTCACCAACTACTTCTCAGATAGAGTTCAGTGTGTCAAATCGGAGGGCCTGTTGTCTGGACCTATGGCAGTCTCTATGGGGGTGCCACAGGGTTCAATTCTTGGGCCGACACTTTTCTCCGTGTATATCAATGATGTCGCTCTTGCTGCTGGTGACTCTCAGATCCACCTCTACGCAGACGACACCATTTTGTATACATCTGGCCCTTCATTGGACACTGTGTTAACAAACCTCCAAACGAGCTTCAATGCCATACAACAATCCTTCAGTAGCCTTCAACTGCTCTTAAACACTAGTAAAACTAAATGCATGCTTTTCAATCGAACGCTGCTAGCACCCGCCCACCCGACTAGAATCACCACTCTCGACGGGTCTGACCTAGAGTATGTGGACAACTACAAATATCTAGGTGTCTGGTTAGACTGTAAACTCAACTTCCAGACTCACATAAAGAATCTCCAATCCAAAGTTAAATCTAGAATCGGCTTCCTATTTCGCAACAAAGCCTCCTTCACTCATGCTGCCAAACATGCCCTCGTAAAACTGACTATCCTACCGATCCTTGACTTCGGCGATGTCATTTATAAAATAGCCTCCAACACTCTACTCAGCAAATTGGATGTAGTCTATCACAGTGCCATCCGTTTTGTCTCCAAAGCCCCATACACTACCCACCACTGTGACCTGTACGCTCTTGTTGGCTGGTCCTCACTACATGTTCGTCGTCAAACCCACTGGCTCCAGGCCATCTATAAATCACTGCTAGGCAAATCCCCGCCTTATCTTAGCTCATTGGTCACCATAGCAGCACCCACCCGTAGTCTGCGCTCCAGCAGGTATATCTCACTGGTCATTCCCAAAGCCAACACCTCCTTTGGCCGCCATTCCTTCCAGTTCTCTGCTGCCAATGACTGGAACGAATTGCAAAAATCTCTGAAGCTGGAGACTCTTATCTCCCTCAATAACTTTAAGCATCAGTTGTCAGAGCACCTTACCGATCACTGCACCTGTACACAGCCCATCTGAAATTAGCCCACCCAACTACCTCATCCCTATATTGTTATTTAATTTGCTCCTTTGCACCCTAGTATCTCTATTTGCACATAATCTCTTGCACATCTAGCATTCCAGTGTTAATACTATTGTAATTATTCTGCACTATAGCCTATTTATTGCCTTACCTCCATAACTTGCTACATTTGCACACACTGTATATATATTTTCTGTTGTATTTCTGACTTTATGTTGTTGTTTTTTTACCCCATATGTAACTCTGTGTTGTTTTTGTTGCACTACTTTGCTTTGTCTTGGCCAGGTCGCAGTTGTAAATGAGAACCTGTTCTCAACTGGCTTACCTGGTTAAATAAAGGTGAAATAAAATAAATAAAATTTAAAAAAAAAACTGTGGGTGAATAAACTTAGTTTGAGCTTTTCCTAGATGTCGTTTGAGTTTTTACTCTGTTTGTTCAGAACCTAACAGAATGCTTAATAATGAAAAAGGTTCATAACAAAAAATAATCTAACGGGCAAAATTATGTACGCGATGTGCTTTATCTATTACCTAGTGCACAAGTTGACTACAGGTCTTTATTTAAATAGTACTAATATTCAAAGCCCAAAAAACGTCACTAAGCAGAATGCTAACAAAATGCTAACTAGTATTAAGGAATCATCATAGAGAACGCTAACTAAATGCTAACGAGTGCATTGCTAACATTTTGTACAGTTTCTGACCTCAACTATACAAGTAACTCAAACGCTTCTCACAGTTTGCTGCACGCACAAACCTAATATTATCCAGCAAGGCTCTTGATCCAGGAGGGAATTCTCTGCTGTTAGCAAGGCTCTTGATCCAGGAGGGAATTCTCTGCTGTTAGCAAGGCTCTTGATCCAGGAGGGGATTCTCGGTTGTTACCAAGCGAATGCTTGATTTTGGAAGAAGCTATCCACTTAGCTAGATAGCTAACTAACTACTAAATTAGCAAAACAAATGGGAAACTGCAGAGCATTTCGCACAATGTAGACTGTTACCTTAATAGTTATAAGATATCTAGCTGGCAAACATTTAGTTGTGAATTCCATACTGTAATTAGATCACCTGGCGCATGCTGCATGACAGAGAGTGACTCACAAGGCTCCGCTCTCTTCTCGTTGACTGGGGACTACCGTAAGCTACATAATAATGTGACGTAATGTTCTTTATCTCATAACGTATTGCACAAGTTGACAGCAGGTATTTACTTAAAAAGTAGCTACAAATATTCAAATGAATAAAAAAAAATACTTCAAAGAAATAGTTTCAGCTGTATTGAAAACCCATCCAGTGGCTTTTTCCAAATATCCTGGTATACAGTATACCACCCAAGCCTAGTACCTACACTGACTAATTTCATAGAAGTTCTAATTACTGGCAGTTTGTCTACTTCACTTCTTTAGTCTACTCTCTGAGCACTCCAGATAGCCCAGTTAATAAAACACATGCTGGCAATACTGGTATCTGTGTATTTTGGTTCTTTGGTATTTTATTAGGATCCCAATAAACTGTTGCAAAAGCATCAGCTACTCTTCCTGGGGTCCACACAAAACATGACATAATACAAAAAAATAATAGACACGAACAGCTCAAGGACAGAACTACATAAAAACATTTTAAAAGGCACACGTAGCCTACATGTCAATACATACAAAAACTATCTAGGTCAAATAGGGGAGAGGTGTTGCTTTATCTGTTTTTGAAAGCAGGTTTGCTGTTTATTTCAGTAATATGAGATGGAACGGAGTTCCATGTAAAAGCAGCTCTATATAATACTGTACACTTTCTTGAATTTGTTCTGGATTTAGGGACTGTGAAAAGACCCCTGGTGGCATGTCTGGTGGGGTAAGTATGTGTGTCAGAGCTGTGTGTAAGTTGACTATGCATACAATTTGGGATTTAACACAATGTTTCTTACATAAAGAAAAAGTGATGCAGTCAGTCTCTCCTCAACTCTTAGCCAAGAGAGACTGGCATGCATAGTATTTATATTAGCCCTCTGATTACAATGAAGAGCAAGATGTGCCACTCTGTTCTGGGCCAGCTGCAGCTTAAATAGGTATTTTTATACAATTTTTGATATTTTATGGGGGGGTAGATCAGCTTTAATGTTGCAGATAGATTGTAACTTCCATCAATGTAATTGTCTGCATCACTTCCAATCCCCCAAATATATATTTTTCACAAATATATTTAATATATACAGTGAGGGAAAAAAGTATTTGATCCCCTGCTGATTTTGTATGTTTGCCCACTGAGAAAGAAATGATCAGTCTATAATTTTAATGGTAGGTTTACTTTCAGCTCCCTCCAAAGATGTTCTATTGGGTTCAGGTCTGGAGACTGGCTAGGCCACTCCAGGACCTTGAGATGCTTCTTACGGAGCAACTCCTAAGTTGCCCTAGCTGTGTGTTTCGGGTCGTTGTCATGCTGGAAGACCCAGCCACGACCCATCTTCAATGCTCTTACTGAGGGAAGGAGGTTGTTGGCCAAGATCTTGCGATACATGGCCCCATCCATCCTCCCCTTAATACGGAGCAGTCGTCTTGTCCCCTTTGCAGAAAAGCATCCCCAAAGAATGATGTTTCCACCTCCATGCTTCACGGTTGGGATGGTGTTCTTGGGGTTGTACTCATCCTTCTTCTTCCAAACACGGCGAGTGGAGTTTACACTAAAAAGCTCTATTTTTGTCTCAACAGACCACATGACCTTCTCCCATTCCTCCTCTGGATCATCCAGATGGTCATTGGCAAACTTCAGATGGGCCTGGACATGCGCTGGCTTGAGCAGGGGGACCTTGCGTGCGCTGCAGGATTTTAATCCATGACAGCGTAGTGTGTTACTAATGGTTTTCTTTGAGACTGTGGTCCCGGCTCTCTTCAGGTCATTGAACAGGTCCTGCCGTGTAGTTCTGGGCTGATCCCTCACCTTCCTCATGAACATTGATGCCCCATGAGGTGAGAACTTGCATGGAGCCCCAGACCGAGGGTGATTGACCGTCATCTTGAACTTCTTCCATTTTCTAATAATTGCGCCAACAGTTGTTGCCTTCTCACCAGGCTGCTTGCCTATTGTCCTGTAGCCCATCCCAGCCTTGTGCAGGTCTACAATTTTATCCCTGATGTCCTTACACAGCTCTCTGGTCTTGGCCATTGTGGAGAGGTTGGAGTCTGTTTGATTGAGTGTGTGGACAGGTGTCTTTTATACAGGTAACGAGTTCAAACAGGTGCAGTTAATACAGGTAATGAGTGCAGAACAGGAGGGCTTCTTAAAGAAAAACTAACAGGTCTGTGAGAGCCGGAATTCTTACTGGTTGGTAGGTGATCAAATACTTATGTCATGCAATAAAATGCAAATTAATTACTTTAAAAATCATACAATGTGATTTTCTGGATTTCTGTTTTAGATTCCGTCTCTCACAGTTGAAGTGTACCTATGATAAAAATTACAGACCTCTACATGCTTTGTAAGTAGGAAAACCTGCAAAATCGGCAGTGTATCAAATACTTGTTCTCTCCACTGTATATGTGTACAGTGGAAAAATACAGCCCGCCTAAAGCGGGGAGGAACTTTTACTCTGATGTGTGTGTATAAAAGATGGACTCTGAACTTGAGAGGGCAGAGCGCTCTCAATGAATAAAGGCTGACCATTGCAGAACTGGGTCATTGTTTAATTTATTTAAACTAGAGATTTACACCTCGGAAATTATTCAAAGATTTAAGAAGTGTTTGACTTCAACCATTGCGATAACAATTCTCGTGACAATAACCTACATACTTATTAACTTAACTAGATCTTTGCTTATAGCACTCAACCACACGACTGGACAATAATCAAGATAAGACAAATCTAGAACCTGTAGAACTTGCTTTTTAGAGTGTGGTGTCAAAAATGCAGAGCATCTATTATGGACAGACCTCTCTCCATCTTTATAACCATTGAATCTATATGTTTTGACCATGACAGTTTACAATCTAAGGTAATGCCAAGTAATTTAGTCTCCTCAACTTGTTCAACAACCACACAATTCATTACCAGATTCAGCTGAGGTCTAGAACTTAGGAAATGATTTGTACCAAATACAGTGCTCTTAGTTTTAGATGTTTGGGGCCAGTTTATTACTGGCCACCCATTCCAAAACAGACTATACTGGTGTCATCCATGCAAGTCTCAGTAGCATGAAATAACATCTACCTTCTCATTGAAACAGTTCATCATGAAACAGTTCTACTGCAACTTTTCATGCACAGTGGAAAGTTGGAATGAACCTGCTCTTACCATGAGAAACAGATTTCCCAATCTTCTCCTCCTTTTCTTCATCTTTAATGTTGACATTCAGCTCCAGTGTTTGACTGCAGTCTTCCAGCTTCACTGATGCCATCTCTGGTACCTGCGGTGCAAACTGGACTCGACTGTCAATCAGGACCCAGTGACTGTAGGTTTGGACTCAGTGTGGAAGGAGAGAGGCAGGCTGGGTTTGTCCTCACTGTTGATGTTACAAGTGCACAAAAATTACACAAAGCAACTGCAGAAATGAATAAATGACTCAAAAACTAATTAGGACAAGGTTACAGTTTGTTTTAGGCAGCACTATGAGCTATTTTCCTTAATAACCTTATCTTCACTGTATTTTTTCACTCAAAAATAATAATATTCACGGACGGCCAGGGACACACTCCAACACTCAAACGTCATTTACAAACGCAGTATTTGTGTTTAGTGAGTCTGCCAGATCAGGGGCAGTAGGGGTGACAATGCGTGATATCGATAGGTGAGTGAATTGGACCATATTGCTGTCCTGCCTCAGCATTATAAATGTAATGAGTACTTTTGGGTGTCAGGGAAAATGTATGGGAGTAAAAAGTACAACTTTTCTTTAGGAATGTAGTGGAGTAAAAGTTGTTGCTTTAGGGCCTTTCCGGCCGTCTTCGTGGTTATATGCAGGAAGCATAAATTGTACAATTGTAAGCTAATAAATACTTTTCCAAGATAGAACTCATGTATATTTATGCAATAAGGCCTGAGGAGGTATGTTATGGTCAATATACCACGACTAAGGGCTGTTAGGCACGATGCAATGCCTCAGTCGCCTAATTGCTATTATAAACTGGTTACCAACATATGTATAACAGTAAAAAAATATATATATATATTGTCATACCTGTGGTGTACGTCTGATATACCACGGCTTTCAGCCAATCAGCATTCAGGGCTCGGACAACCCCGACCACCCAATGTATATTTACTACAGTAAAATAATATACTGCACCAACTACATAAATATCTGATAGGGGCCATTATCTTCTACGTGGACTTTAAACGAACATCAAAATGGACGCCATTTTAACAGCTCGTAAGATTATAATTTTTTTTACACAAAAACCAATAACATGTCAAACGAACACAGAAATCTCAAATTGATCCTTTATTAAATTACATTGACGAAAGTATTTACATTCACTTAGACAAATACCAAATCTCTAGCTATGTGACTTGTAAACTAGTTTTTATCTATTGTTTTTATCATGTTCTTTCACTCACTCGGTTTGACACAAAAATAACACATAACTTTACCAAATGGGAGAATACCTTGACGTATTTGTTAACTAGCATGTTATGACATGTTCTTTCGATATTAGAAAGTTTAAACGTGCTATTACATACCTGTAGTAATACATTTAAAACAGACACAAAGTTGTCGCCTTTACTGCACATGTCTGGCGCATTCTTTATTCTGAATAATGGGGCGCGACAACCCGGAACTTCCTGTTCCCCCACTACCACAGTGCAACATCGCCATCTATTGGACTGATGGACTAACTGCCTCTTCTTATTATTATTTAGTATAATGACTTTCACGTAATGTGTTTGCCGCCAGATACTGTTCGGTTAGTTTCCTGGATAAACAAATTAATGTCCATTCTGGAAAAGGGGGACAACCTACATCACACAAAATAAACACATTTTAAAAAGTCACAGTCCAATCCAAATCACATCCCTACACAGGCCATCCTCCTCAGGTAATTTCATAAAAAAAACTAAAATAGTGAATCATTAAAAAAGTTTTTGTTTTTAGATAAAACTATAAATATATATTTATATGTCACCAAATAATTGATTAAAACACACTGTTTTGCAATGAAGGTAAACAATAGCCTCAACAGAACTCTGTAGGGTAGCACCATGGTGTAGCCGGATGACAGCTAGCTTCCGTCCTCCTCTGAGTACATTGACTTCAATACAAAATCTAGGAGGCTCATGGTTCTCACCCCCTTCCATAGACTTAAACAGTAATTATGACAGCTTCCGCAGGACATCCTCCAACCTATAAGAGCATTTGAAACATGAACTGACATGTTGTCCACCAAATCAAAGGATCAGAGAATGAATCTAGTACTGAAAGCATAAGCTACAGCTAGCTAGCACTGCAGTGCATAAAATGTATTGAGTAGTTGACTCAAAGAGAGAGAAAGACAATAGTTGAACAGTTTTGAACAAATGAATTTCTTCAAAAACGAAGGAGGAGCGAGAGAGATATTTTGTCATTTTTGTTCAGTTTCACTTACTAGCTAGCAAATGCAGCTGGCTAGTTTAGCCTACTCAAACACCCGGCTCAAACAGAGGGATGCTATATTAGCTAGCTGGCTAGTTTAGCCTACTCAAACACCCGGCTCAAACAGAGGGATGCTATGTTAGCTAGCTGGCTAGTTTAGCCTACTCAAACACCCGGCTCAAACAGAGGGATGCTATGTTAGCTAGCTGGCTAGTTTAGCCTACTCAAACACCCGGCTCAAACAGAGGGATGCTATGTTAGCTAGCTGGCTAGTTTAGCCTACTCAAACACCCGGCTCAAACAGAGGGATGCTATGTTAGCTAGCTGGCTAGTTTAGCCTACTCAAACACCCGGCTCAAACAGAGGGATGCTATATTAGCTAGCTGGCTATGACTATCTAACACTGGAACTCTTCCAAGTCAAGGTAAGCTTTTGGTTTTACTAATTTATTGCCACCGGGGCCCGCCGGTATAACTGCTAAACTGCTTACTGACAGTACACTGTGCTGCATGATTGTAGCAGGTTTACTAACGTGTTAGTTCTATTAGCTATGTTGACTATGACATTACTTTAGCTAACATGGTGACAATGATGTAGGCTTTGTGTAGCGGTTATGATATGATGGTTTGGCTTGGAAAGGTTTTTGTGTTGTTCACAAGTGAAGGGAAAAGGTGAGAAGAGGAGAGCGTTTGGATGCAAGAAGGAATACAACAACCTGTTTGGCTCTGAAATTGAACTGTTTGCGTGTGTTCAGGGTGTATTCATTCCGCCGATTCTGTTGAAAAACGTTTCTTAAACGGACGCAAACGGAATGAAACGGGGATAAACATACCTGAATTTGCCCAATAGAAACTATTGTTTGCAACTGTTGGACTAATGATTACACCATAGATAAGCTAGATGCAGGCAAGTGTGTGTAAGGCGGTATTGAATGTGCCAATCTTCTCCTCCTCTTCTTCATCTTTAATGTTGACATTCAGCTCCAGTGTTTGACTGCAGTCTTCCAGCTTCACGGATGCCATCTCTGGATCCTGCAGTAAACTGGACTCGACTGTCAATCAGGACCCAGTGACTGTAGGTTTGGACTCAGTGTGGAAGGAGAGAGGCAGGCTGGGTTTGTCCTCACTATTGATGTTACCGGCCTCAGACTTAATTCTAGTCGTCCTGTAGTAACAATGAGAAACAGACACAAAAAGTTATTGTCTTGACAGTTCTGGCACTTTCTTTATTCTCTAAAAATATACTACATTTCTTCTTGTTAAATTATCTAATTCAGTGCTTGACTTGGACTGAAATAGGTGCCGGTACTGTTTATATTTAGGTGCAGGAGCTCCACAATACTGTTGAGCTAATATTCTATAAGAGGAACATGAACTAAAGCACTAGATTTTTGAGGTGCCGGTACTTAACCTATAGCAGATCTTCCCAAATTCACATACAGTACCTGTCAAACGTTTTAGAACACCTACTCATTCCAGGGATTTTCTTTATTGTTACTATTTTCTACATGGTAGAATAATAGTGAACACATCAAAACTATCAAATAAAACATATGGAATCATGTAGTAACCAAAAAAGTGTTAAACAAATCAAAATATATATTTTATATTTGAAATTCTTCAAAGTAAGCAACCTATGCCTTGAAGACAGCTTTGCACACTCTTGGCATTCTCTCAACCAGTTTCATGAGGTAGTCACCTGGAATGCATTTCAATTAACAGGTGTGCCTTGTTAAAAGTTAATTTGTGGAATTTCTTAATGCGCTTGGGCCAATCAGTTGTGTTGTGACAAGGTAGGGGTGGTATCCAGAAGATAGGCCTATTTGGTAAAAGACCAAGTCCATATTATTGCAAGAACAGCTCAAATAAGCAAAGAGAAACAACAGTCCATCATTACTTTTAGACATGAAGGTCAGTCAATCCGGAACATTTGAATAACTTTTAACGTTTATTCAAGTGCTGTCTGAAAAACCCATCAAGCGCTATGATGATACTGGCTCTCATGAGGACCGCCACAGGAAAGGAAGATCCAGAGTTACCTCAGCTGCAGAGGATAAGTTCATTAGAGTTACCAGCCTCAGAAATTGCAGCCCAAATAAATGCTTCACAGAGTTCAAGTAACAGACACATCTCAACATCAACTGTTCAGAGGAGACTGCGTGAATGAGGCCTTCATGGTCGAATTGCTGCAAGGTAACCACTAGTAAAGGACACCAACAAGAAGAAGAGACTTGCTTGGGCCAAAAAACATGAGCAATGGACATTAGACCGGGGGAAATCTGTCCTTTGGTCTGATGTTACCAAATTTGAGATTTTTGGTTCCAACCGCAGTGTCTTTGTGAGACACAGAGTAGGTGAACGGATGATCTCTACATGTGTGGATCCCACCGTGAAGCATGGAGGAGGTGGTGTGATGGTACTTTGCTGGTGATTTTTTTTTATTCAAGGCCCACTTAACCAGCATGGCTACCACAGCATTCTGCAGCGATACGCCATCCCATCTGGTTTGAGCTTAGTGGGATTATCATTTGTTTTTCAACAGGACAATGACACAACACACCTCCAGGCTGTGTAAGGGCTATTTGACCAAGAAGGAGAGTGATGGAGTGCTGCATCAGATGACCTGGCCACAATCAACGACCTCAACCCAATTGAGATGGTTTGGGATGAGTTGGACCGCAGAGTGAAGGAAAAGCAGTCAACAAGTGCTCAGCATATGTGTGAACTTCTTCAAGACTGTTGGAAAAGCATTCCAGGTGAAGCTGGTTGAGAGAATGCCAAGAGTGTGCAAAGCTGTCATCAAGCATCATGCTGACAATACTGGTGTCAAACCAAGCAAGTCTCAGTAGCATGAAATAACCCAGTTATAGCCCAGTTGTTCAGGGACGTGTGATGTCAGAATTACAGAATAGATAGAGCCTGCTCTTACCATGATTAACAGCTTTCCCAATCTTCTCCTCCTCTTCTTCATCTTTAATGTTGACATTCAGCTCCAGTGTTTGACTGCAGTCTTCCAGCTTCACTGATGCCATCTCTGGTACCTGCGGTGCAAACTGGGCTCGACTGTCAATCAGGACCCAGTGACTGTAGGTTTGGACTCAGTGTGGAAGGAGAGAGGCATGCTGGGTTTGTCCTCACTGTTGATGTTACCGGCCTCAGACTTAATCTGAGTCGTCCAGTAGTAATATAGAGAAACTCAATACAGTTATTCAAATACATTCATCATCAATGACTAAAATAATTAATCTAGTATTAAAAGACAATTTAATAAACACAAGTAGTCGATTCATAGCCTGTTCATCATTAAACAAAATATGTTTAGTAACATAAAATAATCCATCCAAACTAATGCTGAAAACTGATCATCACACATCTTTAATTGATATACACTGAGTCTACAAAACATTAGGAACACCTTCCTAATATTGAGTTGCAACCCCCTTTGAGTTTGAGTTGATTTATTCTTGCTCACCGATAAAACTGAAGAAATGCAGAATTTACATGACTAATAACTGCAAAACACTCATTTTAAAATACATAACACAATATGTTTATTTCTAATACATTTGCAAAAATGTCTAAACCTGTTTTTACTTTGTCATTATGGGGTATTGTGTGTTGATTGATGAGGGATAAAAAAAAAATCTATTTTTTACATCTATTTTACAATAAGGCTGTAACGTATTGTTTTGTTAAAAGTCAAGGGGTCTAAATACTTTAAGAATGCACTGTATAGACACTAACTATATCACTTTAAACAGTTTGTTATATTTATGCACAAGAGAAGAAGAGGTTGCCCAGCACAAACTCATGTACAAACAGGATTTTTCATTACATATTTGTAATTTAGCAGATGCTCTTATCCAGAGCGACTTATAGGTTAATTGCCTTGCTCAAGGGCCCAATGACAGCTTTTTGACATAGTTGGCTCAGGATTCAAACCAGCGACCTTTCAGTTACTGGCCCAACACTCTTAACCGCTAGGCTACCTGTTAAATACATAACACAATACGTGACATAAGTAGAATACAGAACACTTGAAACATTACAGGACATTTTTCATGATGGAAATTGAAATATTAAAATGTGATACATTTTTTTGGGGGGAAAACCATTTAAGAGCTGGAGTTATTATGCAGTCTGATAGCAGTGGGTAGAGTGGCGTTTCGCAGGCGGTTTGTACAGGCAGTTAGACAGGACAGTTTGTGGCTGTTTCTCAGGACCCTGGTGGTGCAGTTACCTCTTCTTGGAGGGAGCAGGTCATTCGGTGGATGGTCAAGAGTGTGCATGTCCTTCACCAGGTGCACTGCAGCCTGTTCTCGCCTGCTCTGCAGTGACGGGAGCTGTGGTTGGACTGCTCCACCTCTGGAGATGATCCTCAAGGCCCTCCTCTGCACCCTGTCTAGTTTGGCCTGCTGCTTTTTACTGCATCCAACTAACAGCACTCCACCGTATTCCAGACAAGGCCTGGCAGATCTTCAGTAGGACATTACTGGCAAGAAATGTCAAAAAGGTGCTTTGTGGCCTTTTTCACTGACTACTCCACGTGTCACCACTGAGGTTAGTCTAGATGAAAACCAAGATACTTGGATGTTGTTAACACTGGTACTTCCTGTCCTCCTAGGATTAGTGGTGCAGGTTGTGGATGGTCTTTATAAAAACATATCTGAATTTCCACAGACTTTTTCCCATTCAGGACCATGTTGTTGGATGTGGCCCACTCTTCCAGCTGCTGTATCTCCAAGCCCATGGAAGTGTCCTCTTGGATGCTGGTTAATGGTATGGCTCGGGACAGCCCTACATCGTCTGCATACCCAGTGTCCAGAGTGTCACTGAAGACAACTTTTCAGATGGACATGTGAAGGAGAAACAGATATGGTGAAACCACGCCACCTTGTGGCACACCAGACGTAGCCTCTGACAAAGGGCTAAATGTGCCAGTTGCCATCACCCTCTGCCCTCTTTCGGAGGTGTAGCTGTGGAGCCAGGCTAGTAACCTTGGACACAGTTCAATGTCAGACAGATGTTGCAGGAACTTTGTGTGATCTACTCGATCAAATGCTTTGGACACATCAGCAAGTAACACCCTCACCGTTGTTGGTTTTATAGAGTCTGTAGCTGTCAGCCAGGAGTGTGTGGCTTTCACAAGGGCAGTAGTAGTGCTGGACTTTGGGAGGTAGTCATACTGATTCGTGCACTTAGATAAAACTGTCCCCTGCCAGTAGGAGGTGTTAACAATGTGTTTGATGACAGGGGCTAGATCTTCTGCATGCTCTTTTAGTAGCCAGGCTGGAATGCCATCAGGCCCACATGCTTTACGTGGGCTGAGTCTGGTCAGAGCTTGCTTTAACTGGCCAATGCTGCACAGCTCAACCTGCCTTGTAGGCATGGGCAGATGGCAAGAGGAGTGGTGCTTGTCCATGCCTCACCAAAGAAGCCATTCAAAATATCAGCCACGTCGTCGTCTTTAATTCCCTCGACCTGTATTCTCCCTCCTGATGTTTTCTTTGGTCCCAGTCCTTTGTTAGTGAAGTCCCACCATTCCTTAGGGTTTTTCTTCTTTAGGTCCTGGATTTTAGTTTTGTAGTAGCTTATCTTTGCTTCCTTGATAATCATTTGCACTGTGTTTCTGTATTTTCTCCATGTCATTGTTTCTCCCCATCTGTTGAAAATATTCTGTATTTTCCTGATGGCAGCCTTTATTCTTTCAGTCATCCAGGGCTTGTCCAGTGTTGTTGTTTTCTTATTTCTTATTGGCATGTATACATCAAGTGCAGTTTGAATGCAGGAGTTGAACGTCTCCACCTTTGCATCAATGCTCTCCACCTCATACAGTGGGGGGAAAAAGTATTTAGTCAGCCACCAATTGTGCAAGTTCTCCCACTTAAAAAGATGAGAGAGGCCTGTAATTTTCATCATAGGTACACGTCAACTATGACAGACAAATTGAGAAAATTTGCAAATTATGGTGGAAAATAAGTATTTGGTCACCTACAAACAAGCAAGATTTCTGGCTCTCACAGACCTGTAACTTCTTCTTTAAGAGGCTCCTCTGTCCTCCACTCGTTACCTGTATTAATGGCACCTGTTTGAACTTGTTATCAGTATAAAAGACACCTGTCCACAACCTCAAACAGTCACACTCCAAACTCCACTATGGCCAAGACCAAAGAGCTGTCAAAGGACACCAGAAACAAAATTGTAGACCTGCACCAGGCTGGGAAGACTGAATCTGCAATAGGTAAGCAGCTTGGTTTGAAGAAATCAACTGTGGGAGCAATTATTAGGAAATGGAAGACATACAAGACCACTGATAATCTCCCTCGATCTGGGGCTCCACGCAAGATCTCACCCCGTGGGTTCAAAATGATCACAAGAACAGTGAGCAAAAATCCCAGAACCACACAGGGGGACCTAGTGAATGACTTGCAGAGAGCTGGGACCAAAGTAACAAAGCCTACCATCAGTAACACACTACGCCGCCAGGGACTCAAATCATGCAGTGCCAGACGTGTCCCCCTGCTTAAGCCAGTACATGTCCAGGCCCGTCTGAAGTTTGCTAGAGTGCATTTGGATGATCCAGAAGAGGATTGGGAGAATGTCATATGGTCAGATGAAACCAAAATAGAACTTTTTGGTAAAGACTCAACTCGTCGTGTTTGGAGGACAAAGAATGCTGAGTTGCATCCAAAGAACACCATACCTACTGTGAAGCATGGGGGTGGAAACATCATGCTTTGGGGCTGTTTTTCTGCAAAGGGACCAAGACGACTGATCCGTGTAAAGGAAAGAATGAATGGGGCCATGTATCGTGAGATTTTGAGTGAAAACCTCCTTCCATCAGCAAGGGCATTGGAGATTAAACGTGGCTGGGTCTTTCAGCATGACAATGATCCCAAACACACCGCCCGGGCAACGAAGGAGTGGCTTCGTAGGAAGCATTTCAAGGTCCTGGAGTGGCCTAGCCAGTCTCCAGATCTCAACCACATAGAAAATCTTTGGAGGGAGTTGAAAGTCTGTGTTGCCCAGCGACAGCCCCAAAACATCACTGCTCTAGAGGAGATCTGCATGGAGGAATGCGCCAAAATACCAGCAACAGTGTGTGAAAACCTTGTGAAGACTTACAGAAAACGTTTGACCTGTGTCATTGCTAACAAAGGGTATATAACAAAGTATTGAGAAACTTTTGTTATTGACCAAATACTTATTTTCCACCATAATTTGCAAATAAATTCATAAAAAATCCTACAATATGATTTTCTGGATTTTTTTTTTCTCATTTTGTCTGTCATAGTTGACGTGTACCTATGATGAAAATTACAGGCCCCTCTCATCTTTTTAAGTGGGAGAACTTGCACAATATGTGGCTGACTAAATACTTTTTTTCCCCACTGTAGGCTAGCATAATATACCTTTAATGTATCCAGCAGGCATCTCAGAAGCCACAGGCTCATCAAGCAGGGATGGCAGCTCTTGGTCTAAAATATAAGAAAAAATCATTTAATTTTATATTTAAATTTTCTACATTTACGATTTCGAGATCAAAAGAAACCTGATTCTGATGCTCTGTCTTGGCCAGCTTCTTCCTGGCTGCCACTTGGGACTAACTGAGAAAACAGAAGGAAAAACATGAAGACATACTTTTCTTTTGAAACTGGCGCAGAACCAAACGTGAAGGGATGTCAGTCAGGAGCTCAGTAGGAAGGTTAATGAATCCCAACAAAAATAAATGCTAAGCATAATTTTATTTTTTTATTATGCTTTTAGTTTGATGGCAAATCCATACAGATATTTACAAACATGGCATCACACTTGTGTTTTACCCCAGAAGAATAGGGTGATTTCACTAATGTTGTAAATACAAGTTTCACCCATACACAGCACCAGAAGTATTTGGAAAGTTCTAACAGTATGCACAAAGTAATATGACTTTAAATGACCTAATATGCAAAAATATGATGGTAATTGTATTCTATTGAGTGGCTTTGAAAGGTTTGTAAAGCTATAATACTTCATACAATTCAATTGTTTACCCTAAAACTAATTGTTTACCCTAAAACTACAACCAGACACTTACTGTCCCTCTGGCTTGAGGTGGCACATGGCCTCATGTCCTCTGCATCTGCAACTTCAGAGAATATCACAGATGTCAAACCGTTACCACATTTATAGTACACACTTAACAGATTTTCCTGTTCATCCCATACAGTTGGTAGGAACAGAACTTTGAGAAAGTAGGCTTGTTTATCAGACTTGAAACATTATGTACCTTGTTGTAGGGTCTTTTTCAAAGACACTGGCTCTTGAAGTTACTAAAAATAAACAAATAAAGAACTGTTACACTTTTGGTCACTAAATAATCAAGTATGTCAAGATCAGATGGGTGTGGTCCTTTCTTGTCATATCAACTGTCATTAGGTCATGATTTCATGCCATCTCAATTTAAGACTAGTACTTGCATTAACTGTAAGCTTTTCTTCACCTACATACAGTGGGGAAAAAAAGTATTTAGTCAGCCACCAATTGTGCACGTTCTCCCACTTAAAAAGATGAGAGAGGCCTGTCATTTTCATCATAGGTACACGTCAACTATGACAGACAAATTGAGAAAAGAAAATCCAGAAAATCACATTGTAGGATTTTTAATGAATTTATTTGCAAATTATGGTGGAAAATAAGTATTTGGTCACCTACAAACAAGCAAGATTTCTGGCTCTCACAGACCAGTAACTTCTTCTTTAAGAGGCTCCTCTGTCCTCCACTCGTTACCTGTATTAATGGCACCTGTTTGAACTTGTTATCAGTATAATAGACACTTGTCCACAACCTCAAACAGTCCCACTCCAAACTCCACTATGGCCAAGACCAAAGAGCTGTCAAAGGACACCAGAAACAAAATTGTAGACCTGCAACAGGCTGGGAAGACTGAATCTGCAATAGGTAAGCAGCTTGGTTTGAAGAAATCAACTGTGGGAGCAATTATTAGGAAATGGAAGACATACAAGACCACTGATAATCTCCCTCGATCTGGGGCTCCACGTAAGATCTCACCCCGTGGGGTCAAAATGATCACAAGAACGGTGAGCAAAAATCCCAGAACCACACGGGGGGACCTAGTGAATGACCTGCAGAGAGCTGGGACCAAAGTAACAAAGCCTACCATCAGTAACACACTACGCCACCAGGGACTCAAATCCTGCAGTGCTAGACGTGTCCCCCTGCTTAAGCCAGTACATGTCCAGGCCCGTCTGAAGTTTGCTAGAGTGCATCCAGAAGAGGATTGGGAGAAAGTCATATGGTCAGATGAAACCAAAATATAACTTTTTGGCAAAAACTCAACTTGTCGTGTTGGAGGACAAAGAATGCTGAGTTGCATCCAAAGAACACCATACCTACTGTGAAGCATGGGAGTGAAAACATCATCCTTTGGGGCTGTTTTTCTGCAAAGGGACCAGGACGACTGATCCGTGTAAAGGAAAAATGAATGGGGCCATGTATCGTGAGATTTTGAGTGAAAACCTCCTTCCATCAGCAAGGGCATTGAAGATGAAACGTGGCTGGGTCTTTCAGCATGACAATGATCCCAAACACACCGCCCGGGCAACGAAGGAGTGGGTTCGTAAGAAGCATTTCAAGGTCCTGGAGTCTCCAGATCTCAACCCCATAGAAAATCTTTGGAGGGAGTTGAAAGTCCGTGTTGCCCAGCGACAGCCCCAAAACATCACTGCTCTAGAGGAGATCTGCATGGAGGAATGGGCCAAAATACCAGCAACAGTGTGTGAAAACCTTGTGAAGACTTACAGAAAACGTTTGACCTGTGTCATTGCCAACAAAGGGTATATAAGAAAGTATTGAGAAACTTTTGATATTGACCAAATACTTATTTTCCACCATAATTTGCAAATAAATTCATTAAAAATCCTACAATGTGATTTTCTGGATTTTTTTTTCTCCGTTTGTCTGTCATAGTTGAAGTGTACCTATGATGAAAATTACAGGCCTCTCTCATCTTTTTAAGTGGGAGAACTTGCACAATTGGTGGCTGACTAAATACTTTTTTTCCCCACTGTACTTGAATGTGTGTAAAACTTACCATCAACTTGCTGATTATACATTCAATGACCTAGTAGCCTAATGCAGGATCTTACCACTAGGGGCTGGTGGAAGCTGTGGCACTGTACGCTGGGCTTGTCTGGGTTCATTTGTCTTTTTCTAGAGTGCTTCACTTCCATCATCATCTTACGAAGGACAATACAAAAAAATACTCATTTATTTCATCTACTTCCTGATGCATGTAATACACACAATGGAATAAGAGCAGTTAAGAAATCCTCACCAGGTGGCTCTACACGGAATCTGATTGGTTTAGTCACCGCCCTCTTCGCTTGTTCCTCGTCAGATTCAACATTGGAGGTGTCAACCCCCCTGTTTGGCTCGTTGCTCTGCCACAGAGTAATTGTCTGTACGTGCAATAAACATTGTCATAAATAGTTTCCTATTAACACTGGCAAACCGGCTATTGAGTATTTGTAATTCACCTAGTAATACTTTCAGCCAATACATATAGTACTTAAGAGGGGGAAGTTCCTGACTCTACTGACCAGGAGTGGGTTGCACCAGTTAGACGATAAGGTGTAAGAGATAAGTTGGACCTACCTACGCCCGACGTAATGATTTAGAAAATTGAACAAGATGCGACATGACTAGTCATGAAACACTTACCTTGGAAACTAGTTATAGATATATACTATACGTCTACCCTACATTACACTTAGTTTTTACACCCTGGCGTAGCAAAAGCTATTACTTACAACCAGGTGGTGACACAGGTTAACGCCTGGCTTAGAACATATTCTACGTTGTAACTAGCCTTACGTGTAGGAGTATGTTCAACTGATGCAACCTGCTCCAGAGCCACACAACCAAGCATACATGGCAATATAAACGGGAGTGGATGGACAGTCAAATATTATTTTACCAGTTGATGAAAAGATGGAAATTCTGTACTACTCCCATAATATTTTCAGGCCGGTCTCCTCTCTTAATGGCATTTCTTGGCCAGTAGCAACACAGGACCTGCAGGATATGAGACACTGTTTAAAGTTAACTATTTATCCATCTCTTTTCCTAAAAAGGGTAAACAATTTAATTGATCAACTCACCCCATCTCTCTTCTCCACCCACTGCTCTGGTACAACTTCAACATTGTTCTCTTTGACAAAATGTACAACATAATAATGCTGTATGCCCTGTGCAGAAAAACTAAACACCAATTCCACACTGTTCAGTCTCTTGATTTACCAGCCAAGATAGTTTGCATAACTAATACAGCTTGTGAACTTGGCTGTAGCTAAATGGGGCTTGCTACAGGCTGTGCAAGATGGTAAGCACAACACGAGTGCCATGGTCCTCCTCAAGTATAATAGCTTGCTTAACAAGACTGCTCTTTGCAATGAGATGCATTTGTGTGCTCCTCGTAGTGGTGCGGAAAGTCCAATACAGTCTTGAGTCACAAGGACTCAGCGTGTAAGATTCCAGATGCTGAAACACCCTGCAGAGGTAAGTATCAGAGGCATCTTCTTGGCTCACTACCTCACAGCATGACCTATCATTAAGTATGTAGGCATTGTTTGGCCGTCTCATGTTGATGACCTGTTGGCGGGGAGAAGCTCTAACTGTGCGTTCTTGCACAAGTGGCCGCCTCCCTGAACGGACCATCTTCTTTAGTTGTTGCAAGTAGTTCTCAAAATTGAAAGCACTACAGTTGTCAAGGCAGCCAAGTTCTTCAGCATCAGCAGTGAGGTGTAGGAGGGAGGGAACATTATACACGAGAAATGTGTCTCCATACAAAACCCTTCCCTGCTCCACAAAGAAGTTCAGTAAAGCATGAGCATAGGCACTGTGGATTGAAGAAAGTTGAGGAGAAACCAAAATGCACATGGCCACACTGAAGGCCATGAAGTGTGTGTACTGTTCTTTAGACCAGATTCTTCTCAGCACTACTTTCCCAGTATAGAGTAGAAACTGTCTCAATTCTGTGGCCTTCCAACGGTCAAGGTCATCCAATCGCCGTTGTTTGCGAGCAAAACAGTCTGGAATTGAATCCTTTAGTCGGTTTAGCTGTTGACTGACCTCCTTGACTTGCACCAACGCCAACCTGGCCCCAGTCTTTCCCCTAGTCCACATCATCAAGAGCTTCCGGGTTACTCCGAGGCAACAAAGGTGCATATAGTCAATTGGGAATGAATTCACCATATCAATGGGGAGGATGCAAAAAGGAGAGGTTTCCCCTTCATGGTGATGTTCTGGCTGTACCAATTCCCTAAAGGATTTGTCAGTTCTGAGACACAGGTTATTTACCTGTGGGTACGTCATCCTCCCATCATACCTGCCTTTTTGTGTGCACCTGTCACAGCCATAGTAGCCGGAATACATCTTTATGCATTTTACCACGGCTTTTGCAGGTGCATCACATGTTACAGAACAAACTTTCACTTGCAGTGTTGTGTCTCCCCACTTCAAGCCGGTCTGCATCAACTCTTTAAGCTCCAGCAAAGTGTCATTGAGGAATTCCAGGGAGCTTGGTTTCCATGATGCCATTGCAAGTGACAGAGGAAACACTGTGGGTGGTGATAGATTGATAGAGCACAAAAGTGGCCATAACGACATATTGGTACTTTTGAACAAAGGGAGACCATCCAGATTAAGGGATATTTCTAAAAGATTCAAATCTCCAACCACTGATTTAGGATAGATGCTTAGATGTTTCACTAACTCCACCTTCACTTTAAATCTGACAAACTCCACATTAGACTTGACTTCAACAAAAACATTGGTGGTTTCTAGGAGAGTTCTAGCAGTGGAAGGCAAATCTGGGTGACCATTAGACTGCAGCATCTTCAGAAGTACATCAACAGCATTGTGTTTCACTTGGAAATCACTTATCCAGGTTGCCAGGTCCTCTCTGAAGGTAGAATCTTTTTCAACATCATCATTGTCAGAGTCAGTTGTCTCCTGAATTGCACAACCAGCATTGGCTTCAGTCTCTGAATCTATGTCACTGTGTGATGGCAGTCTTGGCTTAGTACCACCTACTGTCTGGAGTTCACCATCTGACTCTTCCTCAGTGTGTGTTGGCAGTCTTGGAGGAGTACCTTCCACTGCCTCAACTTCACTATCTGACTCAATTTTGCTGTCAGATTCAGTAGAACTGGTATCTTCACTCTTGGTGTCAGACTGGCTGATGAGACTAGATCCACTTTCATTGTCATTGACTTCCTTCTCTACCCTTTTTTTCTTAAGGTTGGTTTTCTCCAGTGATAAAGCTGCGTATATTGAAAAAGCTTGTTAGTGCATAGGTCAAATGTATCTTTGTGATGCTAATTTCAAGTCTTTTTTCCAGCTTCAAACACTAAATATTTCACTTAAAACATCGTTTTGTTGTATTTAATGATAGAGAAGAGAAGAGTTTGACCAACACAGATTCATGTCCAATCTTTGAGGACGTGTCTACATTGTTAGAGTGGTCACATGTCAATCTGTTCCATATAATAGACAGTCTTTGGAACAGTGGAAAGCTGCATGGCCCCTTGGTTGTTGCTAAGCATGCATTCTTCTTCTATGGTGTTTATTGGTGGTGTTCAGACCAACATTAAAGGTGCATCACTGCCACCTTCTGGGCTGGAGTGTGATAGAGACATGTGGTTCTGTCCTGGTGAGATCACAGGGTCAAAGAAAACTTGGTATGACTGTAGTCACTCCAGGCACTCAGCCCATAAGAACCATTAATACGGTCAGATCTAATATGGAAGAACTGAATACAACCATAAGAACCATTCATACTGTCAGATCTAATATGGAAGAACTGAATACAACCATAAGAACCATTCTTACTGTCAGATCTAATATGGAAGAACTGAATACAACCATAAGAACCATTCATACTGTCAGATCTAATATGGAAGAACTGAATACAAAAGAGAAGGAGAGGTTGACCAGTACAAATTAATGTACAAACGTTATTTTTCATTGGCAGATCAATGCAGTTTTCCAAACATAATCATCATCAGTTTTTTTGTAAGATTTTAACTAACTGAACAAAATTATAAACATTCAACAATTTTACAAGGGTACAGTTCATATAAGGAAATCAGTCAATTGAAATACATTCATTAGGCCCTAATCTATGGATTTCACATGACAGGGGCCCACCCATCAGCCAATAATAATGATTTTTCCCCACTAAAGGGCTTTATTACAGATATAAATACTCCTCAGTTTCATCAGCTGTCCGGGTGGCTGGTCTCAGATGATCCTGCAGGTGAAGAAGCCAGATGTGGAGGTCCTGGGCTTCCACGGTAACACGTGGTCTGTGGCTGGGAAGCCAGTTGGACGTTCTGCCAAATTCTCGGTAGAGAAATTTACATTACATTCTCTGGCAACAGCTCTGGTGAACATTCCTGCAGTCAGCATGCCAATTACGCACTCCCTCAAAATGTAGACATCTGTGGCATTGTGTTGTGTGACAAAACTTCTAATTTCAGAGTGGCCTTTTATTGTACAAGGTGCACCTGTGTAATGATCATGCTGTTTAATCAGCTTCTTGATATGCCACACCTGTCAGGTGGATGGATTATCTTGGCAAAGGGGAAATCCTCACTAACAGGGATGGAAAAAAATGTGTGCACAAAATTTGAGATTATTAAGCTTTTTATGCGTATGGAAATTTTCTGGGATCTTTTATTTCAGCTCATGAAACATGGGACCAACACTTCACATGTCAAGGTTATATTTTTGTTTAGAAGACAATTTACTAAACACGTAGTAATTTCATTTTAATTGTCACATGCTTGGTAAACAACAGGTGTAGACTAACAGTGAAATGTTGACCAACAATAGAGAACACAATACAACAATTATAATAATAGGAAAAAAGATTGTAGCACAAGGAATTAATACACGATGAGCAATGGTAGCTTGGCTATATACATGGGGTGCCAATACCTAGTCAATGGTAGCTTGGCTATATACATGGGGTGCCAATACCTAGTCAATGGTAGCTTGGCTATATACATGGGGTGCCAATACCTAGTCAATGGTAGCTTGGCTATATACATGGGGTGCCAATACCTAGTCAATGGTAGCTTGGCTATATACATGGGGTGCCAATACCTAGTCAATGGTAGCTTGACTATATACATGGGGTGCCAATACCTAGTCAATGGTAGCTTGGCTATATACATGGGGTGCCAATACCTAGTCAATGGTAGCTTGACTATATACATGGGGTGCCAATACCTAGTCAATGGTAGCTTGGCTATATACATGGGGTGCCAATACCTAGTCAATGGTAGCTTGGCTATATACATGGGGTGCCAATACCTAGTCAATGGTAGCTTGACTATATACATGGGGTGCCAATACCTAGTCAATGGTAGCTTGGCTATATACATGGGGTGCCAATACCTAGTCAATGGTAGCTTGACTATATACATGGGGTGCCAATACCTAGTCAATGGTAGCTTGGCTATATACATGGGGTGCCAATACCTAGTCAATGGTAGCTTGGCTATATACATGGGGTGCCAATACCTAGTAAATGATAGCTTGGCTTTGCCTTCTGAAAGTATTCAGACCCCTTGACTTTTTCCACATTTTATTACGTTACAGCCATATTCTAAAATTGATTTAACAGTTTTTTCCCCTCATCAACGTACACACAATACCCCATAATGTCAAAGCAAAAGACAGGTTTTTAGATGTTTTTCCTAATTTATTAATAAAAAACGGAAATATCAAATTTACATAAGTATTCAGACCCTTTACTCAGTACTTTCTTGAAGCACCTTTGGCAGTGATTATAGCATCGAGTCGTCTTGGGTATGACGCTACAAGCTTGGCACACCTGTATTTGGGGAGTTTCATTCATTCTTCTCTGCAGATCCTCTCAAGCTCTGTCAGGTTGGATGGGGAGCGTTGCTGCACAGCTGTTTTCTGGTCTCTCCAGAGATGTTAAATTGTGTTCAAGTCTGGGCTCTGGCTGGGCCAGGTGAACCTTCGTCCCAGTCTGAAGTCCTGAGCGCTCTCGAGTAGGTTTTCATCAAGGATCTCTCTGTACTTTGCTCCGTTCATTATTCCCTCGATCCTGACTAGTCTCCCTGCCTCTGAAAAACATCTACACAGCATGATACTGCCACGATCATGCTTCACCGTAGGCATGGTGCCTGGTTTCCTCCAGACGTGACGCTTGACATTCAGGCCAAAGAGTTCAATCTTGGTAACATCAGACCAGAGAATCTTGTTTGTCATGGTCAGAGTCCTTTAGGTGCCTCTTGGCAAACTCCAAGCGGGCTGAACTCTGGAGCTCTGTCAAAGTGATCATCGGGTTCTTGGTCACCTTCCTGACCAAGGCCCTTCTCCCCCGATTGCTCAGGTTTGCCGGGCGGACAGCTCTAGGAAGAGTCTTGGTGGTTCCAAACTTCTTCCATTTAAGAATGATGGAGGCCACGGTGTTCTTGGGGACCTTCAATGCTGCAGACATTTTTTGGTACCCTTCCCCAGATCTGTGCCTCGACACAATCCTGTCTCTGAGCTCTACAGTCAATTCCTTCGACCTCATGGCTTGGTTTTTGCTCTGACATGCAATGTCAACTGTGGGATGTTATATAGACAGGTGTGTGCCTTTTCAAACCATGTCCAATCAATTGAATTTATCTCAGGTGGACTCCAATCAAGTTGTAGAAACATCTAAAGGAAGATCAATGGAAACAGGATGCACCTGAGCTAAATTTCGAGATTCATTTTATTTCTAATAAATTTGCAAAAATGTCTAAACCTGTTTTCGCTTTGTCATTATGGGGTATTGTGTGTAGATTGATGAGGGAATTTTTATTTTGTAATCAATTTTACAATAAGGCTGTAACGTATTTTCTTGTTGAAAAAGTCAAGGGGTCTGAATACTTTCAGAATGCACTGTATAGACTAACTATTTCACTTTAAACACTTTATTTTATTTATGCACAAGAGAAGAAGAGGTTGCCCAGCACAAACTCATGTACAAACATGAATTTTCATTACATATTTGTAATTCAGCAGATGCTCTTATCCAGAGCGACTTATAGGACCAATTGGGGTTAATTGCCTTGCACAAGGCCACAATGACAGATTTTGGACCTAATTGGCATGGGATTCAAACCAGCGACCTTTCAGATACTGGCCCAACACTCTTAACCGCTAGGCTACCTGCCGCCAGATCAATTAACTTCAATACAGTTATTCAAATACATTCATCATCAATTACTAAAATAATTAATCTGGTATTAAAAGACAATTTCATAAACACAAGTAGTCGATTCATAGCCTGTTTATCATTAAACAAAAGATGTTTAGTAATAAAAAATTATCCACCCAAACTAATGCTAAAAACTGATCATCACAGTCTTTATCTGATATACACTGAGTCCACAAAACATTAGGAACACCTTCCTAATATTGAGTTGCAACCCCCTTTGAGTTTGAGTTGATTTATTCTTGCTCACCGATAAAACGGAATAAATGCAGAATTTACATGACTAATAACTACAAAACACTCGTTTTAAAATACATAACACAATACGTGACATAAGTAGAATACAGAACGCTTGATGGAAATCGAAATATTAAAATGTGATTTTAAAAAAAGATTTTGGGAGTTATTATGCAGTCTGATAGCAGTGGGTAGAGTGGCGTTTCGCAGGCGGTTTGTACGGGCAGTTATACAGGACAGTTTGTGGCTGTTTCTCAGGAGCCTGGTGGTGCAGTTACCTCTTCTTGGAGGGAGCAGGTCATTCAGTGGATGGTCAAGAGTGTGCATGTCCTTCACCAGGTGCACTGCAGCCTGTTCTCACCTGCTCTGCAGTGACGGGAGCTGTGGTTGGACTGCTCCACCTCTGGAGATGATCCTCAAGGCCCTCCTCTGCACCCTGTCTAGTTGGGCCTGCTGCTTTTTACTGCATCCAATTAACAGCACTCCACCGTATTCCAGACAAGGCCTGGCCAGTGTAGTATAGACTGTGACCAGATCTTCAGTAGGACATTACTGGCACTCAGATAAAACTGTCCCCTGCCAGTAGGAGGTGTTAACAATGTGTTTGATGACAGGGGCTAGATCTTCTGCATGCTCTTTTATTAGCCAGGCTGGAATGCCATCAGGCCCACATGCTTTACGTGGGCTGAGTCTGGTCAGAGATTGCTTTAACTGGCCAATGCTGCACAGCTCAACCTGCCTTGTAGACATGGGCAGGGGGAAGATGGCAAGAGGTGTGGTGCTTGTCCATGCCTCAGCAAAGAAGCCATTCAAAACATCAGCCACGTTGTCGTCTTCAATTCCCTCAACCTGTATTCTCCCTCCTGATGTTTTCTTTGGTCCCAGTCCTTTGTTAATGAAGTCCCACCATTCCTTAGGGTTTTTCTTCTTTAGGTCTTGGATTTCAGTTTTGTAGTAGCTGGTCTTTGCTTCCTTGATAAGCATTTGCACTGTGTTTCTGTTTTTTCTCCATGTCATTGTTTCTCCCCATCTGTTGAAAATATTCTGTATTTTCTTGAAGGCAGCCTTTATTCTTTCAGCCATCCAGGGCTTGTCCAGTGCTGTTGTTTTTAGATCAGTGGTAAGCGTTCTCTCATTTTATGTTTACCTTGGTGTCTTTTTAAATGGCCTATTTGAGAGAAACTTTTTACACAGTCAGAGCAGGAGTAAGAATTATCTCCTGTATGCATACGTTCATGTTGTTTTAACTTGCCAGGTCGAGAGAAACTCTTCCCACAGTCAGAGCAGGAGTAAGGCTTCTCTCCTGTATGTGTTCTCTGATGACGTTTTAGCTCAGTTGATGTTATGAAGCATTTTACACAGTCTGAGCAGGAATAAGGCTTCTCTCCTGTATGTATACGTTCATGTGTTTTTAAGTTGGACAGTTGAGAGAAACTTGCCCCACAGTCAGAGCAGGAGTAAGGCTTCTCTCCTGTGTGTGTTCTCTGATGACGTTTTAGCTCAGTTGATGTTATGAAGCATTTGACACAGTCAGAGCAGGAGTAAGGTTTCTCTCCTGTGTGTGTTCTCTGATGACGTTTTAGCTCAGTTGATGTTATGAAGCATTTTACACAGTCTGAGCAGGAATAAGGCTTCTCTCCTGTATGTATACGTTCATGTGTTTTTAAGTTGGACAGTTGAGAGAAACTTGCCCCACAGTCAGAGCAGGAGTAAGGCTTCTCTCCTGTGTGTGTTCTCTGATGACGTTTTAGCTCAGTTGATGTTATGAAGCATTTTACACAGTCTGAGCAGGAATAAGGTTTCTCTCCTGTGTGTATACGTTCATGTTCTCTTAAGTTGCCAGGTTGAGAGAAACTTGCCCCACAGTCAGAGCAGGAGTAAGGCTTTTCTCCTGTATGTATACGTTCATGTTGTTTTAAGTGTCCCCGTTGAGAGAAACTATTCCCACAGTCAGAGCAGGAGTAAGGCTTCTCTCCTGTATGTATACGTTCATGTTGTTTTAAGTTGCCAGGTTGAGAGAAACTTACCCCACAGTCAGGGCAGGAGTAAGGCTTCTCTCCTGTGTGCATCCTTTGGTGCAATGTTAAGCTTTCCTGTCGAGAGAAATTCTTCCCACAGTCTGAGCAGGAATAAGGCTTCTCTCCTGTATGTATACGTTCATGTGTTTTTAAGTTGCACAGTTTAGAGAAAGTTGCCCCACAGTCAGAGCAGGAGTAAGGCTTCTCTCCTGTGTGTGTTCTCCAATGAAGTTTTAGGTCAGTTGATGTTATGAAGCATTTTACACAGTCAGAGCAGGAGTAAGGCTTCTCTCCTGTATGTATACGTTCATGTATTTTTAATTTGCACCATTGAGCGAAACCTGCCCCACAGTCAGAGCAGGAGTAAGGCTTCTCTCCTGTGTGCATCCTTTGGTGCAATGTTAAGCTTTCCTGTCGAGAGAAATTCTTCCCACAGTCAGAGCAGGAGTAAGGCTTCTCTCCTGTATGTATACGTTCATGCATTTTAAAGAGGCCCAGTCGAAAGAAACTCTTCCCACAGTCAGAGCAGGAGTAAGGCTTCTCTCCTGTATGTGTTCTCTGATGACGTTTTAGCTCAGTTGATGTTATGAAGCATTTTACACAGTCTGAGCAGGAATAAGGCTTCTCTCCTGTATGTATACGTTCATGTGTTTTTAAGTTGGACAGTTGAGAGAAACTTGCCCCACAGTCAGAGCAGGAGTAAGGCTTCTCTCCTGTGTGTGTTCTCTGATGACGTTTTAGCTCAGTTGATGTTATGAAGCATTTGACACAGTCAGAGCAGGAGTAAGGTTTCTCTCCTGTGTGTGTTCTCTGATGACGTTTTAGCTCAGTTGATGTTATGAAGCATTTTACACAGTCTGAGCAGGAATAAGGCTTCTCTCCTATATGTATACGTTCATGTGTTTTTAAGTTGGACAGTTGAGAGAAACTTGCCCCACAGTCAGAGCAGGAGTAAGGCTTCTCTCCTGTGTGTGTTCTCTGATGACGTTTTAGCTCAGTTGATGTTATGAAGCATTTGACACAGTCAGAGCAGGAGTAAGGTTTCTCTCCTGTGTGTATACGTTCATGTTCTCTTAAGTTGCCAGGTTGAGAGAAACTTGCCCCACAGTCAGAGCAGGAGTAAGGCTTTTCTCCTGTATGTATACGTTCATGTTGTTTTAAGTGGCCCCGTTGAGAGAAACTATTCCCACAGTCAGAGCAAGAGTAAGGCTTCTCTCCTATGTGCACTCTCTGATGAACTGTCAGAGCCTTTGATGTTGTGAAATTCTTCCCAAAGTCAGTACAGGAATTCAGATTCTCTCCTGTGTGTATTTGTAGGTGTATTTTTAACTTTGATAGAATTGGGAAAATCTCCTCACAATGTGGGCAATGGTGAGACCTCTTAGCTCTGTGATCTTCCTGCTGTTGCTCTCTGGATGTAGAGAATGTCTCAACATGGTCTCCTGTGTGAACAACATCAGAAGAACCAGTCAGTTGGTGTGATTTACATCAATCACATTGATTTTATAAAGCCCTTTTTCCATCAGCAGTTGTCACAGAGTGCTTTACAGATACCCTAACCCAATGTATCAGGCGTAAATGAAACGCCTTAACGAGGTCCACAGAAACCAGAAGCTTCCGGATTTCAGGCTTTGCCTTCCACTCTGCCTTTTCCCTGATACACGGATGCTTCCGGTGTTTGTTGACTCCGCTGAGGGAGCAGGTACCGAGACTACAACCCCAAAGAGCAAGCAATGCAGAAGCACAGTGGCTAGGAAAAACTCCCTAGAACAGGGGTGTCAAACTCATTTTAGCTCAGGGGCCACATGGAGGAAAATCTATTCCCAAGTGGGCCGGACCGGAAAAATCATGGTATATATAACTTAAAAACAACAACTTCAGATTGTTTTCTTTGTTTTAATACGATCAACATACAACATAAAGCTGGAGCCTGAGGACAGTGTGTCCAAAATAGTACAAGCACAACATCACTATTAATCATAAAACACGTCAAGTTTATTTGAAAATTCTAAAGAAAAAGAACACACAAACACACAATGCCTCAGTGATTAACAGAACTGTTTCACAGATCACAGAACTATATCAGGGTGTCATTTCTCAGGCAGAAATGTAGATAAAAATAATGAAATCCTGTTCCCCAAACAAGTGCAAGAACCACAGAGTCAAGAATAGGTTAAATATACAAATAAAATAAAATCAATTAAAAACAATAGCACATCAACATAAAAACATATAAACATAAATCTGAAAGCGTTGCTCAAACTCCCGTAACAGTCCCGTTATTTTATCTTTGAACCGCTTCATGTCTGCCACATGTTGGGTCGCGCACACATTTTTCAGACAGGGGAAGTGAGCTGCATCACCACCGGCAAGTTGCGTCTCCCACAATGACAGCTTCAACTTGAAAGAACGTATGCTGTCATAATACTGCGTGACAACTTTGTTGCACCCTTGCAGCTGTTTGTTCAAGTTATCCAGGTGCTCTGTAACATCCACCATAAATGCAAGGTCCTGCATCCATTCTACGGAATGAAATTCTAACACTGGTTTGCCCTTTTCTTCCATGAACTGTTCAATTTCTTCTCGTAAATCAAAGAAACACCTCAGCACAGCACCTCGACTTAACCATCTTACCTCAGTGTGGTATGGCAGGCCATAGATGTGGTCTTTCTCTCTGAGAAGGCTGTCAAACTGACGGTGATTCAGGCTTCTGGATCGGATGAAATTAACAGTTTGGATGACCACCTTCATGACGTTATCTATCTTTAATGACTTGCAACACAAAGCCTCCTGGTGCAAAATACAGTGAAAAGTCAAAAAATCACGTCCTCCATTTGCAGATTGCACTTTCTCTCTGAACTTTGTCACAACGCCTGCTCTTTTCCCGATCATTGAGGGCGCACCATCTGTAGCCAGGCTGACAGCGCGGGACCAGTCCACTCCGACCCTGAACACTCTGCGTCCACTTTTCTCTTTTTTGACAGAGACATATTGGGGCAATGAGGGTGCCAAAGCACATAATGTTAAAAGTAGAAGCCGTAATAAATATCGCGGGCAAAACAAAGTAGCTCATTGGCTGCACGTGCTTGACCTACTTGCTCTGCCCAGGTATAAACAGTTTGCTTGCTTAACACAATTGCGCCATCCAGTGGACGCAATTGGAACAGCAGTTTATTTTATTGAAAAATTGCAGCGCATTTTTATACTTTACAAAATTATAAAAAAAATAAAAATATATATTTTTTTTTTATCATCTCGCGGGCCGGATTAAACCCGTTTGCGGGCCTGATCCGGCCCGTGGTCCGGACGTTTGACACCCCTGCCCTAGAAGGAAGGAACCTAGGAAGAAACCTAGAGAGGAACCAGGCTCTGAGCAGTGGCCAGTCCTCACTGTGGGGAAAAAAAGTATTTAGTCAGCCAACAATTGTGCAAGTTCTCCCACTTAAAAAGATGAGAGAGGCCTGTAATTTTCATCATAGGTACACATCAACTATGACAGACAAAATGAGGGAAAAAAATCCAGAAAATCACATTGTAGGATTTCTTATGAATTTATTTGCAAATTATGGTGGAAAATAAGTATTTGGTCAATAACAAAAGTTTCTCAATACTTTGTTATATACCCTTTGTTGGCAAAGACACAGGTCAAATGTTTTCTGTAAGTCTTCACAAGGTTTTCACACACTTTTGCTGGTATTTTGGCCCATTCCTCCATGCAGATCTCTTCTAGAGCAGTGATGTTTTGGGGCTGTCGCTGGGCAACACGGACTTTCAACTCCCTCCAAAGGTTTTCTATGGGGTTGAGATCTGGAGACTGGCTTTTTTCCAGCTTTAGACAAACACTAAATATTTCACTTAAAACATAGTTTTGTTGTATTTAATGATAGAGAAGAGAAGAGTTTGACCAACACAGATTCATGCCAATCTGTTCCATATAATAGACAGTCTTCGGAACAGTGGAAAGCTGCATGGCCCCTTGGTTGTTGCTAAGCATGCATTCTTCTTCTATGGTGTTTATTGGTGGTGTTCAGACCAACGTTAAAGGTACATCACTGCCACCTTCTGGGCTGGAGTGTGATAGAGACATGTGGTTCTGTCCTGGTGAGATCACAGGGTCAGAGAACTCCTGACTGTGGTTATACCAAAACACTCCAGGCACTCAGCCCATAAGAACCATTCATACTGTCAGATCTAATATGGAAGAACTGAATACAATCATAAGAACCATTCATACTGCCAGATCTAATATGGAAGAACTGAATACAAAAGAGGAGGTGGTTGACCAGTACAAATTCATGTACTAATGTTATTTTTCATTGGCAGATCAATGCAGTTTTCCAAACATATTCATCATCAGTTGTTTTGTAAGATTTTAACTAACTGAACAAAAATATAAACACAACATTCAACAATTTTACTGGGGTACAGTTCATATAAGGAAATCAGTCAATTGAAATACATTCATTAGACCCTAATCTATGGATTTCACATGACAGGGGCCCACCCATCAGCCAATAAGAATGATTTTCCCCCACTAAAAGGGCTTTACTACAGATATAAATACTCCTCAGTTTCATCAGCTGTCCGGGTGGCTGGTCTCAGATGATCCTGCAGGTGAAGAAGACCGATGTGGAGGTCCTGGGCTCTTGTGAACATTCCTGCAGTCAGAATGCCAATTGCGCACTCCCTCAAAATGTAGACATCTGTGGCATTGTGTTGTGTGACAAATCTGCACATTTCAGAGAGGCCTTTTATTGTACCCAGCACAAGGTGCACCTGTGTAATGATCATGCGGTTTAATCAGCTTCTTGATATGCCACAACTCGCAGGTGGATTGATAATCTTGGCAAAGGAAAAATGCTCACTAACAGAACTGGAAACAAATTTGTGCACCAAGTTGGAGAGAAATAAGCTTTTTGTGGGTATGGAAAATATCCAGTATCTTTTATTTCAGCTCATGAAACATGGGACCAACACTTTACATGTCAAGTTTATATATTTTTTCAGCATAGTTTTAGAAGACAATTCACTAAACACGTAGTCATTTCATTTTGTCACATGTTTGGTAAACAACAGGTGTAGACTAACAGTGAAATGTTGACCAACAATGGAGAACACAATACAACAATTATAATAATAGGAAAAAAGATTGTAGCACAAGGAATTAATACACGATGAGCAATGATAGCTTGGCTATATACATGGGGTGCCAATACCTAGTCAATGGTAGCTTGGCTATATACATGGGGTGCCAATACCTAGTCAATGATAGCTTGGCTATATACAATGGGTGCCAATACCTAGTCAATGATAGCTTGGCTATATACAGTGCAATCTGAAAGTATTCAGACCCCTTGACTTTTTCCACATTTTATTACGTTACAGCCATATTCTAAAGTTGGTTAAATTGTTTTTTCCCCTCATCAATCTACACACAATACCCCATAATGTCAAAGCAAAAGACAGGTTTTTAGACATTTTTCCTAATTTATTAATAAAAAAACGGAAATATCTAAGTATTCAGACCCTTTACTCAGTACTTTATTGAAGCACCTTTGGCAGCACTTACACCATCAAGTCTTGATGCTACAAGCTTGGCACACCTGTATTTGGGGAGTTTCATTCATTCTTCTCTGCAGATCCTCTCAAACTCTGTCAGGTTGGATGAGGAGCGTTGCTGCAAAGCTATTTTCTGGTCTCTCCGGAGATGTTAAATCGGGTTCAAGTCTGGGCTCTGGCTGGGCCAGGTGAACCTTCGCCCAAGTCTGAAGTCCTGAGCGCTCTGGAGCAGGTTTTCATCAAGGATCTCTCTGTACTTTGCTCCGTTCATTATTCCCTCGATCCTGACTAGTCACCCAGTCCCTGCCTCTGAAAAACATCCGCACAGCATGATACTGCCACGACCATGCTTCACCGTAGGCATGGTGCCAGGTTTCCTCCAGAAGTGACGCTTGGTATTCAGGCCAAAGAGTTCAATCTTGGTAACAACAGACCAGATAATCTTGTTTCTCATGGTCAGAGTCCTTTAGGTGCCTCTTGGCAAACTCCAAGCGGGCTGAACTCTGGAGCTCTGTCAAAGTGATCATCGGGTTCTTGGTCACCTCACTGACCAAGGCCCTTCTCCTCCGATTGCGCAGTTGGCCGGGCGGACAGCTCTAGGAAGAATCTTGGTGATTCCAAACTTCTTCCATTTAAGAATGGAGGAGGCCACGGTGTTCTTGGGGACCTTCAATGCTGCAGACATTTTTTGGTACCCTTCCCCAGATCTGTGCCTCATCACAATCCTGTCTCGGAGCTCTACGGACAATTCCTTCAACCTCATGGCTTGGTTTTTGCTCTGACATGCAATGTCAACTGTGGGATGTTATATAGACAGGTGTGTGCCTTTTCAAACCATGTCCAATCAATTGAATTTATCTCAGGTGGACTCCAATCAAGTTGTAGAAACATCTCAAGGAATATCAATGGAAACAGGATGCACCTGAGCTAAATTTCGAGGTTCATAGCAAAGGGTCTGGAATACTAATGTAAATAAGGTTTTGCAAAAATGTCTAAACCTGTTTCCACTTTGTCATTATGGGGTATTGTGTGTAGATTGATGAGGGATTTTTGTTGTTGTTTGTAAAGAAATAAAAAACATTTTTTCAATAATGTCACGGTTTCGGCCGAGGCTGCTCCTCCTCCTGGTTCGGGCAGGCTTCGGCGTTCGCCGTCCCCGGAGTACTAGCTGCCACCGCTCTATGTTTCTGTGTTCTATTGCTTTTGTCTGTCTGTCACACCTGTGTTTGTTTTAGAGTTGATTACGTGTCTTATAAATTCCATGTATTATCTAGGGTAGTTGTGTGTGGTTGTCCGTTGCTCCAGGGTTTTGATACGTGTTTTGTTTTGTCCGTGTCATTTTTCCTTTTGGAGCGTTTTACGCGTGTGCGTATTTTTCCTCACCTCTTCTTGTTTTCGAGGTCGGGGCTTGTTCTCTTGTTTTGGGACATTATTAAAGTATTGTTGGACATATCTCTGCTTCCTGCGCTTGACTCCTCCACCGCATCCACGACAGATATGACAGAACCACACACCATCATGGAGTCAGCAGGATCAGCGGCGTCTCCCGAATCGCTGCTGGAACGGCTCAATTTCCAAGACGCCATGATCCAGCAAATCGAGACCGCTATGGACAAGGTTTCCAACACCCTGCGCCGTTTGGTGAACAATGAGGACTTTTACAACATCACATCACCAACGGCCAGTCCTCCTCTCTCAGTACCGGAACCCAGTGGCATTCGGCTCTCACTCCCGAGGGCATATGACGGTTCTGCAGCCGGGTGTCAGGGATTTCTCCTGCAGGTAGAACTGTACCTTGCCACAATACACCCGGCGCCCTCGGGATACGAGAGCGTCTCCGCCCTCATCTCCTGTCTCTCCGGCAAAGCGTTGGAATGGGCCAACGCTGAATGGAGGGGAATAGACGCCGCTACCATCACCTACGCGGAGTTCTCTCGCCGCTTCCGGACTGTTTTCGATCATCCTCCTGAGGGGAAAGCGGCGGGAGAGCGTCTATTCCACCTCCGACAGGGGAAGAGGAGCGCACAGGAGTTCTCACTGGAGTTCCGGACACTAGCAGCGGATGCGGGGTGGAATGAGAGGGCCCTCATCGACCAGTACCGATGTAGTCTACGCGAGGACGTTCGTAGGGAGCTGGCCTGCAGGGACACCAACCTAACGTTTGACCAGTTGGTGGACGTTTCCATCCGTCTGGATACCCTGCTGGCTACCCGCGGACGTCCCGAGTGGGGGTCTTCCAGTCCACCCTCCAGCGCCCCCGAGCCGATTACCATGGAGCTAGGGGGTGCTGGCGCTAGAGAGAGGAGGAGGGGGAACCCGAGGGGGGCCATCCACTGCACCACCTGCGGTCGTGGAGGACACACTGCGGCCAGGTGCTGGGGAGGGTCTCCTAAGGGAGGTGACAACAGGCAACGCACTGGGGAGTCATTTCAGGTGAGTAGACGCCCCACTCACCCAGAGCTCTCTGTTGGTCACATGAGTATTCCTGTGAGGTTTCCACAGGTGGCACCTCATTCCCAGCATAAGGCGCTAGTAGATTCAGGCGCAGCCGGGAACTTTATTGATCGGGCATTTTGTAATAGGTTAAGGATTCCCCTTCGGCCGGTAGACAATCCATTTCCTGTCCACGCACTAGACAGCCGGCCGTTGGGGTCGGGTCTGATCAGGGAGGTCACAGCACCACTGACGATGAAGACGCAGGGGGGTCATGAGGAGAGCATTCAGTTTTATCTGATTGACTCTCCTGCGTATCCCGTGGTGTTGGGACTTCCCTGGTTAAGCACCCATGATCCTACTATAGCGTGGCAACAGAGGGCTCTTATGGAGTGGTCTGCTCAGTGTGTAGGGAGATGTCTAGGTGTTTCCGTAGGGGCGACCTCGGTAGAGAGTCCGAACCAAGTGCCCGCACTGCGCATTCCCCCCGAGTATGAGGATTTAGCACTTGTGTTTAGCAAATCGAGGGCAGCACGGCTACCTCCTCATAGACAGGGGGACTGTGCGATAAATCTCCAAACAGGAGCGGCTCTTCCTCGGAGTCATGTGTATCCCCTGTCTCAAGAGGAGACAGCGGCTATGGAGACATACATAGCCGAGTCCTTGGCACAGGGATACATACGGCCCTCTACTTCCCCAGTCTCCTCGAGTTTCTTCTTTGTGAAGAAGAAGGACGGGGGATTGCGCCCGTGTATTGATTATCGTAGTCTCAATCAGATTACAGTTAAATACAGCTACCCACTGCCACTGATTGCGACGATGACGGAGTCATTACGCGGAGCGCGATTCTTCACAAAGTTAGATCTCAGGAGCGCGTACAATCTGGTGCGCATTAGGGAGGGGGATGAATGGAAGACAGCATTTAGCACCACCTCGGGTCATTACGAGTATCTCGTCATGCCATATGGGTTAATGAATGCTCCGTCAGTCTTCCAATCCTTTGTTGACGAGATTTTCCGGGACATGCATGGGCAGGGTGTAGTAGTTTACATCGACGACATCCTGGTGTACTCTTCTACACGAGCCGAGCATGTAGCCCAGGTGCGCCGAGTATTGAGACGACTGTTGGAGCATGACTTGTATGTCAAGGCAGAGAAATGCCTGTTCTTCCAGGAGTCCGTCTCCTTTTTGGGTTATCGGTTGTCTTCAGCTGGTGTGGAGATAGAGGTAGACCGGGTATCGGCCGTGCGTAATTGGCAAACTCCAACCACTGTAAAAGAGGTGCAGCAGTTCTTGGGTTTTGCTAATTACTACCGGAGGTTTATTCGGGGTTTTGGACAGGTTGCAGCTCCCATTACGTCCCTGCTAAAGGGGGGTCCGGTTCGCTTGCGGTGGTCGGCTGAGGCGGACAGGGCATTTATCAAGCTTAAGAACCTGTTCACCTCGGCTCCGGTGCTGGCGCATCCGGATCCCTCTTTACCATTCCAGGTTGAGGTAGACGCGTCCGAGACCGGTATTGGGGCAGTCCTCTCACAGCGGTCCGGCGCGCCACCTAAACTCCGCCCCTGTGCTTTCTACTCGAAGAAGCTCAGCTCGGCGGAGCGTAACTATGATGTCGGGGACAGGGAGTTGTTAGCCGTAGTCCAAGCCCTAAAGGTGTGGAGGCATTGGCTTGAGGGGGCTCAACACCCTTTTCTCATTCTGACTGATCACCGTAACCTGGAGTACATCCGGGCAGCTAGGAGATTGAACCCTCGTCAGGCTAGGTGGAATATGTTCCTAACCCGGTTTGTCTTTAAAATCACATACATCCCAGGGTCCCAGAATGTTAAGGCAGACGCACTGTCCCGGCGGTATGACACGGAGGAGAGGTCCAACGAGCCTACTTCCATATTGCCGGAATCTTGTTTGGTGGCTCCGGTAGTATGGGAGGTCGATGCGGAGATCGAGCGGGCACGGCGTACCGACCCTACTCCCCCCGAGTGTCCTGTGGGGCGGACGTACGTTCCGCTCGAGGTCCGCGATCGTCTTATTTATTGGGCTCATACATCACCCTCCTCTGGACATCCAGGTATTGGCCGGACCGTGCACTGTCTTAGCATGAAATACTGGTGGCCAACGTTAGCTAGGGATGTGAGGGTTTATGTCTCCTCCTGCTCTGTGTGTGCCCAGTATAAGGCGCCTAGACATTTGCCCAGGGGTAAGCTACATCCCCTGCCCGTTCCACAACGACCATGGTCCCACCTCTCGGTAGATTTCGTAACTGACCTACCTCCCTCCCAGGGGAATACCACCATATTGGTCGTTGTGGATCGGTTTTCTAAAGCCTGTCGTCTCCTTCCCATGCCGGGTCTCCCTACTGCCCTACAAACCGCTGAGGCTCTCTTTACCCATGTGTTCCGGCACTATGGGGTCCCCGAGGATATTGTGTCTGACCGAGGTCCCCAGTTCACTTCCAGAGTTTGGGGAGCGTTCATGGAACGGTTGGGGGTCTCGGTAAGCCTTACCTCGGGGTATCACCCAGAGAGTAATGGGCAGGTGGAACGAGTCAACCATGATGTGGGTAGGTTTTTGAGGTCCTATTGCCGGGACCGGCCGGAGGAGTGGTCGAGGTTCATCCCCTGGGCCGAGATGGCCCAGAACTCTCTCCGCCACTCCTCCACCAACTTAACACCTTTCCAGTGTGTTTTAGGTTATCAGCCGGTCCTGGCTCCGTGGCACGAGAGCCAGATCGAGGCCCCTGCGGTGGACGAGTGGATTCGGCGCTCGGAAGAGACGTGGGACGCTGCCCATGTCCATCTGCAGCGTGCCATCCGTCACCAAAAGGCGAGCGCCGACCGTCACCGCAGTGAGGCACCGGTGTACGCACCGGGAGATCGAGTCTGGCTCTCGACTCGAAACCTGCCCCTCCGCCTGCCCTGCCGGAAGCTGGGTCAGCGGTTTGTGGGGCCCTTCAAAGTCCTGAGAAGATTGAACGAGGTGTGTTACAGATTACAACTGCCTATAGAGTATAAAAATATTAACCCCTCGTTCCATGTGTCTCTTCTCAGGCCGGTGGTAGCTGGTCCACTCCAAGAGGAGGAGATAGGAGAGACCCCTCCGCCCCCTTTGGACATCGAGGGGGTCCCGGCGTACAGAGTCCGGACCATCTTGGACTCGAGACGCCGGAGGAGTGGTCTCCAGTATCTCGTGGAGTGGGAGGGGTACGGTCCGGAGGAACGGTGCTGGGTGCCCAGGAGGGACATACTAGATCCATCCCTCCTGACGGAGTTTCACCATGGGCATCCCACACGCCCGGGTCCGCGTCCTCCTGGCCGTCCCCGAGGCCGGGGTCGGCGCGCGGCTAGGGCCGCGCGTCAAAGGGGGGGGTACTGTCACGGTTTCGGCCGAGGCTGCTCCTCCTCCTGGTTCGGGCAGGCTTCGGCGTTCGCCGTCCCCGGAGTACTAGCTGCCACCGCTCTATGTTTCTGTGTTCTATTGCTTTTGTCTGTCTGTCACACCTGTGTTTGTTTTAGAGTTGATTACGTGTCTTATAAATTCCATGTATTATCTAGGGTAGTTGTGTGTGGTTGTCCGTTGCTCCGGGGTTTTGATACGTGTTTTGTTTTGTCCGTGTCATTTTTCCTTTTGGAGCGTTTTACGCGTGTGCGTATTTTTCCTCACCTCTTCTTGTTTTCGAGGTCGGGGCTTGTTCTCTTGTTTTGGGACATTATTAAAGTATTGTTGGACATATCTCTGCTTCCTGCGCTTGACTCCTCCACCGCATCCACGACAGATATGACAAATAAGGCTGTAACTTATTTTTTTGTTGAAGAAGTCAAGGGGTCTGAATACTTTCAGAATGCACTGTATAGACTAACTATTTCACTTTAAACACTTTGTTATATTTATGCACAAGAGAAAAGGTTGCCCAGCACAAATTAATGTAAAAACATGATTTTTCATTACATATTTGTAATTTAGCAGATGCTCTTATCCAGAGCGACTTATAGTACCAATTGGGGTTAATTGCCTTGCTCAAGGCCACAATGACAGATTTTTGACCTAGTTGGCTCTGGATTCAAACCAGCGACCTTTCAGTTACTGGCCCAACACTCTTAACCGCTAGGCTACCTGTTAAATACATAACACAATACGTGACATAAGTAGAATACAGAACACTTGAAACATTACAGGACATTTTTCATGATGGAAATTGAAATATTAAAATGTTATTTAAAAAAAGCAGTGGGTAGAGTGGCGTTTCGCAGGCGGTTTGTACGGGCAGTTATACAGGACAGCTTGTGGCTGTTTCTCAGGAGCCTGGTGGTGCAGTTACCTCTTCTTGGAGGGAGCAGGTCATTCAGTGGATGGTCAAGAGTGTGCATGTCCTTCACCAGGTGCACTGCAGCCTGTTCTCGCCTGCTCTGCAGTGACGGGAGCTGTGGTTGGACTGCTCCACCTCTGGAGATGATCCTCAAGGCCCTCCTCTGCACCCTGTCTAGTTGGGCCTGCTGCTTTTTACTGCATCCAACTAACAGCACTCCACCGTATTCCAGACAAGGCCTGGCCAGTGTAGTATAGACTGTGACCAGATCTTCAGTAGGACATTACTGGCAAGAACAGTCAAAAAGGCGTATCGAGGCCATTCTCACTGGCTGCTCCAGGTGTCACCACTGAGGTTAGAGTCTAGATGAAAACCAAGATACTTGCTTGTTGTTACCACTGGTACTTCCTGTCCTCCTAGGATTAGTGGTGCAGTTTGTGGATGGTCCTCTGACCAAGGGCTAAATGTACCAGTTGCCATCACCCTCTGCCCTCTTTCGGTGGTGTAGCTGTGGAGCCAGGCTAGTAACCTTGAACACAGTTCAATGTCAGACAGATGTTGCAGGAACTATGGGTGATCTACTCGATCAAAGGCTTTGGACACATCAGCAAGTAACACCCTCACCATTGTTGGGTTTATGGAGTCTGTAGCTGTCAGCCAGGAGTATGTGGCTTTCACAAGGGCGGTAGTAGTGCTGGACATTGGGAGGTAGTCATACTGAATCATGCACTCAGATAACACCTCCTACTGGCAGGGGACAGTTTTAACAATGTGTTTGATGACAGGGGCTAGATCTTCTGCATGCTCTTTAGTAGCCAGGCTGGAATTCCATCAGGCCCCCTGTATATATAGCCTCCCTACTGTCACTTTATTTTACTGTATATATAGCCTCCCTACTGTCACTTTATTTTACTTCTGCTCTTTTTTTTCTCAACACTTTTGTTGTTGTTTTATTCTTACTTTTTTGTTTAAAATAAATGCACTGTTGGTTAAGGGCTGTAAGTAAGCATTTCACTGTAATGTCTGCACCTGTTGTATTCGGCGCATGTGACCAATAAAATTTGATTTGATTTGATTTGACATGCTTTACGTGCTCTGAGTCTGTTCAGAGCTTGCTTTAACTGGCCAATGCTGCACAGCTCAACTTGCTTTGTAGACATGGGCAGGGGGAAGATGGCAAGAGGTGTGGTGCTTGTCCATGCCTCAGCAAAGAAGCCATTCAAAACATCAGCCACGTTGTCGTCTTCAATTCCCTCGACCTGTATTCTCCCTCCTGATGTTTTCTTTGGTCCCAGTCCATTGTTAATGAAGTCCCACCATTCCTTAGGGTTTTTCTTCTTTAGGTCCTGGATTTCAGTTTTGTAGTAGCTTGTCTTTGCTTCCTTGATAAGCATTTGCACTGTGTTTCTGTATTTTCTCCATGTCATAGTTTCTCCCCATCTGTTGAAAATATTCTGTATTTTCCTGATGGCAGCCTTTATCTTTCAGTCATCCAGGGCTTGTCCAGTGTTGTTGTTGTTTTCTTATTGGCATGTATACATCAAGTGCAGTTTGAATGCAGGAGTTGAACGTCTCCACCTTTGCATCGATGCTCTCCACCTCATATATGGCAGAACAATCAGTACTGGCCATACATCGTGCAAAGGTCTCCTTTATGTTCTGGGTTACCAGAAGTCCTTTTGAGTTTGTCAGCATCTTGATGGGCAGGTGATTAAAGTCTCCACACAGGATGAGACCCATTTGGGGAGAGGACATCCTGATCACATGGTCAGTGATTATGAGATAATCCACAGTGTTCTGCTGCAGTGTTTTGTCATGTGCCCATGGTGGATGTTAGAGCACTCCTACCAGAGATGAAACTGAGCTGGGGTGTTGTTTAGGACGGAGCTGAAGACACTCAAACTCTTCTTTCTCTAGGTCAGTTATTCTTCTCTTTGCCTGCATACTGTGATTCACATACATAGCCACACCCCCTCCTCGCATCCCCTCCCTGGACCTGTCATTTCTGAACAGCTGATAGTCTTTGTCATCAGAACAGCCTCAATTTGTCGGGGCATGGACTCTACAAGGTGTCGAAAGCGTTCCACTGGGATGCTGGCCCATGTTGACTGCAATGCTTCCCACAGTTGTGTAAAGTTGTCTGGCAGTGGATTTCTACTCAGAATAGCTCGTTCCATCTCCTACAACATATGCACAATTGGATTGAGATCTGGTGCCTCAGAAGGCCACTGCAGTAACCTGAAATCACTGTCATGTTCGTGGAACCTTTTCTGGACAAGCCTTGTGGCATGGGGCATAATCCAGCTGAAAAAATATATTTGCAGATGGATAACTTCTGCCATGAAGGGATGCACCTGATTGACAATGATTTTTAGATATCCTGTGGCATTCAAACGTTGCTCCACTTTTATCAAGGGGCCCAATGTCTGCCATGAAAACACACCCCACACCACCACCACCATCCTGCAATGCTGACACACGGCATGGATGCATGTACTCGTGGTTTCCTCTATATCCTAGACCTCTCATTATCTTTACAGTAGGAGCTATCTGCAAAACTGACAAGGTGCACACTGATCAGTAAAGAGATTAACATTCTACAACTTCCCCGTACCTCTGCACAGTTCTCTCACAGTGAGAAATAATAGGATTACAATAGAGTGTATCCAATCCACTACCACTTCTTATGTATACGTTGGTGTCTTTTTAAATTGCCAGATATGTAGAATCTCATCTCACAGTCAGAGCAGGAGTATGGCTTCTCTCCTGTATGTATACGTTCATGTATTTTTAAGGGGCCCAGTCGAGAGAAACTCTTCCCACAGTCAGAGCAGGAGTAAGGCTTCTCTCCTGTGTGTGTTCTCTGATGAACTTTTAGCTCAGTTGATGTTTTGAAGCGCTTTACACAATCAGAGCAGGAGTAAGGCATCTCTCATGTGTGTTCTCTGATGAAGTCTTAGCTCAGTTGATGTTTTGAAGCATTTTACACAGTCAGAGCAGGAGTAAGGCTTCTCTCCTGTGTGAATACGGTGGTGATTTTTTAAAGTCCCCAGTTGAGCAAAACTCTCCCCACAGTCAGAGCAGCAGTAAGGCTTCTCTCCTGTGTGTGTTCTCTGATGAACTTTTAGCTCAGTTGATGTTTTGAAGCGCTTTACACAGTCAGAGCAGGAGTAAGGCTTCTCTCCTGTGTGTATCCGTTGGTGTGATTTCAAGCTTTCCTGCTGAGAGAAACCCTTCCCACAGTCATTGCAGGAGTATGGCTTCTCTCCTGTATGTATACGTTCATGTATTTTTAAGGGGCCCAGTTGAGAGAAACTCGCACCACAGTCAGAGCAGGAGTAAGGCTTCTCTCCTGTGTGTGTTCTCTGATGAACTTTTAGCTCAGTTGATGTTTTGAAGCGCTTTACACAGTCAGAGCAGGAGTAAGGCTTCTCTCCTGTGTGTGTTCTCTGATGAACTTTTAGCTCAGTTAATGTTTTGAAGCATTTTACACAGTCAGTACAGGAATTCAGATTCTCTCCTGTGTGTATTTGTAGGTGTATTTTTAACTTTGATAGAATTGAGAAACTCGCCTCACAATGTGGGCAGTGGTGAGACCTCTTAGCTCTGTGATCTTCCTGCTGTTGCTCTTTGGATGTAGAGAATGTCTCAACATGGTCTCCTGTGTGAACAACATCAGAAGAACCAGTCAGTTGGTGTGATATACATGTCAATCAATTGTATTTCATGAAACCCTTTTTACATCAGAAGTTGTCACAAAGTGTTTTATAGAAACCCAGCCAAAAACCCCAAAGAGCAAGCAATGCAGATGAAGAAGCCATATCATCCTCCACTCACTATCACAAGGTTTAGTAACTACACAGACTCATTTAATAGAACTTTAAAACATTGGCAGTTTGTCTACTTCACTTCTTTAGTCTACTCTCTGATCACTCTAGATAGCCCAGTGAATAAAACAAATGCTGGCAATACTGGTGTCAAACCATGTACAGTGAGGGAAAAAAGTATTTGATCCCCTGCTGATTTAGTACATTTGCCCACTGACAAAGACATGATCAGTCTATAATTTTAATGGTAGGTTTATTTGAACAGTGAGAGACAGAATAACAAAAAAGAAATCCTGAAAAACGCATGTCAAAAATGTTATTAATTGATTTGCGTTTTAATGAGGGAAATAAATATTTGACCCCTCTGCAAAACATGACTTAGTAATTGGTGGCAAAACCCTTGTTGGCAATCAGAGGACAGACGTTTCTTGTAGTTGGCCACCAGGTTTGCACACATCTCAGGAGGGATTTTGTTCCAATCTTCTTTGTAGATCTTCTCCAAGTCATTAAGGTTTCGAGGCTGACGTTTGGCAACTCGAACCTTCAGCTCCCTCCACAGATTTTCTATGGGATTAAGGTCTGGAGACTGGCTAGGCCACTCCAGGACCTTAATGTGCTTCTTCTTGAGCCACTCCTTTGTTGCTTTGGCCGTGTGTTTTGGGTTACTGTCATGCTGGAATACCCATCCACAACCCATTTTCAATGCCCTGGCTGAGGGAAGGAGGTTCTCACCCAAGATTTGACGGTACATGGCCCCGTCCATCGTCCCTTTGATGCGGTGAAGTTGTCCTGTCCCCTTAGCAGAAAAACACCACCAAAGCATAATGTTTCCACCTCCATGTTTGACGGTGGGGATGGTGTTCTTGGGGTCATAGGCAGCATTCCTCCTCCTCCAAAAACGGCGAGTTGAGTTGATGCCAAAGAGCTCAATTTTGGTCTCATCTGACCACAACACTTTCACCCAGTTCTCCTCTGAATCATTCAGATGTTCATTGGCAAACTTCAGACAGCCCTGTATGTCCTTTCTTGAGCAGGGAGACCTTGCGGGCGCTGCAGGTTTTCAGTCCTTCACGGCGTAGTGTGTTACCAATAGTTTTCTTGGTGACTATGGTCCCAGCTGCCTTGAGATCATTGACAAGATCATCCCGTGTAGCTCTGGGCTGATTCCTCACCATTCTCATGATCATTGCAACTCCACGAGGTGAGATCTTGCATGGAGCCCCAGGCCGAGGGAGATTGAAAGTTATTTTGTGTTTCTTCCAGTTGCGAATAATCACACCAACTGTTGTCACCTTCTCAACAAGCTGCTTGCCGATGGTCTTGTAGCCCATTTCAGCCTTGTGTAGGTCTACAATCTTGTCCCTGGTCTTGGCCATGGTGGAGAGTTTGGAATCTGATTGATTGATTGCTTCTGTGGACAGGTGTCTTTTATACAGGTAACAAACTGAGATTAGGAGCACTCCCTTTAAGAGTGTGCTTCTGATCTCAGCTCGTTATCTGTATAAAAGACACCTGGGAGCCAGAAATCTTTCTGATTGAGGGGGTGTCAAATACGTATTTCCCTCATTAAAATGCAAATCAATTTATAACATTTTTGACATGCGTTTTTCTGGATTTTGTTGTTGTTATTCTGTCTCTCACTGTTCAAATAAACCTACCATTAAAATTATAGACTGATCATGTCTTTGTCAGTGGGCAAACATACAAAATCAGCAGGGGACCAAATACTTTTTTCCCTCACTGTACATTAAATTCATTGATACGGTAATTAATACAAAATTGCAGTATTAGCCTGCTCTAAAAAATGTGAGGGTAAATGTTATTGGTTCGTGCAGATGACTGACCTCCTCAGACCAATTGGCAGTACGCCCAGAACATTGTTCTGGGATCCAAAAGGGATATCTCAGTTTCAAGGTCTCAGCTTGGAGAGAAGAAGCCCTGTGAGGTATTGGTCGGTCACATGCAGGAACCAAATGTTAACAATTAATTAATTATGAATAAAGCTAAAAATCATGCAAATATAACTTGTCTGTGTAAGCAGTATATAGGACAACTAACAGGACTGCCCCGGCAGAGCTCCCGACCGACGTGTACTATGGTGCTTTTACGTTTGTTGGAACCTCTCCAACAAGGGACTCATTTGACTTTGAGTCCCTTCGTGGCGATTTTCCACGACAAAAACCCACCACCCCATTCCACTATTTAACCCCATCTAGTCCTACGCCAGACCACTACCACTCAACACCCCCTGCAGCTGTTCTGCAGTAAATCCTCGCAATCCCAAGTACTTCTCTGCCGCTGCCACCACAGCCTCTATTTTCTGGGACTTTTTGATCAATTTCTGCAGTACAATTGACAACCATTGCTATAAATGCTAAAAAGCCCACCTTACTGAAGCACATATTCTTCCCATCACTCTCTCTTGGTCTCTGCCTACTCACAGGAATCCTCTCAAGATCCCTCACCCTGTACCCATCTTCCTCTACCACTCCCTTCACTGCTTCTGCTACAACACTTTATGTACTACTGTAACCCTGGCAACCTCAATCTAATAATAATAATAATAATAATAATGAGCCATTTAGCAGACGCTTTTATCCAAAGCGACTTACAGTCATGTGCGCATACATTTTTACGTATAGGTGGTCCCGGGGATCGAACCCACTACCCGTTACAAGTGCCATGCTCTACCAATTGAGCTACAGTTGAGCTATAGAGGACCACAATCTGCCTTTCTCTCACCTGACACCTCAGATCTCCAGCCCGTTAGCACCCCCACAACTAACACACAGAACTTTCTCCACCAATACCACACATTTCTTCATCTCATGCCCTCCTGCACACTTGTCACATCTAGGCATCTCACGCCTACACACTGCTGCAACAGGCCCATAAACTTCACCCCTAAAACACTAATATTTACGGAACAAAATCGCTCACGGGATAACTGACACTTCCTACCTTGATCTTATCTGGCAGAGACTATGCATAAAAATCCAGCATGACAGAATGTATTCTCTGTTTCCCCACGCTCTACACCGGATCTACCTCTCACCAAACGGAGGGTGTCACAGACACCTGGAATCTTCCATTTCAACTGCACATCCTCAACACTTAAACCTAACCCCATTATCACTCCTTTCAATGCCACCCTGTTCCGGAGAGCAATTCAAGTCACAATTCCTGTCTCTAATCACGTAATCCGCAGCGCCCGCTCCCTCTGGACAGAGGAGAAACAAAAAATCATCACGAGTCCACTCAGTTACCTTCACCAACTCAACAGTCCCCAACCTCTTCTCCACCTAACCTGACACCACATATGGATCCATTCTCTCTACAAATCTCACTCCCACTGGGCCAGAATCATCCTTATCATCCTTGGAACAAGGCCCGAACTCGGAGTTCCTCACAGCAGGTAATTCATCCTCACTCTCACCAGGTTCTATCTCTGAGCTACTGGAGGACGCATCCCTCTTTATAGACTAGACGATAACCTCCCTCACCACACTGCTTCCCTCTACACTCAGCTCCTTCTCAGCGGTCATCACTGCACCTGCCACCACAGTTAATTAGTGTCTGAGAGGAAATAGAGCTGAATATGTTGCTAAAAGTCACGCCAGGGTAAGCCTACACGAAACACAGCCATTATCTTAAGTGTTTCTAAAATGAATAAAAAGGAAAAATGATTGGAACCATTTCCCTGTTTGATCGCTAGGTGTTATGACACAATTTTTGCAAAAATAATAATAATAAAAAAATAAACTGTATTCAGACTTTACTCAGTACTTTGTTGAAGCTCCTTTGGCAGTGATTACAGCCTCAAGTCTTCTTGGGTATGACGCTACAAGCTTGGCATACCTGTATTTGGGGAGTTTCTCTGCAGATCCTCTCAAGCTTGTCAGGTAAGATGGGTAGTGTCGCCACACAGCTATTTTCAGGTCTCTCTGTACTTTGCTCCGTTCATCTTTCCCCCGATCCTGACTAGTCTTCCAGTCCCTGCCACTGAAAAACATCCCCACAGCATGATGCTGCCACCACCATGCTTCGCCGTTGGGATGGTGCCAGGATTCCTCCAGACGTGACGCTTGGCATTCAGGCCAAAGAGTTCAATTTTGGTTTCATCAGACCAGATAATCTTGTTTCTCATGGTCAGAGAGTCCTTTAGGTGTCTTTTGGCAAACTCCCAGCGGGCCTTTTCATGAGGAGTGGCTTCCGTCTAGCCACTCTACCATAAAGGCCTGATCACAAATACTACGTGATATTTCACATATCATCTTGCTAGAGAGGCCTTTTGTTGTGATATTTAGGCTACTATATAGGCTACTAGCAAAAGACCCTGTGTTGTTAGGATAGATTTATGTTTGTTTCTTCCAACAGATCTTTACATATTTTCCTCACTACAAAATATTCCTGCGGTCTTTGTGGTTACTAAACATATTTTAGATATGTCTTTATGCTATAGCTTATTCCATGTTCACATCTTTGGTTAAATGACTTCAAATGCAAAACTTAAATGTACTTTGTGGAATGTCTGTGGAGTTTGTAAACTATCCAAGCTTAAAACAGGTTATTACTAGGCTTAAACAACTTCATTCATCTATTGTGTTCCTACAAGAAACTCACTTGTTGAAGGATGAGCTACTTAAAGTATGCAGGAGATGGCAAGGGCAAGTAATAGCATCTTGTTTCTCTTCTCATTCTCATGGTATTATGGTTTTAATTCACTAATCTGTTCCGTTTCAAGTGGATACTATTATAACTGATACAGCTGGTAGATACATTTTGATACAGGGAACTCTTTTGAATGAGCATATTAATCTGGTTAATGTTTATGGTCCTAATGATGATAATCCCAAATTCTTTGAGAATGTATTTCTATTGATAGCCTCCATTCCTGTTAAGGTCCTAATGGCAGGGGACTTTAATTGCACTCTTGATCCTCATCTACATTGCTCCTCTGGTTTAGACACTTCCCACTCGCAGAGTAGAAAGAAATTACAGCATTTCATTAAGGATTTAAATCTATGTGAACCTTGGAGGACTCAGAACCCGAGTAAAAGGGAGAATTCATGTTCACATTTAAATCATATTCTCATGTAGACTACTTTTTAGTTTCTTGCTCATTGCTTCCCAATGTAGCAGGAAATGGATATGATACTATTGTTTTGAATGACCATTCCCTTGTGTGATTATTCTATAGGGATACAAAACTAGTAAAAGGATCCTCTAGATGGCGTTTGCATCCCAGATGGTTACAGGACCCAGACTTCTTACATTACGTTGGAGTGCATATAGATGTTTATTTGACATTGAACACTCACCAAACATCAGTGAGAACCAGATGGGAGGCTTTCAAAGCACATATTTGGGGGCAAAGTATACGTTTCACATTTACATTTTAGTCATTTAGCAGACGCTCTTATCCAGAGCGACTTACAGTTAGTGAATACATATTTTTTTTATACTGGCCCCCCGTGGGAATCGAACCCACAACCCTGGCATTGCAAACGCTATGCTCTATCAACGCTACATCCCTGCCGGCCATTCCCTCCCCTAACCTGGACGACGCTGGGCCAATTGTGCGCCGCCCCATTGGTCTCCCGGTTGCGGCCGGCTACAGCAGAGCCTGGAGTCGAACCAGGATCTCTAGTGGCACAGTTAGCACTGCGATGCAGTGCCTTAGACCACTGCGCCACTCAGGAGTTTACCAGTTTAAAATCAAATAAAAATCTGAAAATGAGAGATAGACAGCAAAATCTGAGAATTGGATAACTCAGTAGAAGTAAACAAGGAATGATTTGGTCTTAAAGCTCAGTATGAAGAACTTCCCACCTCTAAGGCTGCAAACAGCTTAACTAGGCTGAAACAGTCCTATGATCAAGGTGAAAAACCTGGTAAATTGCTGGCCTGGCACAGTAAGAAGTAGAATTCAGCCTTTAATGCAATTCATAATTTACAAGGACAATTATCAATGGATCCTGTAGAAATAAACCAAACAATTGCTTCCTACTACAACACACTTTACAACTCTGAATCTCCTGAGAACTGAACTAGTCAGGTCTTCATTTTCCCTCTATTTCAGAAGACACTAAATTGGATCTGGAAAAGGAATTGGATGGTGTTGAAAAATCTGATGCTATTTTCGATATGAAGGGAGGTTAAGCGGAAGGTCCAGATGGGCTCCCAATAGATATTAAGGACAAACTTCTAGGTCCACTTTTGGATATGTACAGTGCATTAGGAAAGTACTCAGACCCCTTGATTTTTTCCACAATTTGTTACGTTACAGCCTTCTTCTGAAATGAATTAAATAAAACAATTCCTCATCAATCTACACACAATACCCCATAATGAAAAAGTGAAAAGAAGTTCTTAGACATTTTTGCAAATGTATTAAAAACTACAAAAATATATTGTTTACATAAGTATTATAATAAACACCCTTTGCAATGAGACTGAGATGAATGAGATCAAGGTGATCATGGTTTAGACCAGGGTTCTTCAATTCCGGTCCTGGAGGGTCCAAACACTTCTGTTTTTTATTTCTACTTGGTAGTTAATTGCACTCACCTGGTGTCCAAGGTCTGAATTAGCCCCTGATTAGAAGGAGAGGATGAAAAACGGAGGTGTTTCGGCCCTCCAGAACCGGAATTGAAGAACCCTGGTTTAGACACTCGCAGAGTAGAAAGACATTTTGTAAATGTGATCGTTCAGATGTTGTTTTTGCAACAATTGAACAAAAACCAGTTTGGGCTTTATCATTATGGGGTATTGTGAGTAGATTGATGAGGGAAAACAACTATTTAATCTATTTTACAATAAGGCTGTAACGTAACAAAATCTAAAAAAAAGTCAAGGGGTCTGAATACTTTCCAAATGCACTGTATATAGACAGGTGTGTGCCTTTCCAAATCATGTCCAACAAACTTAATTAGATAGAATCTGCTCTTACCCTGAGAAACAGATTTCCCAATCTTCTCCTCCTCTTCTTCATCTTTAATGTTGACATTCAGCTCCAGTGTTTGACTGCAGTCTTCCAGCTTCACTGATGCCATCTCTGGATCCTGCAGTAAACTGGGCTCCACTGTCACAATCAGGACCCAGTGACTGTAGGTTTGGACTCAGTGTGGAAGGAGAGAGGCAGGCTGGGTGTTGTCCTCACTGTTGATGTTACCGGCCTCAGACTTATCTGAATCGGCCAGTAGTAATAAAGAGAAACAGATACAAAAAGTTATTGTCTTGACAGTTCTGGCACTTTCTTTATTCTCTAAAAATATTTTCACTTTTTTCTTGTTCAATTATTTAATTCAGTGCTTGAATTGGACTGAAATAGGTGCTAATACTCATTGTGGGTGCCGGTACTGTTTATATTAAGGTGCAGGAGCTCCACAATACTTTTGAGCTAATACCTAACCTATAGTAGATAAATGCATACATGACTCAAAATCCATTTAGTACAAGGTTACAGTTTGTTTTAGACAGCACTATGTGCTAATTTCCTTAATAACCTTGTCTTCACTGTATTACTTCAATCAAAAACCAATTGTATTTCCTGTTCACACCATAGTAACATTTATTGATAAAGACAGAAACAACAGAATGTGTCTGAATATTAGTACACATGTAGAAAACTGATAATCATTACATTCAGCTTCAAAACAGTAGTGCGACCGTGAAATTGTCTCTATCTGATGCACCCTCACTGTCTTCACTGAAGTCTGTTGACGCTGACCGAGAGTAGCCGCCATTTTACCAGCTTGGGAATTTTACACAAAACCAATAATATGCTAAATGAACACAGAAATCTCAAATAAATTGATTATTTATGAAATTACCATGAGAAAATGATGTACATTCACTCATACAAACCCAACATCTCTAGCTATGTGACTTGTAAAATAGTTTTTATCACGTTATTTCACTTACTCGGTTTGATACAAAAATAACACATCAAACCTTTAACAAACGTGATAATACCTTAACGGATTTGTTACCTAGCATGGTATGTTCTTTCGACATTAGAAAGTTTAAACGTGCTATTACCTACCTGTAGTAATATATAGAAACGGACACAAAGGTTATCTTCTTGACTGCACAGTTCTGGCGCTTTCTTTATTGTGAAGAATGGTGCCGCCTGCCCGGAACTTCCTGTTCCCCCACTACTAACGGTCCGTGCATTCCGAGATCAGATTACAACATTTCATTAAATTACTAAAAAAGTGTAAACTGTAGCAATTTATTTCCCTTTATAGTTTATTAGCCTAAGCATGACCTTCATCCACATAATTTCTCTAGGATTGGAACCGGTTCAGGGAAAGAACCGGAAAAAGTGTTCTATACGTTTCAGGAACAGCAGTTATTTTAAAAGCATGTAATCGAGGTAATAACCTTATTTTACTTTCCGGGTATTTTTCTCCAGTCCCACAAAAATCGCAACAAAGCTCACTCTAGAAACGTATTCCAGTTTCTGCCTGCCAGCTGGAATGGAAATCTTTGCCAGTGGGTGTGCGTGTGGAAACTACCTGCTCCTCCCCTCTGAAGCATAGGTTACTGTATCCTACTGACAACGTTACAAGCATGATTCAGAAATTAGGGAGATATGTTTAATTTGAGAAGAATGGATAAACTTTTTCAATGCTAGTTAAGGATACTATAGTCACCACGTTTCACATTGGATTTATTAACGACAAAAAGGTACGACCTCTTTTTAATTATAGTGCTGCACTGCACTTTACAAACAAGGTTGTTAGCTAGCTAGCTAACATTAGCTCTGTTCCAACGTTAAACCAACTCTGTAGTTCCGATAAGCCGACAGAGAAGCAGAAGGCCTGACCGATAAAGGACAGAGAAGCAGACGGCCTGACAGAGAAGCAGACAGAGAAGCAGAGTTCAGGACTGCTCTGAACCAAGTTATGGAGGCCATAGAGGATAATGATGAAACTGGAGATGATCCGTACAGAGTTCAGGACTGCTCTTAACCAAGTTATGGAGGCCATAGAGGATAATGGTGGAACTGGAGATGATCCGTACAGAGTTCAGGACTGCTCTGAACCAAGTTATGGAGGCCATAGAGGATAATGATGAAACTGGAGATGATCCGTACAGAGTTCAGGACTGCTCTGAACCAAGTTTTGGAGGCCATAGAGGATAATGGTGAAACTGGAGATGATCCATACAGAGTTCAGGACTGCTCTGAACCAAGTTATGGAGGCCATAGAGGATAATGGTGAAACTGGAGATGATTCGTACAGAGTTCAGGACTGCTCTGAACCAAGTTATGGAGGCCATAGAGGATAATGGCCTTTTTACTTCACTTTAATCCAGTCGGTCAATATAGCTAAATGATTGTGCTAGTAAAAAAGGAATGTAGTAGGGAGACGACGTTAAACCGGCATTTTGATCATTTGTTTAAGGAAAATAATGACCAGTTTGTGTTATTTTGACTTCCAGGAGCGGGTCGAGGAAGAGACTGTGGATGAGGATGGAGCAGCAGCACCTGAATAAACATAACATAGTTATTCACATTTAGCTTTAAGCAGTTTTACAGTTCTTGATTGGAGTGCAGTGTTCATGTTTTTACTGACTTGTTATTTTGTGAGCTTATTGCTGTGATTTTGTTTACGAATCTATTGTGATACAGTCTATGTAAAAAAATAACTTATTTTCAGGCATTTTGCATATTTCGTCAGTGGACACCTACCGACAGGACACTGTGTATATGTTCAGGGTAGATTAAATGACGTGTCTTAAGGGTCCTCCCGAGTGGCGCAGTGGTCTAAGACACTGCATCGCAGCTGCGTTGCTACAGATGCTGGTTCGATACCTGCATCTGTGGGGCCATCGGCCATGTAATGAGGGATTGCACCGTGCCTAAGCGCTGCAGTCTGTGCAGCTCAGAGGAGCACCTGTTCCGTCACTGCCCAAAGGCAGCCCCCTCCTACGCCAGAGTGGTGAGCGGGAAAAGAGCAGATGAGGGAAAAGTTATAGAGCTACGCGCTATTGAGGAGGTCGTGGAGGAGCTAGTGATGGAGAGAGAACTGCGAGAGTCTGAGGAGAGCGGGAGTGAGGCGCCATCATCACCTCATGAGGAGAGCGGAGCGGGGGACAGGAGCTGGAGCAAGCAAATGGAGGAGGCTACGGGAGAGCCCACCGCGCCCTCTGCTCCGGAGAGCTGGACCACGGTGGGAGAGAGGAGGAAGTGCTCTATCAAGAGGAAGCAGATGAGCCCTGTTTCCCCACTCATCCGCATGGAGGCGACGGAGGAGTCCGCCCTGGGGGGGAATCGTTTCAGTTGTTTTGTAAGCGGGGAGTCTGAGGAGAAAAGCGCGGGAAACCCGGGCAGCGCAGAGGAGACTCTGCTTTCCCTGTCAGGCGCGAGCTCTACCGACAGCAGCGGTCTGGCACCCAGCGGTGTTCCAGCACCCACACTGACTGAGGAGGAAAGTGTTTTCCCGACCCCTATCTTTGTGGACAGTCCTCCACCTGGGGACCACCGTTTCCCAGACAGGCCTCCTAACGAGGAACTGTACTTAAAGTGAGTCTGGAAATTCATGTCATATTTAGATAGTTGTCTGCTTCCCTCCTTTCCCCATGTCGTCCCTTTTTAACATAGCTAGCATAAACGCTAGAGGGCTTAGGAACCCCGTTAAAAGGCCGACTGTTTTTTCCCATTTGTCCTCCATTTGCTTCTCTGTGTGTTTTTTACAAGAAGTACATTTAAAATATCAAAATGATGTGGAGAGATTTACGAGGGAATGGGTTCAGGGAGAGTCAAGGTGGAGTGTCGGCGGGGTGCATTCTACAGGGGTATGTATAACTGTATTCTGTCGTTTAAATTGAAATGTAGGCTAAGCCTTTGTAAATATTCGATATACTGAGTTTTATTCAGAGTTCCCTTTGGTATATGTGTATGTTTTTATTTTTATAATAGTTTTTATTCCTTTGAAAGATCAGCTTTGGGAGATTGTTAGAGGCAATTGTTTACATGCTTCTCTTGAATGTAGGCCTTTTATCTGGTCAGGTTCCTCAGAACAGCACTTTTTTTAGGAGTTTTGCTATTTTGATATGGTTAAGGTACGTACTGTTTTTGTAAATCCATGTTATGTACAACATTATGCACTGAATTTGTACTTGTATTTGAATGTGAAATGAAAATAAAAATAATTTTTCCCCAAAAAAAAAAAAATCTGTTCTTATCAGTTTAATATCTGATACGTCCCCTATCTGGGGACCATATATTAAATTGATTTTTGGAATAGGGAGATGGAATAGGGGCTTGCTCCGTCCACCCCACGCATCGACCTGGTATTGCAGTACCTCCAGGAACGGTGCACCCCCTGTCATTGTAAAGATAAAGCAGGCAAAGATAACATAATTGCTTTGTTATATTCCATTAGGATCACGATGTATTTTATATTTTCACGTTTGACCATCTTCATCTCAATGTCAATGATGGCTAGAAAGTGATGGTGAAGTCAGTCACTGCTATATTGACTATGATAGCTGATGTGAATGGTGCGTTAATCATCTAATCAAATCAATGTTTATTCGTCACATGCACAGGATACAGGGTGTAAATGGTAAAGTGATAATGCTTTAAAGATAATGCTTTTAAAAAATCTTGGCATAGATTGGGAGTTGATCAACGTTGGGAATAACCACTTTTGACTGTTACAAAGTAACACATTTGTAGGTTCGTAAATCACGTGGTCATCTGCCCTCCAATCGGAAATGACAGAAAGCGTTTATAAATTAAATCCAGATTAACAGCTAAATCGGAATAATAATATATGAAATACGGGTGGGGGAATCAATTTAGAGATAATAATATTGACATAACATTTGATCTTATCTCAAATATCTCTGGTAGCGTTGATGCCACAAGGGAACTGAGCAATTGTCCACTTGGTGGCGCAAGTGTTCCACTGACCGTCGCATTTGAATGTTGAACCACTTGACTTCAATACATCATCAACGCAAATAATATGAACAATAAAAATAGCCTGTTTTTATTTTACATGTCTGTAGAGCCTTGTACGATAAGACCACGTTGAAGATGCCTTCATAAAGTTGCCGTCCTAAATTACTTAGAGGCCAAACTTCAAAGATGTCCATGGCACTGGACTGCAGTAAGAGCTAGGCCTACAGTGCGGCCTACGGAGCGGTCCTGGCGTATGGTCCTGGCTACCTAAATGTTTCCTCCACATAATAAACTGCACAAACATGGCACTTTAGAGGGTTACTTTTACAATTAGACTTACTGAGTCACTACAACAAACTTCCTATCATGGACATGAAATGTCATTAGGCCTAATGAAGATACCGTATATGTAAGTTACTTAGTTGGTGTCTTGTGAATCAACTGGTATGCGCATCAGGGTTTAATATTTCCTCGATATTATACAAATGTTCCATCCCGAGAATAAATCACTCTTCTCCCGGGTAACCCGGTATTTTCCGCCAAAACCGGAAGTGTCATTCAAAAGCATTATAACGCTTATAAATGTCTGGATTTGATTAGAGCTTTGATCAGCATGAAAATACAAACCTGATATTACCTGAGCCTGATCAGACATATATTAAATACATTTTATAATACATTTTACAAATCCAAATCCCAGATGAAGAATAAGACACTATTTCAAAGCATAGAACATGTAATGTTAGCCAAGTACAATGCAATTACTAGTTGTTACACAGGATTTAGCTAGTTAAAATGAAGTGTATTTTTAGGAGTACTTGTAATTAATGTGTACAGTACATTACCCATCCTGACAACCTGGCCCTCAATTTAAAGCTTGTGGAAGTGACATCCAAGTGGGAGAATAAATACACTAGTACACCACAGAGTATCTGTATAGGAAAATCATTCAGAGCACACTGTGCTGCCAATCACAGTGTAAGGTGCGACATTTTGCGGGTGTGGAGAGCACGTTAGAGGATAGAGGAAGCTTGTCTTGAAGAGCTGGGCATCGTGTTATGACCTGCATTATCTGAATTAGGCCCACAGAATTATACCTACGGAGGAGCGGCTTCTATGGAGGAACTTTGAATGTCTGAACTTCAGAGTTGGTTTAATGTTGGACCAGAGCAGATGTTAGCTAGGTAGCTAACAACCTTGTTTGTGCAGTGTAGCACTATAATTAAAAACAGGTCTTACCTTTATGTCGTTAATAAATCCAATGTGAAACGTGGTGACTATAGTATCCTTAACTAGCATTGAAAAAGTTAATCCATTCTTCTCAAATTAAACATATCTCCCTAATTTCTGAATCATGCTTGTAACGTTGTCAGTAGGATACAGTAACCTATGCTTCAGAGGGGAGGAGCAGGTCGTTTCCACACGCACACCCACTGGCAAAGGTTTCCATTCCAGCTGGAAGGCAGAAACTGGAATACGTTTCTAGAGTGAGCTTTGTTGCGATTTTGTGGGACTGGAGAAAAATACCCGGAAAGTAAAATAAGGTTATTACCTGGATTACATGCTTTTAAAATAACTGCTGTTCCTGAAAAGTATAGAACACTTTAGTTTCCGGTTCTTTTTAACGTTATTTTTCAGTTCTGTTCCCTGAACCGGTTCCAACCCTCGATAAATTATTTGTATGTAGGTCATGCTTAGCCTAATAAACTATAAAGGGAAATAAATTGCTACAGTTTACACTTTTTTAGTAATTTAATGAAATGTTGTAATCTGATCTCGGAATGCACGGACCGTTGCACTGTGGTACTGGGGAACAGGAAGTTCCGGGCAGGCTGCACCATTCTTCACAATAAAGAAAGCGCCAGAACTGTGCAGTCAAGAAGATAACATTTGTGTCCGTTTCTATTTATTACTAGAGGTATGTCATAGCACGTTTAAACTTTCTAATGTCGAAAGAACATGTCATACCATGCTAGGTAACACATCCGTTAAGGTATTATCACGTTTGGTAAAGGTTTGATGTGTTATTTTTGTGTCAAACCAAGTGAAGAACGTGATAAAAACTATTTTACAAGTCACATAGCTAGAGACTTTGGGTTTGTCTGAGTGAATGTACATAATTTTCTCATGGTAATTTCATAAATAATCAATTTATTTGAGATTTCTGAGTTCGTTTAGCATATTATTGCTTTTGTGTAAAATTCCTAAGCTGGTAAAATGGCGGCTACTCTCGGTCAGCGTCAACAGACTTCAGTGAGGACAGTGAGGGTGCATCAGATAGAGACAATTTCACGGTCGGACTACTGTTTTGAAGCAGAATGTAATGATTATCAGTTTTCTACATGTGTACTAATATTCAGACACATTCTGTTGTTTCTGTCTTTATCAATAAATGTTGCTATGGTGTGAACAGGAAATACAATTGGTTTTTGATTGAAGTAATACAGTGAAGACAAGGTTTAAGGAAATTAGCACACAGTGCTGTCTAAAACAAACTGTAACCTTGTACTAAATGGATTTTGAGTCATTTATGCATTCATCTACTATAGGTTAGGTATTAGCTCAAAAGTATTGTGGAGCTCCTGCACTTTAATATAAACAGTACCGGCACCCAAAATGAGTATTAGCACCTATTTCAGTCCAATTCAAGCACTGAATTAGATAATTGAACAAGAAAAAAGTGAAAATATGTTTAGAGTATAAAGAAAGTGCCAGAACTGTCAAGACAATAACTTTTTGTATCTGTTTCTCTTTATTACTACTGGCCGATTCAGGTAAGTCTGAGGCCGGTAACATCAACAGTGAGGACAAAACCCAGCCTGCCTCTCTCCTTCCACACTGAGTCCAAACCTACAGTCACTGGGTCCTGATTGTGACAGTGGAGCCCAGTTTACTGCAGGATCCAGAGATGGCATCAGTGAAGCTGGAAGACTGCAGTCAAACACTGGAGCTGAATGTCAACATTAAAGATGAAGAAGAGGAGAAGAAGATTGGGAAATCTGTTTCTCACGGTAAGAGCAGGTTCTATCTAATTACGTTTATTGGACATAATTTGGAAAGGCACACACCTGTCTATATACAGTGCATTCGGAAAGTATTCAGACCCCTTGACTTTTTCGACATTTTGTTACGTTACAGCCTTGTTGTAGAATTGATTAAATAGTTTTTTTCCCTCATCAATCTACACACAATACCCCATAATGATAAAGCAAAACCACTATATGCCTTAAATGCTTATGGATTGAGAACCTGTTGAAGGGTTAAAACAGAGCAGAGACATTTCTTTAGTGCAAACTCTATGCTTTTGATAACTCCCTGCAGCTGGTCTGGGTATGTCAATGACACGTGATGCAGATACAACGCCTCGTGGAGGCTGTGTGGAGATTGGAGTAACAATGGAACTAGTGTTATCATTTGTTTGTGCTTATGACCTGACACATAGCCACATGCACATAATCTCAAGGGTCCTGATTTCTCTAAGTGGGGCTTCTGTCTCTTATTAGTGGCGTGACTCTAAAGATGATATACATACGTACGTTAAAGAACAACCACACTCTGTATTGACTATATTCACTATCCAGGCATCTGGAGGACAAAGTATCAATCACACTCTGTATTGACTATATTCACTATCCAGGGGCCTGTTGCACAAAACTAGGATAAGGGATTAAGCCAGGATATCTTGGTGATCCTGGCTCAATTGATCCGTAATCCGGTTGCACTAAAGATGGATAGGGGGCAGGAGGATATGTTATGGTATAAATTACCATGGAGATTTATTCTGTGGAGCTAGCCTGCTCCAGACCAGGCTAAATTCCAGGATCTATTTAATCTCATCCCTAATGTCAGTCAGCAGTCACCACAAATGGAAACCAATAGTTATTTCACTGCTCACTATACATTGTTATCACATATAACTAGACCCACTGTCATTATTTAAACGTTTGTGATCATTAATTTCAATGATTTTGGATAAAAAATGATTTTTAGATGATGTTGCTATCATTAGATAATTTACAGTTTCCCATAGACTATAAGGCTATATATAAAATGATAGAATATTAGGGCCACAGAGGGGAAAAAAACACAAGTCATAATATTGTAACCAGTTGTTTTAAAGGAGGACAGTTGTTAAAATGACAGATGTGGGGCATTTCGTGAAATTGTACTTCAGTATGGTTTCATAAACAAAGACATGCTGATGTGCCAGAATATTAAGTATCACATTGTCATAAGTATCAAAACTGTAAAAACAATATGTAGCTTTTCTGCAGAAAGAACCAGCCTCATAAATTTATGACTTTATCATTTTTCTTCAGTGTGGCCCTAGTACTCTGTCATATAAACAAATACACATTCCATATGAATATAAAAACACAATGTGTAACATTATGTTCCTTTATTGAATAAGGACAAAACAAAGCAGGTAAACCATCAGCTCCTTTCGAAACTGAAGTCACAGTGACTCTACAAGATGGAAAGCACAGAATCCAAGCATATTATACAAAATGATACATACACATTCAAAGGTCTGTATATAACACACCCTGCATGTCTGCACACTAAAATAAATGCAGGACAAATCCATACACATCAACTGAACAGACAAATGAATGGATGCAGTAGCCTCCCTGCAGCCTTGTATTACACACAGTATACCGCACAAACATCATAAGAGGCCAAATTCGTAAAAAAACGAACCCAAAAAAAACCTAATTCCTCTGCCACCGCAGGACATATTTAACCAAAATTGAAAGCACACATACTAACTAAAATAATTCAACACATATTGGTCCCTCAGCAGCCGACCACTGTCGTCATCAGGGAAGATTGCCGGATTGTCCCAGTCCATGGCTGGTGGCACTCTGGGGGCCCTCTCCTTCCTCAGGCAGGCCACATTGTGGAGGACAGCACAAGCCACAGTAATATCACATGCCCTAACAGGGCTGACCCTTAATTTGTGAAGGCAGTGAAAGCGTGCCTTCAGGAGGCCAAAGGTCATTTCAACTCTGGCCCTGGTCCTGGCATGGGCATGGTTGTAGGCCTGCTGTGCTTCCTGGGGGTCTGTGAAAGGTGTCAGGAGAAAAGGCTGGCAGCCATACCCCCTGTCTCCCAGCAACACACCAGAGAATTCACCTGTCAACACAAAATCTCATCATTACTACCTCATAAACACAGTGATATTCTTGACACAGCCATGATGGTTATAAATAGGGGTTGTGTGGCTTACCTTGTGATAGGCACTGATAGATTTCAGAGGCCCGAAAGATTCTGGAGTCATGGACTGAGCCAGGCCATTTTGCCACAACATTGCTGATCACACAGTCAGCATTGCAGACCATCTGAAATCATAAGATGAGGAATATTACACCAATCAATGCACATCACTGGCAATGCAGAGTGTTCGTCAATGGACAATATCAAAAAGTTATGTTCACCTGAACATTAATGCTGTGAAAGGATTTCCTATTCACAAAATCGGCCTCATGGGCACCTGAGGGGGCTTTTATCCTTATGTGTGTGCAGTCCACTGCACCAATGACATTGGGGAAACCTGTCACACAAAGTAATGAGTATCCTACTATGTGTTAACAGTTGTCCTGTAATTTGTAGATCCTCTTACCTGCAATCCTATAGAACTCCTCTTTGATGTCACAGAGTCTTCTGTGGCCAGGGAAGGAGATGAAGACATCTGCTAATGCTTTGATAGCCAGACACACACTCCTTATTGTGCGGCAAATTGTGGCCTTGTTCAGCTGTTCTGCATCCCCCACTGAGTACAGGAAGGCTCCACTAGCAAAAAAGCGCAAGGCCACACAAACCATTTGCTCCACACTCAGTGCATGGCTCCGTGCAGTGCGGTGCTTAATCCTGGGACCCAGTAGTCTGCATAGATACCTGATGCCATCTGCAGAAAACCTGTATCTTTCATATAGATGGTCATCAGGGAAGGCCAGTGGGTCCAACCGGTCCCTGAAGACCCTTTCTCGCCTGAAGGCTCTCCTCAGCACAAGTGCTTCTTCATCCACCACATCTCGCACGAATGGGCATGCCATTGTCAGAGCAGAAAGGAACACACAATTTTGGGCCTTCATATAGGCTAGTGGCCACACCTGGTGCTGGGGGGGTGGGCAAAAGAGGGCGATGCCTTATAACGATGACTTGGTTGTACTGATTGCTGGGAAAATAAAAAAAACCTTAGAAAGATGCCACCGTCCTGTGTGCTCACAATAAGAGCTCATATGTCATGGCTCACTTGACTTTACGAGAATATACCTAATTTTTATTTTGAGCTGTGTCATCTTCTTGGAGCTGGGGGAGGAAAGAAAAATAATGATTAATACATTTGTGTTACAGTTAGCATACAGTGTACATTGAAGGCATATCTCACCTCCCTCTCAAGTTTTTTTATTTCAAGGTCCAGTTTCCTAATTGTCCTCTTTTTTATTTCGGACTCCAGTGCAAGATTTTCCATCTTTTTCTTCTTGTACTGAATGTCTATGTCTGCCAGTTCTATTTGGCGCCGGAGGTGGTTGCCATACAACTTTCTGATAGCTTGTGAGCTCTGTGAACACAATACAATTAGCGCAGCTGGAATTTGGCAGGATGTGGTGTCCTTTTATTAATACGCACTATGTTGCCAGGCTGGTTTTCCCACTGTATAGCATCTGGGTCCTGTAAAAGAAATTAGATTTTTTGATTTTGATGAGGACTCCTCACCATTGTAGAGTAAATAGTACTTTCACAGTCTTAACATGATACCTCATGCCTTCTGGAATCCAGAGAGATGGTCTCCTCCTCATCATCGTCTCCATCATGTGCTGTTGCTGCTGCACTGGGGCCTTCACCCTATCACATTTAATCGGATTCATATTGAAGCTAGTAGACAAGACATGCCAGGCCTACAGTATGCCTTTGATGGAGTACTCACTGGATCAGCATCGTCTGGTGCTTGTGCTGGTGGCTCTAACAGGAACACAGTGCTGCCAGACACTGCAAGGCAATAGGTAAACCAAAGTCAGACAGTCCAAATTGATTCAATATGAATGTGGTTGTATCCCATGTAGAGATGGAAGGACATACCTTGAATGAAGCGGGTGGCATCTTGGGAGGAACCTATGCTCGTCTCTTTCCCCCCAGGGATCCCCTCTAAGACGGGCCTGCCTTTATTTAGCTCCAAGGCCATGTCCTCTGCTGGGGTAAGGTCAGCCTTTGGTGACCCACCACCCGTGCCTTGTCTGTGGGTATTCTTTTTCACTGCTAAAACAGTACAGACAATGTGTGAGCAGGCACCTTCTGGGTACAATATATGCTTGTGCTTTGTTAAATATTAGTCAGGGACCATACCATTCTGCAGAATGTTCTTGTATTTGATTTTGACCTGCTGCCATGTCCGTTTTGGCCCGTTCATGTTTAATCTACACACACACACACACACACACACACACACACACACACATTTAATGGAGTCACACTGCAAAAAATTACTTGGTATTTTTGTCTTGTTTTCAGTAAAAATATCAAAAAATTTATCATAGCTTTATACAGTGTGATGGAGTTACTTTACACAATTTCACTCATATCTGCAGTGCATTTCAATTAAAAATTTAACCGTTTCATAATTACAGTACAACTGCATTTTTGGAGATGTGAATTAAATATTTGAATTGTAATTGTGATGTTTCAGCGGAGCGGTGAGTGTGTAATTGTGCACTACTTACGCATTCAGGCGGTCTGCAATACTTTGCCACGCTTTTTCTCTTTGCTTTATCACTGTGGCGGTGTTGCCTTTCTTCTTAATTATATCTTTTACCTCCTCGTATGCCTCCATGAGGATTTGTGCTTCCGACGGGGAAAAGTACGCGGCTCTAGTTGCCATGGTAAATCAGTTAATCTGTGATCTGTGGCGGGGTCTATTTGAGTGAGCCGTGAGCGCGCACCTATCCAGGATTGGTTTCAACTGGCTTAATGAATCCGTGTCTGCTCATCCTGGCTTGGTCTTTGTGCAACCAATTAAGCCTGGACGCACATGTTTTGGCTTCATTGAGCTCAGCTGAGTCATTTATCCCGGATGTCTTAATTCTACTTTTGTGCAACAGGCCCCAGGCATCTGGAGAACAAAGTATCAATCACACTCTGTATTGACTATATTCACTATCCAGGCATCTGGAGAACAAAGTATCAATCACACTCTGTATTGACTATATTCACTATCCAGGCATCTGGAGGACAAAGTATCAATCATGTCATTCTGTTTTACCCTTATCATTTCATAACACATTATAAAACATATCAATTAATCCTTAAACATGGTTTAAACATGTCATCCATAACCCATTCTCAACCACATACATCTAAGCATTTATCATTTACCATCCTCCCTGGCCCTTGAGATTATGTGCATGTGGCCATGTGTCAGGTCATAAGGTCATAAGCACAAACAAATGATAACACTAGTTCCATTGTTACTCCAATCTCCACACAGCCATCACGAGGAGTTGTATCTCCATCACGTGTCATTGACATACCCAGACCAGCTGCAGGGAGTTTATGAAAAACACATAAATGTCTCTGCTCTGTATTAACCCTTCAACTGGTTCTCAATCCATAAACATTTTAAGGCATATAGGTGTTTAATTCTACAACATATGTACTTGAAAATCGTCTATAGTATTCAGACCCCTTGACTTTTTCGACATTTTTTTATTTTATTTTTTATTATTATTTTTTTTCTCACCTTTATTTAACCAGGTAAACCAGTTGAGAACAATTTTGTTACGTTACAGCCTTATTGTAAAATGTATTAAATTGTTTTTTTCCCTCATCAATCTACACACAATACCCCATGATGACAAAGCAAAAAACAACAACAACTGAACAATCACATTTACATAAGTATTCAGACCCTTTACTCAGTACTTTGTTTAAGCACCGTTGGCAGTGATTGCAGCCAAAGTCTTAATGTGTATGACGCTACAAGCTTGGCACACCTGTATTTGGGGAGTTTCTCCCATTCCTCTCTGCAGATCCTCTCAAGCTCTGTCAGGTTGGATTGGGTGCGTCGCTGCACAGCTATTTTCAGGTCTCCAGAGATGTTCGATTGGGTTTAAGTCCCGGCTCTGGCTGGGCCACTCAAGGACATTCAGAGACTTGTCCCGAAGCCACTCCTGCGTTGTCTTGGCTGTATGCTTAGGGTCGTTGTCCTGTTGGAAGGTGAACCTTCGCCCCGGTCTTGAGGTCCTGAGCGTACTGGAGGAGGTTTTCATCAAGGATCTCTCTGTACTTTGCTCCAATCATCTTTCCCTCTATCCTGACTAGGCTCCCAGTCCCTGCCGCTGAACAACATCCCTGCAGCATAATGCTTCCACCACCATGCTTCACCATAAGGATGGTGCCAGGTTTCCTCCAGACGTGATGCTTGTCATTCAGGCCAAGAAGTTCAATCTTGGTTTCATCAGACCAGAGAATCTTGTTTCTCATGGTCCGAGTCCTTTAGGTGCCTTTTGGCAAACTCCAATTGGGCTGTCATGTGCCTTTTGCTGAGGAGTGGCTTCCGTCTGGCCGCTCTACCATAAAGGCCTGATTGGTGGAGTGCTGAAGAGATGGTTTTCCTTCTGGAAGGTTCTCACATTTCCATAGAGGAACTCTGGAGCTCTGTCAGAGTGACCATCATGTCCTTGGTCACCTATATAGACAGTTGTGTGACTTTCCAAATCATCTCCAATCAATTGAATTTACCACAGTTGGACTCCAATTAAGTTTTAGAAACATCTCAAGGATGATCAATGGAAACAGGATCCACCTGAGCTCAATTTCGAGTCTCATAGCAAATGTTGTGAATACTTATGTAAACAAGGTATTTCTGCTGTTTTTATTTTTAATACATTTGCAAAAATGTCTAAGAACCTGTTTTCACTTTGTCATTATGAGGTATTGTGTGTAGATTGATGAGGATTTTTTTTATTTAATCCATTTCAGAATAAGGCTGTAACGTAACAAATTGTGGAAAAAGTCAAGGGTTCTGAGTACTTTCCTAATGCACTGTACATATCCAAAAGTGGACCTAGAAGTTTGTCCTTAAATATCTATTGGGAGCCCATCTGGACCTTCCGCTTTACCTCCCTTCATATTGAAAATAGCATCAGATATTTAAACACCATCCAATTCCTTTTCCAGATCCAATTTAGTGTCTTCTGAAGTAGAGGGAATATCAAGACCTGACTAGTTCAGTTCTCAGGAGATTCAGAGTTGTAAAGTGTGTTGTAGTAGGAAGCAAATGTTTGGTTTATTTCTACAGGATCCATTGATAATTGTCCTTGTAAATTATGAATTGCATTAAAGGCTGAATTTTACTTCTTAATGCGCCAGGCCAGCAATTTACTAGGTTTTTAACCTTGATCATAGGACTGTTTCAGCCTAGTTAAGCTGTTTGCAGCCTTAGAGGTGGGAAGTTCATCATACTGAGCTTTTAAGACCAAATCATTCCTTGTTTAGTTCTACTGAGTTATCCAATAAAGCTTCCCACTCCAATTCTCTGATTTTGCTGTCCATCGCTCTCATTTTCTGATTTATTAGATTTGAAACTGGTCAAACGTATAATTTGCCCCCAAATATGTGCTTTGAAAGCCTCCCATCTGGTACTCGCTGACGTTTGGTCAGTGTTCAATGTCAAATAAACATCTATACGCACTCCAACGTAATGTAAGAAGTCTGGGTCCTGTAACCATCTGGGATGCAAACGCCATCTAGAGGATCCTTTTACTAGTTTTGTATCCCTATAGAATAATGACACAGGGGAATGGTCATTCAAAACAATAGTATCATATCCACTTCCTGCTACATTGGGAAGCAATAAGCAAGAAACTACATGAGAATATGATTTAAATGTTGACGAGTAGCATGAATACTCCCTTTTACTCGGGTTCTGAGTCCTCCAAGGTTCACATAGATTTAAATCCTTAATGAAATGCTGTAATTTCTTTCTACTCTGCGAGTGGGAAGTGTCTAAACCAGAGGAGCGATCTAGATGAGGATCAAGAGTGCAATTAAAGTCCCCTGCCATTAGGACCTTACCAGGAATGGAGGCTATCAATAGAAATACATTCTCAAAGAATTTGGGATGATCATCATTAGGACCATAAACATTAACCAGATTAATATGCTCCTTCAAAAGAGTTTCCTGTATCAAAATGTATCTACCAGCTGTATCAGTTATAATAGTATCCACTTGAAACGGAACAGATTAGTGAATTAAAACCATAACACCATGAGAATGAGAGGAGAAACAGGATGCTATTACTTGCCCTTGCCATCTCCTGCATACTTTAAGTAACTCATCCTTCAACAAGTGAGTTTCTTGTAGGAACACAATAGATGAAGTTGTTTAAGCCTAGTAATAACCTGTTTAAGCTTGGATAGTTTACAAACTCCACAGACATTCCACATAGTAAATGTAAGTTTTGCATTTGAAGTTATTTAACCAAAGATGTAAACATGGAATAAGCTATAGCATAAAGGCATATCTAAAATCTGTTTAGTAACCACAAGGACCGCAGGAATATTTTGTAGTGAGGAAAATATGTAAAGATCTGTTGGAAGAAACAAACATAAATCTATCCTAACAACACAGGGTCTTTTGCTAGTAGCCTATATAGTAGCCTAAATATCACAACAAAAGGCCTCTCTAGCAAGATGATATGTGAAATATCACGTAGTATTTGTTTGAAAAGTAGCAAAGAATAGCTCCACCTAAAACAGTAACGCTAGTTAGTGAAGCCTGAGACTAACGTTAACGTTACAGTATGGACCGTCCAAAATAGTGGTAGATGATCCACAACACAGGGTCTGCTGCTAGTAGCTACCAAGTAACAATATGGCCCATACGTATAGCGTTAATGTAGTATACCATGATACGTTTATAAACCAGAAAAAGTATCAAAGATCAGAAATGAACAGCCTATGTGAGAAAAATATCATTGAATATGAGCTACGTTACCCAAAGGCCCTTTGCATGTGATGTTAGGCTTGCACCTGAGTGTCAAACATTTTAGTCCAAGGATATGATCGAAAGGCCTCCATCATTCTTAAATGGAAAAAGTGTGGAACCACCAATCATTTTTCTAGAGCTGGCAGCCCAGACAAACTAAGCAATCGGGGGAAAAGGGCCTTGGTCAGGGAGGTCATCAAGAAGCCAGTGGTCACTCTGACAGAGCTCCAGAGTTCTGTGGCGATAGGAGAATCTTCCAGAAGGACAACCATCTCTGCAGCACTCCACCAATCAGGCCTTTATGGTAGAGTGGCTAGACGGAAGCCACTCCTCATGAAAAGGCACATGACTGCCCGCTGGGAGTTTGCCAAAAGACACCTAAAGGACTCTCAGACCATGAGAAACAAGATTCTCTGGTGTGATGAAGCCAAGATTGAACTCTTTGGCCTGAATGCCAAGCGTCACGTCTGGAGGAATCCAGGCACCATCCCAACGGTGATGCATGGTGGTGGCAGCATCATGCTGTGGGGATGTTTTTCAGTGGCAGGGACTGGGAGACTAGTCAGGATCGAGGGAAAGATGAATGGAGCAAAGTACAGAGAGAACTGAAAATAGCTGTGCGGCGACACTACCCATTTTACCTGACAAGCTTGAGAGGATCTGCAGAGAAACTCCCCAAATACAGGTATGCCAAGCTTGTAGCGTTATACCCAAGAAGACTTGAGGCTGTAATCACTGCCAAAGGAGCTTCAACAAAGTACTGAGTAAAGTCTGAATACAGTTATTTTTTTAAAATTATTATTATTTTTGCAAAAATGGTGTCATAAAACGTAGCGGTCAATCAGGGAAATGGTTCCAATCATTTTTCCTTTTTATTCATTTTAGAAACACTTAAAATAATGGCTGTGTTTCGTGTAGGCTTACCCTGGCGTGACTTTTAGCAATATTCGGCTCTATTTCCTCTCAGATTATAAAACTCTAATTATCATCAAAGTAGACATCATGCAAAACAACAACACTGCAAGCTCCTGCACGTCATCTCTAGCTGTAACCTTTGATAACAGGTATTGTGTCAATTGAAAACTACTTAACTGTGGTGGCAGGTGCAGTGATGAACGCCGAGAAGGAGCTGAGTGTAGAGGGAAGCAGTGTGGTGAGGGAGGTTATCGTCTAGTGTATAAAGAGGGATACGTCCTCCAGTAGCTCAGAGATGGAACCTGGCGAGAGTGAGGATGAATTACCTGCGGTGAGGAACTCCGAGTTCGGGCCTCGTTCCAAGGATGATAAGGATGATTCTGGCCCAGTGGGAGTGAGATTTGTAGAGAGAATGGATACATATGTGGTGTCAGGTTAGGTGGAGAAGAGGTTGGGGACTGTTGAGTTGGTGAAGGTAACTCTGAGTGGACTCGTGATGATTTATTGTTTCTCCTCTGTCCAGAGGGAGCGGGCGCTGCGGATTACGTGATTAGAGACAGGAATTGTGACTTGAATTGCTGTCCGGAACAGGGTGGCATTGAAAGGAGTGATAACGGGGTTAGGTTTAAGTGTTGAGGATGAGCAGTTGAAATGGAAGATTCCAGGTGTCTGTGACACCCTCCGTTTGGTGAGACGTAGATCCGGTGTAGAGCGTGGGGAAACAGAGAATACATTATCTGTCATGCTGGATTTTGATGCATAGTCTCTGCCAGATAAGATCAAGGTAGGAAGTGTCAGTTAACCCGTGAGCGATTTTGTTCCGTAAATACTACAGTGTTTTAGGTGTGAAGTTTATGGGCCTGTTGCAGCAGTGTGTAGGCGTGAGATGCCTAGATGTGACAAGTGTGCAGGAGGGCATGAGATGAAGAAATGTGTGGTATCGGTGGAGAAAGTTCTGTGTGTTAGTTGTGGGGGTGCTAACGGGCTGGAGATCTGAGGTGTCAGGTGAGAGAAAGGCAGATTGTGGTCCTCTATAGCTCAACTGTAGCTCAATTGGTAGAGCATGGCACTTGTAACGGGTAGTGGGTTCGATCCCCGGGACCACCCATACATAAAAATGTATGCGCACATGACTGTAAGTTGCTTTGGATAAAAGCGTCTGCTAAATGGCTTATTATTATTATTATTATCATTATTATTAGATTGAGGTTGCCAGGGTTACAGTAGTACAGAAAGTGTTGTAGCAGAAGCAGTGAAGGGAGTGGTAGAGGAAGATGGGTACAGGGTGAGGGATCTTGAGAGGATTCCTGTGAGTAGGCAGAGACCAAGAGAGAGTGATGGGAAGAATATGTGCTTCAGTAAGGTGGGCTTTTTAGCATTTATAGTAATGGTTTTCAATTGTACTGCAGAAATTGATCAAAAAGTCCCAGAAAATAGAGGCTGTGGTGGTAGCGGCAGAGAAGTACTTGGGATTGCGAGGATTTACTGCAGAACAGCTGCAGGGGGTGTTGAGTGGTAGTGGTTTGGCGTAGGACTAGATGGTGTTAAATAGTGGAATGGGGTGGTGGGTTTTTGTCGTGGAAAATCGTCACAAAGGGACTCAAAGTCAAACTTACATGAATCGATATTTTTTTATCAGCAAGCTGGAGAGTTTCCAACAAATTTAAAAGCACCATAGTACACGTCGGTCGGGAGCTCTGCCGGGGCAGTCCCGTTAGTTGTCCTATATACTGCTTACACAGACAAGTTATATTTGCATGATTTTAGCTTTATTAATAATTAATTAATCGTTAACAGCGTACTGCCAATTGGTTTGAGGAGGTCAGTCATCTGCACAAAACAAGAACATTTACCCTCACATTTTTTAGAGCAGGCTAATACTGCAATTTTGTATTAATTACCGTATCAATGAATTTAATGTATATAGGCTGTGAATGGCCTCACACACCAGTACAGTAGGTGGCGGTGTATGCACCTAAAAGTTGAATGCGCTCTGCCAACCAAATCCCGAAGAAGAAGGATGCAAATGCACGTCACTTGACCCGTATGGAGAATGTGAAAAAGGAGCAAAGTTCATCTTTATTATTGATGTTTGATGAAGAGTATCTACCACCCTATGTAAAGCTGGGATATATAATATACCCCATAAGAGAGTTTGTGTAAAACCTGATGCAATGCAAGAAATGTAAAAAGTTTGGCCACATGTCAAGTGTTTGCAGACGGAAGGAATATGTTATTGAAGAGCATGTGAATGTAAAATGTTGTAACTGTGGTGGGGGTCATATTCCTGAATTCCCAGAGTGCCCTGTTAGGGTGAAAGAGGTTGAGGTGTCAAGGATCAGGGCTGTACAGCCAATCTCCTATGTGGAGGCGGTGAAGAGAGTTATAGTAGCAAGAGGCCACAGTTCTGAAGAAGATATGGCGGTGGATGCACTGCAACCAGTTGCAAAGGTTGTACGTCAATCAAGTGATCTGGATACACTTATTTTGAAGGTGGATTTTTTATTATTTATAGCCACAGTTATTAATTTTACTGCACAATAAGTCCAAGAAGCTGGACATCATTATATCTGTAGCTGAGAAGTTTTTGGGCCTCCAAGACTTCATGGCAGAAGCCCTGCAAGGACTACTGTAGCCAGAAAATGTTCCGCCCTCACAGGATCCTTCTGAGCCTGTGGAGGGACCTGATTAGAACAGAAAAGCAGGCTGATTTAGTTCAATTTTAATATAGTTATTGATAGTTTGTATGATTTTTTAGAAATACTGTATACACTGAACAAACATATAAACGCAACATGTAAAGTGTTGGTCCCATGTTTCATGAGGTGAAATAAAAGATCCCAGAAATGTTCCAGACACAAACTTATTTCTAAAATGTTGTGCACACATTTGTTTACATCACTGTTAGTGAGCATTTCTCCTTTGCCAAGATAATCCATCCACCTGACAGGTGTGGTATATCAAGAAGCTGATTAAATAGCATGATCATCATTACACAGGTGCACCTTGTGCTGGGGACAAGAGTAGCTGAATAGGTTCTTGGCAGCATCTAATGGGGATCCCTAACAAATACAAAAATGCCACTCTAAAATGTGCAGTTTTTTCACACAACACAATGCCACAGATGTCTCAAGTTTTGAGGGAGCATGCAATTGGCATGCTGACTGCAGGAATGTCCACCAGAGCTGTTGCCGGAGAATGTTAGGTTAATTTCTCTACCATTAGCTGCCTCCAATGTTGTTTTAGAGAATTTTGCCCAACCAGCCTCACAACTGCTGACCACCGTGTAATGGCGTTGTGTGGGCGTGCGGTTTGCTGATGTCAGTGTTGTGAACAGGGTACCCCATGGTGGTATCGGGGTTATGGTACAGTGGGGAAAAAAAGTTTTTAGTCAGCCACCAATTGTGCAAGTTCTCCTACTTAAAAAGATGAGAGGCCTGTAATTTTAATCATAGGTACACGTCAACTATGACAGACAAAATTAGATTTTTTCTCTCCAGAAAATCACATTTTAGGATTTTTTATGAATTTATTTGCAAATTATGGTGGAAAATAAGTATTTGGTCAATAACAAAAGTTTCTCAATACTTTGTTATATACCCTTTGTTGGCAATGACACAGGTCAAACATTTTCTGTAATTCTTCACAAGGTTTTCACACACTGTTGCTGGTATTTTGGCCCATTCCTCCATGCATATCTCCTCTAGAGCAGTGATGTTTTGGGGCTGTCGCTGGGCAACACAGACTTTCAACTCCCTCCAAAGATTTGCTATGGGGTTGAGATCTCGAGACTGGCTAGGCCATTCCAGGACCTTGATATGTTTCTTACGAAGCCACTCCTTCGTTGCCCGGGCAGTGTGTTTGGGATCATTGTCATGCTGAAAGACCCAGCCACGTTTCATCTTCAATGCCCTTGCTGATGGAAGGAGGTTTTCACTCAAAATCTCACGATACATGGCCCCATTCATTCTTTCCTTTACACGGATCAGTCGTCCTGGTCCCTTTGCAGAAAAACAGCCCCAAAGCATGATGTTTCCACCCCCATGCTTCAAAGTAGGCATGGTGTTCTTTGGATGCAACTCAGCATTCTTTGTCCTCCAAACACGACGAGTTTAGTTTTTACCAAAAAGTTATATTTTGGTTTCATCTGACCATATGACATTCTCCCAATCCTCTTCTGGATCATCCAAATGCACTCTAGCAAACTTCAGACGGGCCTGAACATGTACTGGCTTAAGCAGGGGGACACGTCTGGCACTGCAGGATTTGAGTCCCTGGTGGCGTAGTATGTTACTGATGGTAGGCTTTGTTACTTTGGTCCCAGCTCTCTGCAGGTCATTCACTAGGTCCCCCCGTTTGGTTCTGGGATTTTTGCTCACCGTTCTTGTGATCATTTTGACCCCACGGGGTGAGATCTTGCGTGGAGCCCCAGATCGAGGGAGATTATCAGTGGTCTTGTATGTCTTCCATTTCCTAATAATTGCTCCAACAGTTGATTGCTTCAAACCAAGCTGCTTACCTATTGCAGATTCAGTCTTCCCAACCTGGTGCAGGTCTACAATTTTGTTTCTATCGTCCTTTGACAGCTCTTTGGTCTTGGCCATAGTGGAGTTTGGAGTGTGACTGTTTGAGGATGTGGACGGGTGTGTTTTATACTGATAACAAGTTCAAACAGGTGCCATTAATACAGGTAACGAGTGGAGGACAGAGGAGCCTCTTAAAGAAGAAGTTACAGGTCTGTGAGAGCCAGAAATCTTGCTTGTTTGTAGGTGACCAAATACTTATTTTCCACCATAATTTGCAAATAAATTCATAAAAAATCCTAAAATGTGATTTTCTGGAGAGAAAAAATCTCAATTTGTCTGTCATAGTTGACGTGTACCTATGATGAAAATTACAGGCCTCTCTCATCTTTTTAAGTGGGAGAACTTGCAAAATTGGTGGCTGACTAAATACTTTTTTCCCCCACTGTATGGCATGGCGTAAGCTACAGACAACTAATACAATTGCATTTTATCGATGGCAGTTTGAATGCACAGAGATGCCATGACAAGATCCTGAGGCCCATTAAATACTTATTTCCCTAATTAAAATGCAAATCAATTTATAACATTTTTGACATGCGTTTTTCTGGATTTCTTTGTTGTTATTCTGTCTCTCACTGTTCAAATAAACCTACCATTAATATTATAGACTGATCATGTCTTTGTCAGTGGGCAAACGTACAAAATCAGCAGGGGATCATATACTTTTGTCCCTCACTTTACATGGTTTGACACCAGTATTGCCAGCATTGGTTTTATTCACTGGGCTATCTAGAGTGATCAGATAGTAGACTAAAGAAGTGAAGTAGACAAACTGCCAATGTTTTAAAGTTCTATTAAATTAATCTGTGTAGTTACGAACCCTTGTGATAGTGAGTGGAGGATGATATGGCTTCTACATCTGCAAGGCTTGCTCTTTGGGGTTTTTGGCTTGGTTTCTATAAAGCACGTTGTGACAACTTCTGATGTAAAAAGGGCTTCATAAAATACATTTGATTGACATGTATATCACACCAACTGACTGGTTCTTCTGATGATGTTCCCACAGGAGACCATGTTGAGACATTCTCTACATCCAGAGAGCAACAGCAGGAAGATCACAGAGCTAAGAGGTCTCACCACTGCCCACATTGTGAGGAGAGTTTCTCAATTCTATCAAAGTTAAAAATACACCTACAAGTACACACAGGAGAGAATCTGTATTCCTGTACTGACTGTGGGAAGAATTTCACAATATCAAAGGCTCTGACAGTTCATCAGAGAGTGCACATAGGAGAGAAGCCTTACTCCTGCTCTGACTGTGGGGCAAGTTTCTCTCAACTGGGCCACTTAAAAACACATGAAGGTATACACACAGGAGAGAAGCCTTACTCCTGCTCTGACTGTGTAAAATGCTTCACAACATCAACTGAGCTAAGACTTCATCAGAGAACACACACAGGAGAGAAGCCTTACTCCTGCTCTGACTGTGTAAAGCGCTTCAAAACATCAACTGAGCTAAAAGTTCATCAGAGAGTGCACACAGGAGAGAAGCCTTACTCCTGCTCTGACTGTGGGACAAGTTTCTCTCAACTGGGCCCCTTAAAAACACATGAACGTATACACACAGGAGAGAAGCCTTACTCCTGCTCTGACTGTGTAAAGCGCTTCAAAACATCAACTGAGCTAAAAGTTCATCAGAGAATACACACAGGAGAGAAGCCTTACTCCTGCTCTGACTGTGGGACAAGTTTCTCTCAACTGGGCCCCTTAAAAACACATGAACCTATACATACAGGAGAAAAGCCTTACTCCTGCTCTGACTGTGTAAAATGCTTCACAACATCAACTAAGCTAAAAGATCATCAGAGAACACACACAGGAGAGAAGCCTTACTCCTGCTCTGACTGTGGGGAGAGTTTCTCTCATCAGAGCAGCTTAAAAACACACCAACGTATACACACAGGAGAGAAGCCTTACTCCTGCTCTGACTGTGGGGAGAGTTTCTCTCATCAGAGCCGCTTAAAAACACACCAACGTATACAAAAAGGAGAGAAGCCTCATTAGTTCTCTTAGACCAGCTAAGATTAAAGTCACTCCATTGATTAATCCTCATATCATAAAAGAAGTGGTAACAGTTAATTGGATCAAATGAAGAAAGCATAGAACACTACATTGTAATCCTATTGTTTCTCACTGTGAGAGAATTGTGCAGAGGAAAGGGAGCGTTATAGAATGTTAGCCTCTCTTTACTTTACTGATCAGTGTTGCACCTTGTCAGTTTTGGTGTGTTTTGTTTGCTTCTACTGTAAAGATATTGAGATTACCTTGGATTTGCCCTTAGGGTTGAATATGCTCTTTGAGGCATCTCACAATGGAGTCTGATGGTTGACTGGGTGGTACTGCTTCCCTCTGCAGTTCGTGGGAATGAGCTGGTTTGATACAACATACACTGAGTGTACAAAACATTAAGGACACCTGCTCTTTCCATGACATAGACTGACCAGGTGAACCCAGGTGAAAGCTATGATCCTTAATGATGTAGTTGTGGTGTATTTATTATGGATCCCCATTAGCTTTCAGCAGAAAACAAGAAACTGCAGTTGCAGTGGGCTATGGAATGAAAACACTGGACACTGAACAATTAGAAAAACATTGCCTGGTCTGATGAATCCCGGTTCCTGCTATTTTCACATATGTCGATGTTGGGGTGGTGCTGGAGATGATGAACATGGAGTTGAAACATTTAGAAATGTCCCTTTAAGGCAAAAACAAAAGGAAATTGGAAATTGGACCAACTGACTTGTTGGAGAAGTGGCATCCTATGACGATGCCACATTGAAAGTCACTGAGCTCTTCAGTGAGGTCATTCTACTGCCAGTGTTTGTCAATGGAGATTGCATGGCTGTGTTTGATTTTTATACACCTGTTAGCAACGGGTGTGGCTGAAATAGCTGAATCCACTCATTTGAAGGGGTGTCTACATACCTTTGTATATATAGTGTACTTTGCATGTTAGCTTAGCATGCAACTTCTTAGCATGTTCATTGTAATGTAACATAACATACTGTATCATACTATATTGAGTGGTATGTTTTTTGTAACATATAGTACGTTTTTCTCTGACACCAAGTTGTCCCTCTGCAGTATTCTGTGGGAATGAGCTCGTAGACACATGTATCAGATAGAGATGGTGTGATGATCAGTTTTCACCATTACTTTGGGTGGATTAGTTTTTACTACATAACTTTTGTTTAATGATACACAGGCTATGAAACGACTACATGTGTTTATTAAATTGTCTTTTAAAACTAGATTCATTCTTTTTGTCATTGATAAATATATTTGGATAACTGTAATGAACGTAATTGATCTGGTAATGAAAAATAAACATTCTACATGAATTTGTGCTGGTCAACCTTTTGTTTTTTGGTTTATCTATACAGAAAATACAATGTTTTTGTTTAATTCATGGCATTCAAAATAATTTACATGTCTATTATCTAGTCAAAACATGTCACTACACCTTTACACATCACCATTGGGACAAGCCAATTTGCTAGCCACCATTATTTGCTACAATGCATACAAATAGATGTTTTGCAGTATAAAGGACTTACATATGTTTCTTATAAAATAACAGTGAAATAAAATGGGGGGAAAAGTAGTGTCATTTTAAAGTGTCTTATACGGTACAAAGTCCAGGGACAGCATTACCACAACAAATCAACAATGACCCACTTACTATTGGGGAGTGGAACCAGAGAAGAAGATTGTGTTACCTTTCTCACACCACTATAGTATTCATTTCAACAGACCCTTTCCATCCCCCATTGTTCAAAATCAAATCAAATCAAATCAAATTTTATTGGTCACATGCGCCGAATACAACAGGTGCAGACATTACAGTGAAATGCTTACTTACAGCCCTTAACCAACAGTGCATTTATTTTAAACAAAAAAAGTAAGAATAAAACAACAACAAAAAAAGTGTTGAGGAAAAAAAGAGCAGAAGTAAAAATAAAGTGACAGTAGGGAGGCTATATATACAATAGAATAAAGTGACAGTAGGGAGGCTATATATACAGGGGGGTACCGTTGCATAGTCAATGTGCGGGGGCACCGGCTAGTTGAGGTAGTTGAGGTAATATGTACATGTGGGTAGAGTTAAAGTGACTATGCATAAATACTTAACAGAGTAGCAGCAGCGTAAAAAGTATGGGGTGGGGGGGCAGTGCAAATAGTCCGGGTAGCCATGATTAGCTGTTCAGGAGTCTTATGGCTTGGGGGTAGAAGCTGTTGAGAAGTCTTTTGGACCTAGACTTGGCACTCCGGTACCGCTTGCCGTGCGGTAGCAGAGAGAACAGTCTATGACTAGGGTGACTGGAGTCTTTGACAATTTTGAGGGCCTTCCTCTGACACCGCCTGGTATAGAGGTCCTGGATGGCAGGGAGCTTTGCCCCTGTGATGTACTGGGCCGTACGCACTACCCTCTGTAGTGCCTTGCGGTCAGAGGCCAAGCAGTTGCCATACCAGGCGGTGATGCAACCAGTCAGGATGCTCTCGATGGTGCAGCTGTAGAATTTTTTGAGGATCTGAGGACCCATGCCAAATCTTTTTAGTCTCCTGAGGGGGAATAGGCTTTGTCGTGCCCTCTTCACGACTGTCTTGGTGTGTTTGGACCATGATAGTTCGTTGGTGATGTGGACACCAAGGAACTTGAAGCTCTCAACCTGTTCCACTACAGCCCCGTCGATGAGAATGGGGGCGTGCTCAGTCCTCTTTTTTTTCCTGTAGTCCACAATCATCTGATTGGAGCTCAATATATGCCCAGGACTATATTAAGGTTCAGGTTGTTGTAATGTCCAGCTGATTATGTAAATAGTCTTGTTACGGTGTAGTTACATGTAATTACACTGTAATAAGGACCCCATAAAAGGAAGCGTTACCGTAAATAGTATTGTAGAGCTCTGGTATTGATGGGCCATTTGAGGGTGAGTCATTGACATTTATGATCAGAAAGAGCTGTGAACTCACCTGTGATGGCCCACGTCTATCACAACCTTTCCTATTGTGTTAGTAGAACCGCAGCATTTTAGCCAGCCATTGTTCCAAATGTGTTCATGCATACAGTACAATGGGAGGGGGTGTGGCATGCAGAGGGGAGGACCAGCAAGAAAAAAAATAACCCATTGATTGGGGGCATTGCCCTGTGTGCCGCCTTTCGGATGGGAAGTTAAACGGGTGCCTTGACTGTCTGCGGTCACTAAAGATCCCATGCCGCTTATCGTAAGAGTAGGGGTGTTAACCCCAGTGTCCTGGCTGAATTCCCAATCTGGCCCTCATACCATCATGGCCACCTAATCATTCCTAGCTTCCAATCGGCTCATTCATCTCCCATCCTCTCCACTGTAACTATTTCACAGGTTGTTTCTGTAAATGAGAATGTGTTCTCAGTCATCTTACCTGGTAAAATAAAAAATATTTTACTTAAACATGAATGTGCACTGTTCAAAATATATCTCCAGTCAATGATGTTGCTAGCACTTGCCTCCAAAATAAAGCATCCCATCTGGGTTAACTTGGTTGAGCTTATGAAAACAGATCTAATACAAGTGTCTATGTATGCGGATGACTCAACACTATACATGTCAGCTACTACAGCGACTGAAATGACTGCAACACTTAACAAAGAGTTGCAGTTAGTTTCAGAGTGGGTGGAAAGGAATAAGTTAGTCCTAAATATTTCTAAAACGAGAAGCATTATAATTGGGACAAATCATTTACTAAACCCTAAACCTCAACTAAATCTTGTAATAAATAATGTGGAAATTGAGCAAGTTGAGGTGACTAAACTGCTTGGAGTAACCCTGGATTTTAAACTTTCATGGTCAAAAAATATTGATACAACAGAAGCTAAGATTGGGAAAAATATGTCAATAATAAAGCGCTGCTCTACCTTCTTAACCACACTATCAACAAGGCAGGTCCTACAGGCCCTAGTTTTGTCACACCTGGACTACTGTACAGTCGTGTGGTCAGGAGGTGCCACAAAAAAGGACTTAAGAAAATTGCAATTGGCTCAGAACAGGGCACCACGGCTGATTAATAATATGCATGTCGATCTCTCATGGCTCAAAGTGGAGGTGTTGACATGTTGGGTGCACCGAGCTGTCTGTTTGAGCTACTGGCGCACAGCTCGGTTACCCATGCATCCCTTACAAGACATGCCACCAGAGGTCTCTTCACAGTCCCCAAGTCCAGAACAGATTATGAGAGGTGCACAGTACTACATAGAGCCATGACTACATGGAACTCTATTCCACATCAAGTAACTGATGCAAGTAGTAAAATTAGATTTTAAAAAACAGATTTTAAAAACACCTTATCGAACAGCGGGGACTGTGAAGCAACACAAACATAGGCGCAGACACATGCATACACACACACGATAACATACGCACTATACACACACGATAACATACGCACTATACACACACGTACACATGGATTTTTGTACTGTAGATATGGTAGTGGTGGAGTAGGGGCCTGAGGGCACACAGTGTGTTGTGAAATCTGTGAATGTATTGTAATGTTTTTTAAATTGTATGAACTGCCTTAATTTTGCAGGATCCCAGGAAGTGTAGCTGCTGCCTTGGCAGCAGCTAAAGGGGATCCATAATAAATACAAAAAAACATGTAATGTTAGCCAAGTACAATGTAATTACTAGTTGTTACACAGGATTTAGCTAGTTAAAATGAAGTGTATCTTTAGGAGTACTTGTAATTAATGTGTACAGTACATTACCCATCCTGACAACCTGGCCCTCAATTTAAAGCTTGTGGAAGTGACATCCAAGTGGGAGAATAAATACACTAGTACACCACTGAAAGAATAATTTGGTAATGACTAATTATTACACTCCGATTCATTGTGAAATGTGTTAGAATCATAAAACTACAATCTGATAATGTGTTTAGCTTAGTTAGAAGTAAAACAAGGGCTTTGGCTTATTGTTTTATCTATGCAAGCAGAATGCAACTGTGAAACCAATAACAGAAAACAGGATGTGAAACTAGACACTGAGAAGCATGTCCCCACCATATGTGCCTGTATAAGATGCATATTTGCCCAGCAACAGAGTATTTGTGTCTTCTGAAACCAGTGTGAAATAGATACAGGAAGAAACAACTAGGTTGCTGTGCAAGCTAACAGAGAAATGTGACAGTTGCCTAAATATGGGCTAGGAGCTTTCTCATTGGCCCACTTAGGGGCGTAGTAAAGGTATAAAAACGTTGTGCATTGTATGATTTTCAGAGCTCTCATGAATAAAGAATGGCCATTGCAGTAAGGGGTCTGTTGAATTTATTTAAACTAGAGATGTATACCTCTGGGAATTATTCAAAGATTTAAGAAGTGTTTGACTTCAACCATTGAGATAACAAAATTCTCGTGACAACCACAGAGTATCTGTATAGGAAAATCATTAAGAGCAAACTGTGCTGCCAATCACAGTGTAAGGTGCGACATTTTGCGGGTGTGGAGAGCTCGTTAGAGGATAGAGAAAGCTTGCATTGAAGAGCTGGGCATCGTGTTATGACCTGCATTATCTGAATTAGGCCCACATAATTATACCTACGGAGGAGCGGCTTCTATGGAGGAACTTTGAATGTCTTTGAACTTCAGAGTTGGTTTAACGTTGGACCAGAGCAGATGTTAGCTAGCTAGCTAACAACCTTGTTTGTGCAGTGCAGTGCAGCACTAGAATAAAAAATAGGTCTTACTCTTTTTGTCGTTAATAAATCCAATGTGAAAAGTGATGACTATAGTATCCTTAACTAGCATTGAAAAAGTTCATCCATTCTTCTCAAATTAAACATATCTCCCTAATTTCTGAATCATGCTTGTAACGTTGTCAGTAGGATACAGTAACCTATGCTTCAGAGGGGAGGAGCAGGTAGTTTCCACACGCACACCCACTGGCAAAGATTTCCATTCCAGCTGGAAGGCAGAAACTGGAATACGTTTCTAGAGTGAGCTTTGTTGCGATTTTTGTGGGACTGGGAAAAAATCCCCGGAAAGTAAAATAAGGTTATTACCTGGATTACATGCTTTTAAAATAACTGCTGTTCCTGAAAAGTATAGAACACTTTAGTTTCCGGTTCTTTTTTACGTTCTTTTTCGGTTCTGTTCCCTGAACCGGTTACAACCCTAGATTACAACACATGTAGAAAACTGCTGGACATTACATTCAGGCAGCTTCAAAATAGTAGTGCAACCGTCAACTTCTCTCTCTAATGCATCCGCACTGTCTGCAGTGAAGTATGTTGATGTAAACGAACTCAGAAATCTCAAAAAAATGTATTCTTTATTAAATTATCTTGACGAAATTATGTACATTCAATAACGCAGACAAACCCAAAGTCACTAGTTAGCTATGTGACTTGTAAAATAGTTTTTATCACGTTCTTCACTCACTTGGTTTGACACGAAAATAACACATAGCTAAAACCTTTAACAAACTTGATAATACCGTGACATATTTGTAACCTAGCATGTTATGAAATGTTCTTTCTATTATTGGGGATTTATTATTCTCCTAAATTGATGGGATGACTAATTTAGAAAGAATGCAGTCTTGACTGGGCTAATGTAGGCTGTGACACCTGGCAAGGCTGTGATTGATGTGAAGAGAAGATAAGGATTGTGTCTTCAAATGCAAGACTATAATAGTTCATTGTGATCTATGAGTCTTCCTTTGACATGGGAATGATGTCTAAGGGAGCTGGCTCTTCTCACTATGATAGGTGTTATGATAATCTTGTGCCTGGCTGAAGTGTGTAACAAATGGCGCCGAAGAGATGAGAGCAACCCCTGAATCAACGGATTGGCTGAGATAGTTTAAACCACGCTCAAGTCTTTACTCTAATTGGCCAGCAGAGAAGTGGGAAACTTCCTCTGTCAGAGTATTTGGGTATTGTTTTCTGGAACAATGTGTTAGTTCTCTGGAGTGTCCTGCGAGACATCACAGAGAGCCCGTATATACGAAACATCATATTTACCATTGAAGGTTTTTGCATTAATTAAAATAATTAGTATACTTTAGAAGTCGTGTTGACCTCTTTTGTTCCTGATACCAGATTTGAATTGACGCGACTTTGACACTATATTAGAAATTTGAAACGTGCTATTACATAACTGTAGTAATACATTTGAAACCGACACAACAGCTATTGTCTAGACAGCACAGTTTTAGCTATTTTTTCTTTATCTGAAGAATGGTGCCCGCCTGACCGCTGAGGTATAAGAGGTAGAGACTGTCTCCAAGATGGCCCAAGATGGCCGACCGTTGTTTTCAACGTAATCTACTCACGTTCGCATCAGGCCAGGGTTCTGGTGGGGAAGTAGCCATCCTATGTACCTAGAGGAGACTGGCGGTAGGGTACTAGGGGGTAACTCGCCCCCCCCTAAGAACAATGTCTAATTGCTGACACAAAAAAGCAACATTTGGGGGGGGGGGGGGGATTATGTGGATGAAGGTCATGCTTAGGCTAATAAACTATAAAGTGAAATAAATTGCTACAGTTTACACTTTTTGAGATTTATATTTTAATGAAATGTTGTTTTTAGAAAAGGGGTGTTTTTTTTAAGTCGCAGGGTAAGTGCCCCCCTTCAGAATTTACCATTTAAATAAATGTAGCCTATTCATTCATTACTACATTTAGCTAACATTAGATGGTTAACCCAGAGATCCTTACCTTTGCCTCGATTCGGCAGTCTTGTCCAGATCATCATGGCATTTGTAGTTTTTTTGGATAGCCACATTAGCAGTTAATTAGTGTTTCATTTTTGGGGGGTAAATGCAGGTGAACATATTGATCAAAGTCACCTTGTCCTAGAGAGATTTACACTGTTATCAAAATGTTACGCCAGGGTAAGCCTTTCTTCCACCGCATGTAAAGCAGGGATATATAAGATACCCCGTTAAAAAAAAACCACTCTAACATGTGAAGTTTTGTCACACAACACAATGCCCAGTGGTGTAAAGTACTTAAATAAAAATACTTTAAAGTACTACTGAAGTCTTTTTTTTGGGTATCTGTACTTTACTATTTATATTTTTGACAACTTTTACTTCACTACATTCCGAAAGAAAAATATGTACTTTTTACTCCATACATTTTCCCTGACACCCAAAAGTACTCATTACATTTTGAATGCTTAGGACAGAAAAAATTGTCAAATTCACACAATTATCAAGAGAACATCCCTGGTCATCCCTACTGCCTCTGATCTGGTGGACTCACTAAACACATGTTTAGTTTGTAAATGATGTCTGAGTGTTGGAGTGTGCCCCTGGCTATCCATAAACAAATAAATAAATAAATAAATAAATAAATTGTGTCATCTGGTTTACTTAATATAAGGAATTTGAAATGATTCATATTTTTACTTTTGATAGTGAAGTATATTTAAAAACCAAATACTTATAGACTTTTACTCAAGTAGTATTTTACTGGGTGACTTTCAGTTTTACTTGTCATTTTCTATTAAGGTATCATTACTTTTACTCAAGTATGACAATTGGGTGCTTTTTCTACCACTGACAATGATGTCTCAAGTTTTGAGGGAGCATGCAACTGGCATGCTGACTGCAGGAATGTCCACCAGAGCTGTTGCCAGATAATTTAATGGTAATTTCTATACCATAAGCCACCTCCAACTTTGTTTTTGTGAAATTGGCAGTATGCCCAACCACCCTCACAACTGCAGACCAAGTGTATGGTGGTGTGTGGGCGAGCGGTTTGCTGATGTCAATGTTGTGAACAGAGTACCCCATGTTCGTGTCAGGGTTATGGTATGGGCAGGCATAAGATACAGAGAAGGAACAAAATTTCATTTTATCAATGGCAAATTGAATTCACTGAGATACCATGACAAGATCCTGAGGCCCATTGTCCTGCCGACATCACGTCATGTTTCAGCATGATAATGCAGGGCCCAATGTCACAAGGATCTGTACACAATTCATGGAGGCTGAAAATATACCAGTTCTTCCATGTCCTGCATACTCACCAGACATGTCACCCATTGAGCATGTTTGCGAGGGCTGGATCGACGTGTACCACAGCTTGTTCCAGTTCCCGTCAATATACAGCAACTTCACACAGCCACTGAAGAGGAATGGGACAACATTCCACAGGCCAAAATCTACAGATTGATCAACTCTATGCAAAGTAGAAGTGTCCTGGAGGAGGAGGAGGCAGCGGCAGATACCCCGTTCTCATGTAATGGGGTAGGGCCCAGTGATGCCAACTTAGCTATTTTGTTGCTAGATTTAGCAACTTTTCAGACTACCCTGGCAACTTTTTTTTCAAACAGCACCTAGCAACAAATTTAGCTACTTTTAAAAACTTATTTGGAAATTTTAGCAACTTTTGAAAATTGACTCAAACACTAAAATGCACACAATTTCTTTCAAAATGACACTAAAACGATTTTCTCTGTCACACACTCAGTCACAATACACTCAGTCACAACACACGTGCCTGGATGCAAAAGTGCATTGTGAGTGACTTCAGCAGCAGGCGCTCAGCTCGTGCACAGGCAGCCAAGCAGCGCAACAACCTGGAGAGAGATGCCTAGCACACACATCATTATTTGAGTTAAGTTTCTTGTTCAATAAGATAGCATATATGTTACATTTTAGTCATTTAGCAGACACTCTTATCCAGAGCGACTTACAGTTAGTGAATACAATTTTTTATTTTATTTTTTTACACTGGTCCCCCCTGGGAATCAAACCCATCAACTGAGCTACATCCCTGCCGGCCATTCCCTCCCCTACCCTGGACGACGCTGGGCCAATTGTGCGCCGCCCATGAGTCTCCCGGTCACTGCCGGCTGCGACAGAGCCTGGATTCGAACCAGGATCTCTAGTGGCACAGTTAGCACTGCGATGCAGTGCCTTAGACCACTGCGCCACTCAGGAGGGTTATTAGCTTGTACCTATAATTGTTCATCAGTTAGGTAGCATGTTTACTAACTACCAATACACTACTAGTTAATAAGAAAATAAATCAAATGTAATTGTTCAATAATTCAATGTGTAACTAAAAATATCTGATCATATAAAATGTTATGTGTTTATATTACTCAGTGGCGGCTGGTGAAAAATATTCTCGGTGGGGCTGTGCCATACTTTTTTTTTCCTGTAACCATCGCGATATATTTTAACACAAACTGCAGGACAGCAGTGCTCAGTGAAACATTCAGTAATTATTTAATGCCAATATTAAAAAGTTGAGGCATTCTTACACAAAAACATATTACACAAACCCAAGCCTTTCATTTGCATTTAAAGTGAACTTTTCACCATTGGTAGTAAACAGGCAACGCAACAGGCATGCTGTCAGAACAGAGTGGAAAGTGGACAATAACATGAAATTATTATAAAGTTTATAGGAAATCTTACACTGTATAAAAGGATGTATAATATAGAAATGGATATCAAGTGGATGAACTCAAACCTTTGACTGGAAGAATAGCATACAGTATTTTATGATCATACTAAATGTGACTAATTGTTAATGTGCTCCAGAACTGCAACAATTAATTGATACAAAACAACATATATACAGTAATATTAGCAAAGACACTATTAAGACTTTCTAGAGTACCATATATAACTGGATTTTTTATGCTAAGGTCAACTATATACAAAGAAACATGCGGCCAGAGCTGCTCTGTGTGTGTGTGTCTGTCATCTTATTTGTACAGGAATTTTGCCCGTCTGTCCTTCTGAGTGGCAAACCTCTCAATGACCCTTTGATTAAAGTCAGGAATGTCCCTGACAAGTTTCTTCTCCATGGAGAGCATGGCCAGAGCGTTCAGGCGATCCTGTGTCATGCTGTTTCTCAGGAAGGTCTTGATCCTTTTCAGTGTAGAGAAGCACCTTTCTGACTCAGCAGTTGTCATGGGTGTGGTGATGAGGATCTTGAGGAGGCTGGCAGTCTCTGTGAAAGTGCTCTGAAGGTTGTTCTCCATGAAGAACTGGTACAGGGGCACTGCACCACTACAAGCCTTGAACTCACTGTTCTCATAGATGAGGGACAGTTCGGTTTTGAGCTTGGCCTTGTTCAACATGGGGTACGCCTCCACGGTTGTTTCAAGCGCTGTATCGGGGAACTTCACACTGTGTTGTGGGAACAACTCTCCGTGCAATAGTGTTGCGCTGATGAGGTGCTGGGTGAAGGAGAACCTCTCTTTGGCATGACTCAGGATGGTATCACATACCTGTAAAAGATACATCATCAGCTTTAATTTGCAATTAAGCTATTTTGATGCAAGTGATCCTGACTGACACATGCCTATGTCCAACTCAAGTATATGATTACCAAGGTGCTGATTGTTCAGGGTTTTGGCTACATACTACCAGGCCTGAAAAAAGTTCTAGGGGGAAACACTGACAATTACATCACAACTTACCTCTATAGCCAACCTCTGTTGTTCTCCTGGTCCCAGCATCCTCCGTCGCTTGATGGGCTGTTGCTGCTCGTCAGATGCGCTGTCCCCACACAAAGAGGGAATTGAGGCCCTGGGTCCAAAAAATTAAGTTTAATTTGATAACTTGCAATCAGACTTCTTAACTCACTGTAATTCCCCCTCAACACACAACCAGTGACTTTTATATATATATATATATATAGACAGACAGACAGACAGACAGACAGACAGATAGTTTGTATATACACACAAACTATGTCTAGTAACTGCTTTTAACCTGTGATGTACATAATTAACTGATGTTATTACGTTTTAAAGCCTTTTTCTATTACATTTGTGAGAGGGATGCAACATCATTTTGTTCTGCTGTGCACTTAGCAATAAAGTTAATCTTCAATAACAAACTAGGCCTCTTCTAGAAATTGACCTGGTGGACACCTGAATAATTATTACAAACTGTGTAGTACTTTCCTGCATTATTATCAACGTCTGATTGTGTCTTCTCTTTCCTTTTAAAATACTAAAACAAATATAATTGTGACGGCTCTATGATAATCACTCACTTTGATGACCAGACACATTTAGGCTTTTAAACTGTTGTAAGTGAACTATTCATCTTTCTAACAACATCTTTATCAGCCAATAGTAAATATAGTTATTTACCTGATTGTTAGCATGCTGTCTGTGAACCTCTGGACAAGTGCTTTAATGAAGACAGGGTCGATGTTCCTCTTCTGCAGCTGGCTGAAAAGCATGTCCACATTTGGCATGATCTTGTGGAACAGTGCCAGGAAAAAACAGAAAGCCTCGTCTTCGAGCATCCTCACAAAGCCCCCCGCCTCTCTGACAGTCGGGGCATCAAAGTTCCCAGAGTCTCTGATGGTCTGGAAACACGTTAGGAGGTCATCCCTGTACTCGTACACAGTGTTTACAGCGCGACTGTGGAAGTTCCACTGTGTGTGTTGTAGAGGCTCTGGGGAGTCTATGCGCAACCACTTCGTCAAGCACCGTGGTTCGCTTGGGAGACCTGGAGAAGAAAGCAGAAAATCCTGCAAGGTCGGAAAAGAAAGTGCCGATCCTGGGGATGCGTGAAGTAGCCTGCTGCATGATGAGGTTCAGCTGATGTGCATAGCAGTGGACGTAGTGCGCATTTTCGTACACATCCACTATTTTACGCTGCACTCCGCCGGTGGCTCCCCTCATCACACTTGCTCCGTCGTAAGCCTGGGCAATAAGTTTGGCCTTTTGTCCATGTGAGAGTATGGTGCTGAGCCTCTCCAGCAGCGCTGTAGCGATGGTGTCGGCGGTTGCGTTCTCGATCAAAATGAACTCGAAAAAACGCTCTTGGACGTTACTTTTAGCATCGATGTAGCGTATCACAAGCACCAACTGGCAGTGGGTGGAAACGTCAGTCGTCTCGTCAGCTTGAATGGCGATAAAATCAGCACTCTTTACTTCCTCCAGGATGTAATCCTTAAGCACTGACAGCATACAGTCCAACAGCTCGTTCTGTATCGTCTTTGACGTGCCCTTAAAAACGGTAGCTGTCTTCAGGTGCTCCTCCAGCACACTGTCGAGGGAGGCAACAAAATCCACTAAGCCCCGGAAAATGCCGGGGTTGTCCGAGGAGTCAGTCTCCTCGTGCCCACGCAAGGCCAACTCAAAAGCCCCACAGAACTTCACACAATCGATAATTTTGGATAGAATGTGCCTGTTTTTATCCACCTCCTCATTGTGTTTCCTCACCGCAATCCTGTGGCCGTCATCCAGCTGCGTAGCAATGTTCACCCTTCCTAATACAGCTAGCTTTACAGAGTTGTCCATGTGTGCCCTGGTGTTCTCATGTTTCTTTACCTTCTCTGACAGGTGCTTCATATCCCTCACTCCGGTACCTGTCCATGCTGAATCTGACCCCGTCGTTTTAAAAAGCAAGCACGGAAAGCAAAATAAAGCATTAGCATCAGTGCACCCAGCTAGCCAAGCCTTCCTGGTGTACCAGCTACGGGAGAAGCCGCGCATATACTGCTTCCCTTTCTCGCTAGCCTGCTGTCTGATTGAGAGGTCAGGTTGATCTGGGCCCAGCTCTTTCACCCGAACTTTCTCTGACAAAGTTCTCCTCTCAAACGGATCTTGGAGGAGAGATTTCACCGAGTTAGGGTTGGGTCTTGGAGGAGTAACGTTTGCGTTCGCCATTGTCGTCTAGTAAAAATGGCGCCACTGGAGCCCGGTCCTTATTTTATCAGGGGCGAGCTTGGGGCGATAAAATAATCGCCCTCCTTGGATTCGATTCAAGATCGCTGATTGGCTACATTTTATGTCATACATTCATATCTTAAATTAGCAATTGGCTTAACTGCTACGTAGACCCGCCTCCTCGGGGCACTTTCTGTATCGCCCAGAGCTGACGAGGCGTTTGACAGGCAGAGGAAAGGTTGCGAATATGATTTTCTATCATATCTTCCACATATTACTGTGTGCATTCCATATTTCAAACACACAAATATTGACATACTGATGTTTTTATTATTATTATTATTATTTATTTATTTTTATTATTATTTTTTTTTAAATAATTTTATTTAAGGGGGCGGCGCCCTAGCGCCCTCTATCGGCCAGCCGCCACTGATATTACTTTTGCAAATACAAATATGTGATAATAAACAAACAATAAACAAATCTAAACTAACTAATGTCAAATCATATTTGTCGCCGAGATGGCCAGTCAATTTGATTAAGGTTATTGTTTATTCTACGTAATGTTGCAGTTTTACGTTATTACGTAATGACTGGTAGGGCCGTCCCAGGGATCCCGGAATGCACGGACCGTTGCACTGTGGTGGTCGGGAAACAGGAAGTTCCGGCAGGTGCGCCCATGCCACGTTCTTCAGAATAAAAAAAGCGCCAGAACTGTGCAGTCAAGAGGATAACCTTTGTGTCCGTTTCTATTTATTACTATAGGTATGTAATACCACGTTTAAACTTTCTAATGTCGAAAGAACATGTCATACCATGTTAGGTATCACATCCGTTAAGGTATTATCACGTTTGGTAAAGGTTTGATGTGTTATTTTTGTGTCAAACCGATTGAGTGAAAGAACGTGGTAAAAACTATTTTACAAGTCACATAGCTAGATACTTTGGGTTTGTCTGAGTGGATGTACATAATTTTCTCATGTTAGTTCAATAAATAATCAATTTATTTTAGATTTCTGAGTTCGTTTAGCATATTATTGTTTTTGTGTAAAATTCCCAAGCTGGTAAAATGGCGGCTACTCTCGGTCAGCGTCAACGGACTTCAGTGAGGACAGTGCGGGTGCATCAGATAGACAATTTCACGGTCGGACTACTGTTTTGAAGATGAATGTAATGATTATCAGTTTTCTACATGTGTACTAATTTTCAGACATATTCTGTTGTTATCAATAAATGTTGCTATGGTGTGAACAGGAAATACAATTGGTTTTTGAAGTAATACAGTGAAGACAAGGTTATTAAGGAAATTAGACACTTAACTTAACACCCAAAATGAGTATTAGCACCTATTTCAGTCCAAGTCAAGCACTGAATTAGATAATTGAACAATAAAAAAATGAAAATATTTTTAGAGAATAAAGAAAGTGCCAGAACTGTCAAGACTAACTTTTGTGTCTGTTTCTCTTTATTACTACTGGACGACTCAGATTAAGTCTGAGGCCGGTAACATCAACAGTGAGGACAAAACCCAGCCTGCCTCACTCCTTCCACACTGAGTCCAAACCTACAGTCACTCGGTCCTGATTGTGACAGTTGAGCCCAGTTTACTGCAGGATCCAGAGATGGCATCAGTGAAGCTGGAAGACTGCAGTCAAACACTGGAGCTGAATGTCAACATTAAAGATGAAGAAGAGGAGGAGAAGAATGGGAAATCTGTTTGTCACGGTAAGAGTAGGTTCTAGATAACTGAGTTTGTTGGACATGATTTGGAAAGGCACACACCAGTGCATTCGGAAAGTATTCAGACCCCTGGACTTTTTTGACATTTTGTTACGTTTCAGCCTTATTGTAAAATTGATTAAATTGTTTTTTTCCCTCATCAATCTACACACAATATCCCATAATGACAAAGCAAAAACTGTTTTTTATCAGTTGTTGCAAAAACAACAACAACTGAACAATTACATTTACATAAGTATTCAGACCCTTTACTCAGTACTTTGTTTAAGCACCTTTGGCAGTGATTACAGCCAAAGTCTTAATGTGTATGACGCTACAAGCTTGGCACACCTGTATTTGGGGAGTTTCTCCCATTCCTCTCAGCAGATCCTCTCAAGCTCTGTCAGGTTGGATGGGGCGCGTCGCTGCACAGCTATTTTCAGGTCTCCAGACATGTTCGATTGGGTTTAAGTCCCGGCTCTGGCTGGGCCACTCAAGGACATTCAGAGACTTGTCCCGAAGCCACTCCTGCGTTGTCTTGGCTGTGTGCTTAGGGTCGTTGTCCTGTTGGAAGGTGAACCTTCGCCCCGGTCTTGAGGTCCTGAGCGCACTGGAGCAGGTTATCATCAAGGATCTCTCTGTACTTTGCTCCAATCATCTTTCCCTCGATCCTGACTAGGCTCCCAGTCCCTGCCGCTGAACAACATCACCGCAGCATGATGCTTCCACTGCCATGCTTCACCATAAGGATGGTGCCAGGTTTCCTCCAGACGTGATGCTTGTCATTCAGGCCAAGAAGTTCAATCTTGGTTTCATCAGACCAAATAATCTTGTTTCTCATGGTCCGAGTCCTTTAGGTGCCTTTTGGCAAACTCAAAGCGGGCTGTCATGTGCTTTTTGCTGAGAAGTGGCTTCCGTCTGGCCACTCTACCATAAAGGCCTGATTGGTGGAGTGCTGAAGAGATGGTTGTCCTTCTGGAAGGTTCTCACATTTCCATAGAGGAACTCTGGAACTCTGTCAGAGTGACCATCATGTTCTTGGTCACCTATATAGACAGTTGTGTGACTTTCCAAATCATCTCCAATCAATTGAATTTACATAATAATAATAATAATAATAATACATCTCAAGGATGATCAATGGAAACAGGATCCACCTGAGAAAAATGTCGAGGTTCATAGTCTCATAGCAAAGGGTGTGAATACTTATGTAAACAAGGTATTTCTGCTGTTTTATTTTTAATACATTTGCAAAAATGTCTAAGAACCTGTTTTCACCTTGTCATCATGAGGTATTGTGTGTAGATTGGTGAGGATTTTTTTTATTTAATCCATTTCAGAATAAGGCTGTAATGAATCAAATTGTGGAAAAGGTAAAGGGGTCTGAGTACTTTCCTAATGCACTGTACATATCCAAAAGTGGACCTAGAAGTTTGTCCTTAAATATCTATTGGGAGCCCATCTGGACCTTCCGCTTAACCTCCCTTCATATCGAAAATAGCATCAGATATTTCAACACCATCCAATTCCTTTTCCAGATCCAATTTAGTGTCTTCTGAAGTAGAGGGAAAATCAAGACCTGACTAGTTCAGTTCTCAGGATATTCAGAGTTGTAAAGTGTGTTGTAGTAGGAAGCAAATGTTTGGTTTATTTCTACAGGATCCGTTGATAATTGTCCTTGTAAATTATGAATTGAATTAAAGGCTGCATTTTACTACTTAATGTGCCAGGCCAGCAATTTACCAGGTTTTTCACCTTGATGATAGAAGGACTGTTTCAGCCTAGTTAAGCTGTTTGCAGCCTTTGAGGTGGGAAGTTCTTCATACTGAGCTTTAAGACCAAATCATTCCTTGTTTACTTCTACTGAGTTATCCAAAAAAGCTTCCCTCTCCAATTCTCTCATTTTCTGATTTATTTGATTTGAAAATGGTAAAACGTATAATTTGCCCCCAAATATGTGCTTTGAAAGCCTCCCATCTGGTACTCGCTGACGTTTGGTCAGTGTTCAATGTCAAATAAACATCTATATGCACTCCAACGTAATGTAAGAAGTCTGGGTCCTGTAACCATCTGGGATGTAAACGCCATCTAGAGGATCCTTTTACTAGTTTTGTATCCCTTTAGAACAGAGGTGTCAAACTCATTTTAGCTCAGGGGCCACATGGAGGAAAATCTATTCCCAAGTGGGCCGGACCGGAAAAATCATGGTATTTTCTTTGTTTTAATACGATCAACATACAACATAAAGCTGGAGCCTGAGGACAGTGTGTCCAAAATAGTACAAGCACAACATCACTATTAATCATAAAACACGTCAAGTTTATTAGAAAATTCTAAAGAAAAAGAGCACACAAACACACAATGCCTCGGTGATTAACATAACTGTTTCACAGATCACAGAACTATATCAGGGTGTCATTTCTCAGGCAGAAATGTAGATAAAAATAATGAAATCCTGTTCCCAAAACAAGTGTAAGAACCACAGAGTCAAGAATGGGTTAAATATACAAATAAAATAAAATCAATTAAAAACAATAGCACATCAACATAAAAACATAAAGCTGGAGCCTGAGGACAGTGTCCAAAAGCACAACATCACTATTAATCATAAAACACCTCAAGTTATTTGAAAGTTCTGAGGACAAAGAACACACAAACACACAATGCCTCAGTGATTCACAGAAGTATATCACAGATCACAGAACTATATCAGGGTGTCATTTCTCAGGCAGAAATGTAGATAAAAATAATGAAATCCTGTTCCCCAAACAAGTGCAAGAACCACAGTCAAGAATAGGTTAAATATACAAATAAAATAAAAACAATTAAAAACAATAGCACATCAACATAAAAACATATACATAAATCTGAAAGCGTTGCTCAAACTCCCGTAACAGTCCCGTTATTTTATCTTTGAACCGCTTCATGTCTGCCACATGTTGGGTCGCACACAAATTTTTCAGACAGGGGAAGTGAGCTGCATCACCACCGGCAAGTTGCGTCTCCCACAATGACAGCTTCAACTTGAAAGAACGTATGCTGTCATAATACCGCTTGACAACTTTGTTGCGCCCTTGCAGCTGTTTGTTCAAGTTATTCAGGTGCTCTGTAACATCCACCATAAATGCAAGGTCCGGCATCCATTCTGCGGAATGAAATTCTAACACTGGTTTGCCCTTTACTTCCATGAACTGTTCAATTTCTTCTCGTAAATCAAAGAAATGCCTCAGCACAGCACCTCGGCTTAATCATCTTACCTCAGTGTGGTATGGCAGGCCATAGATGTGGTCTTTCTCTCTGAGAAGGCTGTCAAACTGACGGTGATTCAGGCTTCTGGATCGGATGAAATTAACAGTTTGGATGACCACCTTCATGACGTTATCCATCTTTAATGACTTGCAACACAAAGCCTCCTGGTGCAAAATACAGTGAAAAATCAAAAAAATCACGTCCTCCATTTGCAGATTGCACTTTCTCTCTGAACTTTGTCACAACGCCTGCTTTTTTTCCCGATCATTGAGGGCGCACCATCTGTAGCCAGGCTGACAGCGCAGGACCAGTCCACTCCGACCCTGTCCAGCGCGTAGACGAGTGCGGTAAAAATATCAGCTGCTGTCGTTGTATCTGTCATCGGCACCAACTCCACAAACTCCTCGGTGACGGTCAATGTGTCATCAACTCCGCGGATGAAAAAATGGCCAGTTGTGCAACATCTGTAATGTCCGTGCTTTCATCAATTGCAACCGAAAACGCAATAAATGACTTTACTTTTTGCTTCAACTGGCTGTCCAAATCCACTGAAAGATCGGAAATCCTGTCTGCAACTGTGTTTCTTGTCAGGCTGATATTTGCAAAAGCCTGCCGCTTTTCAGGGCACACAATCTCCGCTGCCTTCATCATGCATGTTTTTACAAATTCACCCTCACTAAATGGTTTTGAAGCCACTGCGATTTCATTAGCAATGAGGTAGCTAGCTTTCACTGCAGCGTCACTAATGTCTCGGCTGTGAGTAAACACAGACTGCTGTTTCTTCAGACCCGCCAACAGTTCATTCACCTTCTCTCATCTCCGCTGTCCTTGAAAATTGTCATATTTGTCGGCATGAAGACTCACATAGTGGCGACGAAGGTTATATTCTTTCAGCACAGCAACATGCTCTGAACACACCAAACATACAGCTTTCCCATTCAATTCCGTGATTAAATAGGATGACCATTTTTCTTGGAACACTCTGCACTCTGTGTCCACTTTTCTATTTTTTGACAGAGACATATTGGGGCAATGAGGGTGCCAAAGCACATAATGTTAAAAGAAGAAGCCATAATAAATATCGCGGGCAAAACAAAGTAGCTCATTGGCTGCACGTGCTTGACCTACTTGCTCTGCCCCGGTATAAACAGTTTGCTTGCTAAACACAATTGCTATTGCGCCATCCAGTGGACGCAATTGGAACAGCAGTTTATTTTATTGAATTAAAAAAATATATATATATTTTTTTTTTCTTTCTTTCAAAATCATCTCGCGGGCCGGATTAAACCCGTTTGCGGGCCTGATCCGGCCCGCGGGCCGTATGTTTGACACCCCTGTCTTAGAGGCTTACCTAGAAAGACTCACACCTGTAATTGCTGCCAAAGGTGATTATAACATGTATTGACTCAGGGGTGTGAATACTTATGCAAATTAGATATTTCTGTATGTTGTGTAGATGGGTGTGAAAAAATCTATTTAATCAATTTTGAATTCAGGCTGTAACACAACAAAATGTGGATTAAGTCAAGGGGTATGAATACATTCAGAAGGCACTGTATCTGCACCTATGTGACGTAGTACGCAATTCTCGGGGAACACTTTTGGCTCGTGAGTGCTACTTTCAGAACTACTGGCAAAAAAGTATACAAAAGTACAGAAGAATCTCTTTAATGTTTAACTATTTTTTTTCTCTGAAAAATATATTATTTTATAAATTAAATAATGTTGCCTATTGCATTTACAACACAACAGTACAACAACAAATGAAAATACCCCAAAAATAACTTGAAACATATGTTTTAAATGCAATATATTTTTATTACTATTCTAAAGAAATTAAATTACAAACAGAAAATGGAAGTCTTCAAAGGTGGCAGTCTCCATGTGATCTCATTTGGAGATGTAATATCTACAGCTTTTATTCAATATCACTTGGTTTAAGAAGTAGTCCTCAGTCTTAATTGACGCAAACCTCAGTGAGCCCAGACTGTGTGTAGCAGGGCTTCTCGGTTGCCTCGTAGTTGGATGCCTCAGCATTGTCAGATACAACTTTGGCTAGCTTGGTGTCGAATGGGTTCAATGCCACCTGGATGGCAGGCTCAGAGTCAGGCACAAGGAAGTTATCTGGGATGCTAGGCAGAGGCGGCTCACACTCTCTCAGGCTGACAGCACTCTTTCCAGGTCTCTTTTCCGACTCAGATTTGTCCTTAGTGGAGATGAAATCCTTTGACTTCTGCAACTCTTTTGCAGAATCGTCAGAAATGGGGGCACACTGTGGTGTGGATGATGCTTGTTTCAAACCAAACCGTGAAGAGATGCTCTCCCGAACTCTGGATGCCAGTGTCTGTGGTTCAGCGGTGGCTGGTTCCCTTTTCTTCAACCTGGCAGTGGCAATAGCATCAGATCGCCTTCTAGCCTCCTTGGAGATTCTCACAGCATCATAGAGAACCACTATTACGATGAAGCCATAGAAAACGAGCCCCAAAATCAGGTTCACCTTCACAAGTGGCTCGGAGTAAGAAGGGTCAGTCAATATGTTGACTCTGGGTTTGATCTTCAGGGTGCTCTTCTGAGCTTTTGGAGCTGGAGCCTGAAGATTTTCTTTGAAGACGTTGTTGTCACCTTGCAATGCTTTTTTCTTGTAAGCCTGTAGATAAGGAATACGTTTCTCCACAATCATCTGTGGGACTTTAGCTTTACCTGGGAAAGTATCATCTTTCATCCTCTGAAGTTGTTCCAGCATCTGGTCCACTTGCACCATTTTGGTCAATTTTGCAACATTGGGGATGTCCTGAACAGGGTGGTCCTTCACTGGCATCAAAGGCCTGTGCTCTGGAACAGAAATCAGGGGCTCTACAAGCTCCGAGGGCTCTTTAGAATTTTTTGAGGAATATCCTTTTGTCAACTGGCCCACATTACCTGGAGAAGAATAGTATTTCACCCGTAAACTATCAACTTGTTCTTTTGTAGCATCAGGGTTGTTCAGAATAGGGTGGTCCTTCACTGGCATCAAAGTCTTGTGCTCTGAAGACACCAACACATTTGCAGCAACAGGCGAAAGGAGACAGAAAATAACAGCCAACAATAACATCTTCATGTTGCACAGCCCACCCTTCTGGGAGAGCTGTGCCATTTTGATTAAAGAAATCGTCTTTCAAAAGTAGGCAGTACAAATTACAAGTCAAACTACTAGTTGGCTAGCTGTGCTTTGTAAAAGTGAATTGGGTTTACTGTTCACTGTCAAACATACACAAGATATGGACCCAACATGATGTAATAGAAGAATCTGATTATAACATCACGTGTTCCAGAATGTTGTAACCTGCTCCTCATTGTATTCATTAATTCAGATAATTCATTAATTCATCTCTTTGGATACATTTGGCAATTAGTTTGACGTGCAGTCCCTGTCCCTAAACTGCTTTCTCCTACGACTTTGGCAAATGCCCCCGTGACCTACAGCTCCTCATATACTACCAGGTCATGGTAGTATCTACACTGGTGCTGGTGCTTGCGATGACCCAGCTAATTATGAGCTTTCTGACCCAGGGAGTGAGACAAACATACAGCTTTCCCATTCAATTCCGTGATTAAATAGGATGACCATTTTTCTTGGAACACTCTGCACTCTGTGTCCACTTTTCTCTTTTTTGACAGAGACATATTGGGGCAATGAGGGTGCCAAATCACATAATGTTAAAAGTAGAAGCCGTAATAAATATCGCGGGCATAACAAAGTAGCTCATTGGCTGCACGTGCTTGACCTACTTGCTCTGCCCCGGTATAAACAGTTTGCTTGCTTAACACAATTGATATTGCGCCATCCAGTGGACGCAATTGGAACAGCAGTTTATTTTATTGAATTAAAGAAAAACAGTTTTTTTTTTATCATCTCGCGGGCCGGATTAAACCCGTTTGCGGGCCTGATCCGGCCCGCGGGCCGTACGTTTGACACCCCTGCTTTAGAATAATCACACAAGGGAATGGTCATTCAAAACAATAGTATCATATCCACTTCCTGTTACATTGGGAAGCAATGAGCAATAAACTAAAAAGTAGTCTACATGAGAATATGATTTAAATGTGAACATGAATTCTCCCTTTTACTCGGGTTCTGAGTCCTCCAAGGTTCACATAGATTTAAGTCCTTAATGAAATGCTGTAATTTCTTTCTACTCTGCGAGTGGGAAGTGTCTAAACCAGAGGAGCGATCTAGATGAAGATCAATAGTGCAATTAAAGTCCCCTGCCATTAGGACCTTACCAGGAATGGAGGCTATCAATAGAAATACATTCTCAAAGAATTTGGGATTATCATCATTAGGACCATCAACATTAACCAGATTAATATGCTCATTCAAAAGAGTTCCCTGTATCTAAATGTATCTACCAGCTGTATCAGTTATAATAGTATCCACTTGAAACGGAACAGATTAGTGAATTAAAACCATAACACCATGAGAATGAGAGGAGAAACAGGATGCTACTACTGGCCCTTGTCATCTCCTGCATACTTTAAGTAGCTCATCCTTCAACAAGTGAGTTTCTTGTAGGAACACAATAGATGAATGAAGTTGTTTAAGCCAAGTAATAACCTGTTTTAAACTTGGATAGTTTACAAACTCCACAGACATTCCACAAAGTACATTTAAGTTTAGCATTTGAAGTAATTTAACCAAAGATGTAAACATGGAATAAGCTATAGCATAAAGACATATCTAAAATATGTTTAGTAACCACAAGGACCGCAGGAATATTTTGTAGTGAGGAAAATATGTAAAGATCTGTTGGAAGAAACAAACATAAATCTATCCTAACAACACAGGGTCTTTTGCTAGTAGCCTATATAGTAGCCTAAATATCACAACAAAAGGCCTCTCTAGCAAGATGATATGTGAAATATCACGTAGTATTTGTTTGAAAAGTAGCTAAGAATAGCTCCACCTAAAACAGTAACGCTAGTTAGTGAAGCCTGAGACTAACGTTACAGTATGGACCGTCCAAAATAGTGGTAGATGATCCACAACACAGGGCCTGCTGCTAGTAGCTACCAAGTAACAATATGGCCCATACGTATAGCGTTAACGTAGTATACCATGATACATTTATAAACCAGAAAAAGTATCAAAGATCAGAAATGAACAGCCTACGTGAGAAAAATAGATATCATTGAATATGTGCTACGTTACCCAAAGGCCCTTTGCATATGATGTTAGGCTTGCACCTGAGTGTCAATCATTTTAGTCCAAGGACATGATCGAAAGGCCTCCATCATTCTTAAATGGAGAAGCCGGTGGTCACTCTGACAGAGCTCCAGAGTTCTGTGGCGATAGGAGAACCTTCCAGAAGGACAACCATCTCTGCAGAACTCCACCAATCAGGCCTTTATGGTAGAGTGGCTAGACGGAAGCCACTCCTCATGAAAAGGCACATGACTGCCCGCTGGGAGTTTGCCAAAGGAGGAACTCCGAGTTTGGGCCTCGTTCCAAGGATGATAAGGATGATTCTGGCCCAGTGGGAGTGAGATTTGTAGAGAGAATGGATACATATGTGGTGTCAGGTTAGGTGGAGAAGATGTTGGGGACTGTTGAGTTGGTGAAGGTAACTGAGTGGACTCGTGATGATTTATTGTTTCTCCTCTGTCCAGAGGGAGCGGGTGCTGCGGATTACGTGATTAGAGACAGGAATTGTGACTTGAATTGCTGTCCGGAACAGGGTGGCATTGAAAGGAGTGGTAACAGGGTTAGGTTTAAGTGTTGAGAATGAGCAGCTGAAATGGAAGATTCCAGGTGTCTGTGACGCCCTCCGTTTGGTGAGACGTAGATCTGGTGTAGAGCGTGGGGAAACAGAGAATACATTATCTGTCATGCTGGGTTTTGATGCATAGTCTCTGCCAGATACGATCAAGGTAGAAAGTGTCAGTTAACCCGTGAGCGATTTTGTTCCGTAAATACTACAGTGTTTTAGGGGTGAAGTTTATGGGCCTGTTGCAGCAGTGTGTAGGCGTGAGATGCCTAGATGTGACAAGTGTGCAGGAGGGCATGAGATGAAGAAATGTGTGGTATCGGAGGAGAAAGTTCTGTGTGTTAGTTGTGGGGGTGCTAACGGGCTGGAGATCTGAGGTGTCTGGTGAGAGAAAGGCAGATTGAGGTTGCCAGGGTTACAGTAGTACAGAAAGTGTTGTATGCCGAAGCAGTGAAGGGAGTGGTAGAGGAAGATGGGTACAGGGTGAGGGATCTTGAGAGGATTCCTGTGAGTAGGCAGAGACCAAGAGAGAGTGATGGGAAGAATATGTGCTTCAGTAAGGTGGGATTTTTTTGCATTTATTACCATGGTTGTCAATTGTACTGCAGAAATGGATCGAAAGTCCCAGAAAATAGAGGCTGTTGTGGCAGCGGCAGAAAAGTACTTGGGATTGCGAGGATTTTCTGCACAACAGCTGCAGGGGGTGTTGAGTGGTAGTGGTCTGGCATAGGACTAGATAGTGTTAAATAGTGGAATGGGGTGGTGGATTTTTGTCGTGGAAAATCGGCACGAAGGGACTCAAAGTCAAACTTAAATGAATAATTATTTTTCATCAGCAAGCTGGAGAGGTTCCAACAAACTTAAAAGCACCATAGTACACGTCGGTCGGGAGCTCTGCCGGGGAAGTCCCGTTAGTTGTCCTATATACTGCTTACACAGACAAGTTATATTTGCATGATTTAGCTTGTTAATAATTAATAATTAATTCATCATTAACATTTGGTTCCTGCATGTGACCGACCAATACCTCACAAGGCTTCTTCTCTCCAAGCTGAGACCTTCAAACTGAGATATTCCTTTTGGTTCCCAGAACAATGTTCTGGGCGTACTGCCAATTGGTCTGAGGAGGTCAGTGACCTGCACGAACCAAGAACATTTTCCCTCACATTTTTTAGAGCTGGCTAATACTTGGCGGGGCAATTTTGTATTAATTACCGTATCAATGAATTTAATGTATATAGGCTGTGAATGACCTCACACACCAGTACAGTAGGTGGCGGTGTATGCACCTAAAAGTTGGATGCGCTCCGCCAACCAAATCCCAAAGAAGAAGAAGGATGCAAATGCACGTAATTTGACCCGTATGGAGAATGTGAAAAAGGAGCAAAGTTCATCTTTATTATTGATGTTTGATGAATAGTATCTACTACCCTATGTAAAGCTGGGATATATAATATACCCCATAAGAGAGTTTGTGTAAAACCTGATGCAATGCAAGAAATGTAAAAAGTTTGGCCACATGTCAAGTGTTTGTAGACGGAAGGAATATGTTATTGAAGAGCATGTGAATGTAAAATGTTGTAACTGTGGTTGGGGTCATATTCCTGAATTCCCAGAGTGCCCTGTTAGGGTGAAAGAGGTTGAGGTGTCAAGGATCAGGGCTGTACAGCAAATCTCCTATGTGGAGGCGGTGAAGAGAGTTATAGTAGCAAGAGGCCACAGTTCTGAAGAAGATATGGCGGTGGATGCACTGCAACCAGTTGCAAATGTTATACGTCAATCAAGTGATCTGGATACACTTATTTTGAAGGTGGATTTATTAGTATTTATAGTCACAGTTATTAATTGTACTGCACAATAAGTCCAAGATGCTGGACATCATTATATCTGCAGCTGAGAAGTTTTTGGGCCTCCAAGACTTCACGGCAGAAGCCCTGCAAGGTCTACTGTTGCCAGAAAATGTTCCGCCCTCACAAGATCCTTCTGAGCCTGTGAATGGACCTGATTAGAACAGAAAAGCAGGCTGATTTAATTTAAATGTTGTTATTGATAGTTTGTACGATTTAAAAAAAAATACTGTATACACTGAACAAACATATAAATGCAACATATAATGTTTCGGTCCCATCTTTCATGAGGTGAAATAAAATATCCCAGAAATGTTCCAGACAAAAACGTATTTCTAAAATGTTTTGCACAAATTTGTTTACATTCCTATTAGTGAGCATTTCTCCTTTGCCAAGATGATCCATCCACCTGACAGGTGTGGCATATCAAGAAGCTGATTAAATAGCATGATCATCATTACACAGGTGCACCTTGTGCTGGGGACAAGAGTAGATGAGTAGGTGCTTGGCAGCATCTAATGGGGATCCCTAACAAATACAAAAATGGCACTCTAAAATGTGCAGTTTTTTCACACAATACAATGCCACAGATGTCTCAAGATTTGAGGGAGCATGCAATTGGCATGCTGACTGCAGGCAGGAATGTCCACCAGAGCTGTTGCCAGAGAATGTTAGGTTAATTTCTCTACCATTAGCTGCCTCCAATGTTGTTTTAGAGAATCTTGCAGTATGCCCAACCAGCCTCACAACTGCTGACCACCGTGTATGGCATTGTGTGGGCGTGCGGTTTGCTGATGCCAATGTTGTGAACAGAGTGCCCCATGGTGGTATCGGGGTTAAGGTATAGGATGGCATAAGCTATAGACAACTAACACAATTGCATTTTATCGAAGGCAGTTTGAATGCACAGAGATGCCATGACAAGATCCTGAGGCCCATTGTCCTGCCATTCATCCACCTCCATCACCTTGTGTTTCAGCATGATAATGCACTGCCCCATCTCGACAAGTATCTGTACACAATTGAACATGCTGAAAATGTCCCAATTCTTCCATGGCCTGCATACTCACCAGACATGTCACCCTTTGAGCATGTTTGGGATGGTCTGGATCGACGTGTATCACAGCTTGTTCCAGTTCCCGCCAATATCCAGGAATGTTGCACAGCCATTGAAGAGGAGTGGGACAACATTCCACAGGCCACAATCAACAGCCTGATTAACTTTATGCAAAGGAGAAGTGTCCCGGAGGAGGCAGCGGCAGCTACCCACTTCTCCAGTGCTTCATTTGTAAATTGGGCGGTGCCAGAACCAAAAGTGAGCCCGAGAGGGGGGTGACCTGGGGGGCTCTGAGGTACCAGAACGGATAAAAACAAACAACCTTTATAACAAAGCATTGCATGCATTATCATGGCTTTCGCGTACGGGCATAGAGCAGTGGTGTGGAGCCGCTTGCAGGAGTTACACACATTTCATGCAATTCTAATTCAGTTTAGATGACAAGACTTTTGCAGAATCTTTTTTAATACCTCACAAATGGCCAAAATGACAGGTTACTTTGACACTGAGAATCTGAGATCAATAAAAACGACCTTGTCTTGAATCCATCAATAGCCGAGGCCCCTAAGTGTGCAGAGAAACACATTGTACAATATGAGGAGGAAGATATAGTCCTAAAAAAGCTTTCCGGTTTCACTGACTCACCCAATGATGTGCAGCTCACTCACCGGCCAAAAGCTGATCTCTCTCTTGCTTTACTTTTTTAAACAATGCTGTTCGCTCAATAGGCCTATTTGGAAGTTGTTAATTTGGTAACATACAGACATTAGTATTTTATTTTCAGCAGGATCCATTTGCTTTACAACCTGTGTTTTCCAGCGACTGTATTATAAAAATTTGCTAAAGGCCTGTTTTGGCTGCATGCTGTTAACTGACAGATTTGCCACACGTTAGGCATGCCTTGTGATTTGGCTACACACAATCCACAGCTAGGCTATTTTTAAAATTAGCTATGGATCCTCTGTGGTGAAGTTCTAGTCTTACTCCTGGTTTAGTATTGGGAATGATTTAATATCTTTCAGAACAGACTGCAGAGTGCTGCACCACCTCCAGCACACTTCCCACAGCTATTATTCTATTAGGAGATAAATGATGAAGTGCAATGCTGGAGAGAAGAGAGTTGCCGGCTTATGTCTATAACAGCACAGAGAGGGAGAGAGAACATAGAAAGTGAATGTCATTGTATTTCTGTGAGAGATACAGGCGTGCTTCTCTCTCTCACCACAGCAATGGCCACGCCTTGGTCTAGGCTACAATGTTGCGCAAACCATAAACCTGGGACGACCCAACATTAACCAATTCTTAGAATATCATGCACGTTTTCACATTACTTTTTTTTAGGGAGCATGACAATTAGAGGAATCGAAATGTCATTACTCTGATTGCTTTTATTATGATTTTTACATTGCAAACAGTGGAAATTATTTTTCTTGCCACAAGAGGGAGGCTATCTGATCCTGGCAAATGCGTTCCGGAACGAAATACTACAAAACTGAGAGGTACCGGAGGATCCAGCTCAAATTAAGCACCGCCCTTCTCATATAATGGGGTAGGGCCATCCCAAGGATCCCTGAACGCACGGACGGTTGCACCAAATATTTCTTATAACTAAACCAAGATAGACCACAGCTGGTCGTTTCCAATGGGAACAGATGAGTCATAGTGGGCAGAGCCAAGCACGAGCTAGCGAGATCCTATTGGTGTGTTCTAGCACACATCTACATATTTCTGTTAGGGAACGCCTCCTCTGTAAAGCGCTCGTGTGCAATAACTCAATTTGCCTTTGCGTTCCTTCTAAATAACGTGATTTAAAAAATGTATTTGCAACAGGTAAGTCCACAAAACTTAGTCCACTCTGTGCATAACAGATTTTAGTTTTGGGAACAGAACTGTATTAAGATCAGATGTTTCATCGATTAGAACATTTGCAGAATGTCGGCCACAATCCATCTCCTTCCATCTTTTCCCACTGCCGGCCAGAACTTCCTCTCATTTGGTAGTGAGTGGAAACGCCAACCGGATGCTTCACAATTATACATCCAGTGAAATATCTGTCTCATTGTTCTATCTGTGGCTGCACTGTGGTAGTGGGGGAACAGGAAGTTCCAGGCAGGCACGCACCATTCTTCAGTATAAAGAAAGCGGCAGAACTGTAATGTCAAGAAGATAACCTTTGTGTCAGTTTCTATTTATTACTACTGGTATGTGTTATGACGAGTTTCTCTGGCATCAACTAATTCAGCATGCAAGAGAATAGTTAAACACTTAGATGGAGAGTTGGTTCAAAGTATTTAATATTACAGTACCAGATTCACATGACAGGCGGTACGGGCGTAGCCTATTGTCATCTGAATGACTTGCATAGAAAACCTCTTAGTTTATATAATGCTTTTCCGAGCTAATTCCATCCAACAGTTGCCAACCATTATTGAGTGTCACTCCTCGCCACATATAGGATCACCCTATATGGTATCGTGTTGCACCCTAGTCAGGATATTCCATCACGTACTCCTTCTAAGATTAGCACCAGTGGCCCCCCAGCTATCTTGGCCCGCATACCTTCTGGCACCCACCAGTGACAGAAATAAATACATGGAATGTATGTCATCCTCCAAATCCTTATGCAGCTCTCAATATTCCAAACATTAACTAATACTTTACTTTATAAAATATGTAATATCAGTATGTAATAACACGTTTAGACTTTCTAATGTCGAAAGAACATGTCATACCATGCTAGGTAACAAATCCGTTAAGGTATTAGCACGTTTGATGTGTTATTTTTATGTCAAACTGAGTAAACCCGGTAACTATTTTACAAGTCACATAGCTAGATACTTTGGGTTTGTCTGAATTGATGTACATCATTTCCTCAAGGGGATTTCATAAAGAATCCAATTATTTTAGATTTCAGAGTTTGTTTTTGCATTTTTGGTTTTGTGTCAAATTAACGAGCTGGTAAAATGGCGCCACCCACTCGGTCAGCATCAACGGATTTCAGTGTAGCAGAGAGATAATTTCACGGTTGCACTACTGTTTTGTAGCTGAATGTAATGATTATCAGTTTTCTACGCGTACTAATATTCAGACACATTCAGTTGTTTCTGTATTTATCGATAAATGTTACTATTGTGTGAACGGAAAATACAATTGGTTTTTGATTGAAGTAATACAGTGAAGACAAGGTTATTCAGGACAATAGTACATAGTGCTGCCTAAAACAAACAGTGACCTTGTACTAAATGGCTTTTGTCATTTATGCATTTACAGTACCAGTCAAAAGTTTGGACACACCTACTCATTCAAGGGTTTTTCTAAATGTTTTACTATTTTCTACATTGTAGAATAATAGTGAAGACATCTAAAGTATGAATTAACACATATGGAGTCATGTAGTAACCATAAAGGTGTGAAACAAATCAAATATATTTTAGATTTTAGATTCTTCAAAGTAGCCATCCTTTGCCATGATGACAGCTTTGTAGAATCTTTGTAATCTACAATGTAGGAAATAGTAAAAATAAAGAATTTGGGAAAATCTGCTATAGGTTAAGTTCTGGCACCTCAAATATCTAGCGCTTGAGCTCCTGTTCCTCTTATAGAATGTTAGCTCAACAGTATTGTGGAGCTCCTGCACCTAAATATAAACAGTACCGGCACCTATTTCAGTCCAAGTTAAGCACTGAATTAGATAATTTAACAAGAAGAAATATAATATATTTTTAGAGAATAAAGAAAGTGCCAGAACTGTGAAGACAATAACTTTTTGTGTCTGTTTCTCAATTTTACTACAGGACGACTAGAATTAAATCTGATGCCGGTAACATCAATAGTGAGGACAAACCCAGCCAGCCTCTCTCCTTCCCCACTGAGTCCAAACCTACAGTCATTGGGTCCTGGTTGTGACAGTGGAGCCCAGTTTGCACTGCAGGATCCAGAGATGGCATCAGTGAAGCTGGAAGACTGCAGTCAAACACTGGAGCGGAATATCAACATTAAAGATGAAGAAGAGGAGGAGAAGATTGGGAAATCTGTTTCTCATGGTAAGAGCAGGTTCTATCTATCTAAGTTTGTGTTATTCATTCCAACTTCTCACTGTGCATGAAAAGTTGCAGTAGAACTGTTTCATGATGAACTGTTTCAATGAGAAGGTAGATATTATTTCATGCTACTGACACTTACATGGTTTGACACCAGTATTGCCAGTGTAGACTAAAAAAGTGAAGTAGACAAACTGCCAATGTTTTAAAGTTCTATTAAAAGAGTGTGTAGTTACTAACCCTTGTGATAGTGAGTGGAGGATGATATGGCTTCTACATCTGCAAGGCTTGCTCTTTGGGGTTTTTGGATGGGTTTCTATAAAGCACTTTGTGACAACTTCTGATGTAAAAAGGGCTTCATAAAATACACTTGATTGACATGTATATGACACCAACTGACTGGTTCTTCTGATGTTGTTCACACAGGAGACCATGTTGAGACATTCTGTACATCCAGCGAGCAACAGCAGGAAGATCACAGAGCTAAGAGGTCTCACCATTGCCCACATTGTGAGGAGATTTTCCCAATTCTATCAAAGTTAAAAATACACCTTAAAATACACACAGGAGAGAATCTGTATTTCTGCACTGACTGTGGGAAGAGTTTCACAACATCAAAGGTTATGACAGTTCATCAGAGAGTGCACACTGGAGAGAAGCCTTACTCCTGCTCTGATTGTGTAAAATGCTTCACAACATCAGCTAAGCTAAAACGTCATCAGAGAACACACACAGGAGAGAAGCCTTACTCCTGCTCTGACTGTGGGGCAAGTTTCTCTCATCAGGGCACCTTAAAACAACATGAACGTATACATACAGGAGAGAAGCCTTACTCCTGCTCTGACTGTGGAAAGAGTTTCTCTCGACTGGGCGACCTAAAAAAACATAAACGTATACACACAGGAGAGAAGCCTTACTCCTGCTCTAATTGTGTAAAATGCTTCACAACATCAGCTGAGCTAAAATGTCATCAGAGAACACACACAGGAGAGAAGCCTTACTTCTGTTCTGATTGTGGAAATAGTTTCTCTCGACTGGGCGACCTAAAAAAACATAAACGTATACACACAGGAGAGAAGCCTTACTCCTGCTCTGACTGTGTAAATTGGTTCAAAACATCAACTGAGCTAAAAGTTCACCAGAGAACACACACAGGAGAGAAGCCTTACTCCTGCTCTGACTGTGGGGCAAGTTTCTCTCAATCTAGCAACTTAAAAAAACATGAACGTATACATACAGGAGAGAAGCCTTACTCCTGCTCTGACTGTGTAAAATGCTTCAGAACATCAACTGAGCTAACAGTTCATCAGAGAACACACACAGGAGAGAAGCCTTACTCCTGCTCTGATTGTGTAAAATGCTTCACTTCATCAACTGCGCTAACAGTTCATCAGAAAACACACACAGGAGAGAAGCCTTACTTCTGCTCTGACTGTGGGACTAGTTTCTCTCGACTGGGTGACCTAAAAAAACATAAACGTATACACACAGGAGAGAAGCCTTACTCCTGCTCTAATTGTGTAAAATGCTTTACAACATCAGCTGATTTAAAATGTCATCAGAGAACACACACAGGAGAGAAGCCTTACTTCTGCTCTGACTGTGGGACTAGTTTCTCTCGACTGGGCCACTTAAAAAGACATGAACGTATACATACAGGAGAGAAGCCTTACTCCTGCTCTGACTGTGTAAAATGCTTCAGAACATCAACTGAGCTAACAGTTCATCAGAGAACACACACAGGAGAGAAGCCTTACTCCTGCTCTTACTGTGTAAAATGCTTCAGAACATCAACTGAGCTAACAGTTCATCAGAAAACACACACAGGAGAGAAGCCTTACTCCTGCTCTGACTGTGGGGCAAGTTTCTCTCATCAGAGCACCTTAAAACAACATGAACGTATACACACAGGAGAAAAGCCTTTCTCCTGCTTTGACTGTGGGGCAAGTTTCTCTCAACTGGGCACATTAAAAAAACATGAACGTATACATACAGGAGAGAAGCCTTACTCCTGCTCTGACTGTGTAAAATTATTCACAACATCAGCTGATCTAAAAGTTCATCAGAGAACACACACAGGAGAGAAGCCTTACTTCTGCTCTGACTGTGGGGCAAGTTTCTCTCAACTGGGCACATTAAAAAAACATGAACGTATACATACAGGAGAGAAGCCTTACTCCTGCTCTGACTGTGTAAAGTGCTTCAAAACATCAACTGAGCTAAAAGGTCATCAGAGAACACACACCGGAAAGAAGCCTTACTCCTGCTCAGACTGTGGAAAGGGTTTCTCTCAACTGGGCACATTAAAAAAACATGAACGTATACACACAGGAGAGAAGCCTTACTCCTGCTCTGACTGTGGGGCAAGTTTCTCTCAATCTAGCAACTTAAAAAAACATGAACGTATACATACAGGAGAGAAGCCTTACTCCTGCTCTGACTGTGGGAAGAATTTCTCTCGACTGGGCAGCTTAAAACAACATGAATGTATACACACAGGAGAGAGGACTTACCACTGATCTAAAAACAACAGATTAGCTGCAACGTCATCCGAGACCACACACAGGAGAGAAGCCTTACTCCTGCTCTGACTGTAAAGTGCTTCAAAACATAATTTGAACTAAAAGGTCATCAGAGAACACACACAGGAGAGAAGCCTTGCTCCTGCTCTTAATGTGACAAGAGATTCTCCTGATTGGGCAACGTAAAAACACACCAATGGTTACACACTGGAGAGAAGACTTATCACTGCACTAACTGTGAGACGAGATTCTACAGATTGGGCAATTTAAAAAGAAACCAACGTCTACATAAGAAGTGGTAGTGGTCAACGACAAGACCACAGAGGGGACTCCATCCTAGATCTGATCAACACAACCCACTGTACTTACTCCTCTCGGATCCAGTGATCACAAATGTCTGCTGTTCTCTCCAAACACAACATCAGGAGGGAGAAGAGAAGTGCAGCGGAAAAAAGGACATCTGGTAACCCAGAACAGAAAGGAGACCTTTGCACTATGTATGGCCAGTACTGACTGGTCTGCCATATGAGGTGGAGAGCATCAATGCAAAGGTGGAGACGTTCAACTCCTGCATTCAAACTGCACTTGATGTATGCAAGCCAATAAGAAATAAGAAAACAACAACACTGGACAAGCCCTGGATGACTGAAAGAATAAAGGCTGCCATCAGGAAAATACAGAATATTTTCAACAGATGGGGAAAGACAATGACATGGAGAAAATACAGAAACACAGTGCAAATGCTTATCAAGGAAGCAAAGACAAGCTACTACAAAACTGAAATCCAGGACCTAAAGAAGAAAAACCCTAAGGAATGGTGGGACTTCATTAACAATGGACTGGGACCAAAGAAAACATCAGGAGGGAGAATACAGGTCGAGGGAATTGAAGACGACAACGTGGCTTATGTTTTGAATGGCTTCTTTGCTGAGGCATGGACAAGCACCACACCTCTTACCATCTTCCCCCTGCCCATGTCTACAAAGCAGGTTGAGCTGTGCAGCATTGGCCAGTTAAAGCAAGCTCTGACCAGACTCAGCCCACGTAAAGCATGTGGGCCTGATGGCATTCCAGCCTGGCTACTAAAAGAGCATGCAGAAGATCTAGCCCCTGTCATCAAACACATTGTTAACACCTCCTACTGGCAGGGGACAGTTTTATCTGAGTGCACAAATCAGTATGACTACCTCCCAAAGTCCAGCACTACTACCGCCCTTGTGAAAGCCACATACTCCTGGCTGACAGCTACAGACTCCATAAAACCAACAATGGTGAGGGTGTTACTGGCTGATGTGTCCAAAGCCTTTGATCGAGTAGATCACGCATAGTTCCTGCAACATCTGTCTGACATTGAACTGTGTCCAAGGTTACTAGCCTGGCTCCACAGCTACACCACCGAAAGAGGGCAGAGGGTGATGGCAACTGGCACATTTAGCCCTTGATCAGAGGACCATCCACAACCTGCACCACTAATCCTAGGAGGACAGGAAGTACCAGTGGTAACAACAACCAAGTATCTTGATTTTAATCTAGACTCTAACCTCAGTGGTGACATGTGGAGCAGCCAGTGAGAAAGGCCTCGAAACGCCTTTTTGACTGTTCTGGAATACGGTGGAGTGCTGTTAGTTGGATGCAGTAAAAAGCAGCAGGCCCAACTAGACAGGGTGCAGAGGAGGGCCTTGAGGATCATCTCCAGAGGTGGAGCAGTCCAACCACAGCTCCCGTCACTGCAGATGAGGCGAGAACAGGCTGCAGTGCACCTAGTGAAGGACATGCACACTCTTGACCATCCACTGAATGACCTGCTCCCTCCAAACAGAGGTAACTGCACCACCAGGCTCCTGAGAAACAGCCACAAACTGTCCTGTATAACTGCCCGTACAAACCGCCTGCGAAACGCCACTCTACCCACTGCTTTTTTTAAATCACATTTTAATATTTCAATTTCCATCATGAAAAATGTCCTGTAATGTTTCAAGTGTTCTGTATTCTACTTATGTCACGTATTGTGTTAAGTATTTAACAGGTAGCCTAGTGGTTAAGAGTGTTGGGCCAGTAACTGAAAGGTCGCTGTTTTGAATCCCGAGCCAACTAGGTCAAAAATCTGTCATTGTGGCCTTGAGCAAGGCAATTAACCCCAATTGGTCCTATAAGTTGCTCTGGATAAGAGCATCTGCTAAATTACAAATATGTAATGAAAAATCATGTTTGTACATTAATTTGTGCTGGGCAACCTTTTCTATTGTGCATAAATATAACAAAGTGTTTAAAGTGAAATAGTTAGTGTCTATACAGTGCATTCTGAAAGTATTCAGACCCCTTGACTTTTTCAACAACAAAAATAAGTTACAGCCTTATTGTAAAAATGATTTTTTTTTTACAAACAACAACAACAACAACAAAAATCCCTCATCAATCTACACACAATACCCCATAATGACAAAGTGGAAACAGGTTTAGACATTTTTGCAAAACCTTATTTACATTTGTATTCCAGACCCTTTGCTATGGTGCATCCTGTTTCCATTGATATTCCTTGAGATGTTTCTACAACTTGATTGGAGTCCACCTTAGATAAATTAAATTGATTGGACATGGTTTGACACCTGTCTATATAACATCCCACAGTTGACATTGCATGTCAGAGAAAAAACCAAGCCATGAGGTCGAAGGAATTGTCCGTAGAGCTCAGAGACAGGATTGTGTCGAGGCACAGATCTGGGGAAGGGTACCAAAAAATGTCTGCAGCATTGAAGGTCCCCAAGAACACCGTGGCCTCCTCCATTCTTAAATGGAAGAAGTTTGGAATCACCAAGATTCTTCCTAGAGCTGTCCACCCGGCCAACTGCACAATCGGAGGAGAAGGGCCTTGGTCAGGGAGGTGACCAAGAACCCGATGATCACTTTGACAGAGCTCCAGAGTTCAGCCCGCTTGGAGTTTGCCAAGAGGCACCTAAAGGACTCTGACCATGAGAAACAAGATTCTCTGGTCTGTTGTTACCAAGATTGAACTCTTTGGCCTGAATACCAAGCGTCACTTCTGGAGGAAACCTGGCACCATGCCTACGGTGAAGCATGGTCGTGGCAGTATCATGCTGTGCGGATGTTTTTCAGAGGCAGGGACTGGGAGACTAGTCAGGATCGAGGGAATAATGAACGGAGCAAAGTACAGAGAGATCATTGATGAAACCTGCCCAGCCAGAGCCCAGACTTGAACACCATTGAACATCTCCGGAGAGACCAGAAAATAGCTGTGCAGCAACGCTCCACATCCAACCTGCTAGAGTTTGAGAGGATCTGCAGAGAAGAATGAATGAAACTCCCCAAATACAGGTGTGCCAAGCTTGTAGCATCATACCCAAGAAGACTCGATGCTGTAATCGCTGCCAAAGGTGCTTTAAGAAAGTACTGAGTAAAGGGTCTGAATACTTAGATATTTCTGTTTTTTATTAATAAATTAGGAAAAATGTCTAAAAACCTGTCTTTTGCTTTGACATTATAGGGTATTGTGTGTAGATTGATGAGGGGGAAAAATGATTTAACCAACTTTAGAATATGGCTGTAATGTAATAAAATGTGGAAAAAGTCAAGGGGTCTGAATACTTTCAGATTGCACTGTATATAGCCAAGCTATCATTGACTAGGTATTGGCACCCCATGTATATAGCCAAGCTACCATTGACTAGGGATTGGCACCCCATGTATATAGCCAAGCTACCATTGACTAGGTATTGGCACCCCATGTATATAGCCAAGCTACCATTGACTAGGTATTGGCACCCCATGTATATAGCCAAGCTACCATTGACTAGGTATTGGCACCCCATGTATATAGCCAAGCTACCATTGACTAGGTATTGGCACCCCATGTATATAGCCAAGCTACCATTGACTAGGTATTGGCACCCCATGTATATAGCCAAGCTATCATTGACTAGGTATTGGCACCCCATGTATATAGCCAAGCTACCATTGACTAGGTATTGGCACCCCATGTATATAGCCAAGCTACCATTGACTAGGTATTGGCACCCCATGTATATAGCCAAGCTATCATTGACTAGGTATTGGTACCCCATGTATATAGCCAAGCTATCATTGACTAGGTATTGGCACCCCATGTATATAGCCAAGCAACCATTGACTAGGTATTGGCACCCCATGTATATAGCCAAGCTACCATTGACTAGGTATTGGCACCCCATGTATATAGCCAAGCTACCATTGACTAGGTATTGGCACCCCATGTATATAGCCAAGCTACCATTGACTAGGTATTGGCACCCCATGTATATAGCCAAGCTACCATTGACTAGGTATTGGCACCCCATGTATATAGCCAAGCTACCATTGACTAGGTATTGGCACCCCATGTATATAGCCAAGCTATCATTGACTAGGTATTGGCACCCCATGTATATAGCCAAGCTACCATTGACTAGGTATTGGCACCCCATGTATATAGCCAAGCTACCATTGACTAGGTATTGGCACCCCATGTATATAGCCAAGCTATCATTGACTAGGTATTGGTACCCCATGTATATAGCCAAGCTATCATTGACTAGGTATTGGCACCCCATGTATATAGCCAAGCAACCATTGACTAGGTATTGGCACCCCATGTATATAGCCAAGCTACCATTGACTATGTATTGGCACCCCATGTATATAGCCAAGCTACCATTGACTAGGTATTGGCACCCCATGTATATAGCCAAGCTACCATTGCTCATCGTGTATTACAGTTTTTTTCAATTGTTTACACGCGATTTTGAAAACAGAGTTATTTTTGTCAAAATATAATCACAATTACATTTTACATTTTTACATTTTAGTCATTTAGCAGACGCTCTTATCCAGAGCGACTTACAGGAGCAATTGGGGTTAAGTGCCTTGCTCAAGGGCACATTAACGTCATTTAGCAGACGCTCTTAGCCAGAGCGACTCACAAATTGGTGCGTTTACCCTATAGCCAGTGGGATAACCACTTTACAATTTGGGGGGGGGGGGGGGTAGAAGGATTACTTTATCCTATCCCAGGTATTCCTTAAAGAGGTGGGGTTTCAAATGTCTCCGGAAGGTGGTGAGTGACTCCGCTGTGGGGTGGGGGGGGGGTAGAAGGATTACTTTATCCTATCCCAGGTATTCCTTAAAGAGGTGGGGTTTCAAATGTCTCCGGAAGGTGGTGAGCGACTCCGCTGTGTGTGTGGGGGGGGGGTGGGGAGGGGGTAGAAGGATTACTTTATCCTATCCCAGGTATTCCTTAAAGAGGTGGGGTTTCAAATGTCTCCGGAAGGTGGTGAGTGACTCCGCTGTGGGGTGGGGGGGGGGGGTAGAAGGATTACTTTATCCTATCCCAGGTATTCCTTAAAGAGGTGGGGTTTCAGATGTCTCCGGAAGGTGGTGAGCGACTCCGCTGTGTGTGTGGGGGGGGGTGGGGGGGGGTAGAAGGATTACTTTATCCTATCCCAGGTATTCCTTAAAGAGGTGGGGTTTCAAATGTCTCCGGAAGGGGGTGAGCGACTCCGCTGTGTGTGTGGGGGGGGGGGGGGGGTAGAAGGATTGCTTTATCCTATCCCAGGTATTCCTTAAAGAGGTGGGGTTTCAAATGTCTCCGGAAGGTGGTGAGTGACTCCGCTGTCCTGGCGTCGTGAGGGAGCTTGTTCCACCATTGGGGTGCCAGAGCAGCGAACAGTTTTGCCTGGGCTGAGCGGGAACTATGCTTCCGCAGAGGAAGGGGAGCCAGCAGGCCAGAGGTGGATGAACGCAATGCCCTCGTTTGGGTGTAGGGACTGATCAGAACCTGAAGGTACAGAGGTGCCGTTCCCCTCACTGCTCCATAGGCAAGCACCATGGTCTTGTAGCGGATGCGAGCTTCAACTGGAAGCCAGTGGAGTGTGCGGAGGAGGGGGGTGACGTGAGAGAACTTGGGAAGGTTGAACACCAGACGGGCTGCGGCATTCTGGATGAGTTGTAGGGGTTTAATGGCACAGGCAGGGAGGCCAGCCAACAGCGAGTTGCAATAGTCCAGACGGGAGATGACAAGTGCCTGGATTAGGACCTGTGCCGCTTCCTGTGTAAGGCAGGGTCGTACTCTCCGAATGTTGTAGAGCATGAACCTGCAGGATCGGGTCACCGCCTTGATGTTGGCGGAGAACGACAGGGTGTTGTCCAGGGTCACGCCTAGGCTCTTCGCACTCTGGGAGGAGGACACAGCGGAGTTGTCAACCGTGATGGCGAGATCATGGAACGGGCAGTCCTTCCCCGGGAGGAAGAGCAGCTCCGTCTTGCCAGGGTTCAGCTTGAGGTGGTGATCCGTCATCCATACTGATATGTCTGCCAGACATGCAGAGATGCGATTCGCCACCTGGTTATCAGAAGGGGGAAAGGAGAAGATTAGTTGTGTATCGTCAGCGTAGCAATGATATGAAAGGCCATGTGAGGATATGACAGAGCCAAGTGACTTGGTGTATAGGGAGAAAAGGAGAGGGCCTAGAACTGAGCCCTGGGGGACACCAGTGGTGAGAGCACGTGGTGCGGAGACAACTTCTCGCCACGCCACTTGGTAGGAGCGACCGGTCAGGTAGGACGCAATCCAGGAGTGAGCCGCGCCGGAAATGCCCAGCTCGGAGAGGGTGGAGAGGAGGATCTGATGGTTCACAGTATCAAAGGCAGCAGACAGGTCTAGAAGGACAAGAGCAGAGGAGAGAGAGTTAGCTTTAGCAGTACGGAGAGTCTCCGTGACACAGAGAAGAGCAGTCTCAGTTGAATGACCAGTCCTGAAACCTGATTGGTTTGGATCAAGAAGGTCATTCTGAGAGAGATAGCAAGAGAGTTGGCTAGAGACGGCACGCTCAATAGTTTTGGAAAGAAAAGAAAGAAGGGATACTGGTCTGTAGTTGTTGACATCAGTGGGGTCGAGTGTTGGTTTTTTGAGAAGGGGAGCAACTCTCGCTCTCTTGAAGACGGAAGGGACATGGCCAGCGGTCAGGGATGAGTTGATCAGCGAGGTGAGGTAGGGGAGAAGGTCACCGGAGATGGTCTGGAGAAGGGAGGAGGGGATGGGGTCAAGCGGGCAGGTTGTTGGGCGGCCTGCAGTCACAAGTCGCAGGATTTTATCTGGAGAGAGAGGGGAGAAAGAAGTCAAAGCATAGGGTAGGGCAGTGTGAGCAGGACCAGCAGTGTCATTAGACTTAACAAACGAGGATCGGATGTCGTCAACCTTCTATTCAATGTTGTCAGAGAAGTCCCCGATTTCATCTTTGGCGATACTCTCCAACCAATCCACTACCAGCTAAGAGAGAGGAAGTGAAACCATAATGTAAGACTGTACAATGTCTCTATTACAACCATCCATCAGACTAAACAGGACGCCAAGGATTTACTCCAGATACCAGACCAGGCCCAAATCCCTGTCATTCACATGAAGAGAAGACACCGATACAGGGGGACGCAGGTCCGGGTGCCTTGTGAGAATTAGTCGGCGAGTGGGTAACCCGCCTCTACCATCCGTCCTATTGGCCAACGTGCAATCATTGGAGAATAAACCGGATGAGCTCCGTTCAAGACTATCCTACCAACGGGACATTAAAAAACGGTAATATCTTATGTTTCACCGAGTCGTGGATGAACGACGACATGGATAATATACAGTTGGCTGGGTTTTCTGTGCATCGGCAAGACAGAACAGCTGCCTCTGGTAAGACAAGGGGTGGCGGTCTGTGTCTATTTGTCAATCGAATATTAAAGAAGTCTTGAGGTTTTGCTGGCCTGAGAAAGTACCTCGTGATAAGCTGTAGACCACACTATTTACCAAGAGAGTTTTCATAGCTGTCTATTTACCACCACAAACCGATGCTGGCACTAAGACCGCACTCAACGAGCTGTATAAAGCCATAAGCAAACAAGAAAAATGCCCATCCAGAAATGGCACTCCTAGTGGCCGGGGACTTGAATGCAGGGAAACTTAAATCCGTTTTACCTCATGTCTACCAGCATGTCACATGTGCAACCAGAGGGGAAAAAAAAAAAAAAACTCTAGACCACCTTTACTCCACACATAGAGACATGTACAAAGCTCTCGCACGTGCGGGGTGCTCGCACAGGACGTACCGGACTATGCCGGACCACTCGTGGCACAGTGCGCAGCTCCGCATACCGCGGAACCTGCCCAGTCTCATGCTGCCATGCCTGAGTACGGGGAGTTGGCTCTGCTCTCCATCCAGGCTCCGCCAACCTGCCTTCTGGCCCCCAAAACCCGGTGGCCTCCTCTCCTTATATCCCAATTCGCCCTCTGGCAGTCTCCTGCTGCCCAGTCGCCCATGCCGTGTGCCCCCCCCTAAAAAATTATTGGGGGTGCCTCTCGCCTGTCCGACCACGGCCCGGTTGACGCCGCTTCTCCACTCCTGCCTGGGTCTCCCCCTTCATCGCCTTCCGGTACCGGACGGCCTCCTCCTCGGTAATCTGCCCCCAACCGAGGAGGACATCCACAAGAGTCACCTCCTGCGTGTGTTCCTGGACATGCTGCTTGGTCTTGGTATGGTGGGTTTTTCTGTCACGATCGTCTGGGTAAGGAGTAGTAGACCAAGGCGCAGCGTGTGAAATAAACATGACTTTATTTAATTAAAGTTTCTAAATATAAACAAAACACGATTCGTGAAGTCCACGAATCGTGTCCTCTCACCGTCAGGGAGAGAAGTAGACCAATGCGCAGCGTGTTGAACGAACATGTTAGACTTTATTTAATAAAGCACGAACAAAACAATAAACGACTCGTAACGTCCAACGGTAACAAATACCGACACGGAACAAAAACCCACAACACCCAAGGGAAAACATACAGATTAAATATGGCTCCCAATCAGAGACAACCAGCCGACAGCTGACACTCGTTGCCTCTGATTGGGAGTCACACAGGCAAACATAGAAACAGACAACCTAGAACACCCAAACAAAGAAACAGAACACATCGAATGAACACACCCTGGCTCAACATATAGAGTCCCAGAGCCAGGGTGTGACAAATACGCGCATTCACACTGCTGCAGACACAACAGCCTTTGAATATCAAATTGAAACGTTTTGATGGTGAGTTACACCTTCCAAGATAAATGGTAGACCTTTGACCAATCGCGTTATAGGAAACACAATCCCGCCTTCTTTTTGCCTTACTACCCAATCAAATTTAAATTATAGTCAATTGGGAAGTGATGCGTTGATTCTGGCACACCTGGCTGCTGTGTGATTGAGATATTAAGTGATGTCACATAAGAGCTAACATGCTGACTACCCGGGCACTTAGAAAAAACGTACAAAATTAAAAAGCTATTCTTTCGAGATGCTGATGGAGAAGAACTTTTAACTTTAAATGTCGATTCTTTCTCTTTGGGTGCTGCAGTTTTTAAATAACTTTTTCTTTTCGGGTACAGGTCCAAGAAATTAACATCATAGCTCTTAGGGGGTGTGACGCTTCTGCCGTGGTGAAGATATGATTGGGGGGGATATCCTCACGGTGGTTAGTTGGTTCACAGTCACTGATTGTTTTTAGCTTTAGCGTGTGTGAGGATGTGAGACTTGAGGTTGGTGGATTGGGCAAACTTCTTGTTGCAGCCGTCGAATGGACAGACGTAGGGTCGGTCTCCAGTGTGAATCCGCACATGCGTGCGTAAGTTAAAGTCCAGGGAGAACCACTTTCCGCAGCCCTCAAATGTGCATTGGAAACACCACAATCAATTAGCAAAATTCCTAGATTGTTTGCAAAATGACACACTTCAGTCAAAACATACACACTTCAGTCAAAACATATACACATATTTGTGAAAATGCTATTTGTTTTCATTTAACCAACACAGTCATCAATGATCATACACTATTGCAGCCAGTTTCACACTGCTGTGATAAATAAAAAACACATTTGTAAAAAAATATATATAGAGATTTTTGGCCAGACATTCTTACTGTATGTGAAAGATAATTTAGGTGACAAAAAATAGTGAGAAACTCACAACATTATTCATGATTTGTTTTGAGATATAAGGAGAATGTAGACAAATACTGTAGGCCTACTATAACCTTACCAAGCACTGCACAACACTTGATGCTGCAGACTGAATATTTCAAGTATTTATTTCAATACTTACAGTATTTCTTACCATAATCAGTTACAGTAATCAACCAACAATGATATCAATTACTGTAAACAAATAAAATCCGTAGACAAATAAAAATTACTGCATGAATTACAGTACATACACTTTGACTCTGAAGAAAAGTAAAGTAAAAGTAAACAGAAATGAAAGAAAACTACTGTAAAAGCAACAAGAATACTGTAACTATCCGTCTCTCCGTCTGGCTGGATCAGGCCATAACATTTCATCCACATCACAGGCTATGTCTTCATTGGCAAGGCACCGTTGGAAGAATCGCCTTGTGTGACGAATCCACCCCTGCACTGAAGCTGCTTCAATAAGATCACATGCCTGTTCCATGGCCTGAATGAGGGGCAAACGGTCATAAGGCCGCAGGTCATATACCTTCCACCGCCACGCTGAAAAAAATTATTCTATAGGATTCAGGAAGGGGGAGTATGGGGGAAGGTATAAAACTTCAAAATCAGGGTGATCATGGAACCAGTTCTGGACTAGAGCAGCCCGATGAAATGAGACATTGTCCCAAACGACAATGTACCGCATCTGGTCCACTTGGTGTAATGCTGTGACAATCTCATGCAATCGGTCAAGAAATGCAAGTATCAGATTTGCATTATAGGGTCCCAGATTTGCATGGTGGTGGAGGGCCCCATTTTGTGTGATAGCAGCGCAAAGGGTGATGTTACCACCTCGCTGCCCTGGCACATTGGTGATTGCCCTGTGCCCAATTACATTTCTCCCTCTTCTTCTTGTTTTTGCAAGGTTAAATCCAGCCTCATCCACATATATAAATACATGTTGAATTTCAGCAGCATCCATTTGCAAGACTCTCTGAAACACATTAAAGAAAATAGGATGCTATTCAATATCTATAGCACAGTATTTTTTTGGTGACAGAACATTATGAGCAGTGCATGATACCACACCATAGTCAGATGAACAATGCATACCTCCACATACTCATTGCGCAGATGTTTCACTCTCTCTGAATTTCTGTCAAATGGTACCCGATACAGTTGCTTCATGTATATTTGATTTTTCTTTAGGATTCGACCTAATGTTGACAGAGAGACTCGTTGGATATTATTGAAAATATTGTCATCATTGATGATATTGGCTTGGATTTCTCGTAGCCTGATACAATTATTGGCCAAAACCATGTTCACAATGGCGGCCTCTTGTGCACGACTAAACATAGGGCCCCTTCCACCTTGGTGTCCTCGACCCTCAATCCTATGTAAAAACTAAATAAATAAATATATATATGTATATATATATGCAGCCTACTGTCAAATGTCACAGTAAACAATATTGATTATACAAGCTTCAGTTTCAATGTATACTGTGTGTTTAGCTTACCTGTTTTCTCGATGAAATGTCCGAATTACTGACGCAACAGTATTTCTGCTGAGATTTGGTTGAACTCTTTGTCCAGCTTCCATCAGTGTCAGTCCATGGTTGATAACATGGTCAATAAGTGTTGCACGGATTTCTCGAGTCAAATTTGGTCCTCGTCTTCTTTGATCAGGTTCTATCAACTCTTCAAGTCCTTCTCTACCTCTTCCTCTACCTAGGTGTCTTCCTCTACCTCCTTCTCTTCCTCTACCTTCTTCTCCTCTACCTATGCCTCTTCCTCTACCTCCTTCTCCTCTTCCTCTACCGCCTTCATCTCCTCTTTGAGCTCCCCCTCTCATTCTCACTCTTCTTCTTCTTCTAACTCCTTCCATTTTTGTTGAAGACAGGTGAACTCACCTGCTGCCTTTTATAGCACACCTGAGTGCTGCGTTTTCAAATTAGCACATGTGTGCTTCCACACCTGGTAGATGTGTTTATCCAATTCGTTCATTAGTGTGGTAATTGGCAATCCGGTGCTTTGTAATTACAAGGAAGTAACCTCACGATCCTTATCTGTGTCTAAGGTGTGAAAATGTGTGTAGAGTTTTACAAATCACTGTGTGTAATGTTTTGCAAAAAGGGTGAGGCGGACATTGTGTGTAATGTTGTGCAAATCTGTGGAGGTGTTTTGCTCATTGGAGTCCAATTTTGCTAATTGTGTGGAAATTTTAATTTTAGTGTGTAAACAATCGTAAAAAAACTGTAATTCCTTGTGCTACAATCTTTTTCCTATTATTATAATTGTTGTATTGTGTTCTCCATTGTTGGTCAACATTTCACTGTTAGTTAACACCTGTTGTTTACCAAACATGTGACAAAATGAAATGACTACGTATTTAGTGAATTGTCTTCTAAAACTATACTGAAAAAATATATAAACTTGACAGGTAAAGTGTTGGTCCCATGTTTCATGAGCTGAAATAAAAGATCCCGGATATTTTCCATACGCACAAAAAGCTTATTTCTCTCAAATTTGGTGCACAAATTTGTTTCCATTTCTGTTAGTGAGCATTTCTCCTTTGCCAAGATAATCAATCCACCTGCGAGTTGTGGCATATCAAGAAGCTGATTAAACAGCATGATCATTACACAGGTGCACCTTGTGCTGGGTACAATAGAAGGCCACTCTGAAATGTGCAGTTTTGTCACACAACACGATGTCTACATTTTGAGGGAGTGCACAATTGGCATGCTGACTGCAGGAATGTTCACAAGAGCTGTTGCCAGAGAATTGAATGTACATTTCTCTACCGAGAATTTGGCAGAACGTCCAACTGGCTTCACAGCCGCAGACCATGTGTAACCATGCAAGCCCAGGACCTCCACATCTGGCTTCTTCACCTGCAGGATCATCTGAGATCAGCCACCCGGACAGCTGATGAAACTGAGGAGTATTTATATCTGTAATAAAGCCCGTTAGTGGGGGAAAATCATTCTTATTGGCTGATGGGTGGGCCTGGCTCCCAAATGGTTGGGCCTATGCCTTCCCAGGCCCACCCATGGCTGCGCCCCTGTCCATTCATGTGAAATCCATAGAATAGGGCCTAATGAATGCATTTCAATTGACTGATTTCCTTATATGCACTGTACCCCAGTAAAATTGTTAAATGTTGTGTTTATATTTTTGTTCAGTTAAAATCTTACCAAAAAACTGATTATGAATATGTTTGGAAAACTGCATTGATCTGCCAATGAAAAATAATGTTTGTACATTAATTTGTACTGGTCAACCTCTCCTTCTCTTTTGTATTCAGTTCTTCAATATTATATCTGATAGTATGAATGGTTCTTATAGGTTGTATTCAGTTCTTCTATATTAGATCTGACTGTATTAATGGTTCTTATGGGCTGAGTGCCTGGAGTGACTACAGTCATACCAAGTTTTCTTTGACCCTGTGATCTCACCAGGACAGAACCACCAGATGGTGGCAGTGATGTACCTTTCATTGATATGAATGCTCAGAGTGAAAAACCTGAGTACTCACATGTGATGGCCCACATAAACCACAACCTTTCCTATTGTGTTAGTAAGGACCACAGCATATTCGGCAGTCATTGTTCAAAATGTGTTCATACATACGGTACAATGGGAGGGGGTGTGGCATTCACAGGGGACCAGGAAGTTGATCTCAGACTTCTATTTAGGACTGGGATTCTATCCAGAGTTGACAGATTACAAACCCAGCCTGCCTCTCTCCTTCCACACTGATTCTAAACCTACAGTCACCTAGTCCTGATTGTGACAGTGGAGCCTAGTTTGCATTGCAGGATCAAGAGATGGCATCAGTAGACAGTTTTCCATTGGCCTAGGTTTATTTGACAAAAAAACATTTAGCAAAGAAATCATTGCAACGTGATGGAAACGCAGATACAGGAGACATTTTCTAAAGATCCACAAATATTGTATCCATTCGACAGGGGCAGGAAAACATTGAAGAACCACAGTGCAATGCCGCGAAGGTGTAAAAATGGCGCTGCTAAAATCAGAGATTATTCTCCTGAGTACATACCTTCGAATCTTGAGTACACACCGACGTCCCCTGTATATAAACCTTACATATAGGACTTCAAGTTGTAAAATAGTGAACTACTCCTTTAATGGAGTGGTAGGTGCTATGAAAGGGATGTTAAAAAAACAACGATATAATGTTGTATTTTGTTCATTAGTCCACTGTTAATACAACGGCAAAAATGTTGCATGTTAGCAATTAAGTTTTCAAGATTTCAGTACAGAGAAACAAGTGTGATGATGCAAATGAGGAAAATGATAATTGCATAAAATTTGCATCATCAAACTTGTTGCAATGTACTACAGTGTTTCCCAATCCTGGTCCAGGGGACACAAAGGGGTGCGCTTTTTAGTTTTTGCCCTAACACTCACACAGTGGATTCAACTAAGCAACTCCAGCCTTTGAATGGAATAAGGTATGTGAGTGTTAGGGCAAAAACAAACAAGTACACCCCTTTGGGACCAGGATTGGGGAACACTGCTGTACTGAAAGTCCTCCATCTTGAGAACTTCACTGCTGACGTGCACATTTTGGGGGATTGTATACAGGGTGAGGAAACCAATGTGTACATTTGTAATTTGATTGAACTATTCCTTTAATTAGAGTTCTTTTGGAGTTACACTTAGTCAGAGGTGCATTTGCTCTAAGTATGTGCTATGAATAAACATTCTTTTATTTTATAAAGAAAACTTATTTTGTCATCTCTTAAGAAGGATAGGCCAACTGAACGAGTGTGCTCGCATACTCCCTTAAAAGACCTTAGCTTGAAAAACGAGAAAATAGTGGCAGTAGTACGGTTTGTCCATTTTGAGACGCCATAGACCCCTTTCTGTGTTAACAAACATTGCTGCAAGAGGGGGATGGGCGCAAGTTGATGGCAGAACATGTGGGATTTCTAATAGAACGCCAACAAAAAAAGCCTCTATTTACATGTTGCTTATGAGTGCATTTCACACTACTTTGGATTTTAATTGGATTTTAAGGCTCGTATGAATGTCCTGCTTAATATAATGTTTGTGTCATCACAAATCAACTGCATTATACTTAAAAAACACTTCAACTTCAACCAGTAAAATAGCGATTGTTCAAGCAATTATCAAAACATAATTCTAAGCCTATGAGAACCCAAAAAAGTTATTTTGTTTAGAAGAAATACAAATGTAAATCTAGACTACTGCCCCAAGAGTCGCACGCATCTGTTTGTGACGTCAGTGTGTCATGTCCTGGAAAAGGGTCTATAGCCACTTCCTCAAAATAGTCAGAAAACTCAAGAAATCCGTCTTTAATGTTGATATTTTTGCAGAGGAAATCTTAATCGTGCAATTTTACATCTAACTAACATGTTTGGTTCAGTATTTCTCAATGAAAAAACCTGCATGAAAACGAGTCTTCTCAAGTTTAATGACAACAGAGACTTTAATGAAGAATCCCTACTGTTGACCAATCACCAACGAAGGGGCGTAGACTTCGGCTACCGACTTGCCTCGAGGAAAACATTTTGTGTTCCCGAAAAGCCGAAAAAACCCTAACCGAAAGTCCAAAACGAAAACCTCACAAAAAGTTGTCATAATATATGCACAAACTCTTCCGAACTGTTTCGGCTGGGAAGCATGCTGACGCCTTAAAGGCTAACAAAAAGTCTGTCTTACAATGGTTTCAGTAGTCCTACATTGTCACAAGGTATAGATTATACCCCTATTTAGACCTGAAGTAGCAGACAGTCTAAATCCAGATTAGTGACAATATCGGAACGCTTAAACCATTTGTAACATAATTATTGTTAGTCCAGCATAAAGTTTGAGCTTTCCTTTCAGCACCATGGAGTGAATCCTTACCACTGCTACACCTGGCTATCAGCCACCGGAGCAAAGTCTGAGAGCGAAAACGTTTATTCAGCCTCATTTACGGCCTTAAAAAAACATAGCTGATATGGCTGACTTGCTTAAACAAATATGGTTTCTACTGACTCCTTCTGGATTTGTGTAAGTCAATAGGAACTGCCGAGTTAAATAAAGGTTCAATAATAATAATAAAATATGTACATATTAAAATGGACAATGTAAAACACACAGGGTGTTCACTCCTTAGGCCTACCTTCCTTACTGCGTCGGACTTCGGCCTCATGTCTGGGGTGGAAAATCTACTTCTGAAAGTACCATGCTTAGATGCATAATAACATCTCAGATTGAACTCTTCGCAAACAGCGACAGTTTCGTTGCAAACAAGACACACTGGTTTGATATTGTAGAAATACGATGAATATATTTTCATAGAACAGGTAGGACTATTAATATCTCCCGAGTGGCGCAGTGGTCTAAGGCACTGCATCGCAATGCTAGCTGTGCCACAGCCGGCCGCGACCAGGAGACCCATGGGCGGCGCACAATTGGTCCAGCGTCGTCCAAGGTAGGGGAGGGTTTGGCCGGCAGGGATGTGGGTTTGTTTACCACGGGGGGCCAGTATGAAAAAAACAAAAAAAAAACATGTATGCATTCACTAACTGTAAGTCGCTCTGGATAAGAGCGTCTGCTAAATGACTAAAATGTAATTAATATAGACATTGGTGATTTTACCACTGTAACCAGATGGACATTATTATGTTATGGTCATTGAATTGATTAGCCCACTAACCACGTGTTAAATGTGTAGTGTACCTACACTGTGTAGGACTATGAATTGGGCAGCTATAGGCTATTTGTTATTAGGCTAATTATGTTCTGGCCCGCAGACTAGCTACAAGCTCAGCAACACATTGACTGGAGGCCAAACCTAGTTGCCAACCCCCCTATATTGTAAATTCAATCTGGTTGGTATAAGATTGAAATGGGAAAATAATGTACCTGTGAACACCCTATGAAATAGCTCCCCAATACCGTCTGATGTATATATTTAATGTATTACATGAATGGTGACCACAGCCCTTCCGACAATACATTTAAAACGTGTTTTCCTGTGTTTTTTCCCACCCTGCTGAATGTATCCAATGTTCCATATCAAATGTGTGTCCTATTATGACACATATGGCAGTTTCTTCTCTCCATGTTTCTTGGCCCAGTATCATTTTTTACAAAAATCTGTGTTTTTTGTTCAGTACCATTGCAGGAAAATACCATGGTACTATTGCAGCTACCATGGTATTTCCCTGACATGGTATTACAATGAAAAAGATACCACGGTACTATCATGTTTATTGGGTCACTACAGTGGCAGGAAAATGCCATGGTATTTTCACCAGTGCCATAGTATTTTCCTGCCTTGGTAGTGACACAAAACACATCATAGTACAATGGAATGTTGTTGTTCATTATTCTACCATGGTGCATTTTTGTTAACAATTAACTTCAATAAAGTCATCCAAATAAATTCATAATCAATGACTAAAATAATGAATCTAGTTTTAAAAGACAATTTAATTAACACAAGTAGTCAATTCATAGCCTGTTTATCATTAAACAAAAGTTGTTTAGTAATATAAAATAATCCACCCAAACTAATGCTGAAAACTGATCATCACACCATCTTTATCTGATATACAGTGCATTCCTAAAGTATTCAAATCCCTTGACTTTTTCCACATTTTGTTACGTTACAGCCTTATTCTAAAATTGATTACATCGTTTTTTCCCTCAACAATCTACACACAATACCCCATAATGACAACGAAAAAACAGTATTTTTTGCAAATAGAAAAAAAAAACCTTTAAATATCACATTTACATAAGTATTCAGACCCTTTACTCAGTACTTTGTTGAAGCGCCTTTGGCAGCGATTACAGCCTTGAGTCTTCTTGGGTACGAAGCTACAAGCTTGACACACCTGTATTTGAGGAGTTTCTCCCATTCTTCTCTGCAGATCCTCTCAAGCTCTGTCAAGTTGGATGGGGAGCGTAGCTGCACAGCTATTTTCTGGTATCTCCAGAGATGTTCGATCGGGTTCAAGTCCGGGCTCTGCTGGACCACTCCTGTGTTGTCTTGGCTGTGTGCTTAGGGTCGTTGTCCTGTTGGAAGGTGAACCTTAGCCCCAGTCTGAGGTCCTGAGCACTCTGGAGCAGGTTTTCATCAGGGATCTCTATGAACTTTGCTCCGTTTATCTTTCCCTTGATCCTGACTTGTCTCCCAGTCACTGCCACTGAAAAACATCCCTACAGCATGATGCTGCCACCACCATGCTCTGACATGCACTGTCAACTGTGGGACCTTATATAGACAGGTGTGTGCCTTTCCAAATCATGTCCAATCAATTGAATTGAACACAAGTGGACTCCAATCAAGTTGTTGAAACATCACAAGGATGTTTCCTTAATGGAAACAGGATGCACCGGAGCTTAATTTCAAGTCTCATAGCAAAGGGTCTGAATACTTATGTAAATAAGGTATTTCAGGTTTTTATTTTGAATACATTTGCTAAAAATTCTAAAAAGGGCTGTTGTGTGTAGATTGATGAGGAAAATGTTTTAACCTAACAACCTAACAAAATGTGGAAGAAGTCGAGGAGACGGAATACTTTCCAAAGGCACTGAGTGTACAAAACATTAGGAACACCTTCCTAATATTGAGTTGCATCCCCCTTTGTCCTCAGAACAGCCTCAATTCGTCAGGGCATGGACTCTCCAAGGTTTGTAGAGCGTTCCACAGGGATGCTGGCCCATGTTGACTGCAATGCTTCCCACAGTTGTGTCAGGTTGGCTGGGAGTGGATCTCTACTCCGAATAGCTTGTTCCATCCGATGCACAATTGGATGGAGATCTGGTGCCTCGGAAGGCCACTGCAATAAGCTGAATTCACTGTCATGTTCGTGGAACCAATCCTGGACAAGCCTTGTGGCATGGGGCATAATCCTGCTGAAAAAAATCTATTTGCAGATGGATAACTATTGCCATGAAGGGATGCACCTGATTGGCAATTATGTTTAGATATCCTGTGGCATTCAAATGTTGCACCACATATATCAAGGGGCCCAATGTGTGCCATGAAAACACACCCCACACCACCACCACCAGCCTGCAATGCTGACACACGGCATGGATGCATGTACTCATGGTTTCCTCCATACCCTGGTACAGCAAAACTGACAAGGTGAACACTGATCAGTAAATAGATGCCAACATTCTACAACACTCCCTTTCCTCTGCACAGTTCTCTCACAGTGAGAAACAATAGGATTACAATAGTGTTCTATGCTTTCTTCATTTGATCCAATCCACTACCACTTCTTATGTATACGTTGGTGTCTTTTTAAATTGCCCAATCTGTAGAATCTCGTCTCACAGTCAGTGCAGTAATACAGTGGGGAAAAAAGTATTTAGTCAGCCACCAATTGTGCAAGTTCTCCCACTTAAAAAGATGAGAGGCCTGTCATTTTCATCATAGGTACACGTCAACTATGACAGACAAAATGAGAAAATAAAATCCATAAAATCACATTGTAGGATATTTAATGAATTTATTTGCAAATTATGGTGGAAAATAAGTATTTGGTCAATAACAAAAGTTTCTCAATACTTTGTTATAATACTCTTTGTTGGCGATGACACAGGTCAAACGTTTTCTGTAAGTCTTCACAAGGTTTTCACACACTGTTGCTGGTATTTTGGCCCATTCCTCCATGCAGATCTCCTCTAGAGCAGTGATGTTTTGGGGCTGTCGCTGGGCAACACAGACTTTCAACTCCCTCCAAAGATTTTCTATGGTGTTGAGATCTGGAGACTGGCTAGGCCACTCCAGGACCTTGAAATGCTTCTTACGAAGCCACTCATTCGTTGCCGGGGCTGTGTGTTTGGGATCATTGTCATGCTGAAAGACCCAGCCACGTTTCATCTTCAATGCCCTTGCTGATGGAAGGAGGTTTTCACTCAAAATCTCATGATACATGGCCCCATTCATTCTTTCCTTTACACGGATCAGTCGTCCTGGTCCCTTTTCAGAAAAACAGCCCCAAAGCATGATGTTTCCACCCCCATGCTTCACAGTAGGTATGGTGTTCTTTGGATGCAACTCAGCATTCTTTGTACTCCAAACACGACGAGTTGAGTTTTTACCAAAAAGTTATATTTTGGTTTCATCTGACCATATGACATTCTCCCAATCCTCTTCTGGATCATCCAAATGCACTCTAGCAAACTTCAGACGGGCCTGGACATGTACTGGCTTAAGCAGGGGGACATGTCTGGCACTGCAGGATTTGAGTCCCTGGTGGCGTAGTGTGTTACTGATGGTAGGCTTTGTTACTTTGGTCCCAGCTCTCTGCAGGTCATTCACTAGGTTCCCCTGTGTGGTTCTGGGATTTTTGCTCACTGTTCTTGTGATCATTTTGACCCCACAGGGTGAGATCTTGCGTGGAGCCCCAGATCGAGGGAGATTGTCAGTGGTCTTGTATGTCTTCCATTTCCTAATAATTGCTCCCACAGTTGATTTCTTCAAACCAAGCTGCTTACCTATTGCAGATTCAGTCTTCCCAGCCTGGTGCAGGTCTACAATTTTGTTTCTGGTGTCCTTTGACAGCTCTTTGGTCTTGGCCATAGTGGAGTTTGGAGTGTGACTGTTTGAGGTTGTGGACAGGTGTCTTTTATACTGATAACAAGTTCAAACAGGTGCCATTAATACAGGTAACGAGTGGAGGACAGAGGAGCCTCTTAAAGAAGAAGTTACAGGTCTGTGAGAGCCAGAAATCTTGCTTGTTTGTAGGTGACCAAATACTTATTTTCCACTATAATTTGCAAATAAATTCATAAAAAATCCTACAATGTGATTTTCTGGAAAAAAAATGCTCATTTTGTCTGTCATAGTTGACGTGTACCTATGATGAAAATTACAGGCCTCTCTCATCTTTTTAAGTGGGAGAACTTGCACAATTGGTGGCTGACTAAATACTTTTTTCCCCCACTGTAAATACAAGTTTCACCCATACACAGCACCAGAAGTATTTGGAAAGTTCTAACCGTATGCACAAAGTAGTAATAAGACTTTAAATAACCTAATATGCAAAAATATGATGGTAATTGTATTCTATTGAGTGGCTTTGAAAGGTTTGTAAAGTTATAATACTTCATACAATTCAATTGTTTACCCTAAAACTAATTGTTTACCCTAAAACTACAACCAGACACTTACTGTCGCTTTGGCTTGAGGTGGCACATGGCCTCAAGTCCTCTGCATCTGCAACTTCAGAGAATATCACAGATGTCAAACCGTTACCACATTTATAGTACACACTTAACAGATTTTCCTGTTCATCCCATACAGTTGGTAGGAACAGAACTTTGAGAAAGTAGGCTTGTTTATCAGACTTGAAACATTATGTACCTTGTTGTAGGGTCATTTTCAAAGACACTGGCTCTTGAAGTTACTAAAAATAAAAAAAATTAAGAACTGTTACACTTTTGGTCACTAAATAATCAAGTATGTCAAGATCAGATGGGTGTGGTAATGTCTTGTCATATCAACTGTCATTAGGTCATGATTTCATTCCGTCTCAATTTAAGACTAGTACTTGCATTAACTGTAAGCTTTTCTTCACCCACATACTTGAATGTGTGTAAAACTTACCATCAACTTGCTGATTATACATTCAATGACCTAGTAGCCTAATGCAGGATCCTACCACTAGGGGCTGGTGGAAGCTGTGGCACTGTACGCTGGGCTTGTCTGGGTTCATTTGTCTTTTTCTGGAGTGCTTCACTTCCATCATCATCTTATGAAGGACAATACAAAAAAAGACTCATTTATTTCATCTACTTCCTGATGCATGTAATACACACAATGGAATAAGAGCAGTTAAGAAATCCTCACCAGGTGGCTCTACACGGAATCTGATTGGTTTAGTCACCGCCCTCTTCGCTGGTTCCTCGTCAGATTCAACATTGGAGGTGTCAACCCCCCGTTTGGCTCGTTGCTCTGCCACAGAGTAATTGTCTGTACGTGCAATAAACATTGTCATAAATAGTTTCCTATTAACACTGGCAAACCGGCTATTGAGTATTTGAAATTCACATAGTAATACTTTCAGCCAATACATATAGTACTTAAGAGGGGGAAGTTCCTGACTCTACTGACCAGGAGTGGGTTGCACCAGTTAGACGATAAGGTGTAAGAGATAAGTTGGACCTACCTACGCCCGACGTAATGATTTAGAAAATTGAACAAGATGCGACATGACTAGTCATGAAACACTTACCTTGGAAACTAGTTATAGATCTATACTATACGTCTACCCCACATTACACTTAGTTTTTACACCCTGGCGTAGCAAAAGCTATTACTTACAACCAGTTGGTGACACAGGTTTACGCCTGGCTTAGAACATATTCTACATTGTAACTAGCCTTACGTGTAGGAGTATGTTCAACTGATGCAACCTGCTCCAGAGCCACACAGCCAAGCATACATGGCAATAGAAACGGGAGTGGATGGACAGTCAAATATTATTTTACCAGTTGATGAAAAGATGGAAATTCTGTACTACTCCCGTAATATTTTGTCAGGCCGGTCTCCTCTCTTAATGGCATTTCTTGGCCAGTAGCAACACAGGACCTGCAAGATATGAGACACTGTTTGGTCCTCCTCAAGTATAATAGCTTGCTTAACAAGACTGTGGATTGAAGAAAGTTGAGGAGAAACCAAAATGCACATGGCCACACTGAAGGTCATGAAGTGTGTGTACTGTTCTTTAGACCAGATTATTCTCAGCACTACTTTCCCAGTATAGAGTAGAAACTGTCTAAATTCTGTGGCCTTCCAACGGTCAAGGTCATCCAATCGCTGTTGTTTGCGAGCAAAGCAGTCTGGAATTGAATCCTTTAGTCGGTTTAGCTGTTGACTGACCTCCTTGACTTGCACCAACGCCAACCTGGCCCCAGTCTTTCCCCTAGTCCACATCATCAAGAGCTTCCGGGTTACTCCGAGGCAACAAAGGTGCATATAGTCAATTGGGAATGAATTCACCATATCAATGGGGAGAATGCAAAAAGGAGAGGTTTTCCCTTCATGGTGATGTTCTGGCTGTACCAATTCCCTAAAGGATTTGTCAGTTCTGAGACACAGGTTTTTTACCTGCAGGTACGTCATCCTCCCATCATACCTGCCTTTTTGTGTGCACCTGTCACAGCCATAGTAGCCAGAATACATCTTTATGCATTTTACCATGGCTTTTGCAGGTGCATCACATGTTACAGAACAAACTTTCACTTGCAGTGTTGTGTCTCCCCACTTCAAGCCGGTCTGCATCAACTCTTTAAGCTCCAGCAAAGTGTCATTGAGGAATTCCAGGGAGCTTTGTTTCCATGATGCCATTGCAAGTGACAGAGGAAACACTGTGGGTGGTGAGAGATTGATAGAGCACAAAAGTGGCCATAACGACATATTGGTACTTTTGAACAAAGGGAGACCATCCAGATGAAGGGATATTTCTAAAAGATTCAAATCTCCAACCACTGATTTAGGATAGATGCTTAGATGTTTCACTAACTCCACCTTCACTTTAAATCTGACAAACTCCACATTAGACTTGACTTCAACAAAAACATTGGTCGTTTCTAGGAGAGTTCTAGCAGTGGAAGGCAAATCTGTGTGACCATTAGACTGCAGCATCTTCAGAAGTGCATCAACAGCATTGTGTTTCACTTGGAAATCACTTATCCAGGTTGCCAGGTCCTCTCTGAAGGTAGAATATTTTTCAACATCATCATTGTCAGAGTCAGTTGTCTCCTGAATTGCACAACCAGCATTGACTTCAGTCTCTGAATCTATGTCACTGTGTGATGGCAGTCTTGGAGGAGTACCACCTACTGCCTCAAGCTCACCATCTGACTCTTCGTCAGCGTGTGTTGGCAGTCTTGGAGGAGTACCTTCCACTGCCTCAACTTCACTATCTGACTCAATTTTGCTGTCAGATTCAGTAGAACTGGTATCTTCACTCTTGGTGTCAGATTCAGTAGAACTGGTATCTTCACTCTTGGTGTCAGACTGGCTGATGAGACTAGATCCACTTTCATTGTCATTGACTTCCTTCTCTACACTTTTTTTCTTAAGGTTGGTTTTCTCCCTTGACAATTTAGTCCAGATTCTATTGTATTCTCTCTTTCTTGAAGTACTCGACATCCATATTACACCAGAGGATTTAACAGTCTGAAAATGATTAAACAATGATATGACAATGGCTCTACACATACAGTACAAAATGAAATTGGACTGCCTTACTTGTCCATTTAAAATTAATAACCAGTCAGACAACACATAGGTTTACCTTTTTTGAAGACATTTTCAATCTTTAGAACACTAAGTAAAGAAACGGAAAGAACATGAATCTCTTCTACCCAAGACGTTATCCATAATATCCATCTTGAATCAGAACTTAAATTAGGAAAGAGATGACTACAGCTTCTCAGGCTATCTGACACTGCAAGGCATTTGAATAATGTTGGTGTTATAGAACGGATAAATTGCACTTTTCATTATCTGGATTGTTTAAATTTAGTCAGCCCTTTAGTAAAAATGTATCAAGCCGTAGCATGCATTATATATTTTTACGTGCTTATGCTAGTAATAGACCAATGTTGTTCTTCATCAGGACCTAAGAACACGATTACTCAACCCTGTAACACAGGCTGTGGTTACACGCGGCACTATCCAAGTAACGTAGCTAGGCTAAACTATCTATTAGCCAACTGGCTAATTAGCTAACTGGCAAGCTTCCTCGCTAGTTAGACAGCCTGACATCATCAACATGTCTTTATCTGGGGAGCTGGGAGTACACTAAGTTACTTGGTTTAAATAGTACACGCCGGATAACTTACCTTTCGTAAAAACTTCCAAGAGGTGAACTGTGTTCGGTCAGTCGGAGTCAATGGTGTCTTCGCTGTTCAGCTGTGTTGTTTCACTTTTACCAATTAGTACGGTAGGTGTTTCTTTCTGGCTCCAGCCTCAGTATTGTTAGTTGCCACACCCACTTCTATATTTGCAATGACGGATAATGTAGTCAAAAGGAATATTCAGGATGAACCGTCGTCAGGCCACCACTACTGCTAGCTGCTTTATAATGATTTGTAAAAATTATTATTATTGTTATAGGCTACATTCATAAATTAATATAATAAAAACATATTATTTGTAGGTATCGTTCCCTCTTCCATAGGCCTATACTGAGGTCAAAATGACATTATTAATTTCCATACATTTATTATCGGTAGAATTATGGAAAAATATACTGCGGAGGGGAAGAGCTGGATCCACTTCCTTTATGCTGGCCCCAATATCTTGGGATCTAAAGTACTTATTTAGAACGTAACAAATGTTCCTACACACTTAGAAAGACAACGTTACAAGTGTACCACCACTTTACTTACAGACAACGTTATAAAATGCATTGATATCATTCTGATTGTAACGTTATATGAAGACAAAAAACATAGCTCTAAATGTAACGTTATGAAATGTTCCTAGGATATCTCCAAAATAACATGATATTCAGAACCTTTCATGGACTATCAAGGAATGTTTTTAAAGTTCCCATGATGTTGTCATATGTCTGAAACTAACAGCGTACTGTTCTCTGTGCATAACATTTGAGGAAGAGTAATAGGACAAACAAAAGACAGAAAAGAACACCATATCACCAGATGGCCTAATCTTACAGGAGTGCAATAACAGGAAACACCCAAACCACAGGCCCCAACCGCCAGTTCCTCCTCACCAGTTTCCTTGACACACAGACATTTCTCCGCACGAACACTCACACTCCACTCCCCTTTCTACTGGTCGGGTGCCAAGGGCAGAGGACTCTGCCGTGCACCAATGGGGCATCTGCTCTGGACAGAGCAGATCCGCCTCCCACGCCTCTGGAACCAATCGAGGGACTAGGAGAAGAATCCCTCCCTTTATGTTACATTGTATAAGTAATGCTGTAAACTCTGTGAAAAACACCCTTTTCAGCTGACTCTACAGAGAGGCATATGATTAGGTCCATGCATGTTAACTAGTAGGACAATATATCTCTGTTTGAATAAACTGCCTTTTGCTTAAACAAATTCCACTCTGTCTAGCGTCGTTGGTTTGTACTTCCTCTCCATATAATTAGAACACCAACAAATTGGTAGCACAGGATGGTTTCTATTTCGATCTAAAAAGGTTGGTGAGAGAGGACAAGGCAAATCATCGATTTAAAAACAGACGGAAGAGTGACCTGTAATCCAGGAGACATCAACTATTCATCTTACCTCAGGAACCTGATCAGAGAGCTCTCCTAAAAAAGGTAAGCAGAGCCTGTTAAAACGAAATCTTGCATATTGTAATATAGACTAAACCAAATTTTGATCAGAAGTACTGAGCGTGAGTATGAATTATTGCTAAAACCATTCCAACATAACAAATTAGGGAAATCTTGTACTGTGATATTTTAACGATTATTTTACAATAAATTGAATATATAAGTGTGACCAATGCGTTAAATTCCTTCGGGACCCAGTTTGTTCTGAAATCTCACACATAAAACTGTCCCTATTTTATAGGTTGTGTGGGAAGTGAAGTTAGACTGAGGCTGTGTTCTAGCGTATAAAGGATATAAAATATTGAATTTAAGTAATCTAGGTATTGAATTCTATTTGGCTGTGTTTATATTTTAACATGTGATGGAGGATGGGAAGTCATAGTGAGACTTATGAAACTGAATACCAAACTGTGGAACTGAGTGAATTGGACCTAGGGTTTCAGGAACCAGGGGCTGGGGAAACTGATATTGGATCTGTGCATATTCTAGAACAAGAAGTGAGACAACTAAAACGTGTTGTGTGCTGTGGAGGAATTGCTGCATTGGTGTATGTGACTGGAATTCTGATTTTTATGATAATGATTGCATTACAGATAATATAAAATCAGCCCCTTTATATGCGAGGGTGTCGTACATGAGATAAGTCTGTATTGATACCGATAATACATCCCTGGAAATAAAACACCAGGGACGGGATAAGTATATAAAGATAGAGAAAGCAAGATGGCAGGGCCAAACCCAACCAAACCCAAATTTAATGAATACCTAGAACAACGAATGACAGACAGGGCAGGGGGAAAAGAACAGTATAAGAAAGTTAAAAAAGTGTGGGAGGAGGTAAAGTTAAGATGGACACAGGCAGGTTACCTCAGAGGGGGACCTCCCTCAGAGGAAGAACTCAAGATTATGAAGAAAGGACTAGAGGTGGCAGTTGAGAAAGCTAAGGAAGAGGAAGAAGGAAGGAACAAAACACATAGGTTCAAGAAAGAGGGAACAAAGGAAAGAGAGAGGGCCGAGGGAGAGCTGAGAATAGGGACATGGGCAATAGAGGAGAGCAGGAGGATGCAACCAAAGAAATCAGATACGATGTGTGTGGCCACTGAAGCGCCAGTAGAGATGAAAACTCCATTTAAGGGTTCTCCAACAGCTCCCCCAGAGGCCAGTACCAGCACCACTCCTGTCCCCACCTCACTATACCCACAGGTGCCGGTGGAGGCACCGCGGCCCCCACCATACACACCAGGACGGGATCACAACATTCAGACACACCACCAAACCAATCCATTTCTCTCCATGCCCCAGCCTGCAATACAGGCCCCGGTCCTCACAGTTGGAGAAGGGAGCCTAAAAGGCACCATGACTTTTGGCATAACTGGAGGGCAGTTGCTGTGCGAGCAGCTACCCTCTACCAGCACTCCATACACACCCAGAGAGCGAGAACCCCTGAGAAAGAAAGAAGAAGGGGACCGGACCTCCTCTGCGGGAAACCCCCTTGGCTCCCTCACCAGCACTGTGAGCGGAGTGACAAGTGGGTATCACCCACAGCTGAACCCAGAGTTTTTCAGAGGAAGTTCCCCACAGGACCTTAGAGAGGGAAGGCGTGGCCATTTGAGCAATCAAAGCCAAGCCATGGAGGATGATGACGACAGACGAGCTTACATTAGCGAACTGGACAAAAACAGAAGGATACCCACTGAAGGTGAAATTGAAAGTGAAATTCAAAAATTGGAAATCCAATTAAGAAAATCCCGAGCTGAGGTTGAGGAGCTCCTTGCTCCAGATGAGAACGAGGGGGGCGAGTACCTAGTGGAGGGGATAATGAGAGGAACAGTGACCAACGTAACAGATACTCTGAGAGATATCACAACACACGAACAAAGTCGAAGGTCAACCCGAGTGGCCAACCTGAGGAAAAGAGGGATATCCACAAGAGCAGATTGGGACTCAGCCAGTATGTATCCCCTAAGGCCAGCAGCAAATCCGGCCTATGTGGAGTACGAACCATGGAAGATGACTGATTTGACTACACTAGGACTCCATCCTCCACCACCCAAGACCAACTACAGTGGCAGGACTGCTCTCTTTTCTTGGTCTGACAGGATATAGCAGAACACACATCCACGATTACACCGCAAGGACAGAACCACTACGGGCCATTGTACGCCAAGCTGGACCAAGGAACCTTATGGCCAACCTCGAATAGAATAAGGAGGCGTCAACTGCCTTTGGCCTCCTCAAAACAGACTTATCTGTAGCAGCAGCGCTAACTGCTCCAGATTACAACAATGTCCGTATAGCGACCGGATATTTATAACCTCTATAGTACTTATTTGAAAGGTTATAAATGTGCCTGTAATGTCCCAAACGGGCTATGACATTCAGTACCTCTGGAAGACTTAAGGGGAATGTTACAAATGTCTCAGTTACGTTCCTTGTTACCTGGGTTGTTGCGATTTTTGTGGGACTGGAGAACAATTTTACATTTACATTTTATGCCAGGAAAGTACAATTAAGTTATTACCTGGATTCCATGCTTTTAAAATGACTGCTATTCCTGAAAAGTATAGAACACTTTAGTTTCCGGTTCTTTTTTACTTTATTTTTCGGTTGAACCGGTTCCAACCCTAGATTACAACACATGTAGAAAACTGCTGGACATTACATTCAGGCAGCATCAAAATAGTAGTGCAACCGTCAACTTCTCTCTCTAATGCATCCGCACTGTCTGCAGTGAAGTATGTTGATGTAAACGAACTCAGACATCTCAAATAAATGGATTCTTTATTAAATTATCTTGATGAAATTATGTACATTCAATCACGCAGACAAACCCAAAGTCTCTAGTTAGCTATGTGACTTGTAAAATAGTTTTTATCACGTTCTTCACTCACTCGGTTTGACACAAAAATAACACATAGCTAAAACCTTTACCAAACTTGATAATACCTTGACGTATTTGTGACCTAGCATGTTATGAAATGTTCTTTCTAAATTAGAAAGTTGAAACGTGCTATTACATAACTGTAGTAATACATTTGAAACGGACACAACAGCTATTGTCTTTACAGCACAGTTTTAGCTCTTTTTTCTTTATCTGAAGAATGGTGCCCGCCTGACCACTGAGGTATAAGAGGTAGAGACTGTCTCCAAGATGGCCGACCGTTGTTTTCAACGTAATCTACTCACGTTCGCATCAGGCCAGGGTTCTGGTGGGGAAGTAGCCATCCTATGTACCTAGAGGAGACTGGCGGTAGGGTACTAGGGGGTAACTCGCCCCCCCTAAGAACAATGTCTAATTGCTGACACAAAAAAGCTACATTTGGGGGGGGAAATTATGTGGATGAAGGTCATGCTTAGGCTAATGAACTATAAAGGGAAAAAAATTGCTACAGTTTACACTTTTTGAGTTATTTAATTAAATGTATGTTTTTAGAAAAGGGCCGTTTTTAAAAGTCGTGGGGTAAGTGCCCCCCATCAGAATTGTCCATTTAAATGAATGTAGCCTATTTATTTATTACTACATTTAGCTAACATTATATAGTTAATCCAGAGATCCTTACCTTTGCCTCGATTTGGCAGTCTTGTCCAGATCATCATGGCATTTGTAGTTCTTTAGGATAGCCACATTAGCATCTAATTAGCATTTCATCTTTGGGGGGTAAATGCAGGTGAATATATTGATCAAAGTCACCTTGTCCTAGAGAGATTTACACTGTTATCAAAACGTTACACAAGGGTAAGCCTATCTTCCACCCTATGTAAAGCTGGGATATATAAGATACCCCGTAAAAAAAAAACACTCTAAAATGTGAAGTTTTGTCACACAACACAATGCCCAGTGGTGTAAAGTACTGAAGTAAAAATAATTTAAAGTACTACTTAAGTCGTTTTTGGGGGTATCTGTACTTTACTATTTATATTTTGGACAACTTTTACTTCACTACATTCCGAAAGAAAAATATTACATTTACATTTTAGTCATTTACAGTTAGTGATTGCATACATTTTCATACTATCCCCCCGTGGGAAACGAACCCACAACCCTGGCATTGCAAACACCATGCTGTACCAACTGAGCTACACGGGACATACATCCCTGGTCATCCCTACTGCCTCTGATCTGGCGGACTCACTAAACACGTTTAATTTGTAAATGATGTCTGAGTGTTGGAGTGTGCCCCTGGCTATCCATTAATAAAAAATAAAATAAAAAATGGTGTCATCTGGTTTACTTAATATAAGGAATTTGAAATGATTCATACGTTTACTTTTACTTTTGATAGTGAAGTATATTTAAAACCAAATACTTATAGACATTTATTCAAGTAGTATTTTACTGGGTGACTTTCAGTTTTACTTGAGTCATTTTCTATTAAGGTATCTTTACTTTTACTCAAGTATGACAATTGGGTGCTTTTTCTACCACTGACAATGCAACAGATGTCTCAAGTTTTGAGGGAGCATGCAACTGGCATGCTGACTGCAGGAATGTCCACCAGAGCTGTTGCCAGATAATTTAATGGTAATTTCTCTACCATAAGCCGCCTCCAACTTTGTTTTAGAGAATTTGGCAGTATGCCCAACCACCCTCACAACTGCAGACCATGTGTATGGTGGTGTTCTTCCGAGTGGCGCAGTGGTCTAAGGCACTGCATTGCAGTGCTAGCTGTGCCACTAGAGATCCTGGTTCGAATCCAGGCTCTGTCATAGCCGGCCGTGACTGGGAGACCCATGGGGCGGCGCACAAGTCGTCCAGGGTAGGGGAGGGAATGGCCACCAGGGTTGTGGGTTTGATTCCCACGGGGGGCCAGTATGAAAAAATATATATATAATGTATGCACTAACTGTAAGTCGCTCTGGATAAGAGTGTCTGCTAAATGACTTAAATGTAAAAATGTGTGTGGGTGAGTGGTTTGCTGATGTCAATGTCATGAACACAGTACCCCATGTTATGGTATGGGCAGGCATAAGCTACGGAGAAGGAACAAAATTGCATTTTATCAATGGCAAATGTAATGCACAGAGATACCATGACAAGGTCCTGCTGACGTCATGTTTCAGCATGATAATGCACGGCCCAATGTCGCAAGGATCTGTCCACAATTCCTGGAGGCTGAAAATGTCCCAGTTCTTCCATGTCCTGCATTCCACCAGACATGTCACCCATTGAGCATGTTTGGGAGGGCTGGATCGACGTGTACCACAGCTTGTTCCAATTCCCGCCAATATACAGCAACTTCGCACAGCCCCTGAAGAGGAATGGGACAACATTCCACAGGCCACAATCAACAGATTGATCAACTCTATGCAAAGTAGAAGTGTCCCGGAGGAGGAGGAGGCAGCGGCAGATACCCCGTTCTCATGTAATGGGGTAGGGCCCAGTGATGCCAACTTAGCTATTTTGTTGCTAGATTTAGCAACTTTTCAGACTACCCTGGCAACTTTTTTTTCAAACAGCACCTAGCAACAAATTGAGCTACTTTTAAAAACTTATTTGGAACTTTTAGCAACTTTTGAAAAGTGACTCAAACACTAAAAAAAATGCACACATTTTCCCTCTAAATGACACTAAAACGATTTTGTCTGTCACACACTCAGTCACAACACACATGGCTGGCTGCAAAAGTGCATTGTGAGTGACGTCAGCAGCAGGCGCTCAGCTCGTGCACAGGCAGCAGCAGGCCAGCCAAGCAGCGCAACAACCTGGAGAGAGCTGGAGAGAGATGCCTAGCGCACACATCATTATTTGAGTTAAGTTGCTTGTTCAATAAGATAGTGTAGTAAATATAAACTATTACACAAGGACCTGAGCAAACATGTTGTGAAAGATGTTGTGCAAGACCAGGGGATCAAAACATGTTGTGCATTATGTTGTGAAAGAACTGTTGGGGTTGGAGCCTCTTTTCTCATAACAGGAACATACCGTTCTCATGAACAAACACGAGACTGAAAAGGACACAACGCCCTGCACATTGCAACAGAATGCGATAACAGGACAACACCCACACCTCAGGCCCCAACCACTAGTTCCTCCTCACGAGTTCCTTGACACACAGACATTTCTCCGTACAAACACTCACACTTCACTCCCCTTTCTACTGGTCGGGTGCCAAGGGCAGAGGACTCTGCCGTGCACCAATGGGGCATCTGCTCTGGACAGAGCAGATCCGCCTCCCACGCCTCTGGAACCAATCGAGGGACTAGGAGAAGAATCCCTCCCTTTATGTTACATTGTATAAGTAATGCTGTAAAACTCTGTAAAAATCACCCTTTTCAGCTGACTCTATAAGGAGCCATATGATTAGGTCCATGCATGTTAATTAGCAGGACAAGATATCTCTGTTTGAATAAACTGCCTTTTGCTTAAGCAAATTCCACTCTGTCTAGCGTCGTTGGTTTGTACTCCCTCTCCATATAATTTAAACACCAACAAAAGCATATATACCTTGTTATTAGCTTGTACCTATAATTGTTGATCAGTCAGGTAGCATGTTAACTAACTACCAATACACTGATTGAAACTATAATTGTTCAGAATGTGTAGGTTTACTAGTTAATAAGAAAATAAATCAAATATAATTGTTCAATAATGTGTAATGTGTAATTGTTCAATAATTCAATGTGTTATGTTTAAAAATAAAAATATCTGATCATATAAAATGTGTTGTGTTTATATTACTTTTACAAATACAAATATGTGATAATAAACAAACAAATCTAAACTTACAAATGTCAAATCATATTTGTCGCTGAGATGGCCAGTCAATTTGAAAACGTTATTTTGTATTTCACGTAATGATGCATTTTTACGTTATTACGTAATGACTTCATCACGCGCACCATTCTTCACAATACATCTGTTGTCAAGAAGATAACCTTTGTGTCCGTTTCTATGTATTACTACAGGTATGTAATAGCACGTTTAAACTTTCTAATGTCGAAAGAACATGTCATACAATGCTAGGTAACACATCCGTTAAGGTATTATCACGTTTGGTAAAGGTTTGATGTGTTATTTTAGTGTCAAACCGAGTGAGTGAGAAAGAACGTGATAAAAACGATTTTTCAAGTCACATAGCTAGAGATTTTGGGTTTGTCTGAGTGAATGTACATAATTGTATCATGTTAGTTTAATAAATAATCAATTTATTTGAGATTTCTGAGTTCGTTTTCCATATTATTGGTTTAGTGTAAAATTCCCAAGCTGGTAAAATGGCGGCTACTCTCGGTCAGCGTCAACGGACTTCAGTGAGGACAGTGCGGGTGCATCAGATAGAGACAATTTCACGGTCGCACTACTGTTTTGAAGCTGAATGTAATGATTATCAGTTTCCTACGTGTGTACTAATATTCAGACACATTCTGTTGTTTCTGTCTTTATCAATAAATGTTGCTATGGTGTGAACAGGAAATACAATTGGTTTTTGATTGAAGTAATACAGTGAAGGCAAGGTTATTACATTTACATTTTAGTCATTTAGCAGACGCTCTTATCCAGAGTGACTTACAGTTAGTGAGTGCATACATTATTTTTTTATTTTTTTTATACTGGCCCCCCGTGGGAATCGAACCCACAACCCTGGCGTTGCAAACGCCATGCTCTACCAACTGAGCTACATCCCTGCCGGCCATTCCCTCCCCTACCCTGGACGACACTGGGCCAATTGTGCGCCGCCCCATGTGCGCCGCCCCATGCGTCTCCCGGTCACGGCCGGCTACGACAGAGCCTGGATTCAGGAAAATAGCACACAGTGCTGTCTAAAACAAACTGTAACCTTGTACTAAATGGTTTTTGAGTCATTTATGCATTTATCTACTATAGGTTAGGTATTAGCTCAAAAGTATTGTGGTGCTCCTGCACCTTAATATAAACAGTACCGGCACCCAAAATGAGTATTGGCACCTATTTCAGTCCAAGTCAAGCACTGAATTAGATAATTGAACAAGAAAAAGTGAAAATATTTGTAGAGAATAAAGAAAGTGCCAGAACTGTCAACACTAACTTTTGTGTCTGTGCTCTCTATATTACTACTGGCCGATTCAGATAAGTCTGAGGCCGGTAACATCAACAGTGAGGACAAACCCAACCTGCCTCCCTCCTTCCACACTGAGTCCAAACCTACAGTCACTGGGTCCTGATTGTGACAGTGGAGCCCAGTTTGCATCGCAATATCCAGAGATGGCATCAGTGAAGCTGGAAGACTGCAGTCAAACACTGGAGCTGAATGTCAACATTAAAGATGAAGAAGAGGAGGAGAAGATTGGGAAATCTGTTTCTCAGGGTAAGAGGAGGTTCTATCTAATTCAGTTTGTTGGACATGATTTGGAAAGGCACTCTGTCAGTGGGTGCTGTAGGTGGGTGTGGTGCAGGAATCAGATGCAGGACGCAGAAAGATAAATCCAATAGACTTTAGTGAACAGCACACTAAATTCACGAATCAAAACGCCCGGAGGCGAGAAAGTCCGCACACAGGCGAAAACCAAAAGGCGCACAAAACAGTGCGTAAAATAACCTCCTAACACAGAGGAGGAAAAATACGAAATGAACAAGGCAACAGTAGCGCACAAACACGACAGCGAATCAATAACACACAAACACAGACACACACAACGAGAACTAAATAGAACACTAACGAGGACTAACTAGACACAGGTGTACAACATCAAGACCAAACCAAACGAACATGAAACATAGATCGGTGGCAGCTAGTACTCCGGAGACGACGACCGCCGAAGCCTGCCCGAACCAGGAGGAGGAGCAGCCTCGGCCGAAACCGTGACAGTACCCCCCCCCCTTGACGCGCGGCTCCAGCCGTGCGCCGACCCCGGCCTCGGGGACGACCAGGAGGACGCGGAGCAGGGCGCGCGGGATGGTCCCGGTGGAACTCCGACAGGAGAGATGGGTCTAGGATGTCCCTCCGCGGCACCCAGCACCGCTCCTCCGGGCCGTACCCCTCCCACTCCACGAGATACTGGAGACCCCCCATCCGGCGTCTGGAGTCCAAGATGGACCGAACGGTGTACGCCGGAGCCCCCTCGATGTCCAATGGGGGCGGAGGAGTCTCTCCTATCTCATTGTCCTGGAGTGGACCAGCTACCACCGGCCTGAGAAGAGACACATGGAACGAGGGGTTAATATTCTTATATTCAACAGGTAGATGTAACCTATAACACACCTCGTTCAATCTTCTCAGGACTTTAAAGGGCCCCACAAACCGCCGACCCAGCTTCCGGCAGGGCAGGCGGAGGGGCAGGTTTCTGGTAGAGAGCCAGACTCGATCTCCGGGTGCGTACACCGGCCCCTCACTGCGGTGGAGATCGGCGCTCGCCTTGTGACGAAGGACGGCCCGCTGCAGGTGGACGTGGGCAGCGTTCCACGTCTCTTCCGAGCGCCTCATCCAATCATCCACCGCAGGGGCCTCGATCTGGCTCTGCTGCCACGGTGCCAGAACCGGCTGGTAACCTAATACACATTGAAAAGGGGTTAGGTTAGTAGAGGAGTGGCGGAGAGAGTTCTGGGCCATCTCGGCCCAGGGAATGTAACGCGCCCACTCCTCAGGCCGGTCCTGGCAATACGACCTCAGAAACCTACCCACATCCTGGTTGACACGTTCCACCTGCCCGTTACTCTCCGGGTGGTACCCCGAGGTAAGGCTAACCGAGACCCCCAAACGCTCCATAAACGCTCTCCACACACGGGAGGTAAACTGGGGGCCTCGATCAGACACTATATCCTCGGGGACCCCGTAATGCCAGAAGACGTGGGTAAATAGGGCCTCAGCGGTCTGTAGGGCAGTAGGAAGACCCGACATAGGGAGAAGACGACAGGCCTTAGAGAACCGGTCCACAACGACCAGGATGGTGGTATTCCCCTGAGAGAGGGGAAGGTCTGTTACAAAATCCACCGAGAGGTGGGACCATGGTCGTTGTGGAACGGGTAGGGGCTGTAACTTACCCCTGGGCAGATGTCGGGGCGCCTTACACTGGGCGCACACCGAGCAGGAGGAGACGTAAACCCTCACATCCCTAGCCAAAGTAGGCCACCAGTATTTAGTGCTAAGGCAATGCACTGTCCGGCCAATACCCGGATGTCCTGAGGAGGGTGACGTGTGAGCCCAGTAGATGAGTCGATCCCGAATCTCGAGCGGAACGTACCTCCGACCCTCAGGACATTGTGGAGGGCTGGGGTCGGTACGCAACGCTCGCTCGATCTCGGCATCGACCTCCCACACCACCGGTGCCACAAGGCAAGACTCCGGTAGTATGGGAGTAGGCTCAACGGACCTCTCCTCCGTGTCATACCGCCGGGACAGTGCATCTGCCTTGCCATTCTGGGACCCAGGGATGTACGTGATTTTAAATACGAACCTGGTGAGAAACATACTCCATCGAGCCTGGCGAGGGTTCAGTCTCCTCGCTGCCCGGATGTACTCCAGGTTCCGATGGTCAGTCAAAATGAGGAAAGGGTGTTGAGCCCCCTCAAGCCAATGCCTCCACACCTTAAGGGCCTGAACTACAGCTAACAGCTCCCTGTCCCCAACGTCACAGTTACGCTCCGCCGGGCTGAGCTTTTTGGAGTAAAAAGCACAGGGGCGGAGTTTAGGTGGCGAGCCGGACCGTTGAGAGAGCACGGCCCCTATACCAGCCTCAGACGCGTCCACCTCAACCTGAAAGGGAATTGTGGGATCCGGATGCGCCAGCACCGGAGCCGACGTAAACAGGTCCTTCAGTCTCCCAAAGGCCCTGTCCGCATCAGCCGACCACTGCAGGCGCACCGGACCCCCTTTCAGAAGGGACGTGATGGGAGCTGCCACCTGTCCAAAACCCCGGATAAACCTCCGGTAGTAATTCGCAAAGCCCAAGAACTGCTGCACCTCTTTTACAGTGGTTGGAGTTTGCCAATTACGCACAGCGGACACACGATCCACCTCCATACTCACCCCTGACGCGGACAACCGATAACCCAAAAAGGAGACCGATTCCTGGAAAAACAGACATTTCTCTGCCTTGACATATAGGTCGTGCTCCAACAGCCTCCTCAATACACGTCGCACCAGGGTTACATGCTCGGCTCGGGTAGACGAGTACACCAGAATATCATCAATGTACACGACCACCCCTTGTCCCTGCATATCCCGGAAAATGTAATCTACGAAGGATTGAAAGACTGATGGAGCATTCATCAACCCATATGGCATGACAAGATATTCGAAATGACCTGACGTGGTACTAAACGCTGTTTTCCATTCATCGCCCTCCCTAATGCGCACCAAGTTATACGCGCTCCTGAGATCCAATTTTGTGAAAAACCGCGCCCCATGCAATGACTCCGTCATGGTCGCAATCAGAGGGAGTGGATAACTGTATTTCACAGTAATCTGATTGAGACCACGGTAATCAATGCACGGGCGCAACCCTCCATCTTTCTTTTTCACAAAAAAGAAACTCGAAGAGGCGGGGGAAGTGGAAGGCTGAATGTATCCCTGTCTCAAAGATTCGGCTATGTAGGTCTCCATAGCTTTTCTCTCCTCTTGAGACAAAGGATACACATGGCTCCGTGGGAGCGCTGCTCCTGCCTGGAGATCAATCGCACAATCCCCCTGTCTATGGGGAGGCAACTGCGTCGCCCTAGTTTTGCTAAACACAAGAGCTAAATCCCCATATTCAGGCGGAATGTGCAATGCGGGCACTTGGTTTGGACTTTCCACCGAAGTCGCCCCCACGGAAACACCCAGACATCGCCCCTCACACTGAGCAGACCACCCATCGAGAGCCCCCTGTTGCCACGAAATAGCAGGGTTATGAGTGCTTAACCAGGGAATCCCCAGCACCACTGGGTACGCAGGAGAGTCGATCAGATACAGCTGTATAGTCTCTTCATAACCCCCCTGCGCACACATCCTAAGTGGCGCTGTGACCTCCCTGATCAACCCCGACCCCAACGGACGGCTATCTAAGGCATGAACGGGAAAAGGTTTGTCAACGGGTAGGAGAGGGATCCCTAACTCTAAACAAAACTTTCGATCAACAAAATTCCCAGCTGCGCCTGAATCTACTAGCGCCTTATGCTGGGAATGAGGTGCAACCTGTGGAAAACCAACAGGTATACAAAAGTGCGCAACAGAAAGCTCTGGGTAGGTGGGGCGTCTACTCACCTGGGAGGCCCCCCCAGTGCGTGGCCTGTTGTCTTCTCCCCCGGAGAACCCTCCCCAGCACTTGGCCGCAGTGTGCCCTCCACGACCGCACTTGGTGCAGGAGACAGGCCCCCTCGGGCTCCTCCTACTCCGTTCTCTAGCGCCGGCACCCCCGAGCTCCATAGGGCTCGGCTCGGAGGTGCCGGAGGGCGGAATGGACGGACCCCCCTCGGAACGTCCACGGGTGGCCAGCAGGGTGTCTAAACGGATGGACATATCAACCAACTGGTCGAAAGTCAGATGGGTATCCCTGCAGGCCAACTCTCGTTGAACGTCCTCCCGGAGGCTACACCGAAAATGGTCAATGAGAGCCCGTTCATTCCACCCTGCATCCGCCGCTAGAGTCCGGTACTCCAAAGCAAACGCCTGTGCGCTCCTCCTCCCCTGTCTCAAGTGGACTAGCCGCTCCCCCGCCGCTTTGCCCTCAGGTGGATGGTCAAACACGGCCTTGAAGCGGCGGGAGAACTCGGCGTAGGAGATGGTGTTGGCGTCCATCTTCCTCCACTCAGCGTTAGCCCACTCCAACGCCTTTCCCGAGAGACAGGAGATGAGGGCGGAAACGCTCTCGTGTCCCGAGGGCACCGGGTGTACAGTGGCCAGGTAGAGCTCCACCTGCAGGAGGAACCCCTGACACCCGGCAGCTGTTCCGTCATATGCCCTCGGGAGCGAGAGCCGAATCCTCCTGGGATCCGAACCTGGGGCTGGTGGCCCGGCCGATGGGGTGGACAGGGTAGGTGGAGGTGTGGGTACCCTGCTGGCTTCCCATCGGTGCAGGGTGTTGATCACGTCCTGTAGAGCGGTCTCCAGATGTCTTATCTGGCCCTCCTGCCAATGGATATGCTCCTCGAGCGACACAGGTGTCACAGCCGATCCTGCTGATTCCATAATGGTGTGTTATTCTGTCAGTGGGTGCTGTAGGTGGGTGTGGTGCAGGAATCAGATGCAGGACGCAGAAAGATAAATCCAATAGACTTTAGTGAACAGCACACTAAATTCACGAATCAAAACGCCCGGAGGCGAGAAAGTCCGCACACAGGCGAAAACCAAAAGGCGCACAAAACAGTGCGTAAAATAACCTCCTAACACAGAGGAGGAAAAATACGAAATGCACAAGGCAACAGTAGCGCACAAACACGACAGCGAATCAATAACACACAAACACAGACACACACAACGAGAACTAAATAGAACACTAACGAGGACTAACTAGACACAGGTGTACAACATCAAGACCAAACCAAACGAACATGAAACATAGATCGGTGGCAGCTAGTACTCCGGAGACGACGACCGCCGAAGCCTGCCCGAACCAGGAGGAGGAGCAGCCTCGGCCGAAACCGTGACACACACACCTGTCTATATACAGTGCATTCGGAAAGTATTCAGACCCCTTGACTTTTTTGAGATTTTGTTACGTTAGAGCCTTATTGTAAAATAGATTAAATTGTTTTTTTCCCTCATCAATCTACTCACAATACCCCATAATGATAAAGCCAAAACTGGTTTTTGTTCAATTGTTGCAAAAACAACATCTGAACGATCACATTTCCAAAATGTCTTTCTACTCTGCGAGTGTCTAAACCAGGGCTCTTCAATTCCGGTCCTGGAGGGCCGAAACACCTCTGTTTTTCATCCTCTCCTTCTAATCAGGGGCTAATTCAGACCTTGGACACCAGGTGAGTGCAATTAACTACCAAGTAGAAATAAAAAACAGAAGTGTTTCGACCCTCCAGGACCGGAATTGAAGAACCCTGGTCTAAACCATGATCACCTTGATCTCATTCATCTCAGTCTCATTGCAAAAGGTGTTTATTATAATACTCATGTAAATAATATATTTTTGTAGTTTTTAATACATTTGCAAAAATGTCTAAGAACTTCTTTTCACTTTTTCATTATGGGGTATTGTGTGTAGATTGATGAGGAATTGTTTTATTTAATTCATTTCAGAAGAAGGCTGTAACGTAACAAATTGTGGAAAAAATCAAGGGGTCTGAGTACTTTCCTAATGCACTGTACATATCCAAAAGTGGACCTAGAAGTTTGTCCTTAAATATCTATTGGGAGCCCATCTGGACCTTCCGCTTTACCTCCCTTCATATCGAAAATAACATCAGATATTTCAACACCATCCAATTCCTTTTCCAGATCCAATTTAGTGTCTTCTGAAGTAGAGGGAAAATCAAGACCTGACTAGTTCAGTTCTCAGGAGATTCAGAGTTGTAAAGTGTGTTGTAGTAGGAAGCAAATGTTTGGTTCATTTCTACAGGATCCATTGATAATTGTCCTTGTAAATTATGAATTGCATTAAAGGCTGAATTTTACTTCTTAATGTGCCAGGCCAGCAATTTACCAGGTTTTTCACCTTGATCATAGGACTGTTTCAGCCTAGTTAAGCTGTTTGCAGCCTTTGAGGTGGGAAGTTCTTCATACTGAGCTTTAAGACCAAATCATTCCTTGTTTACTTCGACTAAGTTATCCAAAAAAGCTTCTCTCCAATTCTCTGATTTTGCTGTCCATCGCTCTCATTTTCTGATTTATTTGATTTTAAACTGGTAAAACGTATAATTTGCCCCCAAATATGTGCTTTGAAAGCCTCCCATCTGGTACTCGCTGAAGTTTGGTCAGTGTTCAATGTCAAATAAACATCTATATGCACTCCAACGTAATGTAAGAAGTCTGGGTCCTTTAACCATCTGGGATGCAAACGCCATCTAGAGGATCCTTTTTACTAGTTTTGTATCCCTATAGAATAATGACACAGGGGAATGGTCACTCAGAACAATACTATCATATCCATTTCCTGCTACATTGGGAAGCAAGAAACTAAAAAGTAGTCTACATGAGAATATGATTTAAATGTTGACGAGTAACATGAATTATCCCTTTTACTCGGGTTCTGAGTCCTCCAAGGTTCACATAGATTTAAGTCCTGAATTAAATGCTGTAATTTCTTTCTACTCTGCGAGTGGGAAGTGTCTAAACCAGAGGAGCGATCTAGATGAGGATCAAGAGTGCAATTAAAGTCCCCTGCCATTAGGAATGGAGGCTATCAATAGAAATACATTCTCAAAGAATTTGGGATTATCATCATTAGCACCATAAACATTAACCAGATTAATATGTTCATTCAAAAGAGTTCCCTGTATCAAAATGTATCTACCAGCTGTATCAGTTCTAATAGTATCCACTTGAAACGGAACAGATGAGTGAATTAAAACCATAACACCATGAGAATGAGAGGAGAAACAGGATGCTATTACTTGCCCTTGCCATCTCCTGCATACTTTAAGTAGCTCATCCTTCAACAAGTGAGTTTCTTGTAGGAACACAATAGATGAATGAAGTTGTTTAAGCCTAGTAATAACCTGTTTTAAGCTTGGATAGTTTACAAACTCCACAGACATTCCACAAAATAAATTTAAGTTTAGCATTTGAAGTCATTTAACCAAAGATGTAAACATGGAATAAGCTATAGCATAAAGGCATATCTAAAATATGTTTAGTAACCACAAGGACCGCAGGAATATTTTGTAGTGAGGAAAATGTGTAAAGATCTGTTGGAAGAAACAAACATAAATCTATCCTAACAACACAGGGTATTTTGCTAGTAGCCTATATAGTAGCCTAAATATCACAACAAAAGGCCTCTCTAGCAAGATGATATGTGAAATATCACGTAGTATTTGTTTGAAAAGTAGCAAAGAATAGCTCCACCTAAAACAGTAACGCTAGTTAGTGAAGCCTGAGACTAACGTTAACGTTACAGTATGGACCGTCCAAAATAGTGGTAGATGATCCACAACACAGGGTCTGTTGCTAGTAGCTACCAAGTAACAATATGGCCCATACGTATAGCGTTAACGTAGTATACCATGATACATTTATAAACCAGAAAAAGTATCAAAGATCAGAAATGAACAGCCTACGTGAGAAAAAGAGATATCATTGAATATGTGCTACGTTACCCAAAGGCCCTTTGCACATGATGTTAGGCTTGTACCTGAGTGTCTACATTTTAGTCCAAGGATATGATCAAAAGGCCTCCATTCTTAAATGGAAGAAGTGTGGAACCACCAATACTTTTTCAAGAGCTGGCTGCCCGGATAAACTAAGTGATAGGGGGAGAAGGGCCTTGGTCAAGGAGGTGACCAAGAACATGATGGTCACTGACAGAGCTCTAGAGTTCCTCTGGCGATGGGAGAACCTTCCAGAAGGACAACCATCTCTGCAGCACTCCACCAATCAGGCCTTTAAGGTAGAGTGGCTAGACGGAAGCCACTCCTCATGAAAAGGCACATGACTGCCCCTGGGAGTTTGCCAAAAGACACCTAAAGGACTCTCAGACCATGAGAAACAAGATTCTCTGGTCTGATGAAACCAAGATTGAACTCTTTGGCCTGAATGCCAAGCGTCACGTCTGGAGGAATCCTGGCACCATCCCAACGGTGAAGCATGGTGGTGGCAGCATCATGCTGTGGGGATGTTTTTCAGTGGCAGGGACTGGGAGACTAGTCAGGATCGAGGGAAAGATGAACAGAGCAAAGTATAGAGACACCTGGAAATAGCTGTTTGGCGACACTCCCCATCTAACCTGACAAGCTTGAGAGGATCTGCAGAGAAACTCCCCAAATACGGGTATGCCAAGCTTGTAGCGTCATACCCAAGAAGACTTGAGGCTGTAATCACTGCCAAAGGTGCTTCAACAAAGTACTGAGTAAAGTCTGAATACAGTTTTTTTTATTATTGTTATTTTTGCAAAAATGGTGTCATAGAACCAATCATTTTTCTTTTTATTCATTTAGAAACACTTAAAATAAGGGCTGTGTTTCGTGTAGGCTTACCCTGGCGTGACTTTTAGCAATATATTTGGCTCTATATCCTCTCAGATTATAAAACTCTAATTATCATCAAAGTAGACATCATGCAAAACAACAAATCACTGCAATCTCCTCTACGTCATCTCTAGCTGACACCTTTGCTAACAGGTATTGTGTCAATTTAAAACTTGCACAAGTCAGTTCACAGAATTGTCCATTTAAATAAATGTAGCCTATTTATTCATTACAAAATTTAGCTAACATTAGATAGTTAAACCAGAGATCCTTACCTTTGACTCTATTCGGCAATTTTGTATAGATCATCATGGCATTTGTGGTTCTTTATGATAGCCACATTAGCAGTTAATTACCATTTCATTTTTGTAGGGGTAAATACATGCAAATATATAAAAGTCACCTTGTCCTAGAGAGATTTACATGGTTATCAAAATGCCACACCAGGGTAAGCCTACATGTAACACAGCCCTTATTTTAAGTGTTTCTAAAATCCCCTATGGGAAAAATGAATGGTGGAAAAATGATTGGAACCATTTCCCTGTTTGACTGCTAGGTTTTATGGTTATTATCATTTTATACTGTGGTACTCCATTGGTGTGCAGCTACCTGAAGCTAGTGGGATGTGGATGAGCTGAGAAACGTGGTAAGATGGCAGACAAGAAAAAAAGTGGAATGGGGATTGCAGTGGGGGATGCACAAACCTTCTGGAAGATCTGATGAGGGAAAAGATGGTGGACAACGACAAAGGAGAATAGTGGAATATGTTTTGAGTGAATATGGAATGGAATATCACACAGAACTTTTAGAAGAGCTACAGGAGGAAAGTGAACGTGACGAGAGTGAGGATGAATTAACTGTGGTGAGGAACTCCGAGTTCGGGCCTCGTTCCGAGGATGATAAGGATGATTCTGGCCCAATGGGAGTGAGATTTGTAGAGGGAATGGATCCATATGTGGTGTCAAGTTAGGTGGAGAAGAGGTTGGGGACTGTTGAGTTGGTGAAGGTAACTTGGAGTGATTTATTGTTTCTCCTCTGCCCAGAGGGAGCGGGCGCTCCGGATTACGTGATTAGAGACAGGAATTGTGACTTGAATTGCTCTCCGGAACAGTGTGGAATTGAAAGGAGTGATAACGGGGTTAAGTTTAAGTGTTGAGGATGAGCAGTTGAAATGGAAGATTCCAGGTGTCTGTGACGCCCTCCGTTTTGGTGAGTCGTAGATCCGGTGTAGAGCGTGGGGAAACAGAGAATACATTATCTGTCATGCTGGATTTTGAGTATCAGTGTGCAGGAGGGCATGAGATGAGAAATGTGTGGTATGAGTGGAGAAAGTTCTGTGTGTTAGTTGTGGGGGTGCTAACGGGCTGGAGATCTGAGGTGTCAGGTGAGAGAAAGGCAGATTGAGGTTGCCAGGGTTACAGTAGTACAGAAAGTGTTGTATGCCGAAGCAGTGAAGAGAGTGGTAGAGGAAGATGGGTACAGGGTGAGGGATCTTGAGAGGATTTCTATGAGTTGGCAGAGACCAAGAGAGAGTGATGGGAAGAATATTGCTTCAGTAAGGTGGGCTTTTTAGCATTTATAGTAATGGTTGTCAATTGTACTGCAGAAATGGATCAAAAAGTCCCAGAAAATAGAGGCTGTGGTGGCAGCGGCAGAGAAGTACTTGGGATTGCGAGGATTTACTGCAGAACAGCTGCAGGAGGTGTTGAGTGGTAGTGGTCTGGCGTAGGACTAGATGGTGTTAAATAGTGGAATGGGGTGGTGGGTTTTTGTCGTGGAAAATCGCCACGAAGGGACTCAAAGTCAAACTTAAATGAATAATTATTTTTTTATCAGCAAGCTGGAGAGGTTCCAACAAACTTGAAAGCACCATAGTACACGTCGGTCGGGAGCTCTGCCGGGGCAGTCCCGTCAGTTGTCCTATATACTGCTTACACAGACAAGTTATATTTGCATGATTTTAGCTTTATTAATAATTAATTAATCGTTAACATTTGGTTCCTGCATGTAACCAACCAATACCTCACAAGGCTTCTTCTCTCCAAGCTGAGACTTTGAAACTGAGATATCCCTTTTGGATCCCAGAACAATGTTCTGGGCGTACTGCCAATTGGTCTGAGGAGGTCAGTCATCTGCACGAACCAAGAACATTTACCCTCACATTTTTTAGAGCAGGCTAATACTGCAATTTTGTATTAATTACCGTATCAATGAATTTAATGTATATAGGCTGTAAATGGCCTCACACACCAGTACAGTAGGTGGCGGTGTATGCACCTAAAAGTTGAATACGCTCCGCCAACCAAATCCTGAAGAAGAAGGATGCAAATGCACGTCGCTTGACCCGTATGGAGAATGTGAAAAAGGAGCAAAGTTCATCTTTATTATTGATGTTTGATGAAGAGTATCTACCACCCTATGTAAAGCTGGGATATATAATATACCCCATAAGAGACTTTGTGTAAAACCTGATAAAATGCAAGAAATGTAAAAAGTTTGGCCACATGTCAAGTGTTTGCAGACGGAAGGAATATGTTATTGAAGAGCATGTGGATGTAAAATGTTGTAACTGTGGTGGGGGTCATATTCCTGAATTCCCAGAGTGCCCTGTTAGGGTGAAAGAGGTTGAGGTGTCAAGGATCAGGGCTGTACAGCAAATCTCCTATGTGGAGGCGGTGAAGAGAGTTATAGTAGCAAGAGGCCACAGTTCTGAAGAAGATATGGCGGTGGATGCACTGCAACCAGTTGCAAAGGTTGTACGTCAATCAAGTGATCTGGATACACTTATTTTGAAGGTGGATTTTTTAGTATTTATAGCCACAGTTATTAATTTTACTGCACAATAAGTCCAAGAAGCTTGACATCATTATATCTGCACCTGAGAAGTTTTTGGGCCTCCAAGACTTCACGGCAGAAGCCCTGCAAGGTCTACTGTTGCCAGAAAATGTTCTGCCCTCACAGGATCCTTCTGAGCCTGTGAATAGACCTGATTAGAACAGAAAAGCAGGCTGATTTAGTTCAATTTTAATATAGTTATTGATAGTTTGTATGATTTTTTTGAAATACTGTATACACTGAACAAACATATAAACGCAACATGTAAAGTGTTGGTCCCATGTTTCATGAGGTGAAATAAAAGATTCCAGAAATATTCCAGACACAAACTTATTTCTAAAATGTTGTGCACACATTTGTTTACATCCCAGTTGATATACCCACAGGTGTGGTATATCAAGAAGCTGATTAAATAGCATGATCATCATTACACAGGTGCACCTTGTGCTGGGGACAAGAGTAGCTGAATAGGTTCTTGGCAGCATCTAATGGGGATCCCTAACAAATACAAAAATGCCACTCTAAAATGTGCAGTTTTTTCACACAACACAATGCCACAGATGTCTCAAGTTTTGAGGGAGCATGCAATTGGCATGCTGACTGCAGGAATGTCCACCAGAGCTGTTGCCAGAGAATGTTAGGTTAATTTCTCTACCATTAGCTGCCTCCAATGTTGTTTTAGAGAATTTTGCCCAACCAGCCTCACAACTGCTGACCACCGTGTAATAGCGTTGTGTGGGCGTGCGGTTTGCTGATGTCAGTGTTGTGAACAGGGTACCCCATGGTGGTATCGGGGTTATGGTACAGTGGGGGAAAAAAGTATTTAGTCAGCCACCAATTGTGCAAGTTCTCCCACTTAAAAAGATGAGAGGCCTGTAATTTTCATCATAGGTACACGTCAACTATGACAGACAAAATTAGATTTTTTTTCTTCAGAAAATCATATTGTAGGATTTTTAATGAATTTATTTGCAAATGATGGTGGAAAATAAGTATTTGGTAAATAACAAAAGTTTTTCAATACTTTGTTATATACCCTTTGTTGGCAATGACACAGGTCAAACATATTCTGTAATTCTTCACAAGGTTTTCACACACTGTTGCTGGTATTTTGGCCCATTCCTCCATGCAGATCTCCTCTAGAGCAGTGATGTTTTGGGGCTGTCGCTGGGCAACACAGACTTTCAACTCCCTCCAAAGATTTTCTATGGGGTTGAGATCTGGAGACTGGCTAGGCCACTCCAGGACCTTGATATGTTTCTTACGAAGCCACTCCTTCGTTGCCCGGGCAGTGTGTTTGGGATCATTGTCATGCTGAAAGACCCAGCCACGTTTCATCTTCAATGCCCTTGCTGATGGAAGGAGGTTTTCACTCAAAATCTCACGATACATGGCCCCATTCATTCTTTCCTTTACACGGATCAGTCGTCCTGGTCCCTTTGCAGAAAAACAGCCCCAAAGCATGATGTTTCCACCCCCATGCTTCACAGTAGGTATGGTGTTCTTTGGATGCAACTCAGCATTCTTTGTCCTCCAAACACGACGAGTTTAGTTTTTACCAAAAAGTTATATTTTGGTTTCATCTGACCATATGACATTCTCCCAATCCTCTTCTGGATCATCCAAATGCACTCTAGCAAACTTCAGATGGGCCTGAACATGTACTGGCTTAAGCAGGGGGACACGTCTGGCACTGCAGGATTTGAGTCCCTGGCGGCGTAGTGTGTTACTGATGGTAGGCTTTGTTACTTTGGTCCCAGCTCTCTGCAGGTCATTCACTAGGTCCCCCCGTTTGGTTCTGGGATTTTTGCTCACCGTTCTTGTGATCATTTTGACCCCACGGGGTGAGATCTTGCGTGGAGCCCCAGATCGAGGGAGATTATCAGTGGTCTTGTATGTCTTCCATTTCCTAATAATTGCTCCAACAGTTGATTGCTTCAAACCAAGCTGCTTACCTATTGCAGATTCAGTCTTCCCAGCCTGGTGCAGGTCTACAATTTTGTTTCTAGCGTCCTTTGACAGCTCTTTGGTCTTGGCCATAGTGGAGTTTGGAGTGTGACTGTTTGAGGTTGTGGACAGGTGTGTTTTATACTGATAACAAGTTACAACAGGTGCCATTAATACAGGTAACGAGTGGAGGACAGAGGAGCCTCTTAAAGAAGAAGTTACAGGTCTGTGAGAGCCAGAAATCTTGCTTGTTTGTAGGTGACCAAATACTTATTTTCCACCATAATTTGCAAATAAATTCATAAAAAATCCTAAAATGTGATTTTCTGGGAAAAAAATCTCAATTTGTCTGTCATAGTTGACGTGTACCTATGATGAAAATTACAGGCCTCTCTCATCTTTTTAAGTGGGAGAACTTGTACAATTGGTGGCTGACTAAATACTTTTTCCCCCCGCTGTATGGCATGGCGTAAGCTACAGACATCTAATACAATTGCATTTTATCGATGGCAGTTTGAATGCACAGAGATGCCATGACAAGATCTTGAGGCCCATTAAATACTTATTTCCCTAATTAAAATGCAAATCAATTTATAACATTTTTGACATGTTTTTTTCTGGATTTCTTTGTTGTTATTCTGTCTCTCACTGTTCAAATAAACCTACCATTAAAATTATAGACTGATCATGTCTTTGTCAGTGGGCAAACGTACAAAATCAGCAGGGAATCAAATACTTTTTTCCCTCATTGTACATGGTTTGACACCAGTATTGCCAGCATTTGTTTTATTCACTGGGCTATCTAGAGTGATCAGATAGTAGACTAAAGAAGTGAAGTAGACAAACTGCCAATGTTTTAAAGTTCTATTAAATGAGTCTGTGTAGTTACGAACCCTTGTGATAGTGAGTGGAGGATGATATGGCTTCTACATCTGCAAGGCTTGCTCTTTGGGTTTTTTGGCTGGGTTTCTATAAAGCACTTTGTGACAACTTTTGATGTAAAAAGGGCTTCATAAAATACATTTGATTGACATGTATATCACACCAACTGACTGGTTCTTCTGATGTTGTTCACACAGGAGACCATGTTGAGACATTCAATACATCCAGAGAGCAACAGCAGGAAGATCACAGAGCTAAGAGGTCTCACCACTGCCCACATTGTGAGGCGAGTTTCTCAATTCTATCAAAGTTAAAAATACACCTACAAATACACACAGGAGAGAATTTGAATTCCTGTACTGACTGTGGGAAGAATTTCACAATATCAAAGGCTATGACAGTTCATCAGAGAGTGCACATAGGAGAGAAGCCTTACTCCTGCTCTGACTGTGGGGCAAGTTTCACTCAACTGGGCCACTTAAAAACACATGAACGTATACATACAGGAGAGAAGCCTTACTCCTGCTCTGACTGTGGGGCAAGTTTCACTCAACTGGGCCACTTAAAAACACATGAACGTATACATACAGGAGAGAAGCCTTACTCCTGCTCTGACTGTGGGGCAAGTTTCACTCAACTGGGCCACTTAAAAACACATGAACGTATACATACAGGAGAGAAGCCTTACTCCTGCTCTGACTGTGTAAAATGCTTCACAACATCAACTAACCTAAGACTTCATCAGAGAACACACACAGGAGAGAAGCCTTACTCCTGCTCTGACTGTGGGAAGCGTTTCTCTCGACTGGGCCACTTAAAAATACATGAATGTATACACACAGGAGAGAAGCCTTACTCCTGCTCTGACTGTGTAAAATGCTTCACAACATCAACTGACCTAAGACTTCATCAGAGAACACACACAGGAGAGAAGCCTTACTCCTGCTCTGACTGTGGGAAGGGTTTCTCTCGACTGGACACCTTAAAACAACATGAACGTATACATACAGGAGAGAAGCCTTACTCCTGCTCTGACTGTGGGAAGAGTTTCTCTCAGCAGGAAAACTTGAAATCACACCAAAGGATACACACAGGAGAGAAGCCTTACTCCTGCTCTGACTGTGTAAAATGCTTCACAACATCAACTAACCTAAGACTTCATCAGAGAACACACACAGGAGAGAAGCCTTACTCCTGCTCTCACTGTGGGTTAAGTTTCTCTCATCTTGGCAACTTAAAAAAACATGAACGTATACACACAGGAGAGAATCCTTACTCCTGCTCTGACTGTGGGAAGCGTTTCTCTCGACTGGGCCCCTTAAAAATACATGAACGTATACACACAGGAGAGAAGGCTTACTCCTGCTCTGACTGTGTAAAATGCTTCACAACATCAACTGACCTAAGACTTCATCAGAGAACACACACAGGAGAGAAGCCTTACTCCTGCTCTGACTGTGGGAAGGGTTTCTCTCGACTGGACACCTTAAAACAACATGAACGTATACATACAGGAGAGAAGCCTTACTCCTGCTCTGACTGTGGGGCAAGTTTCTCTCAACTGGGCCACTTAAAAACACATGAACGTATACATACAGGAGAGAAGCCTTACTCCTGCTCTGTCTGTGGGAAGGGTTTCTCTCGACTGGGCCCCTTAAAAATACATGAACGTATACACACTAGAGAGAAGGCTTACTCCTGCTCTGACTGTGTAAAATGCTTCACAACATCAACTGACCTAAGACTTCATCAGAGAACACACACAGGAGAGAAGCCTTACTCCTGCTCTGACTGTGGGAAGGGTTTCTCTCGACTGGACACCTTAAAACAACATGAACTTATACATACAGGAGAGAAGCCTTACTCCTGCTCTGACTGTGGGGCAAGTTTCTCTCAACTGGGTCACTTAAAAACACATGAACGTATTCATACAGGAGAGAAGCCTTACTCCTGCTCTGACTGTGGGAAGGGTTTCTCTCGACTGGACACCTTAAAACAACATGAACGTATACATACAGGAGAGAAGCCTTACTCCTGCTCTGACTGTGGGGCAAGTTTCTCTCAACTGGGCCACTTAAAAACACATGAACGTATACATACAGGAGAGAAGCCTTACTCCTGCTCTGACTGTGTAAAATGCTTCACAACATCAACTGAGCTAAGACTTCATCAGAGAACACACACAGGAGAGAAGCCATACTCCTGCTCTGACTGAGATGAGATTCTACATATCTGGCAATTTAAAAAGACACCAACGTATACATAAGAAGTGGTAGTGGATTGGATACACTCTATTGTAATCCTATTGTTTCTCACTGTGAGAGAACTGTGCAGAGGTACGGGAAAGTTGTAGAATTTTAGCATCTCTTAACTGATCAGTGTGCACCTTGTCAGTTTTGCAGTGCTTAGATAGCTCCTACTGTAAAGATAATGAGGGCTAGGATATTGAGGAAACCACGAGTACATGCATCCATTCCGTGTGTCAGCATTGCAGGATGGTGGTGGTGGTGTGGGGTGTGTTTTCATGGCAGACATTGGGCCCCTTGATAAAAGTGGAGCAACGTTTGAATGCCACAGGATATCTAAAAATCATTGTCAATCAGGTGCATCCCTTCATGGCAGCAGTGTATCCATCTGAAAATATATTTTTTCAGCTGGATTATGCCCCATGCCACAAGGCTTGTCCAGAAAAGGTTCCACGAACATGACAGTGAATTCAGGTTACTGCAGTGGCCTTCCGAGGCACCAGATCTCAATCCAATTGTGCATCTGTTGTAGGAGATGGAACGAGCTATTCTGAGTAGAAATCCACTGCCAGACAACTCGACACAACTGTGGGAAGCATTGCAGTCAACATGGGCCAGCATCCCAGTGGAACGCTTTCGACACCTTGTAGAGTCCATACCCCGACAAATTGAGGCTGTTCTGATGACAAAGACTATCAGCTGTTCAGAAATGACAGGTCCAGAGAGGGGATGCGAGGAGGGGGTGTGGCTATGTATGTGAATCACAGTATGCAGGCAAAGAGAAGAATAACTGACCTAGAGAAAGAAGAGTTTGAGTGTCTTCAGCTCCGTCCTAAACAACACCCCAGCTCAGTTTCATCTCTGGTAGTGGAGTGCTCTAACATCCACCATGGGCACATGACAAAACACTGCAGCAGAACACTGTGGATTATCTCATAATCACTGTCCATGTGATCAGGATGTCCTCTCCCCAAATGGGTCTCATCCTGTGTGGAGACTTTAATCACCTGCCCATCAAGATGCTGACAAACTCCCATCCAGACATGAAACAAGTGGCCAAAGACAAGACCACAGAGGGAACTCCATCCTAGATCTGATCAACACAAACCACTGTACTTACTCCTCTCGGATCCAGTGATCACAAATGTCTCCTGTTCTCTCCAAACACAACATCAGGAGGGAGAAGAGAGGTGCTGCGGAAAAAAGGACATCTGGTAACCCAGAACAGAAAGGAGACCTTTGCACAATGTATGGCCAGTACTGACTGGTCTGCCATATATGAGGTGGAGAGCATCGATGCAAAGGTGGAGACATTCAACTCCTGCATTCAAACTGCACTTGATGTATGCATGCCAATAAGAAATAAGAAAACAACAACACTGGACAAGCCCTGGATGACTGAAAGAATAAAGGCTGCCATCAGGAAAGTACAGAATATTTTCAACAGATGGGGAGAAACAATGACATGGAGAAAATACAGAAACACAGTGCAAATGATTATCAAGGAAGCAAAGACAATCTTCTACAAAATTGAAATCCAGGACCTAAAGATGAAAAACCCTAAGGAATGGTGGGACTTCATTAACAAAGGACTGGGACCAAATAAAACATCAGGAGGGAGAATACAGGTCGAGGGAATTGAAGACGACAACGTGGCTGATGTTTTGAATGGCTTCTTTGCTGAGGCATGGACAAGCACCACACCTCTTGCCATCTTCCCCCTGCCCATGTCTACAAGGCAGGTTGAGCTGTGCAGCATTGGCCAGTTAAAGCAAGCTCTGAACAGACTCAGAGCACGTAAAGCATGTGGGCCTGATGGAATTTCAGCCTGGCTACTAAAGAGCATGCAGAAGATCTAGCCGCTGTCATCAAACACATTGTTAAAACTGTCCCCTGCCAGTAGGAGGTGTTATCTGAGTGCACGATTCAGTATGACTACCTCCCAAAGTCCAGCACTACTACCACCCTTGTGAAAGCCACATACTCCTGGCTGACAGCTACAGACTCCATAAACCCAACAATGGTGAGTGTGTTACTTGCTGATGTGTCCAAAGCCTTTGATCGAGTAGATCACCCATAGTTCCTGCAACATCTGTCTGACATTGAACTGTGTCCAAGGTTACTAGCCTGACTCCACAGCTACACCACCGAAAGAGGGCAGAGGGTGATGGCAACTGGTACATTTAGCCGTTGGTCAGAGGACCATCCACAACCTGCACCACTAATCCTAGGAAGACAGGAAGTACCAGTGGTAACAACAACCAAGTATCTTGGTTTTCATCTAGACTCTAACCTCAGTGGTGACATGTGGAGCAGACAGTGAGAAAGGTCTCGAAACGCCTTTTTGACTGTTCTGGAATACGGTGGAGTGCTGTTAGTTGGATGCAGTAAAAAGCAAAAGGCCCAACTAGACAGGGTGCAGAGGAGGGCCTTGAGGATCATCTCCAGAGGTGGAGCAGTCCAACCACAGCTCCCGTCACTGCAGAGCAGGCGAGAACAGGCTGCAGTGCACCTGGTGAAGGACATGCACACTCTTGACCATCCACTGAATGACCTGCTCCCTCCAAGAAGAGGTAACTGCACCACCAGGCTCCTGAGAAACAGCCACAAACTGTCCTGTCTAACTGCCCGTACAAACCGCCTGCGAAACGCCACTCTACCCACTGCTTTTTTTTTAATAACATTTTAATATTTCAACATCCATCATGAAAAATGTCCTGTAATGTTTCAAGTGTTCTGTATTCTACTTATGTCACATATTGTGTTATGTATTTAACAGGTAGCCTAGCGGTTAAGAGTGTTGGGCCAGTAACTGAAAGGTCGCTGGTTTGAATCCCGAGCCAACTAGGTCAAAAATCTGTCATTGTGGCCTTGAGCAAGGCAATTAACCCCAATTGGTACTATAAGTCGCTCTAGATAAGAGCATCTGCTAAATTACAAATATGTAATGAAAAATCATGTTTGTACATTAATTTGTGCTGGGAAACCTTTTCTCTTGTGCATAAATATAACAAAGTGTTTAAAGTGAAATAGTTAGTGTCTATACAGTGCATTCTGAAAGTATTCAGACCCCTTGACTTTTTCAACAACAAAAATAAGTTACAGCCTTATTGTAAAAATGATTTTTTTTTTTACAAACAACAACAACAAAAATCCCTCATCAATCTACACACAATACCCCATAATGACAAAGTGGAAACAGGTTTAGACATTTTTGCAAAACCTTATTTACATTTGTATTCCAGACCCTTTGCTATGAATCTCGAAATTTAGCTCAGGTGCATCCTGTTTCCATTGATATTCCTTGAGATGTTTCTACAACTTGATTGGAGTCCACCTGAGATAAATTCAATTGATTGGACATGGTTTGAAAAGGCACACACCTGTCTATATAACATCCCATAGTTGACATTGCATGTCAGAGCAAAAACCAAGCCATGAGGTCGAAGGAATTGTCTGTAGAGCTCAGAGACAGGATTGTGTCGAGGCACAGATCTGGGGAAGGGTACCAAAAAATGTCTGCAGCATTGAAGGTCCCCAAGAACACCGTGGCCTCCTCCATTCTTAAATGGAAGAAGTTTGGGATCACCAAGATTCTTCCTAGAGCTGTCCACCCGGCCAACTGCGCAATCGGAGGAGAAGGGCCTTGGTCAAGGAGGTGACCAAGAACCCGATGATCACTTTGACAGAGCTCCAGAGTTCAGCCCGCTTGGAGTTTGCCAAGAGGCACCTAAAGGACTCTGACCATGAGAAACAAGATTCTCTGGTCTGTTGTTACCAAGATTGAACTCTTTGGCCTGAATACCAAGCGTCACTTCTGGAGGAAACCTGGCACCATGCCTACGGTGAAGCATGGTCGTTGCAGTATCATGCTGTGCGGATGTTTTTCAGAGGCAGGGACTGGGAGACTAGTCAGGATCGAGGGAATAATGAACGGAGCAAAGTACAGAGAGATCCTTGATGAAACCTGCTCCAGAGCGCTCAGGACTTCAGACTGGGGCGAAGGTTCACCTGGATCAGCCAGAGCCCAGACTTGAACCCGATTGAACATCTCCGGAGAGACCAGAAAATAGCTGTGCAGCAACGCTCCACATCCAACCTGCTAGAGTTTGAGAGGATCTGCAGAGAAGAATGAATGAAACTCCCCAAATACAGGTGTGCCAAGCTTGTAGCATCATACCCAAGAAGACTCGATGGTGTAAGCGCTGCCAAAGGTGCTTCAAGAAAGTACTGAGTAAAGGGTCTGAATACTTAGATATTTCCGTTTTTTATTAATAAATTAGGAAAAATGTCTAAAAACCTGTCTTTTGCTTTGACATTATGGGGTATTGTGTGTAGATTGATGAGGGGGAAAAAACAATTTAACCAACTTTAGAATATGGCTGTAACGTAATAAAATGTGGAAAAAGTCAAGGGGTCTGAATACTTTCAGATTGCACTGTATATAGCCAAGCTATCATTGACTAGGTATTGGCACCCCATGTATATAGCCCAGCTATCATTGACTAGGTATTGGCACCCCATGTATATAGCCCAGCTATCATTGACTAGGTATTGGCACCCCATGTATATAGCCAAGCTACTATTGACTAGGTATTGGCACCCCATGTATATAGCCAAGCAACCATTGACTAGGTATTGGCACCCCATGTATATAGCCAAGCTACCATTGACTAGGTATTGGCACCCCATGTATATAGCCAAGCTATCATTGACTAGGTATTGGCACCCCATGTATATAGCCCAGCTATCATTGACTAGGTATTGGCACCCCATGTATATAGCCCAGCTATCATTGACTAGGTATTGGCACCCCATGTATATAGCCAAGCTATCATTGACTAGGTATTGGCACCCCATGTATATAGCCCAGCTATCATTGACTAGGTATTGGCACCCCATGTATATAGCCCAGCTATCATTGACTAGGTATTGGCACCCCATGTATATAGCCAAGCTACTATTGACTAGGTATTGGCACCCCATGTATATAGCCAAGCAACCATTGACTAGGTATTGGCACCCCATGTATATAGCCAAGCTACCATTGACTAGGTATTGGCACCCCATGTATATAGCCAAGCTACCATTGACTAGGTATTGGCACCCCATGTATATCGCCAAGCTACCATTGACTAGGTATTGGCACCCCATGTATATAGCCAAGCTATCATTGACTAGGTATTGGCACCCCATGTATATAGCCAAGCTACCATTGACTAGGTATTGGCACCCCATGTATATAGCCAAGCAACCATTGACTAGGTATTGGGACCCCATGTATATAGCCCAGCTATCATTGACTAGGTATTGGCACCCCATGTATATAGCCAAGCTATCATTGACTAGGTATTGGCACCCCATGTATATAGCCAAGCTATCATTGACTAGGTATTGGCACCCCATGTATATAGCCCAGCTATCATTGACTAGGTATTGGCACCCCATGTATATAGCCAAGCTACCATTGCTCATCGTGTATTAATTCCTTGTGCTACAATCTTTTTTCCTATTATTATAATTGTTGTATTGTGTTCTCTATTGTTGGTCAACATTTCACTGTTAGTCTACACCTGTTGTTTACCAAACATGTGACAAAATGAAATGACTACGTATTTAGTTAATTGTCTTCTAAAACTATACTGAAAAAATATATAAACTTGACGTGTAAAGTGTTGGTCCCATGTTTCATGAGCTGAAATAAAAGATCCCGGATATTTTCCATACCCACAAAAAGCGTATTTCTCTCAAATTTGGTGCACAAATTTGTTTCCATTTCTGTTAGTGAGCATTTCTCCTTTGCCAAGATTATCAATCCACCTGCGAGTTGTGGCATATCAAGAAGCTGATTAAACAGCATGATCATTACACAGGTGCACCTTGTGCTGGGTACAATAAAAGGCCACTCTGAAATGTGCAGTTTTGTCACACAACACAATGCCACAGATGTCTACATTTTGAGGGAGTGCGCAATTGGCATTCTGACTGCAGGAATGTTCACAAGAGCCCAGGACCTCCACATCGGTCTTCTTCACCTGCAGGATCATCTGAGACCAGCCACCCGGACAGCTGATGAAACTGAGGAGTATTTATATCTGTAATATAGCCCTTTTAGTGGGGGAAAATCATTCTTATTGGCTGATGGGTGGGCCCCTGTCATGTGAAATCCATAGATTAGGGCCTAATGAATGTATTTCAATTGATTGATTTCTTTATATGAACTGTACCCCAGTAAAATTGTTGAATGTTGTGTTTATATTTTTGTTCAGTTAGTTAAAATCTTACAAAACAACTGATGATGAATATGTTTGGAAAACTGCATTGATCTGCCAATGAAAAATAACATTAGTACATGAATTTGTACTGGTCAACCTCCTTCTCTTTTGTATTCAGTTCTTCCATGTTAGATCTGACAGTATGAATGGTTCTTATGGTTGTATTCAGTTCTTCCATATTAGATATGACAGTATGAATGGTTCTTATGATTGTATTCAGTTCTTCCATATTAGATCTGACAGTATGAATGGTTCTTATGGTTGTATTCAGTTCTTCCATATTAGATCTGACAGTATGAATGGTTCTTATGGTTGTATTCAGTTCTTCCATATTAGATATGACAGTATGAATGGTTCTTATGATTGTATTCAGTTCTTCCATATTAGATCTGACAGTATGAATGGTTCTTATGGTTGTATTCAGTTCTTCCATATTAGATCTGACAGTATGAATGGTTCTCATGATTGTATTCAGTTCTTCCATATTAGATCTGACAGTATGAATGGCTCTTATGGGCTGAGTGCCTGGAGTGTTTTGGTATGACCACAGTCAGGAGTTTTCTCTGACCCTGTGATCTCACCAGGACAGAACCACATGTCTCTATCACACTCCAGCCCAGAAGGTGGCAGTGATGTAACGTTGGTCTGAACACCACCAATAAACACCATAGAAGAAGAATGCATGCTTAGCAACAACCAAGGGGCCATGCAGCTTTCCACTGGCCCAAAGACTGTCTATTATATATGGAACAGATTGGCATGTGACCACTCTAACAATGTAGACATGTCCTCAAAGATTGGACATGAATCTGTGTTGGTCAAACTCTTCTCTTCTCTATCATTATATACAACAAAACTATGTTTTAAGTGAAACATTTAGTGTTTGTTTGAAGCTGGAAAAAATACTTGAAATGAGCATCACAAAGATACATTTGACCTATGCACTAACAAGCTTTTTCAAGAGACAGAATCATTAGATAATTTGTTTTGGTTCTGTCCATTTGTAGCTTGTTTTTGGACACAGGTCCAGGAATGGCTAAAGGATTGCAATATTTACCTGGAGCTAACCTTGCAGATAGCATTACTGGGTGATCTGAAAAGTCATAGTCAATCGATCAATAATATAATAATACTTTTAGCAATAAAACATATTTTTAATTCACAATCTGTAGAAGCAATGAGAATAGAAAGGTTCAGAACTTTTGTAAAACATCACAGTACGGTTGAAATATATATGGCAAATAGAAATCCTATATGGATGGTGTTAAGAGATAGATGGGAGGTATTGAATGGAGTTGAAGGATGGGACTAATAACAAATAACAACAAATAATAACAAAGATAGCTAATAATGTAAGAATACTGTGTCCATAATTTTTACCTCACGAGTGGCGCAGTGGTCTAAGGCACTGCATCGCAGTGCTAGCTGTGCCACTAGAGATCCTGGTTCGAATCCAGGCTCTGTCGTAGCCGGCCGCGACCGGGAGACCCATGGGGCGGCGCGCAATTGGCCCAGCGTTGTCCAGGGTAAGGGAGGGAATGGCCGGCAGGGATGTAGCTCAGTTGATAGAGCATGGCGTTTGCAACGCCAAGTTTGTGGGTTTCGATTCCCACAGGGGGTAGGAAAAAATAAATGATGTATGCATTCACTAACTGTAAGTCGCTCTGGATAAGAGCGTCTGCTAAATGACTAAAAATATATGGGTTGTATGTTGGGAGCTTTTGGAAAGAGCACAGTTAGAAAGATATGGCATATAGAAGCAAACCGGATGGACATCATGAAAATGATCGGAGAGGTTGAGAGTAGAAGTAGTTCAGGAGCAAAAATAAATAAATATATATATATATATATATATATATATATATATATATATATATATATATATATATATATATATATATAATATAATTATTGTAAAATTGACTGTGTCCATAAGGTGTAGATAGTAAGTACAGGCTGGAAGTAGAGGCCTGGGCATTGTTGTTCACTAATTTACTCCAAGTAGGGAAAGGATGGCGGGGTTGAAAAGTAATAAAGGGGAGTATATATATAAAAAACATGGGGGATTGGAAGTGATGCAGACAATTACATTGATAGAAGTTACAATCTATCTGCAATATTAAGCTGATCCATGCCCCGCCCCCCCCCCCCCCAAAAAAAAACAAACAAGCTTTTTCAATATACGCAGCTTTGTCACCAGCTGCAGTACTGTAGCTTTATTAAGCTAGCAAAATGTAAAGTGGTGTGTAGACTTTCACTGTGACTGTATACATACCATTGACTTGCAATGGATTTGTGCCACAAATGCTAAAAAGTTAGCAGTTATAACAATAGTAAGATGAACAATATATGCCCAGGACTATATTGAGGGACAGACTGTTGAAATGCCCAGCTGATTATGGAAACAGTCTTGTAGAACTCTGGCATTGATGGTCCATCTGAGGGTGAGTCATTGATATAAATGCTCAGAGTAAAAGAGCTGTGAACTCACCTGTGATGGCCCACGTCTACCACAACCTTTCCTATTGTGTTTGTAAGCACCACAGCATTTTAGGCAGCCATTGTTCAAAATGTGTTCATACATACAGTACAATGGGAGGGCGTGTGGAAGGAACAGGGGAGAACCAGGAGTTTGATATCTGACTTCTATTTAGGACTGTGATCCCTCTGTGGGCCAGCCTTTTCAGAATATCTCTCGATTCTCTTTTAAACATTCTAGAAACCTAAAGGACAGCCTAGTAAGAGCAGATTAATATGTTCCCCCTCAGCATTTCCTATCCACCCTCCCCTCAAATCATTGTGAGAACTGTAATGTGATGACCAAGGGGATTAATTTCTTTACCCTCATACTGGAAACCTCCCGAGTGGCGCAGTGGTCTAAGCTGTGCCAGTGGTCTAAGCTGTGCCACTAGAGATCCTGGTTCGAATCCAGGCCCTGTTGGAGCCGGCCGCGACCGGGAGACCCATTGGGCGGCGCACAATTGGCCCATCGTCCAGGGTAGGGGAGGGAATGTAGCTCAGTTGGTAGAGCATGGCGTTTGCAACGCCAGGGTTGTGGGTTCGATTCCCACGGGGGGCCAGTATGAAAAATATGTATATGATAATGTATGCACTAACTATAAGTCGCTCTGGATAAGAGCGTCTGCTAAATGACTAAAATGTAAATAAAATGTATGTCATGGGTATAATTTCCTGTAAAACAAAATGTGTGGTATATTTCCTGATGTGGCTATTATTGTGTTGGAAAGTCTAAGAAAAATTGAAAGTTGAAAGAGCAACATCAGAACTGGTGCCAGAAGCTTTAATGTGGTCGGTTATGATGTGTGCCAACTTGAGGTTCAAGGGCTTAGAAGTTGTACAGCCACTTAAGAGAGGAGGTGATAGAGAAGAATTGTTGTTACAGAGAGAGACATATTATATCCATGACTTACAAACAGAGAGAGACATATTATATCCATGACTTACAAACAGAGACCAACTGGCAGGTGTCTTCACTGACATTTTCAACCTCTCCCTGACCGAGTCTGTAATACCTACATGTTTCAAGCAGACCACCATTGTCCCTGTGCCCAAGAAAGCGAAGATAACCTGCCTAAATTGCTTCCGCCCCGTAGCACTCACGTCGGTAGCCATGAAGCGCTTCGAAAGGCTGGTCATGATTCACATCAACACCATCATCCCAGAAACCCTAGACCCACTCCAATTCGTATACCACCCAACAGATCTACAGATATTGCAATCTCAATTGCAATCCCACCTGGACAAAAGGAACACCTATGTGAGAATGTTGTTCATTGAATAAAGCTCAGTGTTCAACACCATAGTGCCCACAAAGCTCATCACTAAGCTAAGGACCCTGGGACTAAACACCTTCCTCTGCTACTGGATCCTGGACTTCCTGACGGGCCGCCCCCAGGTGGTAAGGGTAGGCAACAACACATCTGCCACGCTGATCCTCAACACGGGGGCCACTCAGGGGGGTGTGCCTAGTCCCCTCCTGTACTCCCTGTTCACCCACGACTGCGTGGCCAAGCACGATTCCAACACCATCATTAAGTTTGCTGACGACACAACGATGGTAGGCCTGATCACCGACAACGTTGAGACAGCCTATAGCAGGGGTGTCAAACGTACGGCCCGCGGGCCGGATCAGGCCCGCAAACGGGCTTAATCCGGCCCGCGAGATGATTAAAAAATATATATATATATATTTTTTTGTAAAGTATAAAAATGCGCTGCAAATTTTCAATAAAATAAACTGCTGTTCCAATTGCGTCCACTGGATGGCGCAATAGCAATTGTGTTAAGCAAGCAAACTGTTTATACCGGGGCAGAGCAAGTAGGTCAAGCACGTGCAGCCAATGAGCTACTTTGTTTTGCCCGCGATATTTATTACGGCTTCTACTTTTAACATTATGTGCTTTGGCACCCTCATTGCCCCAATATGTCTCTGTCAAAAAAGAGAAAAGTGGACGCAGAGTGCAGAGTGTTCCAAGAAAAATGGTCATCCTATTTAATCACGGAATTGAATGGGAAAGCTGTATGTTTGGTGTGTTCAGAGCATGTTGCAGTGCTGAAAGAATATAACCTTCGTCGCCACTATGTGAGTCTTCATGCCGACAAATATGACAACTTTCAAGGACAGCGGAGATGAGAGAAGGTGAATGAACTGTTGGCGGGTCTGAAGAAACAGCAGTCTGTGTTTACTCACAGCCGAGACATCAGTGACGCTGCAGTGAAAGCTAGCTACCTCATTGCTAATGAAATCGCAGTGGCTTCAAAACCATTTAGTGAGGGTGAATTTGTAAAAACATGCATGATGAAGGCAGCGGAGATTGTGTGCCCTGAAAAGCGGCAGGCTTTTGCAAATATCAGCCTGACAAGAAACACAGTTGCAGACAGGATTTCCGATCTTTCAGTGGATTTGGACAGCCAGTTGAAGCAAAAAGTAAAGTCATTTATTGCGTTTTCGGTTGCAATTGATGAAAGCACGGACATTACAGATGTTGCACAACTGGCCATTTTTTCATCCGCGGAGTTGATTTCACATTGACCGTCACCGAGGAGTTCGTGGAGTTGGTGCCGATGACAGATACAACGACAGCAGCTGATATTTTTACCGCACTCGTCGGCGCGCTGGACAGGGTCGGAGTGGACTGGTCCCGCGCTGTCAGCCTGGCTACAGATGGTGCGCCCTCAATGATCGGGAAAAAAGCAGGCGTTGTGACAAAGTTCAGAGAGAAAGTGCAATCTGCAAATGGAGGACGTGATTTTTTGACTTTTCACTGTATTTTGCACCAGGAGGCTTTGTGTTGCAAGTCATTAAAGATGGATAACGTCATGAAGGTGGTCATCCAAACTGTTAATTTCATCCGATCCAGAAGCCTGAATCACCGTCAGTTTGACAGCCTTCTCAGAGAGAAAGACCACATCTATGGCCTGCCATACCACACTGAGGTAAGATGGTTAAGCCGAGGTGCTGTGCTGAGGCGTTTCTTTGATTTACGAGAAGAAATTGAACAGTTCATGGAAGAAGAGGGCAAACCAGTGTTAGAATTTCATTCCGCAGAATGGATTCCGGACCTTGCATTTATGGTGGATGTTACAGAGCACCTGAATAACTTGAACAAACAGCTGCAAGGGCGCAACAAAGTTGTCATGCAGTATTATGACAGCATACGTTCTTTCAAGTTGAAGCTGTCATTGTGGGAGACGCAACTTGCCGGTGGTGATGCAGCTCACTTCCCCTGTCTGAAAAATGTGTGCGCGACCCAACATGTGGCAGACATGAAGCGGTTCAAAGATAAAATAACGGGACTGTTACGGGAGTTTGAGCAACGCTTTCAGATTTATGTTTATATGTTTTTATGTTGATGTGCTATTGTTTTTAATTGATTTTATTTTATTTGTATATTTAACCTATTCTTGACTCTGTGGTTCTTGCACTTGTTTGGGGAACAGGATTTCATTATTTGTATCTACATTTCTGCCTGAGAAATGACACCCTGATATAGTTCTGTGATCTGTGATATACTTCTGTGAATCACTGAGGCATTGTGTGTTTGTGTGTTCTTTGTCCTCAGAACTTTCAAATAACTTGAGGTGTTTTATGATTAATAGTGATGTTGTGCTTTTGGACACTGTCCTCAGACTCCAGCTTTATGTTTATGTGTTTTTATGTTGATGTGCTATTGTTTTTAATTGATTTTATTTTATTTGTATATTTAACCTATTCTTGACTCTATGGTTCTTGCACTTGTTTGGGGAACAGGATTTCATTATTTTTATCTACATTTCTGCCTGAGAAATGACACCCTGATATAGTTCTGTGATCTGTGAAACAGTTCTGTTAATCACTGAGGCATTGTGTGTTTGTGTGTTCTTTTTCTTTAGAATTTTCAAATAAACTTGACGTGTTTTATGATTAATAGTGATGTTGTCCTTGTACTATTTTGGACACACTGTCCTCAGGCTCCAGCTTTATGTTGTATGTTGATAGTATTAAAACAAAGAAAACAATCTGAAGTTGTTGTTTTTAAGTTATATATACCATGATTTTTCCGGTCCGGCCCACCTGGGAATAGATTTTCCTCCATGTGGCCCCTGAGCTAAAATGAGTTTGACACCCCTGGTCTATAGCCACTTCCTCAAAATAGTCAGAAAACTCAAGAAATCCGTCTTTAATGTTGACGTTTTTGCCGAGGAAATCTTAGTCGTGCAATTTTACATCTAACTAAGATGTTTGGTCCAGTATTTCTGAATGAAAAAACCTGCATGAAAACGAGTCTTCTCAACTTTAATGACAACAAATACTTTAATGAAGAATCCCTACTGTTGACCAATCACCAACGCAGGGGCGTAGACTTCGGCTACCGACTTGCCTCGAGGAAAATATGTTGTGTTCCCGAAAAGCCGAAAAAACCCTTACCGAAGTCCAAAACGAAAACCTCACAAAATGTTGTCATAATATATGCACAAACTCTTCCGAACTGTTTCGACAGTCTAAATACAGATTAGTGACAATATCGGAACGCTTAAACCATTTGTAACATCATTATTGTTAGCCCAGCGTAAAGTTTGAGCTTTCCATTCAACACCATGGAGTGAGTCCTTACCACTGCTACACCTGGCTATCAGCCACCGGAGCTTAGTCTGGCAGCGAAAACGTTTATTCAGCCTCATTTACTGCCTTAAAAAAAACATAGCTGATATTGCTGACTTGCTTAAACAAATATGTTTTCTACTGACTCCTTGTGGATTTGTGTAATTCGATAAGAACCGCCTAGTTAAGTAAAGGTTCAATAATATTAATAAAATATGTACATATTAAAATGGCTACTGTAAAACACATAAGGTGTTCACTCCTTAGGCCTACCTTCCTTTCTGCATCGGACTTCGGCCTCATGTCTGGGGTGGAAAATCTACTTCTGAAAGTACCATGCTTAGATGCATAATAACATCTCAGATTGAACTCTTCGCAAACAGCGACAGTTTCGTTGCAAACAAGACACACTGGTTTGATACTGGAGAAATACAATGAATATATTTTAATAGATCAGTTGGACTATTAATATAGACATTGGTGATTTTACCACTGTAATCAGATGGACATTATTATGTTATGGTCATTGAATTGATTAGCCCACTAACCACGTGTTAAATGTGTAGTGTAGCTACACTGTGTAGGACTATGAATTGGGCAGCTATAGGCTATTTGTTAATAGGCTAATTATGTTCTGGCCTGCAGACTAGCTACAAGCTCAGCAACACATTGACTGGAGGCCAAACCTAGTTACAAACCCCCCTATATTGTAAATTCAATCTGGTTGGTATAAGATTGAAATGGGAAAATAATGTACCTGTGAACACCCAATGAAATAGCTCCCCAATACCGTCTGATGTATATATTGAATGGTGACCACAGCCCTTCCGCCAATCCATTTAAAACGTGTTTGACTGTGTTTTTTCCCACCCTGCTGAATGTATCCAATGTTCCATATCAAATGTGTGTCCTATTGTGACACATCTGGCAGTTTCTTCTCTCCATGTTTCTTGGCCCAGTATCATTTTTTACATAAATCTGTGTTTTTTGTTCATTACCATGTCAGGAAAATACCATGTTACTGGTGCAGCTACCATGGTATTTCCCTGACATGGTATTACAATTAAAAAGATACCACGGTACTATCATGTTTATTGGGTCACTACAGTGGCAGGAAAATGCCATGGTATTAGCACCAGTGCCATAGTATTTTCCTGCCTTGGTAGTGACCCAAAACACATCATAGTACCATGGAATGTTGTTGTTCATTTTGTAAGAGCTGTCCTTCACATCGGAGTGCTAATGCTGGCTCTTTGCGTCTCTTGACCATGTCGCGTGGACCGGGCACAAAGCTCAAGGAGCGCTCTCCACTTCCCTCCGGTAGTTATTTAGCAAGCCTGATAACACATCACTCCCGACAGACACAAGCAAAAACTCTTGCATAAATGTAGAAGCCTATACACCTAAACACTAGCGATCTGACATACTGTATTACATGGAAACTGCAGGCTACTAACAACAGCAGCTACATAGTCTAGCCTACTATGGCCCTGTCCCTCTGGCCAGGGTAAACAAAGAGGTAATGTTGTGTCTTGTATATACAGTATAGGTCATTTGTTTGGGAGAATGTGAATGGGATCAAATTTGGTTCATATATAGACACTAACTATTTGATATAAAACAGTTTGTTTCATTTAATTATACACAAAAAGATGTTGCCCAGAACAAATTAATGTACAAACAGTATTTTTCATTACATTTGAGTCATTTAGCAGATGCTCTTATCCAGAGCAACTTACAGGACCAATTAGGGTTAATTGCCTTGATCAAGGGCACAACGACAGATTTTTCACTATGTTGGCTCAGGAATTGAAAACCAGCGACCTTTCAGTTACTGGCCCAACACTCTTAACCGCTAGGCTACATGCCGCCAGATCAATTAACTTCAATACAGTTATTCATATACATTCATCATCAATGAATAAAATAATGAATCTAATTTTAAAAGACAATTTAAAAAACACAAGTAGTCGATTCATAGCCTTTTTATAATTAATAAAAGTTGTTTAGTAATATAAAATAATCCACACAAACTAATGCTGAAAACTGATCATCACACCATCTTTATCTGATATACACTGAGTGTACAAAACATTAGGAACACCTTCCTAATATTGAGTTGCATATTGAGTTCCTGTTTTCTGCTGAAAGCTAATGGGGATCCATAATAAATACACCACAACTACATCTTTAAGGATCATAGCTTTCACCTGGGTTCACCTGGTCAATCTATGTCATGGAAAGAGCAGGTGTCCTTAATGTTTTGTACACTCAGTGTATGTTGTGTCTGCCAGCTCATTCCCACAGAAAACTGCAGAGGGAAGCAGTACCACCCAGTCAACCATCAGACTCCATTGTGAGACGCCTCAAATAGGATTTCAACCTTAAAGGCAAATCCAAGGTCATCTCAATATCTTTACAGCAGAAGCAAACAAAACACACCAAAACTGACCAGGTGAACACTGATCAGTTAAGTAAAGAGATGCTAACCTTCTATAACGCTCCCTTTGATTTTGAATTTTAGGACCCCTTTAGTTATAAAAATATATATTCAAAAATGAATTTGGCCTTTACTACTATATCCAATAGAAACACATTGAATAACACATTCATAAATGGCCCAAAAACAGACTAATGGTGAAAACTGATCATCACATCATCTCTATCTGATACATTCAGTACAATGGAGTATTTTATTAGGATCCCCAGCGGCTACTATTCCTGGGGTACAAACAGGAAACACAAAAAATACATAAAATACATCATCAAGCACTACATTTACAATTTAGTCATGTTGCAGATGCTCCCATCCAGAGAGACCCACAGCTAGTGCATTCATCTTCTGATAGCCAGGAGAGACAACATAGTGGCTACTAAAACCTCCCTATGAAGCAGGAACCCAGGGAGAAACATAGAGAGGAACCAGGCTCAAAGGGGTGGCCAGTCCTCTTCTGGCTGTACCAGGTGACATATGTTTACATATCAGTAGGCTGTACAATACAAAAGGGAGGAAACATAGAGAGGAACCAGGCTCAAAGGGGTGGCCAGTCCTCTTCTGGCTGGACCAGGTGACATATGTTTACATATCAGTAGGCTGTACAATACAAAAGGGAGAAACATAGAGAGGAACCAGGCTCAAAGGGGTGGCCAGTCCTCTTCTGGCTGGACCAGGTGACATATGTTTACATATCAGTAGGCTGTACAATACAAAAGGGAGAAACATAGAGAGGAACCAGGCTCAAAGGGGTGGCCAGTCCTCTTCTGGCTGTACCAGGTGACATATGTTTACATATCAGTAGGCTGTACAATACAAAAGGGGGGGGGGGAAACTATTCTAAAAGTTGGTAAGAGTCGAAAGCTAAAAAGGGGCAAAAGTCGTGAATATTATGAGCCATATCATCCTCAACAGCAAACACAGGTTCTTAGAAATGTTTTCACATTTATTAAAAACAATAATACCTTATTCACATACAGTTGAAGTCAGAAGTTTACATACACCTTAGCCAAATACATTTAAACTCAGTTTTTCACAATTCCTGACATTTAATCCTAGTAAAAATTCCCTGTCTTAGGTCAGTTAGGATCACCACTTTATTTTAAGAATGTGAAATGTCAGAATAATAGTAGAGACAATGATTTATTTCAGCTTTTATTTATTTCATCACATTCACAGTGGGTCAGAAGTTTACATACACTCAATTAGTATTTGGTAGCATTGCCTTTAAATTGTTTAACTTGGGTCAAATGTGTCGGGTAGCCTTCCACAAGCTTCCCACAATAAGTTGGGTGAATTTTGGCCCATTCCTCCTGACAGGGCTGGTGTAACTGAGTCAGGTTTGTAGGCCTCCTTGCTCGCACACACTTTTTCAATTCTGCCCACAAATGTTCTATAGGATTGAGGTCTGGGCTTTGTGATGGCGACTCCAATACCTTGACTTTGTTGTCCTTAAGCCATTTTGCCACAACTTGGAAGTATGCTTGGGGTCATTGTCCATTTGGAAGACACATTTGCGACCAAGCTTTAACTTCCTGACTGATGTCTTGAGATGTTGCTTCAATATATCCACATAATGTTCCTTCCTCATGATGCCATCTATTTTGTGAAGTGCACCAATCCCTCCTGCAGCAAAGCACCCCGACAGCATGATGCTGCCACCCCCGTGCTTCACGGTTGGGATGGTGTTCTTCTGCTTGCAAACATAACATTATTTTACTCCAAACATAACAATGGTCATTATGGCCAAACAGTTCTATTTTTGTTTCATCAGACCAGAGGACATTTCTCAAAAAAGTACGATCTTTGTCCCCATGTGCAATTGCAAACCGTAGTCTGGCTTTTTTATGGCGGTTTTGGAGCAGTGGCTTCTTGCTTGCTGAGCGGCCTTTCAGGTTATGTCGATATAAGACTCATTTTACTGTGGATATAGACACTTTTGTACCCGTTTCCTCCAGCATCTTCACAAGGTCCTTTGCTGTTGTTCTGGGATTGATTTGCACCAAAGTACGTTCATCTCTAGGAGACAGAACGCATCTCCTTCCTGAGCGGTATGACGGCTGCGTGGTCCCATGGTGTTTATACTTGCATACTATTGTTTGCACAGATGAACGTGGTACCTTCAGGCGTTTGGAAATTGCTCCCAAGGATGAATCAGACTTGTAGAGGTCTACAAAATTTATTCTGAGGTCTTGGCTGATTCCTTTTCATTTTCCCATGATGTCAAGCAAAAAGGCATTGAGTTTGAAGGTAGGCCTTGAAATAAATCCACAGGTACACCTCCTATTGACTCAAATTATGTATATTAGCTATCAGAAGCTTCTAAAGCCATGACATCATTTTCTTGAATTTTCCAAGCTGTTTAAAGGCACAGTCAACTTAGTGTATGTAAACTTTTGACCCACTGGAATTGTGATACAGTGAATTATAAGTGAAATTATCTGGCTGTAAACAATTGTTGGAAAAATGACTTGTGTCATGCACAAAGTAGATGTCCTAACCGACTTGCCAAAACTATAGTTTGTTAAAAAGAAATTTGTGGAGTGGTTGAAAAACAAGTTTTAATGACTCCAACCTAAGTGTATGTAAACTTCCGACTTCAACTGAATATGGACAAGCAATGACAGAGCGGCATATACAGTAGAATATTATAGAATACAGTATATCCATATATGGACAACCAATGAGAGCGACATGGACTAAGATACAGTAGAATATTATAGAATACAGTATATACATATGAGATGTGTAAAATGCTTCAGAATATCAGCTGAGCTAAAAGTTCCTGTTGTTATTTTTGTAATGTGCCATAAGGTTTATTTTATTTTATGTTTTTTTGAATCTGGTTTTATTGCTAGTTTGAGTTACCTGGCAGAGAGTTCCATGTAGTCATGGCTCTATTTAATACTGTGCGTTTCCCAGCGTCTGTTCTAGACCTGGGGACTGTGAAGAAACCTCTTGCTGCATGTCTTGTGTTGTACCGATGAGTGTCCGAACTAGCTCATTCCCACAGAAAACTGCAGAGGAAAGCAGTACCACCCAGTCATCTATCAGACCTCACTGAGTGTATTCAACCCTAAGGGCAAATCCAAGGTCATCTCAGTATCTTTACAGTAGAAGATAACAAAACACACTAAAATTGTGTCACAATTCTCTCACAGTGAGAAACAATAGGATTACAATTGAGTGTTAATGTTATCAAATTCACTGTTACCACTTCCTTTATGAGGTGAGAATTAAGTGATGGAGTGACTTTAATTTTAGCTTGTCTGAGACAACTGAGGCTTCTCTCCTTTATGTATACGTTGATGTGTTTTTAAGTTAATGTGTTGAGAGAAACTCTTCCCACAGTCAGAGCAGTAGTAAGGTTTCTCTCCTGTGTGCACCCTCTGATGAATTTTTAGATTGGTTGATGTTGTGAAGCATTTTACACAATCCGAGCAGGAGTAAGGCTTCTCTCCTGTATGCATACGTTCATGTAGTTTTAAGTCGCCCAGTCGAGAGCAACTCTTTCCACAGTAAGAGCAGGAGTAAGGCTTCTCTCCTGTGTGTGTTCTCCGATGAACTTTTAGCTCAGCTGATGATTTAAAAAATTTTCCACAGTCAGAGCAGAAGTAAGGCTTCTCTCCTGTGTGTGTTCTCTGATGAACTTTTAGCTCCGCTGATGATTTAAAACATTTTCCACAGCCAGAGCAGGAGTAAGGCTTCTCTCCCTTATGTATAGCTTGGTGTCTTTTAAAGTGGCTAAGTTGAGAGAAAGTCTTCCTACAGTCAGAGCAGCAGTAAGGCTTCTCTCCTGTGTGTATACGTTCATGTTGTTTTAAGTTGCCCGGTTGAGAGAAACTCGCCCCACAGTCAGAGCAGGAGTAAGGCTTCTCTCCTGTGTGTATACGTTCATGTTGTCTTAAGTTGCCCAGTTGAGAGAAACTCTTCCCACACACAGAGCAGAAGTAAGGCTTCTCTCCTGTGTGTGTTCTCTGATGAACTTTTAGCTCAGCTGATGTTGTGAAGCATTTTACACAATTAGAGCAGGAGTAAGGCTTCCCTCCTGTATGTATACGTTCATGCTGTTTTAGGTGGCTCGGTTGAGAGAAACTCTTTCCACAGTCTGAGCAGGAGTAAGACTTCTCTCCTGTGTGTATACGTTCATGTGTTTTTAAGTGGCCCAGTTGAGAGAAACTCTTCCCACACAGAGAGCAGGAGTAAGGCTTCTCCCCTGTATGTATACGATCATGTATTTTTAGGTCGCCCAGTCGAGAGAAACATTTTCCACAGTAAGAGCAGGCGTAAGGCTTCTCTCCTGTGTGTATACGTTCATGTATTTTTAAGTCCGCCAGTCGAGAGAAACTCTTTCCACAGTCAGAGCAGGCGTAAGACTTCTCTCCTGTGTGCACTCTCTGATGAACTGTCAGAGCCTTTGATGTTGTGAAATTCTTCCCACAGTCAGTGCAGAAATACAGATTCTCGCCTGTGTGTATTTGTAGGTGTATTTTTAACTTTGATAGAATTGGGAAAATCTCCTCACAATGTGGGCAGTGGTGAGACCTCTTAGCTCTGTGATCTTCCTGCTGATGCTCTCTGGATGTAGAGAATGTCTCAATACGGTCTCCTGTGTGAACATCATCAGAAGAACCAGTCAATTGGTGTAATATACAGTACCAGTCAAAGGCTGACACACCTACTCATTCATGGGTTTTTCTTTATTTTTTTACTATTTTCTACCTTGTAGAATAATAGTGACGACATCAGACCTATTCTATAACACATATGGAATCATGTAGTAACCCAAAAAAGTGTTAAACATATGTTGTATTTTAGATTCTTCAATGTAGCCACCCTTTGCCTTGACAGCTTTCCAAACTCTTGGCATTCTCTCAACCAACTTCACCTGGAATACTTTTCCAACAGTCTTGAAGGAGTTCCCACATATGCTTAGCACTTGTTGGCTGCTTTTCCTTCACTCTGCGGTCCAACTCATCCCAAATCTCAATTGGGTTGAGGTCGGGTGATTGTGGAGGCCAGGTCATCTGATGCAGCACTCCATCACTCTCCTTCTTGGTCAAATAGCCCTTACACAGCCTGTAGGTGTGTTGGGTCATTGTCCTGTTGAAAAACAAATGATAGTCCCACTAAGCGCAAACCAGATGGGATGGCGTATCACTGCAGAATGATGTGGAGCCATGCTGGTTAAGTGTGCCTTGAATTCTAAATAGATCACAGACAGTGTCACCAGCAAAGCACCCCCACACCATCACACATCCTCCTCCATGCTTCACGGTGGGATCTACACATGCAGAGATCTTCCGTTCACCTACTCTGTGTCTCACAAAGACACGGCTGTTGGAACCAAAAATCTGACATTTGGACTCAGACCAATGGACAGATTTCCACCGGTCTAATGTCCATTGCTCGTGTTTTTTTGCCCAAGAAAGTATCTTCTTCTTATTGGTGTCCTTTAGTAGTGGATTCTTTGCAGCAATTCGACCTTGAAGGCCTGATTCACGCAGTCTCCTCTGAACAGTTGATGTTGAGATTTGTCTGTTACTTGAACTCTGAATAATTTATTTGGGCTGCAATTTCTGAGGCTGATAACTATAATGAACTTGCCATAATATGGACTTGGTCTTTTAGCAAATAGGGTTATCTTCTGCATACCACCCCTACCTTGTCACAACACAACTGATTGGCTCAAATGCATTAAGAAGGAAAGAAATTCCACAAATTAACTTTTAACAAGGCACACCTGTTAATTGAAATTCATTCCAGGTGACTACCTCATGAAGATGGTTGAGAGAATACCAAGAGTGTGCAAAGCTGTAATCAAGGCAAAGGGTGGCTACTTAGAAGAACTTAAAGTATAAAATATATTTTGATATGTTTAACACTTTTTTGGTTACTAAACGATTCCATATGTGTTGTTGAATAGCTTTGATGTCTTCACTACTATTACACAATGTAGGATGTAGGAAATAGTAAAAATAAAGATAAACCCTTGAATGAGTAGGTGTGTCCAAACCTTTGACTGGTAATGTACATGTCAATCACATTTATTTTTTGAAGCCCTTTTTACATCCGCAAAGTCACCAAGTGCTTTACAGAAACACTTCCTAAAATCACGAAAGAGCAAGCAATGTAGATGTAGAAGCACAGTGGCTACTAAAAACTCCCTATAAAGCAGGAACCTAGGGAGAAACATAGAGAGGAACCAGGCTTAAAGGGGTGGCCAGTCCTCTTCTGGCTGTACCGGGTGACATATGTTTTCATATCAGTAGGCTGTACAATACAAAAGGGAGGGGGGGGGGACTATTCTAAAAGTTGGTAAGAGTCAAAAGCTAAAAAGGGACAAAAGTCATTAAAATGATGATCCATATCATCCTCCACTCACTATCACAAGGGTTAGTAACTACACAGACTCATTTCATAGAACTTTAAAACACTGGCAGTTAGTCTACTTCACTTACTTAGTCTACTCTCTGATCACTCCAGATAGTGAATAAAACACATGCTGGCAATACTGGTGTCAAACCATGCAAGTCTCAGTAGCACAAAATAACATCTACCTTTTCATACAAACAGATCATCATGAAACAGTTCTACTGCAACTTTTCATGCACAGTGAGAAGTTGGAACAAACACAAACTTAAATTAGATAGAACCTGCTCTTACCATGAGAAACACATTTCCCAATCTTCTCCTCCTCTTCTTCATCTTTAATGTTGACATTCAGCTCCAGTGTTTGACTGCAGTCTTCCAGCTTCACTGATGCCATCTCTGGATCCTTCAGTGCAAACTGGGCTCCACTGTCACAATCAGGACCCAGTGACTGTAGGTTTGGACTTAGTGTGGAAGGAGAGGGGCAGGCTGGGTTTGTCCTCACTGTTGATATTACCGGACTTATACCTGAGTTGGCAAGTAGTAATAAAGAGAAACGGAAACAAAAGTTATTGTCTTGACAATTCAGGGACATTCTTTATTCTCTAAAAATATTTTGTATTTTTCAATCATCTAATTCAGTGTTTGACTGAAAAAGTACTAATTTTGGGTGCCGGTACGGTATATATTTAGGTGCAGGAGCCCCACAATACCTTTGAGCTAATATTCTATAAGAGGAACATGAGCTCAAGCAGTAGACATTTCAGTTGCTGATATTCAGCTCTGTTGAGCTTCTGTCCAAGTCAAACACTGATCTCAGATAGATAGATCAGGTAGCTAAGAATTGACAACAAATAATTAACATTACAAAGTACACACTACACAATGTACAGTTGAAGACGGAAGTGTACATACACCTTAGCCAAATACATTTAAACTCAGTATTACACAATTCCTGACATTTAATCTTAGTAAAAATTCCCAGTCTTACGTCAGTTAGGATCACCACTTTATTTTAAGAATGGGAAATGTCAGAATAATAGTAGAGTGATTTATTTCAGCTTTTATTTCTTTCATCATATTCCCAGTGGGTCAGATGTTTACATACACTCAATTAGTATTTGGTAGCATTGCCTTTAAATTGTTTAACTTGGGTAAACGTGTCGGGTAGCCTTCCACAAGCTTCCCACAATAAGTTGGGTGAATTTTGGCCCATTCCTCCTGACAGAGCTGGTGTAACTGAGTCAGGTTTGTAGGACTCCTTGCTCGCACATGCTTTTTCAGTTCTGCCCACACATTTTCTATAGGATTGAGGTCAGGGCTTTGTGATGGCCACTCCAATACCTTGACTTGTTGTCCTTAAGCCATTTTGCCACAACTTTGGATGTATGCTTGGGATCATTGTCCATTTGGAAGACCTATTTGCGACCAAGCTTTATCATCCTGACTGATATCTTGAGATGTTGCTTCAATATATCCACATCATTTTCCTTCCTCATGATGCCATCTATTTTGTGAAGTGCACCAGACCCTCCTGCAGCAACGCACCCCCATAGCATGATGCTGCCACCCCTGTGCTTCGCGGTTGGCATGGAGTTCTTCGGCTTGCAAGCATCCCCCTTTTTCCTCCAAACATAACGATGGTCATTATGGCCAAACAGTTCTATTTTTGTTTCATCAGACCAGAGGACATTTCTCCAAAAAGTACGATATTTGTCCCCATGTGCAGTTGCAAATCATAGTCTGGCTTTTTATGGTGGTTTTGGAGCAGTTGCTTCTTCCTTGCTGAGTGGCCTTTCAGGTTATGTCGATATAGGACACGGTTTACTGTGGATTTAGATACATTTGTACCCGTTTCCTCCAGCATCTTCACAAGGTCCTTTGTGTTTGTTCTGGGATTGATGTGCACTTTTCGCACCAAAGTACGTTCATCTCTAGGAGACAGAACGCGTCTCCTTCCTGAGCGGTATGACGGCTGTGTGGTCCCATGGTGTTTATACTTGTGTACTATTGTTTGTACAGATGAACGTGGTACCTTCAGGCATTTGAAAATTGCTCCCAAGGATGAACCAGACTTGTGGATGTCTACCATTTTTTTCCTGAGGTCTTGGCTGATTTATTTTGATTTTCCCATGGTCAAGCAAAGAGGCACTGAGTTTGAAGGTAGGCCTTGAAATACATTCAGAGGTACACCTCCAATTGACTCAAATGATGTCAATTAGAATATCAGAAGCTTCTAAAGCCATGACATCATTTTCTGGAATTTTCCAAGCTGTTTAAAGGCACAGTCAACTTAGTGAATGTAAACTTCTGACCCACTGGATTTGTGATACAGTGAATTATAAGTGAAATAATCTCTCTGTAAACAATTGTTGGAAAAATTACTTGTCATTACTTGCCAAAACTATAGTTTGTTAACAAGAAATTTGTGGAGTGGTTGAAAAACGAGTTTTAATGACTAAACTTCCGACTTCAACTGATATATATATATATATATATTATACATACACACACACACACACACACACACACACCCCCCAACACTCTTCCTAGAGCTGGCCGAAGTGAGCAATCGGGGGAGAAGGCCGTTAAAAGCAATTGTATTTCTTGTTCACACCATTAACATTTATAGATAGACAGAAAGAACGGAATGTGTCTGAATAGTTCTACACATGTAGAAAACCGATAATCATTATATTAAGTTTCAAAACAGTAGTGCAACCGTGAAATTGTCGCTCTCTGATGGACCCGCACTGTCCGCACTGTAGTCCGTTGACGCTGACCGAGAGGGCGCCGGCATTTTACCAGCTCGTGAATTTTGACAAAAAACCAATAACATGCAAAATGAACTCAGAAATCTCAAATAAATTAATTATTTATGAAATGACCTTGACAAAATGATGTACATCCACTCAGACAAACCCAAAGTCTCTAGCTATGTGACTTGTAAAATAGTTTTTATTACGTTCTTCACTCGGTTTGAAACAAAAACAACACATAGCAACCTTCACCAAACGTGGTAATATCTTAATGAATTTGTTACCTAGCATGGTACAGTGGGGAAAAAAAGTATTTAGTCAGCCACCAATTGTGCAAGTTCTCCCACTTAAAAAGATGAGAGAGGCCTGTAATTTGCATCATAGGTACATGTCAACTATGACAGACAAATTGAGAAAACATTTACCAGAAAATCACATTGTAGGATTTTTTATGAATTTATTTGCAAATTATGGTGGAAAATAAGTATTTGGTCACTTACAAAAAAGCAAGATTTCTGGCTCTCACAGACATTTACATTTACATTTTAGTCATTTAGCAGACGCTCTTATCCAGAGCGACTTACAGTTAGTGAATACATATTTATTTTATACTGGCCCCCCGTGGGAATAGAACCCACAACCCTGGCGTTGCAAACGCCATGCTCTATCAACTGAGCTACATCCCTGCCGGCCATTCCCTCCCCTACCCTGGACGACGCTGGGCCAATTGTGCGCCGCCCATGAGTCTCCCGGTCGCGGCCGGCTGCGACAGAGCCTGGATTCGAACCAGGATCTCTAGTGGCACAGTTAGCACTGCGATGCAGTGCCTTAGACCACTGCGCCACTCAGGAGACAGACCTGTAACTTCTTCTTTAAGAGGCTCCTCTGTCCTCCACTCATTACCTGTATTAATGGCACCTGTTTGAACTTGTTATCAGTATAAAAGACACCTGTCCACAACCTCAAACAGTCACACTCCAAACTCCACTATGGCCAAGACCAAAGAGCTGTCAAAGGACACCAGAAACAAAATTGTAGACCTGCACCAGGCTGGGAATACTGAATCTGCAATAGGTAAGCAGCTTGGTTTGAAGAAATCAACTGTGGGAGCAATTATTAGGAAATGGAAGACATACAAGACCACTGATAATCTCCCTCGATCTGGGGCTCCATGCAAGATCTCACCCCGTGGGGTCAAAATGATCACAAGAACAGTGAGCAAAAATCCCAGAACCACACGGGGGGACCTAGTGAATGACCTGCAGAGAGCTGGGACCAAAGTAACAAAGCCTACCATCAGTAACACACTACGCTGCCAGGGACTCAAATCCTGCAGTGCCGTGTCCCCCTGCTTAAGCCAGTACATGTCCAGGCCCATCTGAAGTTTGCTAGAGTGCATTTGGATGATCCAGAAGAGGATTGGGAGAATGTCATATGGTCAGATGAAACCAAAATATAACTTTTTGGTAAAAACTCAACTCGTCGTGTTTGGAGGACAAAGAATGCTGAGTTGCATCCAAAGAACAACATGCCTACTGTGAAGCATGGGGGTGGAAACATCATGCTTTGGGGCTGTTTTTCTGCAAAGGGACCAGGATGACTGATCCGTGTAAAGGAAAGAATGAATGGGGCCATGTATCGTGAGATTTTGAGTGAAAACCTCCTTCCATCAGCAAGGGCATTGAAGATGAAACGTGGCTGGGTCTTTCAGCATGACAATAATCCCAAACACACCGCCCAGGCAACGAAGGAGTGGCTTCGTAAGAAGCATTTCAAGGTCCTGGAGTGGCCTAGCCAGTCTCCAGATCTCAACCCCATAGAAAATCTTTGGAGGGAGTTGAAAGTCTGTGTTGCCCAGCGACAGCCCCAAAACATCACTGCTCTAGAGGAGATCTGCATGGAGGAATGGGCCAAAATACCAGCAACATTGTGTGAAAACCTTGTGAAGACTTACAGAAAACGTTTGACCTGTGTCATTGCCAACAAAGGGTATATAAAAAGTATTGAGAAACTTTTGTTATTGACCAAATACTTATTTTCCACCATAATTTGCAAACAAATTCATTAAAAATTCTACAATGTGATTTTCAGGATTTTTTTTCCCATTTTGTCTGTCATAGTTGACGTGTACCTATGATGAAAATTACAGGCCTCTCTCATCTTTTTAAGTGGGAGAACTTGCACAATTGGTGGCTGACTAAATACTTTTTTCCCTCACTGTATGCATGTTCTTTCGACATTGGAAAGTTTAACCGTGCTATTACATACCTGTAGTAATGAATTGAAACGGACACAAAAATTATCTTCTTGACATCGCAGTTCTGGCGCTTTCTTTATTCTGAAGAATGGCGGAACTTCCTGTTCCCCCACTAGCATAGTATTTTTTAGATAGATAGATAAGATAGTGAGGGGAAAAAAGTATTTGATCCCCTGCTGATTTTCTACGTTTGCCCACTGACAAAGAAATGATCAGTCTATAATTTTAATGGTAGGTTTATTTGAACAGTGAGAGACAGAATAACAACAAAATAATCCAGAAAAAACGCATGTCAAAAATGTTATACATTGATTTGCATTTTAATGAGGGAAATAAGTATTTGACCCCCTCTCAATCAGAAAGATGTCTGGCTCCCAGGTGTCTTTTATACTGGTAACGAACTGAGATTAGGAGCACACTCTTAAAGGGAGTGCTCCTAATCTCAGCTTGTTACCTGTATAAAAGCCACCTTTTGCAATCAATCAGATTCCAAACTCTCCACCATGGCCAAGACCAAAGAGCTCTCCAAGGATGTCAGGGACAAGATTGTAGCGCTACACAAGGCTGGAATGGGCTACAAGACCATCGCCAAACAGCTTGGTGAGAAGGTGACAACAGTTGGTGCGATTATTCGCAAATGGAAGAAACACAAAAGACCTGTCAATCTCCCTCGGCCTGGGGCTCCATGCAAGATCTCACCTCGTGGAGTTGCAATGATCATAAGAACGGTGAGGAATCAGCCCAGAACGACACGGGAGGATCTTGTCAATGATCTCAAGACAGCTGGGACCATAGTCACCAAGAAAACAATTGGTAACACACTACACCGTGAAGGACTGAAATCCTGCAGCGCCCGCAAGGTCCCCCTGCTCAAGAAAGCACATATACAGGCCCGTCTGAAGTTTGCCAATGAACATCTGAATGAACATCTGAATGATTCAAAGGAGAACTGGGTGAAAGTGTTGTGGTCAGATGAGACCAAAATCGAACTCTTTGGCATCAACTCAACTCGCCGTGTTTGGAGGAGGAGGAATGCTGCCTATGACCCCAAGAACACCATCCCCACCGTCAAACACGGAGGTGAAAACATTATGCTTTGGGGGTGTTTTTCTGCTAAGGGGACAGGACAACTTCACTGCATCAAAGAGACGATGGACGGGGCCATGTACTGTCAAATCCTGGGTGAGATCCTCCTTCCCTCAGCCAGGGCATTGAAAATGGGTCATGGATGGGTATTCCAGCATGACATTGACCCAAAACACACAGCCAAGGCAACAAAGGAGTAGCTCAACAAGAAGCACATCAAAGGTCCTGGAGTGGCCTAGCCAGTTTCCAGACCTTAATCCCATAGAAAATCTGTGGAGGGAGCTGAAGGTTCGAGTTGCCAAACGTCAGCCTCAAAACCTTAATGACTTGGAGAAGATCTGCAAAGAGGACTGGGACAAAATCCCTCCTGAGATGTGTGCAAACCTGGTGGCCAACTACAAGAAATGTCTGACCTCTGGGATTGCCAACAAGGGTTTTGCCACCAAGTACTAAGTCATGTTTTGCAGAGGGGTCAAATACTTATTTCCCTCATTAAAATGCAAATCCATTTATAACATTTTTGACATGAGTTTATCTGGATTTTTAAAAATGTTATTCTGTCTCTCACTGTTCAAAAAACCTACCATTAAAATGATAGACTGATCATGTCTTTGTCAGTGGGCAAACGTAAAAAATCAGCAGGGGATCAAATACTTATTTCCCTCACTGTACATACACACACACCACCAAGACTCTTCCTAGAGCTGGCCACCTGGCCAAAGTGAGCAATCGGGGGTGAAGGATGTTAGTCAATAAGGTGACCAAGAAGCCGATGGTCACTCTGACACAGCTCCAGAGTTCCTCGGTAGAGATAGGAGAAACTTCCAAAAGGACAACCATCTCTGCAGCACTCCACCAATCAGGCCATTATGGTAGAGTGGCCAGACGGAAGCCACTCCTCAGTAATTTTATTTAACCTGGTAAGCCAGTTGAGAACAAGTTCTCATTTACAACTGCGACCTGGCCAAGATAAAGCAAAGCAGTGCGATAAAAACAACAACACAGAGTTACATATGGGGTAAACAAAACATAAAGTAAAAAATACAACAGAAAATATATATACAGTGTGTGCAAATGTAGTAAGTTATGGAGATAAGGCAATAAATAGGCCATAGTGCAAAATAGTTACAATTTCGTATTAACACTGGAATGATAGATGTGCAAAAGATGATGTGCAAATAGAGATACTGGGGTGCAAATGAGCAAAATAAATAACAATATGGGGATGAGGTAGTTGGGTGGGCTAATTTCAGAATGGCTGTGTACAGGTGCAGTGATCGGTAAGCTGCTCTGACAACTGACGCTTAAAGTTAGTAAGGGAGATATGTCTCCAGCTTCAGAGATTTTTGCAGGTCGTTCTAGTCATTGGCAGCAGAGAACTGGAAGGAATGGCGGCCAAAGGAGGTGTTGGCTTTGGGGATGACCAGTGAGATATACCTGCTGGAGCGCAGACTACGGGTGGGTGTTGCTATGGTGACCAGTGAGCTAAGATAAGATGGGGATTTGCCTAGCAGTGATTTATAGATGACCTGGAGCCAGTGGGTTTGGCGACGAATATGTAGTGAGGGCCAGCCAACAAGAGCGTACAGGTCACAATGTTGGGTAGTATATGGGGCTTTGGTGACAAAACGGATGGCACTGTGATAGACTACATCCAATTTGCTGAGTAGAGTGTTGGAGGCTAATTTGTAAATGACATCGCCAAAGTCAAGGATCGGTAGGATAGTCAGTTTTACAAGGGCATGTTTGGCAGCATGAGTGAAGGAGGCTTTGTTGCGAAATAGGAAGCCGATTCTAGATCTAACTTTTGATTGGAGATGCTTAATGTGAGTCTGGAAGGAGAGTTTACAGTCTAACCAGACACCTAGGTATTTGTAGTTGTCCACATACTCTAGGTCAGACCCGCCGAGAGTAGTGATTCTAGTCGGGTGGGCGGGTGCCAGCAGCGTTCGGTTGAAGAGCATGCATTTAGTATTACTAGTGTTTAAGAGCAGTTGGAGGCTACGGAAGGAGTGTTGTATGGCATTGAAGCTCGTTTGGAGGTTTGTTAACACAGTGTCCAATGAAGGGCCAGGTGTATACAAAATGGTGTCGTGCGCATAGAGGTGGATCCGAGCGTCACCAGCAGCAAGAGGGACATCATTGATATACACAGAGAATAGAGTCAGCCCGAGAATTGAACCCTGTGGCACCCCCATCCCACCTTGAGCGTGGCTGAGGTGCACCCATGACCAGCTCGGAAACCGGATTGCATAGCGGAGAAGGTACGGTGGGATTCGAAATGGACGGTGATCTGTTTGTAAACTTGGCTTTCAAATACTTTCGAAAGGCAGGGCAGGATGGATATAGGTGTGTAACAGTTTGGATCTAGAGTGTCACCCCCTTTGAAGAGGGGGATGACCGCGGCAGCTGTCCAATCTCTGGGGATCTCAGACGTTACAAAAGAGAGGTTGAACAGGCTAGTAATAGGGGTTGTGACAATTTCGGCGGCTAATTTTAGAAAGGGTCCAGATTGTCTAGCCCAGCTGATTTGTAGGGGTCCAGATTTTTTTGTTGTTGAAATTCTGGATTATTGTAGATTTATCTGTGGTGACACATCAGACGATTTCAGCAGAGCTGATTTCATCGGCAGACCAGTCGTGTTGGATCAGCGGGGCTCCGTGTAATCAATAGGAGATCCCGTCCGGTTGACAGAGAGGTAGGTAGCCGGGTGATGGGCTTTAGGCTAGCTCAAGGCTGATTACCCACAACAACGTCCATTTGGTTGCAGCTAGCTGCGATGATCTGGTGTTAAAAGTCCAGCGATTCAGTGATTCAGGCAGAAAAACCGATGTTCTGGGTCGATAACACGCTGTGCAGACAGTGCAGACTGGCTGATAATAGTCCAGGCTAGAGCTGGTTGGTAGGTAGTGCAGGCCACAGACAATGGTGAAAAACCGCTGATGGGGGCTAATAGCAAGTAGCTAGTTAGCTGGCTACTCCCGTCCGGTAGACAGAGAGGTAGATAGCCGGTATATGGGCCTGGCTCGAGGCTAGCTCACGGCTAACTGGTGTATATACAGTGGGGAGAACAAGTATTTGATACACTGCTGATTTTGCAGGTTTTCCTACTTACAAAGCATTCAGAGGTCTGTAATTTGTATCATAGGTACACTTCAACTGTGAGAGACGGAATCTAAAACAAAAATCCAGAAAATCACATTGTATGATTTTTAAGTAATTAATTTGCATTTTATTGCATGACATAAGTATTTGATACATCAGAAAAGCAGAACTTAATATTTGGTACAGAAACCTTTGTTTGCAATTACAGAGATCATACGTTTCCTGTAGGTCTTGACCAGGTTTGCACACACTGCAGCAGGGATTTTGGCCCACTCCTCCATACAGACCTTCTCCAGATCCTTCAGGTTTCGGGGCTGTCGCTGGGCAATACGGACTTTCAGCTCCCTCCAAATATTTTCTATTGGGTTCAGGTCTGGAGACTGGCTAGGCCACTCCTGGACCTTGAGATGCTTCTTACAGAGCCACTCCTTAGTTGCCCTGGCTGTGTGTTTCGGGTCGTTGTCATGCTGGAAGACCCAGCCACGATCCATCTTCAATGCTCTTACTGAGGGAAGGAGGTTGTTGGCCAAGATGTCGCGATACATGGCCCCATCCATCCTCCCCTCAATACGGTGCAGTCGTCCTGTCCCCTTTGCAGAAAAGCATCCCCAAAGAATGATGTTTCCACCTCCATGCTTCACGGTTGGGATGGTTTTCTTGGGGTTGTACTCATCCTTCTTCTTCTTCTTCAAACACGGCGAGTGGTGTTTAGACCAAAAAGCTCTATTTTTGTCTCATCAGACCACATGACCTTCTCCCATTCCTCCTCTGGATCATCCAGATGGTCATTGGCAAACTTCAGACGGGCCTGGACATGCGCTGGCTTGAGCAGGGGGACCTTGCGTGCGCTGCAGGATTTTAATCCATGACGGCGTAGTGTGTTACTAATGGTTTTCTTTGAGACTGTGGTCCCAGCTCTCTTCAGGTCATTGACCAGGTCCTGCCGTGTAGTTCTGGGCTGATCCCTCACCTTCCTCATGATCATTGATGCCCCACGAGATGATATCTTGCATGGAGCTCCAGACCGAGGGTGATTGACCGTCATCTTGAACTTCTTCCATTTTCTAATAATTGCGCCAACAGTTGTTGCCTTCTCACCAAGCTGCTTGCCTATTGTCCTGTAGCCCATCCCAGCCTTGTGCAGGTCTACAATTTTATCCCTGATGTCCTTACACAGCTCTCTGGTCTTGGCCATTGTGGAGAGGTTGGAGTCTGTTTGATTGAGTGTGTGGACAGGTGTCTTTTATACAGGTAACGAGTTCAAACAGGTGCAGTTAATACAGGTAATGAGTGGAGAACAGGAGGGCTTCTTAAAGAAAAACTAACAGGTCTGTGAGAGCCGGAATTCTTACTGGTTGGTAGGTGATCAAATACTGATGTCAAGCAATAAAATGCAAATTAATTACTTAAAAATCATACAACGTGATTTTCTGGATTTTTGTTTTAGATTCCGTCTCTCACAGTTGAAGTGTCCCTATGATAAAAAATTACAGACCTCTACATGCTTTGTAAGTAGGAAAACCTGCAAAATCAGCAGTATATCAAATACTTGTTCTCCCCACTGTATTTTAAGGCCTACCTTCAAACTCAGTGCCTCTTTGCTTGACATCATGGGAAAGTCAAAAGAAATCAGCCAAGACCTCAGAAAAAAAATCGTCCTTGGGAGCAATTTCCAAATGCCTGAAGGTACCACGTTCATCTGTACAAACAATAGTACGCAAGTACACCATGGGACCATGCAGCCGTCATATCGCTCAGGAAGGAGAGGCGTTCTGTCTCCTAGAGATTAACGTACTTTGGTGTGAAAAGTGCAAGTCAATCCCAGAACAACAGCAAGGGACCTTGTGAAGATGCTGGAGGAAACAGGTACAAAAGTATCTATATCCACAGTAAAACAAGTCCTATATTGACATAACCTGAAAGGCTGCTCAGCAAGGAAGAAGCCACTGCTCCAAAACCGCCATAAAAAAGCCAGACTACGGATTGCAACTGCACATGGGGACAAAGATCGTACTTTTTAGAGAAATGTCCTTGGTCTGATGAAACTAAAATAGAACTGTTTGGCCATAATGACCATTGTTATGTTTGGAGGAAAAAGGGGGGTATTGGAAGCAGGAGGGACTGGTGCACTTCACATATTAGATGGCATCATGAGTAAGGAAGATTATGTGGATATATTGAAGCGACATCTCAAGACATCAGTCAGGAAGTTAAAGCTTGGTCGCAAATGGGTCTTCCAAATGGACAATGACCCCAAGCATACTTCCAAAGTTGTGGCAAAATGGCTTAAGGACAACAAAGTCAAGGTATTGGAGTGGCCATCACAAAGCCCTGACCTCAATCCTGTAGAAAGTGTGTGGGCAGAACTGAAAGTGTGTGTGCGAGCAAGGAGGCCTACAAACCTGACTCAGTTACACCAGGTCTGTCAGGAGGAATGGGCCAAAATTCACCCAACTTATTGTGGGAAGCTTGTGGAAGGCTACCCGAAATGTTTGATCCAAGTTAAACAATTTAAAGGCAATGCTACAAAATACTAATTGAGTGTATGCTCATCAGTCATGAAAATTATATATTTACATTTACATTTACGTCATTTAGCAGACACTCTTATCCAGAGCAACTTACAGTTAGTGAGTGCATACATTTTCATACTGGCCCCCTGTGGGAAACGAACCCACAACCCTGGCGTTGCAAGCGCTATGCTCTACCAACTGAGCTACATCCTCCAATCACTATAACAGGGGTTAGACACTACACAGACTCATTTCCTAGAACTTTAAAACACTGGCAGTTTGTCTACTTCACTTCTTTAGTCTACTCTCTGATCACTCCAGATAGCCCAGTAAATAAAACAAATGCTGACAAAATTGGTATCAAACCATGCAAGTCTGAGTAGCATGGAATAACATACCATCTTATTGAAACAGTTAATCAAGAAACAGTTCTACTGCAACTGTTCATGCACAGTGGGAAGTTGGAACGAACAACAAACTTAGTTAGATAGAACCTGCTCTTACCATGAGAAACAGATTTCCCAATCTTCTCCTCCTCTTCTTCTTCATCTTTAATGTTGACATTCAGCTCCAGTGTTTGACTGCAGTCTTCCAGCTTCACTGATGCAATCTCTGGATCCTGCTTAGCAAACTGGGCTCCACTGTCACAATCAGGACCCACTGACTGTAGGTTTGGACTCAGTGTGGAAGGAGAGAGGCTCGCTGGGTTTGTCCTCACTGTTGATGTTACCGGCCTCAGATTTAATTCTAGTCGTCCTGTAGTAACAATGAGAAACAGACACAAAAAGTTATTGTCTTGACAGTTCTGGCACTTTCTTTATTCTCTAAAAATATATTATCTTTCTTCTTGTTAAATCATCTAATTCAGTGCTTGACTTGGACTGAAATAGGTGCCAGTACTCATTTTGGGTGCCGGTACTGTTTATATTTAGGTGCAGGAGCTCCACAATACTGTTGAGCTAACATTCTATAAGAGGAACAGGAGCTCAAGCACTAGATATTTGAGGTGCCGGTACTTAACCTATAGTATATTTTCCCAAATTCACATATAGTACCAGTCAAAGGTTTTAGGACACCTACTCATTCCAGGGGTTTTCTTTACATAGGATAATAGTATGAAATAACACATATGGAATCATGTAGTAACCAAAAAATGTTAAACAAATCAAAATATATTTTATGTGAGATTCTTCAAAGTAGGCAACCTTTGCCTTGATGACAGCTTTGCACACTCTTGGCATTTCAATTAACAGGTGTGCCTTGTTAAAAGTTAATTAGTGGAATGTCTTAATGCGTTTGAGCCAATCAGTTGAGTAGTGACAAGGTAGGGGTGGTATCCAGAAGATAGGCCTATTTGGTAAAAGACCAAGTCCTTATTATTGCAAGAACAGCTCAAATAAGCAAAGAGAAACAACAGTCCATCATTACTTTAAGATTCTTCAAGTGCAGTCGCAAAAACCATCAAGCGCTATGATGAAACTGGCTCTCATGAGGACCGCCACTGGAAAGGAAGACCCAGAGTTACCTCTGCTGCAGAGGATAAGTTCATTAGAGTTACCAGCCTCAGAAATTGCAGCCCAAATAAATGCTTCACATAGTTCAAGTAACAGACACATCTCAACATCAACTGTTCAGAGGAGACTGCGTGAATCAGGCCTTCATGGTCGAATTGCTGCAAGGAAACCACAACTAAAGGACACCAACATGAAGAAGAGACTTGCTTGGGCCAAAAAACATGAGCAATGGACATTAGACCGGGGGAAATCTGTCCTTTGGTCTGATGTTTGGTTACTACATGATTCCATATGTGTTATTTTATAGTTTAGATGTCTTCACTATTATTCTACAATGTAGAAAATAGTAAAAAGTAAGAAAAACCCTTGAATGAGTAGGTGTGTCCTAACGTTTGACTGGTGCTGTATATTTGCCACTGCTTGACTAAAAAAAGAACTTATAGTTAGATAGAACCTGCTCTTACCATGAGAAACAGATTTCCCAATCTTCTCCTCCTCTTCTTCATCTTTAATGTTGACATTCAGCTCCAGTGTTTGACTGCAGTCTTCCAGCTTCACTGATGTCATCTCTGGATCCTGCAGTGCAAACTGGGCTCCACTGTCACAATCAGGACCCAGTAACTGTCGGTTTGGACTCAGTGTGGAAGGAGAGAGGCAGGCTGGGTTTGTCCTCACTGTTGATGTTACCGGCCTCAGACTTAATCTGAGTCGTCCAGTAGTAATATAGAGAAACGGACACAAAAGTTAGTCTTGACGTTTCTGGCACTTTCTTTATTCTCTAAAAATATATTAGATCAGGTAGCTAAGCATTGACAACAAACCATTTATTAATTTCACATTAGACACAAATTGCACAGTTTAAATTAAACCATGTAAGTGCACTTAACCTATAGTAGATTTCAGAAATTCACATAAATGACTCAAAAACCATTTAGTACAAGGTTGCAGTTTGTTTTAGGCTGCACTATGTCATATTTTCCTGAATAACCGTCTTCAATGTATTATTTCAATCAAAAACAATTGTATTTCCCATTCACACCATAGTAACAATTATAGATAAAGACAGAAACAACTGAATGTGTCTGAATATATGGAAAAAGGGGAGGGGTCTGAATACTTTCTGAATCCACTGTAAGGAATTGGCAACTCGTTCTCATTCTGAGAAATAAGGTAGGCCACTTGATTTCAACATCTGAACAAAGTGGACAGGCTAACATGCTTTTCAAACAGTTGGAGACAGACAGAATGGTGTGTTCATAACAACTCAACTGTTCAACCTTGTTAGCAAACAGATCCAAGTTGGCTAAACTTGAAACATAAAGATTAGCTGGTTAATCACTAGCACTTGAGAGATTGTTGATGAGACCTGTGTTAATTTTCTATAGCCAAATGCCTTCTACAATAAGTTTGTCAATTTGTAACAAAAAAATGAATTTTCATAGACCAACTTGAAAGCCAGATCAGTGGAATAATGCCAAAAAAAGCAGGTTAAACTATTTGTATAAAATAATACAATAATTAGTGGGTCTTATTGGTTGTGGATGGCTTATATTTAGCCTAGGTATAACTTCACAAGCCCTGAATTCATTAGATTATAGCTGACTGTTTGAAATGCAGTGTATTTGACCTTTAATTGTACAACACTTACTTAGAGAAAAACAAAATTGAGAAATCTTGAATCACCCATACGTTTGAAAAAACTCAAGATACAGCTGTATGATTTGTAGTCCATATCGCCCCGCCCTAACAGAGTACATTACGTTATACTGTACTATTGTACTGAACTAAAAACTTTTCTTTCCTGTACTCTGCTGTACTGTACTTTCCAATCTTGTGAAACAGTAGCTATGTTTCCAATAACTTGTCCAGTGATTTTTTTCTGGACATTTAGAAAAAGTTTGCATAGAAAATAGATAGGACAATTGCCCTCTAGGGTGTGTTTCCATGTAACTATCCTGTGTCGATAAAAACAACTGGACGTAATGACTCACCCTGTAACGTCAAAATGATTTGGCAATCATCATTTATTTAAAAAACACCGTTTCAATCCTCACTTGTCAGAATAAAGAAACTTTGACAAAAGAAAAACCCACCCATCCAACGATAAAAAATGTTGTCGAGCTTTAGAACATTTCTCCTATATCTGCCGTCTCCATTACACACATCGCAAAGATTTTTTGTTGCAACATTGCTTTTGTCGAATGCACCAGGGTCAATGGAAACCTGCCTAATGATGTCTGAGTGATTGGTTCAGATTTGGTCCGGTCTAATGTTTGGGCCAAGTCAGTTAAGAACAAATTCTTATTTACAATAATGGCTTACCCCGGCCAAAACCGGACGACGCTGGGCCAATTTTGCACCGCCCTATGCGACTCCCAATCACGGCCGGATTGTGATACAGCCTGGAATCCAACCAGGGTATGTAGTGACAGATGCAGTGCCTTAGACCGCTGCGCCACTCGGGAGCCCTGTGACTAATAATTTTGGCTATTTAAGCTCTGAAAAGGCCTATCAGCTACCCAACTTTATCAGGAGTTATCCAGAGCCTCTTTGCAATGAGAAACAATGCATTTGCACAGCGGGAAATGCAGAAGTATTAAATTTTTTGCTATGATCATCTCGTCAAAAATGTACAGAGACAAACTTGAAACCACTGATTATGATGACAATTTAGCTGACAGGGTTAAACTCCAGGACAACAGTGGTTTCCAGGACAACAGTGGTTTCAGAGTCCTGCAATAGAGTGAAGACGCTAATATTTGTGTAAACTCTACATAGTTGTGTTCTGTGGGTGTCACTGAGTAGGCTGAACAATACATAGGTAGGGCTGTACAGTGCAATTTGAATGTCCAATACAAATTTTGTATCCGTTTGCATCACTTTCAATGAGGGCCTTTTATTTTGAGGGCGAACCGCAAATTCCAATATTGTGGTTAATCGTTATTATGACTAGCTTCACATACATAGGGACAAGCGGGTACCAGGGCTGCGTCCAGCAGGAGGACGGAGACGTTGTCCACATTCAGATAGAAACGTATTATGTAGAACAAACATGCCTCTGATTCTAAGGAATCATGTCAGTTCTATTCAGGGTATTTCTATCTGCAACTTTCAAAAACGTTTTTGTACTGAACATGCCCAGGCGAAACGCACTGACCTATATACGAACCTGGAAAGCCTCACAAATGAAAACGTTCTTCAATCACTCAGATTGACACAAACATTACACAAAACCTTTCCCTTAATGTGATAATACCTTGACTGATTTGTTCTAACATGTTATGACGTTATTTCGATATTAGACAGTTTAAACGTGCTATTACATACCTGTAGTAATAAAGAGAAACGAAAAGCACAGTCCTGTCGTTTTCTTTGTTATGAAGAATGTTGCGCGCCTCTCCGGAAGTTCCTCTTCCCCAACTACCACAATGCAACAGCGACATCTTCTTCTTCTTCTTCTTCTGTGGGTTTTATGGCAGACTACATCCAAAAGTTGTATTGCCACCACCAACTGGAAGGTTTGAAACCACAAAATAAATTTAATAAAAAATACATCCATACTTAATAGTGATACTAACTTACTCCACCCTAATAAAAATAGTACATTGCCAAAACAAACAAAACTCCCATTTCTTCCTTCCTTTAAATCTCCATATCTCCCATCTCAGTCTCTAGGACCTGAGATGGTAGTATGGCTTTTGACAATATTCCATGTAACTCTTTTTGCCAATAAATCTTTCAGCCCCAGGAACCGTTCTGCCGCAACCACAATGATTTATATCTTCCTATAACTTTTCTCCACCTTGGCAGTGCCGTTAATCACCATTGCGATAAAGGCCACAAAGTCCACCTTTTTAACCTTTAAAATGTCAGGATCATCTTGTTGAAAGGCAACCCCTGCAGCTTGCATTGAAGGCTTATCCACCACCATTATATTTACTGTAAAGATAACCCCCAACAACTACAATGATTCAGTAGATCAATAATGTTACAGTACTCTAGCATGTCTCACAGCTGCTTATGCTGACAAAACATGTTAGTGAATAGGTCAGATTTAGCTTTGTGATGCTCATTTAAACGTCCTGTCTTGTTCAGCTTCAGAACAACAGTAAATATGTCACTTGAAACATAGTTTTTTGGTAATTCATTACACAAAAGAGAAGAGCTTGACTAGTACAAATTCATATACATACTATTTTTCATTGGCAGATAAATTAAACAGGCTTGAATTAAGCCTTAGTGACTAAAATAACTCATCTAGTTTTAAAATACAATTTAATAAACAAAAAGTATCCACCCAAACTAACTGGTGAAAACTGATCATCACACCATCTCTATCTGATACATGTTGTGTCTACTAGCTCATTCCCACAGAAAACTGCAGAGGAAATCAGTACCACCCAGTCAACCAGCCTCACAGAGGATATTCAACCCTTAGGGCAAATCCAAGGTAATCTCAATACCTTTACAATAGAAGCTAACAAATCACACCAAAACTGACAAGGTGAACACTGTAAAGAAAAGTAAAGAGAGGCTAACATTCTAGAACGCTCCCTTTCCTCTGCACAGTTCTCTCACAGTGAGAAACAATAGGATTACAATAGAGTGTGCTACGATTTCTTGAGAATTAAGTGATGGAATGATTTTAATCTTAGCTAGTCAGACAACTGATGAGGATTCTCACATTCATGTGGCCATGTTGAGAGAAACTCTTCCAACAGTCAGAGCAGGAGTACCAGATCCCTTGATATTGTACAGCTCTTCCCACAATCAGAGCAGGGAAATAGATTATCTCCTGTGTGTATTTTTAGGTGTATTTTTTAGCTTTGATAGAATTGGGAAAATCTCCTCACAATGTGGGCAGTGGTGAGACCTCTTAGCTCTGTGATCTTCCTGCTGTTGCTCTCTGGATGTAGAGAATGTCTCAACATGGTCTCATGTGTGAACAACATCAGAAGAACCAGTCAGTTGGTGTGATTTACATCAATCACATTTATTTTATAAAGCCTTTTTACATCAGCCGTTGTCACAGAGTGCTTTACAGATACCCTCACCTAACGTATCAGGCGTAAAAGAAACGCCTAAACCAGGTCCACAGAAACCAGAAGCTTCCGGTTTTCAGGCTTTGCCTTCCTCTCTGCCTTTTCCCTGAAACACGGATGCTTCCGGTGTTTGTTAACTCCGCTGAAGGTGCAGGTACCGAGACTACAACCCCAAAGAGCAAGCAATGCAGAAGCACAGTGGCTAGGAAAAACTCCCTAGAAGGAAGGAACCTAGGAAGAAACCTAGAGAGGAACCAGGCTCTGAGCAGTGGCCAGTCCTCTTCTGGCTGTACTGGGTAACAAATGACTTAATATAAGTATGCTGTACAATACAGGGGAATAAAACTATTCTAAAGTGTTAAGAGCCATATCATCCTCCACTCACTATCACAAGGGTTAGTAACCATCAGGGCTGGGGTCAATTCCATATCAATTCACATTTTAAATTTGACTAATTCAGCAGACACTCTTATCCAGAGTGACTTACAATAGTGCATTCATCTTAAGATAGCTAGGTGAGACAACAACGCATCACAATCGTATCAATTACATTTTCTAGGGTGCAGAAAGGGAGTAGAGTAGGGTCGTAAAGATGGTAGGTTGGAGGAGAGATGGAGAGAAAGGGAAACAAAGTAGGGGTCAGAGACTTGGAGGGGGGTTGCAGTGAGATTAGTAGGAGAACAGCCTCTAGTGAAGATGGGGTCAAGCAGTGGGAGGGGACTGGGAAAGGGTGAGGTCAAAAGAGGAAAGGTGTTTCCAGTAAACCAATTTTCCTGACTGAAAAACATTGAAGAGAATTGGAATTAGAATGACAGTGTACTTCCTGAATTGACTGGAATTTTAATGGAATTTACACCAACCCTTGGCAACTACACAGACTCATTTCATAGAACTTCAAAACACTGGCAGTATGTCTACTTCACTTCTTTAGTCTACTATCTGATCACCCCAGACAGCCCAGTTAATAAAACAAATGCTGACAATACTGGTGTCATCCATGCAAGTCTCAGTAGAATGAAAGAACATCTTATCATTGAAACAGTTCAACTTTTCATGCACAACGATAAAACAAGCTTTGTTGTGTTGAGTTCTTCAGGTGTGTCAGAATGACAGAATGAACTTATGGAGGTCTTACTTTTGGAGATAACTCCTAGATGTAGATAGTACTATAGTGGCGGGCCCAACCCCAGACTTCTCTTTTATCAACCCAAAGGTTTTACTGTCTTCTCAGGAATTCAGCCTTCTCTGTGTTGCTCCCCACATCCCCCCATTCTGAATGATGCATTATCTCACGATCCCCCATTCTGAATGATGCATTATCTCACCATCCCCCATTCTGAATGATGCATTATCTCACCATCCCCCATTCTGAATGATGCATTATCTCACCATCCCCCATTCTATCACACCTCTGAGCTCCTGTTGTGATAACATACTGTAGGTCTGATATCTGATTGGAAGTTAACTCAACAGTAATGCTATTGATCAACAACTCCGATTTTCAATCCAAACATGGTCAAATGGTTCTAAAAGGGTCTTAGCTTCAATGTGTCTTTCTCTTTTGTTCTTGACCTGCTGTGGTGAGATATATAATGAGTGTACAAAACATTAGGAACACCTTCCTAATATTGAGTTGAACCCCCTTCTGCCCTCAGTAAAGCCTAACTTTGTCAGGGCATGGACTCTACAAGGTGTCGACAGCCTTCCACAGGGATGCTGGCCCATGTTGACTCCAATGCTTTCCATAGTTGTGTCAAGTTGGCTGGATGTACTTTTGGTGGTGGACCGTTCTTGATATCCACGGGAAACTGTTGAAACTGCGGGAAACTGCATTGCAGTTCTTGACACACTCAAACCGGTGCGTCTGGTACCTACTACCATACCCTGTTCAAAGGCACTTAAATATTTTGTTTTGCCCATTCACCCTCTGAATGAAACACATACACAAAAAATCCTTCTTTAACCCGTCTCCTCCCCTTCATCTACACTGAAGTGGATTTAACAAGAGACATCGATAAGGGATCATAGCTTTCACCTGGTCAGTCTATGGCAGGGAAAGAAGCAGGTGATCCTAATGTTTAATACACTCAGTCTTTCTCTCTACCCCTCTCCCATGAGCTATGGACCACGACACAAGCTATGGATTCTCTCTATCCCATGAGCTATGGGCCATGACACAAGCTATGGATTCTTTGTCTTTCTCTTCCTGTCTGATCATGTTTAGATACTTAATGTTTTGTTAATGTCAGTATTGACTTGTAACTTAGGCTTCACACCTTGGGCAGAAGGTAACTGAAAGGTTGCTAGTTCGAATCCCCGAGCAGACTAGGTGAAAAATCTGTCAATGTGCCCTTGAGCAAGGCACATAACCCTAGATCCTCTGAATTTTTTATTTTTTTTAAAAGTGAATAGTTAATTTTACAATGTCATTAAATCTATTTACCTTTAGTCTTCCACTATCAGACTTTGTTAATACATACATTGAAGTATTTTCATGAGTAGCAGGTGAGGTGTACTGTACATATGATCACTAAAGAACCTGCTCTTACCATCAGAAACAGATTTCCCAATCTTCTCCTCCTCTTCTTCATCTTTAATGTTGACATTCAGCTCCAGTGTTTGACTGCAGTCTTCCAGCTTCACTGATGCCATCTCTGGATATTGCGATGCAAACTGGGCTCCACTGTCACAATCAGGACCCAGTGACTGTAGGTTTGGACTCAGTGTGGAAGGAGAGAGGCAGGCTGGGTTTGTACTCACTGTTAATTTGTAAACTCTGGACAGATTTGAACAATTGCTGCCTAAAATGCTGTGGTGCTTACTAACACAACAGGAAATATTGTGTTAGATGTGGGCCATCACATGAATTCTCAGCTCTTTCACTGAATATTCATATCAATGACTCACCCTCAAATGGACCATCAATACCGGAGTTCTACAATACTATTTACATAATCAATGGTACATTACAACAGCCTGAACCTCAATATAGTCCTGGGCATATATTGAACTCTAACAATGGGGGATGGAAAGGGTCTGTTGAAATGAATACTGTAGTGGTGTGAGAAAGGTAACACAAGCTTCCTCTCTAATTCCACTCCCCAATAGTAAGTGGAAACACTTAAAAATTGAAAAAAAATACAAATAATATATTTGTTGTTTTATTTAATTGTTACCTAAGAAGAAAACCTGTCTAAGTCCTTTATACTGAAAAAATCTATTCATATGCATTATAGAAAATAATGGGGAATAGGAAATTGGATTGTCCCAATGGTGATGTATTGAGGTGTAGTGACATGTTTTGACTAGATAAATAATATAGAAGAGAAATTGGATAGTTCAAATGTTTCTAGTCAAAAAAAAGTATTTGGTTGCTGTGTTCAAAAGGCATATTTTGTATTTATATTGCATTTTTTAATTTAACTTTTATATGAACATTTTCCCCAGTGATAAAACACAGCGCTAAAGGTTTTAAAACAGAGGCAGCCATATGCCTGTAGATTACATCACCATAATCAAGCACTGGGAGAAGCGTTGCTTGAACAATCTTCCTTCTACTTTCCAAAGTGAAGCAGGATTTATTTCTATACCTAGTTTTTTTGGCAACTGAGCAAATTGTAGGTCTTATGAGCGGAAACTTGAAGGCTGTGAGACTTTTGCGCAACTTCCCGCGCGCGTTTCCAGTGAACACTGAGGCTGTACTCTTACAGTTTTAGATAGCTTTTTATTTCTATGATATAGCCTACAGTAGCCTATATGTGGTGTTCAATGCAGGCCTACATTGCAGGATACTTTAAAACACGTTTTTACATTATGAAGGGCTTGACATGAATTCTTGATTTTTTTTACTTGGTTTGTAACACCATGTGCCAAATAGGTGACTGTAAATTGTATTGTGTTGTATGATGCAAGAAACCACTTTACAAAATAATATTAATTATTATTACCATACAGAGAATTAGACACACGTAGGCTACCCCTCCGCTTATTGGCTTATTTGCATATTCAAGCCTGTCTCAAAATACAACACTGCCTCTTTAATTAAGACATAAGCTTTTTATCTGACTGGCTTTTCAAAGACAGCTTGAAATGTAGCCTACACGTTTTGTTCTCTTGTAGGAAGCAGTAATTCCCCATTGCTTACCTATACTTATGTATAACTGGGCTAATAACTCGCTAACTAGCAAAGAATATCAACAAATGTGCAGACGCGCGGCTCTGCGGTCTGATCTGAACTGCGCATTCACTCGCGGGTGATTGAAAGACCGCTCGTGGGCTACTCCCGTCAATAGAATTCTACTCGGTTCGGACTGGCTCTGCCTACAACAACATCACAGACTCAATCTTGCAAAGTTATATATGTTTTGGTTTGTTCCATTGAAAAGGGGCTGATATAATATCGATTCGATCACAGAAAAAACGTTGATCTATGGGTCATTCTACAGATTCGGTGACATTTCAGTATTGTCAGTGTCCCAAGATGTACTAGTGTTATAACTTGTCAGAACATTTATCAAACTACACTTAAATTACAACATTTCAAAGTTTTACATGTTTTTAATATGGAGTAGAGAATATGATTTTATACAGAGATGAATTTCAATACTTATATGTTTGCTTTTCTTAGGAGTATTAAGAATTTCGCCTGTCCCTATTGACCATCATGCAAATGGCGTGACTCATTTTGAGTACACAGTGTTAAATAATAATGCTTTTTTTTTGTTAAATTAATTGTATATGCCCCCTTATTATGCATAATCCATTTTCTCAGCATAAGACATTTTATTTTCTGAGAAATTCAGGCTTTTACCCCTGTCCTTGTATTTCTTTCAACCCCGTAACGCAACAATACCCCCACTCACAATTAAATAATGGTTTGATCCTGTGGACATCATTTATGAGGAAGTGACATCATACAAGTCTTCAGAGAAGCCTGGTGTGACAAGTGGTAAGCTGCTCTCTCACTTTTTATAAATATTTCATGTTTTTTAAGCACATATAGGCTTTGTCAATCTCAGGTATTCAACTCTGTTGGGGGGGGGAATTCATAGTTAAGATTTTACCAAGAATTGTTTTTATAGCTATGAAGTATAACAATGTCTTTTGTTGAATAAGGCCATGTGGCACACTGCTAGCTGCTAGCATCCCGAATTAGCAACAGATTAGCACAAAATCTTCAACCCTGTCACATTCAACCCCATCACATTTTTCAATGTTACGGGGTTGAATGGCTGTTACAGGGTTGAATAGCTGTTAAATCTTAGCAATATTTAATGTATATTGCTTAATACCAATCATATTTTCTTGTTGAAGTGTGTGTTGTAGTTCCTTGAATAAGCAGTGCATGTACGGTGAATGTGAACAATGCAAGAACCAAACAGTTCCAATGTCAAGCTTGTGTGCTGCTGATGAAAATGTTGTCTTTCTCCAGTGGATGGTCAAAGAAAAGCAAAGAAAAAATGAGGAAGGTCAAACAGTAAAAGTCACTGTGAAGGATGAGGTAAACATGACGCAGGAACAACTAGTACAGTTGTTTCATACGCTCCTCTTCAGGTTTCGGAAACATCTTTTCAACATTAAACAGCAGTATGCTTACTGTCGCGAACTCAAGAAAAACATGTCTGCAGATGAGTGCCTTATCCATATTGATTTTTCAGAAAACTTCACCTGCAGATATGGGACAGAGATACAGTCTGTTCACTTTGGTTCATCTCATGAACAGGCCGTCCTCCACACAGGTGTCCTCTACGTTGGACAGAATCAGCAACCAACTTGCTTCACCACCATTTCTCCATCAAGGAATAAGGCTCCTCCTGCTATCTGGGCACACCTCAGTCCTGTGCTTGATGACCTGCAACATACCCACCCCAACATATCAACAGTACACTTCTTCAGCGATGGCCCTTGTACCCAGTACAGGCAAAAAGGCAATTTCTTTCTGTTCAGCACAGAACTGGCCAAGAGGGGCTTGAGGGCAGGGTCTTGGAATTTCTTTGAAGCAGGGCATGGGAAGGGAGCACCAGATGGTGTTGGTGCAACCCTAAAAAGAACCGCAGACAGGCTGATAAGTCAAGGATGTGACATCCCAAATGCTCATACTCTGTACAGGGTCTTAGAGGAGAACAACACTGCCATCAAGCTTTACTTCATTGAAGACGAGGCCATCGAGAAAGCCGTCCAAGGTATGCCAGCCAATTTGCCAGTAGTTCCATCCACAATGCGGATCCACCAAGTTGTTTGTGTGGCTGCAAGGCAAATTGCCTACCGTGATGTAAGCTGTATGTGCACAGTCCACAACAAGAAACTGGAATGCCAGTGTTTCAATACACAACATTTCACATTTACCCCTAAAGTTACATCAGTCGTGTCACAGAGGGAGGTTGATTGGGCAAATCCAGACATATGCGGGAAATGGTGCGTGGCCAAATATGATGACGATTTCTATCGCGGAATAATTCTAGCCACAGATGAATCCCATGTGCAGGTCAAATGCATGTGCTGTGCTGGACCAAATAGGTACTTCTGGCCACTTCTTGATGATATCCTGTGGTATCCATTTGAGGACATCTTGGAACACATTGATCCCCCTAAACCGGTGACTTCTAGGCACATGGAAATACAGAAGGAAGTGTGGGCTAGGCTCTCTCAGTAAAAATGGTGAACAAACTGTAGGCTTACCTATAGGTTATTAATGTTAAGATGTTTGCTTAATGTTCAAACATTCAAACAACACAGACATTCCTGCCATTACTCTGGATATTTCTATGAAATCAATGAAATGTTGTAACTGTTGTTAGTTTATTAATGTGTTTTAATCTGTCTAGATTTCATCTTGATTGTTTAAACTTTTAAAGCTATGTTGACAGTAGTTTAAAATGTAAAAAAATGGCAACATGTGACCTATATAGGTTATCAATGTTAAGATGTTTGCTCAATGTTCAAACAGACTCCTGCCATTATCAGATGGATATTTTTATGAAATCAATGAAATGTTGTTACTGTTATTAGTTCATTAATGTGTTTTACTCTGTCTAGCTTTCATCTAGATTCTTTAGATTTTAAAAGCTATGTTGACAGTAGGTTTAAAAATGTTTAAAATGTTTAAAAAATGGCAACATGTTAGTGATCTCAAAAGATAAAACATATGACACGTGATGCTTTTCACTCAACCCTGTTACATGATTTTCAACCCTGTTGCGGTGCATTCATCCCTGTTACGAGATTATTTTTTTACATTTTTGTATTAAATACACAAAATATAACATCAATAGTGTTTTTATTGTGTGTATTAAATCAGGGTAAATAAGGCTATTTCAATTTTGTCAGGAATTACGCAGCATTCTTGCACATTTCTTGCGAAAATGTGGAGTTAGATTAGAAATGTCTTCATCGTAAACTGGAAAGGATGGTGCTGGTCAGTTTTTCTTGATTTTCTCTTTAATTACAATATGCCATTATTTACAAGGGACATCTAAACTGTGAGATTATGCCAGAAGCTGATCTCAAGCTTATTGGAAAAATGAATAGTTGAATAACAAAATGACTGTGACGGGGTTGAATTAAATTGGGACTTGTTTGAGAAAATAATACAGAATAATAACTTAATACTCTACATTGAGATGGGAAAAGGTATTTTCTATCAAGTACACACATTACTTTGTCACATCAAATAAAAAAAAGCTTAAGATTTTAATGTTCATTGTTTCATCCTCCTCAATCACAAAAGGCACCGAATCTGTAGAATGACCCCTATATAGGGGCGGCAGGTAGCCTAGCGGTTAAGAGTGTTGGGCCAGTAACTGAAAGGTCGCTGGTTTGAATCCCGAGCCGACTAGGTGAAAAATCTGTCTCTGTGCCCTTGAGCAAGGCACTTAACCCTAATTGCTCCTGTAAGTTGCTCTGGATAAGAGCGTCTGCTAAATTACCAATGTATTTATTTAATTTAAAATAATGGGGCGAACTCAGTTAAATTCAATCTCTTGCTTCTCTGCGCTGCATGGCATTTCTTCTTCTCTGCAGTCCTGGAGGAAGTGCGCGGCTGCGCAGTTTAGAGGGAACATTGCCTGCAGCACACTGTAGTGTATGAAGAATTATGACTTTGCTAATGTTTTCAAGTGGAACCTGAGAGGATGTTTATTCAGTTTTAGAGGAACACCATAGAACAGAGGAAGTCTGTTGTGTGGAGATAGGTGATTGGTCTGTAGGGGAACACCCATAACAGATTACATAGGATATATACCACAGTGAGGACAGAGGAGAAGCAGAATAATCATATTAGAGATGGGGCGATTATTCTCCGGGTAACTGCAGGTATCTGTAAATCGACGCTGTAACCCTTTGTTATGAATAAACCTTATGATAAAAATACAGTGTCAGCGGGTTCTCCTTGTCACACAGCATAATTAGCATCGTTTACTCGACACTACGACACCTTTCGTATTATTGATGAATCTAGATTCGATAACGTCATTAAGCAAGCACACATTGTGTCCGTTAGATAGTTCTTGAGCCAATTGCAAGATGCCTGATCTAGGCTTATTTCAGACAACCTTAGAAAAAGTAAGAAATGATCAACTGTATCAAATGCCTTCTACAGGTCAATAAATAAAGCAGCGCAATTATTTTTGTGGTCTAAACCACAGGTGTCAAACTCATTCCATGGTGCCTCCCTTGTACTTGATTGATCAATTAAGGTCACTAATCCGTAAGGAACTCCCAAACCTGGTTGTCTAGGTTTTAAGGAAAAACCAAAAACCTGCAGATCCAAGGCCCTCCATGGAATGAGTTTGACACCCCTGGTCTAAACAATATAGCACCTCATCTAGTGTAGCCGCTGAAAAATATGTCCAGGTCTAAAACCAGATTGGAAGAAATGAAAAACCCACTCACTGAAATATTCTTTCAGGTTTAATGTCTTCTTTTTTAGCAGCAGAGGTCAAAACAAATGGAGGTGGCCTTTGTCGTATCGGGAGAATGCTGGCAATTATTGCTGTCAAAAAAGAGTCCGCTTTAGGCTGCACCGTGTTTTAGAGGCTTTTATTCAATATCACGAGGTTACAGCATAAATTACAGACCCGCGTTGTCTGGAGGAGCATCATCCTAATTTAATCTGAATGCTTCCGACGTCTCCTTCGTTCAGGTCCTACTTATAAACAATGACAAGAAGACGGGGGCTCCCTCTTCTGGCCAATCACCAGTCTCCCCTGGGGCGTCACCCTCCAAACGCCTCATTTGAAAAAGGATCATAAAACATCCCCCTTGCACTAAATAAACCACCCTTTCAGTTCCACTTAAACCAGTCATAATGTCAATACACTACATTTCCCCCCTTCGAGACTAAACTAAAAGTCTCGAAAACAAACAGAATAGGATTATGACCAGTAACAATTTATCTTATTGAGTATCTTTAACCTTAAACCAAAAACATTCTCCTCTAGAGTGTGAATACATTACTATGAATTATGAACAAACTGTTTATGAAGTGTGAATACATTACTATGAATTATGAACAAATCTTTATGGAGTGTAAGAGCGAAAAACTGTCCGGCAGCCATCTTTCCAAATCCATCCATCAATCAAGACAGTAAAATTCTCTCACGGTCCCTCTGCCCCAGGCAACCACCTCGGTACTCCAGATAACTTCATAAACCATGTAAATGCATTTGAAACTATGATGCAATTAAATACACATGTAAGCCCCTGCAAACAAAATCCTATCCAAAAACATCCACTCTAAGGCTGGTCAACCCATTGGACCCTATCGTGGATCTCTCCCTGCCTAGCCTTCCCTGTCCCTAAGCATTCACGAAATAAACAAAAACATCTAAGATCCTCACATGTATCCAATAACATCAAACATCATTCTACAAAAATCAATACCTAAGAATATGACACACATTATGTATTACACATCAAATATGTCTATATTTCATTGCAGACACTGGAATGTAGTCCACTACACTTCATCTCCTCCGTAGTCTCGACTTCCAATGCATCGTTGATGATGGAATCTGAATCTTTCCACACCCTCTCCTTCAGTCATTCTCCTCCAGTCATTGTCGTTTCATATTGTCCCTTCATATTGTCCTTGTTTGAGTATTTCAATCTCCACATGTTCTCCCAAATGCTTCTGGAAGAAAAGAAAATAAAAGACCAAACAGTATCTTTTGCAAAACAACCCTTTCAAATTAAACATCAATATCAACTAAGAATATAAAAATGACATATAAATGATGTATGAATCACATGAACTTATCCCCCCTTTGATTCATAAAATCATACCAAAATCACCCTAATATTGAAAAAAAAATTTAGAAAAAAATAAAAAAAAAATAATCAAAAATGATATTTATCCATTCAGTTCCACTTGTCCCTCTTCATCCAGATCCGGAACAGTCAACAATGGCATCTGAGTGTTGTCTCCAGGCATCACTCTCCAACCTATTTCAATCTCATAACTTTCTCAAAGGTCAGTAACATATTACACAGTGCTATCAAAACTGTTATTAAAATGTAACCCATCACTGCCCCTACTGGCCTAACTGATCTTGCAACCAGATCTACCAAATGCATCCCTTATTTCCTTCAATGCATCTATAACCCCAGTGATATTTTCTGAACTATCTGGACTCAAAGTATAACTAATATTTATCAATATGATCTTCCCAAATGTTACACCATACCATGGAAAAAGTCCCCCCTTCTCCCTTAGACTTATCCTTCAATGATAGGCTTGAAGCCTATGACATGTCCCTTTTCATCCAATTAATAGACCTAAATTCAGATTGATCTGTCCAGTGCTATCCCTCTTTTAATGGTAGAAACCTCATATGGAAGCTTAAATGTCGACATGTAACAACATCCTATCCATCCATAGGGTAAGAATATATACGTTTTATCATCACAAACCCTCCAAATATCTCTAAAATTCCCAATAGTCACATTGTCAGTCAAAAGCTAATCTTTTAACCATCAAAGTCCTGCTCTTCTTACTAACTGGTATATAAAAAGTAACATATTTCTCTCATTACGACCCTTAAGGTCATGCATACCCAAAGTTATCATATACTCATCACCATCTGATATTCCCATAAACATACCCTTACATCATATGTTTTATTAGAACAAAAACAACTTTTAATCCTCACTGGTTCACCTCAAAATGTATCAGTGTTCACTGTTACCTGATTTCTCTTCCCATTTAACAATTCCCATAGGGTAATTCATTTAACCAAGAACACCTAAACCTAGGCTTAACCAAATGTTTTGACAACGACATTACTTTATCTGTCAATGACTGTTGCTGATACCACAGTCATGACAAAGCATAAGACTGACCCATACCTGATAGAGGCCGTGTGACCGTCTAACATGTTTGGTGCTGGCATTCTCAACAGACATGGACCCTCAAGATTCCTCACTGATCTTACAGAATGAGTTAATCTGTCTCTAATTTCCACAACAGAAGAACGAGCGGTACTGATCAGATACCTCTCCCTGTCTGTCATCAAAACCAAAGACCTCATCCTGCAGCTCCATGATGAATCTATATTCTCCATTTTAGATTAATCTATATTGTTTCTATTACTATCTGCTCTCCTATTTTAACCCTATTCGTACTATCATTGACAGCACTTTCTATCCGTACCATAAACTCCTGAGTCCCTCTTGCTACCTCTTTTAATTTCAGAAAAGTTGTTGTCGGTGTCATACTTCCTACATTTGCTATTGCCATCGTATCATTAATCCCTTCCCAAAGTTACCATTAACGTAGTTGATTTAGTTGATGAATTAACACCCTTAATTCCTTCTAGTGGGAAAGCTACCAATATCCTATGTGTATTATTCACTGTTGGAGTGACTACTGTAATCTACTCCTCCTGAACTCCCTCGGTGACTGTGGAAACTTCAACAGACTTCAAATCTTCCATTATAATCGTCACTTTATGAATTATATAGCCCTTTAACCAATAATTCTTAACCGGAACAAATGTTAATGCTTGCACTAGATAAGTACACATATATTCTCCCTGATCTTTATCTGTAACATTACGCAACATAAGTGAACAATCATTCACAACCCTATTATAGTTGTACAAAATATACTTTCTTTCACTGGGGGCACCGCTTCTACATCTGGTCCTGATAACAATACTTCTTCTCCATAATTATCCCTCCATGTGGGAGGAACGTCCCCTCCCCCACTCCATCTCTCACAGCTACACGGAAGATGAGCTGTCTCACCCCTTCTAACCTTAATAACAGTTTTTTCTTCTAACATTGGTGCTGGAGCTATTGGTTCCCTTGTAATCAAATGCGATATATTTATGGCTTTAATGACTATCAATGTTGAAAGAGTTAAATTGCTTCTCACTGTTGTTTTAATAGACTCACGTGTTGATGTCCTTATTGTTACTTCATCCCTAGTTTTCCCAAAGCTCTGAACTCTTTACTTGTACTTCCATCTATCACCACTAGTGTCACTTTTTCCCACTCTCAGTCCTACCTCTAAACTTTCAAACTTTTGATTATAACAAATACAACTACAATTACCCTGATCTTCCTGCTGGAAACTGTAAATATAGATACTCAATCACCCTCAATCTTCTCTTATCATTCAGCAACGCATACTTTCTCAATGCATCTGCCCCTAACAGATCTTAGCTCCTACCATATCTTCCCCCTAAACTCTAAAAATGTCATTCACCACTGTTCTCTCTCTTACTACTAACTTTGAAACTTAGCTTACTGTCTTATAGTTCCTTCAACCCTAGTTCTCCTAACTTATTTTAATCTAATCTTCTCTCCTAACCTTTTAAAAACCTTTTCCACTGATTTATTCACAAAATTCCTTCCCCACCAATTTTTAGAATACGTGATTGGGAAAGTCTCCACCTGCTCCTGACTTCTTCACACAGACTTGGCAAATGACTAAACCTCTTTTAGCCTAGCCTGAAATCTCTTGGTGTAAGAATGTAACCCAGAATAACAGTCACCCCTTTTAACTTTATTTTCCAGACAGATTGTCTACTAGGCAATCTAATAGATTATCATCCTTCCTATGATATTATCTTTTTAAGCAAATGATTCCCAAAAACCCTACTTTTTTAAAATATTCTACCAGACAGTCGTCGTCTAGTGTACCTCTTATTGTACAGTTGAATTTACACCATGCATCTCTTCCCACAATGCAATAGTTTATTGTTCTAATATTAGTATGTCTATTTTAATTTCTCTTTGATTTCTATAGCAGAGCTCAATTGGTTCCTTAAGAGTAATTAACTTTTACTACCTCAAATCCCTATCCTAATTAGTTAATTTTACATAGTGAGATGTTTAACCTCTTTAGGCTGAACACAGATACATTTTTCCACTATTCACTATCACAGTCCTCTGTTTTTACTTAAATTGTTAGATATTTTCTCTTCTTCTCTAATCGGTGCTATCAGCTAACACCCCCCTTCGTATCTTCTAGGCACTCTAGAATCATTTAAGGTTCAAATAGAGAACAGGTGATCTTCACTTGCTCCTTTATCTTCCTCTGTTGTTTCCTCCTACTGGCGCATCTCCATCAACAGGCAAAGTGACCAACCCGTCCATATTTCTAACACTCTTCTGGAGATTGCCGGAAGTGCAGCCGAAATCCTCCTCCTCTCCAATTCTGTGTCTGTCCAGAAATTGGCTGTGGATATGAAACACCTGGTACCCCCCTTGGCTGGTACAATTGCATTGGATATTGTTCAATTGAAGCTGTAACAGTGATTGTTGATTTGGTTCACTCTGATTCTTCATAACCAACGCTTCTCTTCTTCTTCTCCTCCACCAGTTGTAAGTTGTATTTGATTGAGTTTTCTTCGTCCTGTTCTTCTCGTTGTTGACATATCAGTATTCTTCAAAAGGTTATCTTCTAAGTTCTGTCCTCGAAATATCATCTTCCATCATCTTCTTACTAGTGGCCTCAATGTGTTCTTCTCCTTCAATTCTTGAGTTCTTCATCCAGTCGTGTTACTTCTTCTAAATTATTCGCTTTATCCAGGCATGATAAGCATCGGTCTATATCTCTATTTCTTCTTTGCTCTTGTATCCTTCTTCCTTCAACTTCCATCAGAGATCAAATCTCTAGTATCCTTCTTCTTTCCTCCCTTCTTCCAGACATCTCATTTTCTTCTGGATCTTGGAGTTTTGGATTCACCTTTATCGTCGTTTCTGCTTGTCGTCTCTCTATTATTTGTTCATCTTCATCTCTGATGCAACAATCACCCTCCTGGATGATCACTGGAAGCTGAGGATAAACATCCCTAAGCTCTACTTTTTAGCCTTCTCTATAGCTTCGGTTATCTTATCGCTGGAATATTTTATCAATTTCTGTTTGAGAATGAAGGGCAACTTTTGTTTCACTTGCCGGATAACCTAGCAACACTTTAGTTAAAGGATTACTACTATTTCAACCCGTGTAATGACTTTCATAGTCCTGATATCTTTTGGGCCATTGTAACAACCCTTTTATATTCCTTTATTGTGAACTATCTTATTTTAGACTATATAGCCTATGTAGACTATGGCTTCCCCCCTCTAATTCTTAATATAACCAAAGAAATCCAGAAAAAAAAAAAACAATCAAACCATTTCTAATTAAAATAAAAAATCTATTAAAAATTATGAATAATTAAAATCAATTTTTTATTTCCCTATCATATTTTACCAATTTAGCAATTAGTGGCTCTCTCACCATAACCCATCAAATGCAAGTATTAAACTTCAGACTATAATCCTAAAAACAAAGCCCCTAACCCTACAATCATTATAATTTCCATAAACTCCATTGTTTAATATAAACCCCAAGTATCTTAATTGCAGAATAATGTCAGTACCTGATTTCCAATCGAACTGTAGTCCAGTGATGCACATAGCCTCCAAAATGCAAATTTTATTTAAATGATCAGTCCGTTGCCAAGCCTATGCGAAATTGTCATTACATCACATATCTTGAATTGGAAGATTTTGTTAACTAGCCTGATATCTGATCCGATCCTCGGTCGCGTCACGTGATGTCACGTCACGCACTTCCTGTCTCTCTCCTCTCGTCTCGTCGTTCCCTGTTCCTCTCGTATTTCAAAAAGAACAGACACACAGAATAACATTTTAATAGTTAATGCAATCCCTGAGTTATTTCAACCATATTCAATATTAGTTCGTTCTACATTCGCGCTAAGACTTAACTCAGGACTAATTATAGATCGCTCAAAAACATTTTTATTTTATTTTAATCCGTCATTTAATTATTTAATTCAATTTATTATAATCCGTTACCATATATCTAATTTATAAATTCACTACATCTCAACATTTTCCAGCAACATCCGTTTAAACTAGAAGATTTAATTCATTTTCAAATATTTCCTTTGTTCCCTCGTCTGTGTTCCTCTGTCTCCCCCTGCAGCACACAGCAGAAATATTACCCATTAGCAAACACGTGTTGTAGTCCTAGTGCCGTAAAACAAAACGTGTCCCAATCTCGTGTCATAAACTTCAACTCCCACGTTTATAGTGTAGTGTCGCAAAATTAAACGCATGCGCAAAACCATTCCTCAATACAATTTACCGTGGACAGCCAATTTTCTCTCTCTGTCCCAAACCTAAAGAGTTAACAGTCCCACTGTATCTCGGTTTCCCCTCATAGTCAAACAACATTTAACAGCGCTCACAAAACATATAACCTGACTTACACACACATAGACAAGTTTAAAAGACTTTAATCCATCGCAATGGAGTTTCTAAGGATATCCGTTAGCATGTACCATGCCACACAATTAGCCTTTAGCATTAGCCTCTTTGTCCAAGGTGGCATGAACCACACTCCAGCATTTGGCATCAACATTAGCCTTAGCCTTTAGCCAACTGCAGCCCACCACACGCTAATAAACATCCTGCACTGCCCTTATTCATTTCACATATTATCCTACCATTTTGTGCTACCGTGGTTAAAATGAGCATTACACCGAGAAATCATACCCAATCAAACCCCCCATCGGACGAGAGTCGAATCATAATTACAATCAGATAAATCCCATAAAACCGAGTTCTTTCAAACTCACCGACTGCACATTCTATCGTGCAACCGGATTTGCCGGCCTGTCATTTTCTAAATGGCCCACATCTGAGTCTTAAGCGGTACAGTGCTCTAATGTATGCGCATATCTGCATTAATTGTACATTTCCCATATCTGACTAATTCCTACCGTTTTGTCCTCTAAAAATCCAATTACCTGCCGCTTACCAATGGATTATATTCTAGAATATTAATACAGACTCTAATCGACAGCAACAACGCCACAGCATATATGGTACACCCTCCAGTGTCCACACGCAGTACCCAAACCAAGCTGTGAACACTCACCCCTGTCTGGTCATGACTTCAGACCGGAGCCAGTTTGGCGGCTACGAATGAGCAAAGAAGAGATGCAGACCAGCCCCACGTTGGGCGCCATTTGTCGTATCGGGAGAATGCTGGCAATTATTGCTGTCAACAAAGAGTCCGCTTTAGGCTGCACCGTGTTTTAGAGGCTTTTATTCAATATCACGAGGTTACAGCATAAATTACAGACCCGCGTTGTCTGGAGGAGCATCATCCTAATTTAATCTGAATGCTTCCGACGTCTCCTTCGTTCAGGTCCTACTTATAAACAATGACAAGAAGACGGGGGCTCCCTCTTCTGGCCAATCACCAGTCTCCCCTGGGGCGTCACCCTCCAAACGCCTCATTTGAAATAAGATCATAAAACATCCCCCTTGCACTAAATAAACCACCCTTTCAGTTCCACTTAAACCAGTCATAATGTCAATACACTACACCTTCCTCAGTGTTTGGATATTGATAGATGACTTCACATTTGTTTAATTCTTTACAATCAATCATTATTTACATTCATTATTTACAATCATTATTAACATTTTTCTACAAGAAAAAGATAATAAACAAAGAAAAGAGTACCTGTTGATCACAGGAAGCAACCTAACAGGAGTTCATCATTAAGGCCTCTAGGACTCTCTGTTGATCACAGGAAGAAACCTAACAGGAGTTCATCATTAAGGCCTCTAGGACTCTGTTGATCACAGGAAGAAACCTAACAGGAGTTCATCATTAAGGCCTCTAGGACTCTCTGTTGATCACAGGAAGAAACCTAACAGGAGTTCATCATTAAGGCCTCTAGGACTCTCTGTTGATCACAGGAAGAAACCTAACAGGAGTTCATCATTAAGGCCTCTAGGACTCTCTGTTGATCACAGGAAGAAACCTAACAGGAGTTCATCATTAAGGCCTCTAGGACTCTCTGTTGATCACAGGAAGAAACCTAACAGGAGTTCATCATTAAGGCCTCTAGGACTCTCTGTTGATCACAGGAAGAAACCTAACAGGAGTTCATCATTAAGGCCTCTAGGACTCTCTGTTGATCACAGGAAGAAACCTAACAGGAGTTCATCATTAAGGCCTCTAGGACTCTCTGTTGATCACAGGAAGAAACCTAACAGGAGTTCATCATTAAGGCCTCTAGGACTCTCTGTTGATCACAGGAAGAAACCTAACAGGAGTTTATCATTAAGGCCTCTAGGACTCTCTGTTGATCACAGGAAGAAACCTAACAGGAGTTCATCATTAAGGCCTCTAGGACTCTCTGTTGATCACAGGAAGAAACCTAACAGGAGTTCATCATTAAGGCCTCTAGGACTCTCTGTTGATCACAGGAAGAAACCTAACAGGAGTTCATCATTAAGGCCTCTAGGACTCTCTGTTGATCACAGGAAGAAACCTAACAGGAGTTCATCATTAAGGCCTCTAGGACTCTCTGTTGCTCACAGGAAGAAACCTAACAGGAGTTCATCATTAAGGCCTCTAGGACTCTCTGTTGATCACAGGAAGAAACCTAACAGGAGTTCATCATTAAGGCCTCTAGGACTCTCTGTTGATCACAGGAAGCAACCTAACAGGAGTTCATCATTAAGGCCTCTAGGACTCTCTGTTTGTAGCCTCGTAGGAACCATCCTGATCTCACTGATACATTTAACTTAACAGAATGTAAGCTCAAGAGATCAGGACGGCTCGTACGAGGCTACTCGTACGTAAGTCATGGAAACGAGAACATAGGTACTCGTTTGTAAGTCATGGATATAATATTTCTCTCTCTTTTTGCATGTCATGGATATAATATTTATCTCTCTGTTTGCATGTCATGGATATTAAATCAAATGAAATGTTATTTGTCATATGCGCCGAATACAATAGGTGTAGACTCTGTGTGGTCCTCTGTAGCTCAGCTGGTATTATTATTATATTATTAGACTTACTTACAAGCCCTTAACCAACAATGCAGTTTTAAGAAAACAGAGTTAAGAAAAATATTAACTAAATAACCCCCCCCCCCCCCCCCCCCAAAAAAAGACAAAATATATAAAAGTAACACTATAAAATAACAATAACGAGGCTATATACAGGGGGGCACCGGTACCTAGTCAATGTGCGGGGGTACAGGTTAGTCCAGGTAATAATGAGGCTATATACAGGGGGCACCGGTACCTAGTCAATGTGCGGGGGTACAGGTTAGTCCAGGTAATTTGTACATGTAGGTAGGGGTACAGTGATAATAAACAGCGAGTAGCAGCAGTGTAGAAGCTGTTAAGGAGCCTTTTGGATCTAGACTTGGTGCTCCGGTACCGTGTGCCGTGTGGTAGGACAGAGAACAGTCTATGACTTTGTCAGGATAATTTTGTATCTCAGGGGGTTGAAGTCAACTACTTCTCAAGCTTTGAATAATTCCCAGAGGTTGTAAGGCTCTAGTTAATAATGAATTAAACAAAGTCCCATTTCTGCAATGAATCAGTTTCTTTATTCATGAGAGCTCTGAAAGTCATACAATGCACAATGTTTTGTATACCTCTACTACGCCCCTAAGTGGGCCAATGAGAAAGCTCCTAGCCCATATTTAGACAGCTATCATATGTCTCTGTTAGCTGCACAGCAACCTATTGTTTCTTCCTGGATCTATTTCACACTCCAGCTGTGTTCCTGTGGTTGCTTTTCTGGTTCCTCCAGTATCAGGTCACACATACACAGACTTCCTTTACTGGTTTCACAAGACACAAATACTCTGTTGCTGGGCAAATATGCATCTTATACAAGCACATATGATTAACTCTCTAAGCTCTCTCACTGTCCTCACCCTAGGTGGGGACATGTTTTTCAGTGTCTAGTTTCGCATCCTGTTTTCTGTTATTGGTTTCACAGTGGCACTCTGCTTGCGTAGATATAAAAATGAGTCAATGCCCTAGTTGTACTTCTAACTAAGCTAAACACTATCAGATTATTGTCTTATGATTCTAACACATTTCACACAGTTTCGGGGTGGAATACTTTAGTCATTACCTTAAACATACAAATGCTTCTATCAGACTTGGGTGACTGGAGTCTTTGACAATTTTTTGGGCCTTCCTCTGACACCGCCTAGGAGATAGGTCCTGGATGGCAGGAATCTTGGCCCCAGTGATGTACTGGGCCGTACGCACTACTCTCTGTAGTGCCTTACGGTCGGATGCCAAGCAGTTGCAATACCAGGCGGTGATGCAACCGGTCAGGATGCTCTCGATGGTGCAGCTGTTTAACATTTTGATGATCTGGGACCCATGCCAAATCTTTTCACTCTCCTGAGGGGGAAAGTGCATTGTCGGGCCCTCTTCACGACTGTCTTGGTGTGTTTGGACCATGATAGTTTGTTGGTGATGTGGACACCAAGGAACTTCAAACTCTTGTGTTTGGCCCTCCTTTTCCTGTAGTCCACAATCATCTCATTTGTCTTGCTCACATAATAAAATGTAATTGTTCAATAATGTGTAATGTTTAATTGTTAAATAATTCAATGTGTTGTGTTTAAAAAATGTTTTATCTGATCATATAAATGTGTTGTGTTTTTATATTACATTTACAAAAAAAAATATGTGATAATAAACAAGCAAATCTAAACTAACAAATGTAAAATCATATTTGTTGCCAAGATGGCCAGTCAATTTGAGTAACGTTATTGTGTATTCTATGTAATAATGCAGTTTTACATTATAACATACAACGTCATTTAGCGACTTTTAGCAACAAATCGACCTGCCCCTAACAACTTCGCCTGAAAATGAGTTGGCAACCCTGCAGGGGAGTTGCTCTTTCAGCTTTCAACTTTCTCTTAGACTTTCCAACATAATAATAGCCACATGGGCACATCAGGAAATATACCACACATTTTGTTTTACAGGAAATTCTACCCAGGACATCCATTGAGAAACTTTTGTTATTGACCAAATACTTATTTTCCACCATAATTTGCAAATAAATTAATTTAAAATCCTACAATGTGATTTTCTGGATATTTTTTTCTCATTTTGTCTGTCATAGTAGACGTGTACCTATGATGAAAATTACAGGCCTCTCTCATCATTTTAAGTGGGAGAACTTGCACAATTGGTGGCTGACTAAATACTTTTTTTCCCTCACTGTATCGGCTGACAGCCAAACAATTTGGAATTTATGTTGACAATACAAGAGAAGGAACATGTTGTAACACATAGGCTAGCATAATATACCTTTAATGTATCCAGCAGGCATCTCAGAAGCCACAGGATCATCAAGCAGGGATGGCAGCTCTTGGTCTAAAATATAAGAAAAAATCATGCTGTTATTTAAACTTTCTACATTTACAATTTTGAGATCAATATCTTGATGGCTAAAGAAACCTGATTCTGATGCTCTGTCTTGGCCAGCTTCTTCCTGGCTGCCACTTGGACTAACTGAGAAAACAGAAGGAAAAACATGAAGACATACTTTGCTTTTGAAACTGGCACAGAACCAAACGTGAAGGGATGTCAGTCAGGAGCTCAGTGGGACGGTTAATGAATCCCAACAAAAATAAATGCTAAGCATATTTTATTTTATTTTATTATGCTTTTAGTTTGATGGCAAATACATAGATATTTACAAACATGGCATCACACTTGTGTTTTACCCCAGAAGAATAGGGTGATTTCACTACTGTTCTAAATACAAGTTTCACCCATACACAGCACCACAACTATTTGGAAAGTTCTAACAGTATGCACAAAGTAGTAATAAGACTTTAAATAACCTCATATGCAAAAATATGATGGTAATTGTATTCTATTGAGTGGCTTTGAAAGGTTTGTAAAGCTATAATACTTCATACAATTCAATTGTTTACCCTAAAACTAATTGTTTACCCTAAAACTACAACCAGACACTTACTGTCGCTCTGGCTTGAGGTGGCACATGGCCTCAAGTCCTCTGCATCTGCAACTTCAGAGAATATCACAGATGTCAAACCGTTACCACATTTATAGTACACACTTAACAGATTTTCCTGTTCATCCCATACAGTTGGTAGGAACAGAACTTTGAGAAAGTAGGCTTGTTTATCAGACTTGAAACATTATGTACCTTGTTGTAGGGTCTTGTCAAAGGCACTGGCTCTTGAAGTTAGTAAAAAAAAATTAAAATAAAGAACTGTTACACTTTTGGTCACTAAATAATCAAGTATGTCAAGATCAGATGGGTGTGGTAATTTCTTGTCATATCAACTGTCATTAGGTCATGATTTCATGCCGTCTCAATTTAAGACTAGTACTTGCATTAACTGTAAGCTTTTCTTCACCCACATACTTGAATGTGTGTAAAACTTAGCATCAACTTGCTGATTATACATTCAATTACCTAGTAGCCTAATGCAGGATCTTACCACTAGGGGCTGGTGGAAGCTGTGGCACTGTACGCTGGGCTTGTCTGGGTTCATTTGACTTTTTCTGGAGTGCTTCACTTCCATCATCATCTTACGATGGACAATACAAAAAAATACTCATTTATTTCATCTACTTCCTGATGCATGTAATACACACAATGGAATAAGAGCAGTTAAGAAATCCTCACCAGGTGGCTCTACACGGAATCTGATTGGTTTAGTCACCGCCCTCTTCGCTGGTTCCTCGTCAGATTCAACAGTGGAGGTGTCAACCCCCCGTTTGGCTCGTTGCTCTGCCACAGAGTAATTGTCTGTACGTGCAATAAACATTGTCATAAATAGTTTCCTATTAACACTGGCAAACCGGCTATTGAGTATTTGTAATTCACATAGTAATACTTTCAGCCAATACATATAGTACTTAAGAGGGGGAAGTTCCTGACTCTACTGACCAGGAGTGGGTTGCACCAGTTAGACGATAAGGTGGAAGAGATAAGTTGGACCTACCTACGCCCGACGTAATGATTTAGAAAATTGAACAAGATGCAACATGACTAGTCATGAAACACTTACTTTGGAAACTAGTTATAGATATATTCTATAAGTCTACCCTGCATTACACTTAGTTTTTACTCCCTGGCGTAGCAAAAGCTATTAATTACAACCAGGTGGTGACACAGGTTTACGCCTGGCTTAGAACATATTCTACGTTGTAACTAGCCTTACGTGTAGGAGTATGTTCAACTGATGCAACCTGCTCCAGAGCCACACAACCAAGCATACATGGCAATATAAACGGGAGTGGATGGACAGTCAAATATTATTTTACCAGTTGATGAAAAGATGGAAATTCTGTACCACTCCCATAATATTTTGTCAGGCCGGTCTCCTCTCTTAATGGAATTTCTTGGCCAGTAGCAACACAGGACCTGCAGGATATGAGACACTGTTTAAAGTGAACTATTTATCCATCTCTTTGCCTAAAAAGGGTAAACTATTTCACTGATCAACTCACCCCATCTCTCTTCTCCACCCACTGCTCTGGTACAACTTCAACATTGTTCTCTTTGACAAAATATACAACATAATAATGCTGTATGCCCTGTGCAGAAAAACAAAACACCAATTCCACACTGTTCAGTCTCTTGATTTACCAGCCAAGATAGTTTGCATAACTAATACAGCTTGTGAACTTGGCTGTAGCTAAATGGGGCATGCTACAGGCTGTGCAAGATGGTAAGCACAACACGAGTGCACCCGTCACAGCCATAGTAGCCACAATACATCTTTATGCATTTTACCACGGCTTTTGCAGGGGCATCACGTTACAGAACAAACTTTCACTTGCAGTGTTGTGTCTCCCCACTTCAAGCCGGTCTGCATCAACTCTTTAAGCTCCAGCAAAGTGTCATTGAGGAATTCCAGGGAGCTTGGTTTCCATGATGCCATTGCAAGTGACAGAGGAAACACTGTGGGTGGTGATAGATTGATAGAGCACAAAAGTGGCCATAACGACATATTGGTACTTTTGAACAAAGGGAGACCATCCAGATTAAGGGATATTTCTAAAAGATTCAAATCTCCAACCACTGGTTTAGGATAGATGCTTAGATGTTTCACTAACTCCACCTTCACTTTAAATCTGACAAACTCCACATTAGACTTGACTTCAACAAAAACATTGGTGGTTTCTAGGAGAGTTCTAGCAGTGGAAGGCAAATCTGGGTGACCATTAGACTGCAGCATCTTCAGAAGTGCATCAACAGCATTGTGTTTCACTTGGAAATCACTTATCCAGGTTGCCAGGTCCTCTCTGAAGGTAGAATCTTTTTCAACATCATCATTGTCAGAGTCAGTTGTCTCCTGAATTGCACAACCAGCATTGGCTTCAGTCTCTGAATCTATGTCACTGTGTGATGGCAGTCTTGGCTTAGTACCACCTACTGCCTGGAGTTCACCATCTGACTCTTCCTCATTATGTGTTGGCAGTCTTGGCTTAGTACCACCTACTGTCTGGAGTTCACCATCTGACTCTTCCTCAGCGTGTGTTGGCAGTCTTGGAGGAGTACCTGCCACTGCCTCAACTTCACTATCTGACTCAATTTTGCTGTCAGATTCAGTAGAACTGGTATCTTCACTCTTGGTGTCAGACTGGCTGATGAGACTAGATCCACTTTCATTGTCATTGTCTTCCTTCTCTGCCCTTTTGTTCTTAAGGTTGGTTTTCTCCCTTGACGGTTTAGTCCAGATTCTATTGTATTCTGTCTTTCTTGAAGTACTCGACATCCGTGTTACACCAGAGGATTTAACAGTCTGAAAATGATTAAACAATGATATGACAATGGCTCTACACATACAGTACAAAATGTAATTGGACTGCCTTACTTGTCCATTTAAAATGAATAACCAGTTAGACAACACATAGGTTTACCTTTTTTGAAGACATTTTCAATCTTTAGAACACTAAGTACAGAAACGGAAAGAACATTAATTTCTTCTACCCAAGACGTTATCCATAATATCCATCTTTAATCAGAACTTAACCCTCCCGTTGTCCTAGGGTCAAAATGACCCGCCACTGTGTTGAACCAACTTTATTTAATTTTTTATATTTTTTGGATTATTTGTGAGAAGGAGGCAGTGATACTTTCTTTAAAGGCTCACTGCCTCCTTCTCACAAATGATCCCAAAAATATAAAAATTAAATAAAGTTGGTTCAACACAGTGGCGGGTCATTTTGACCCTAGGACAATGGGAGGGTTAAATGAGGAAAGAGATGACTACAGCTTCTCAGGCTATCGTGACACTGCAAGGCATTTGGAGAATGTTGGTGTTATAGAACGGATAAATTGCACTTCTTATTATCTGGATTGTTTAAATTTAGTCAGCCCTGTAGTAAAAGTGTATCAAGCCGTAGCATGCATTATATATTTTTACGTGCTTATGCTAGTATTAGACCGATGTTGTTCTTCATCAGGACCTAAGAACACGATTACTCAACCCTGTAACACAGGCTGTGGTTACACGCGGCACTATCCAAGTAACGTAGCTAGGCTAAATTATCTATTAGCCAACTGGCTAATTAGCTAACTGGCAAGCTTCCTCGCTAGTTAGATAGCCTGACATCATCAAAATGTCTTTATCTGGGGAGCTGGGAGTACACTAAGTTACTTGGTTTAAATAGTACACGCCGGATAACTTACCTTTCGTATAAAAATCCAAGAGGTTGTAGTGTCGAGTAAAATGTTGCTAGTCATTGCTGTAACAAAGGAGTCCGCTCATACTGAACCTTGATCATAAGTTTATTCATATCACAAGCTTTCAGCATAAGTTTTACAGATGTCATGACCACCCGGAGAGCGACGTCCCAGATTGCAATGGCCGCTCTAACCTCTTCGTCGTTTTTACCCAGTATATATAATCTTCCCAAGATATGGGTGGCTCCCTCTACTGTCCAATCCCCTGTCTACAACACACAGACTTATCTGACCTTTCCGGGGTGTCACACTAAAACCATTCCCTCTGACACTAAAATAAACATCCTCTCCGGTTCCACTTAAAAACATTAACAACGTCATAATCTTAATACACTACAAGGTGAACTGTGTTCGGTCAGTCGGTGTCAATGGCGTCTTCGCTGTTCAGCTGTGTTGTTTCACTTTTACCAATTAGTACGGTAGGTGTTTCTTTCTGGCTCCAGCCTCAGTATTGTTAGTTGCCACACCCACTTCTATATTTGCAATGACGGATAATGGAGTCAAACGGAATATTCAGGATGAACCGTCGTCAGGCCACCACTACTGCTAGCTGCTTTATAAAAATTATTATAGGCTACATTCATAAATTAATATAATAACAAATATTATTTGTAGGTATCGTTCCCTCTTCCATAGGCCTATACTGAGGTCAAAATTACATTATTAATTTCCATACATTTATTAAATCGGTAGAATTATGGAAAAATATATTGCGGAGGGGAAGAGCTGGATCCACTTCCTTTACTCAAAGCACAAGTATGCTGGCCCCAATATCTTGGGATCTAAAGTACTTATTTAGAACCTAACAAATGTTCCTACACACTTAGAAAGACAACGTTACCAGTGTACCACCACTTGACTTAAAGACAACGTTCCAAAATGCATTGAAATAATTCTGATCGTAACGTTATATGAAGACAAAAACCATAGCTCTAAATGTAACGTTATGAAATGTTCCTAGGATATCTCCAAAATAACATGATATTCAGAACCTTTCATGGACTATCAAGGAATGTTTTTAAAGTTCCCATGATGTCCGTATAGCGACCAGATATTTATAACCTCTATAATACTTATTAGAAACGTTATGAATGTGCCTGTAATGTCCCAAACAGGCTATGACATGCAGTACCTCTGGAAGACTTAAGGGGAATGTTACAAATGTCTCAGTTACGTTCCTTGTTACCTGGGTTGTTGCGATTTTTGTGGGACTGGAGACCAATTTTACATTTACATTTTATGCCAGGAAAGTAAAATAACGTTATTACCTGGATTCCATGCTTTTAAAATGACTGCTATTCCTGAAAAGTATAGAACACTTTAGTTTCCGGTTCTTTTTGACTTTCTTTTTCGGTTGAACCGGTTCCAACCCTAGATCACAACACATGTAGAAAACTGCTGGACATTACATTCAGGCAGCTTCAAAATAGTAGCTAATTTTCCCCAAACATCGGACACCCCCTAACCTCGGACACTCTCTAGCGGTTGGAGGACTGAATCACATCGAGCTCAACATTTAAATGGACTGAAAAATAACGGTAAGTTTTGTGACTAACGACACCCTTTTAGCTAGCTGACCACCGATTTTCAGTGCAATTTATGTAAGTTAAGTTAGGTTTTGAGAGTTTTCAAAAAAGTTATATGTACACATTTTGTGGAACACGCTGCATATTGTAAAATTCGACTGCGCGACAAACCACACCTAATTTAATATACAACTTTTTACCTCTGAAATATAGCTAACGGATTTTCTAATGTTGCTATCTTAGTTGCTAAATGTTGATAGAACTGCTAAGTAAGCAAAAAGGAAAGAAATTGTAAGTGTTAGATAATACATATCACGAAAACAGCTGCATGTTGTCAAGCTTTACCGTATCAAAATTGGAGTCCTCTGACGGAGGCGTTTTGCACAATCTGCAAAAATGTATTTGGAAATTTGAACCATGAACTTTTCGACACCTATCACTGTTGGCTATATTTCATCTTACAACAGCTACATAGAGGCAGTATTTAGTTAAATGGTACAATGTATGCATCAATATTACACTAATTGGGACACTAATTTTCATTACAGATAACATCAAACAAAAAACGTGGGTACACTTTCAGTTATTGTGAAAACTTTCATCACCTTTCAATGCCTTAGCTTTGAAATGTAAATGTTTATACATATTCAGATTGAGTTATCTTTATAAAATGTGTATAGTATGCCAAGTTATTTAGCTACATGTATTTACCACTGCAGCATGGAGAAAGTCAAGAGGAAGCAATGGAGTGAGGTGGACATGTTCCATGCCATGGAGGACTGCGGGGCAGGGATGGCTATCCGCCAGGCTGCCAAGGTTAGGCATCTTTTGTTTTTAGGAGATTACCATGTGTATGTGAATTTTATCTGCTAGTAACAGTTTTCTTTTCTTATCTACCAAGGTGCATGGTGTACCTCGGCAGACCCTGGCGGACAGGCTGAGCGGCCGGGTGACCCATGGTTGTCGCAGTGGACCACCCACATTGCTTGCACCAGAGGATGAAAAGTCTCTGGTGCAGTACTGTATCTACTGCGCCAGCCATGGGTTCCCCTTCACCAGACAGAGGCTGATGAAATACGCAGACAAAATCCGCAGGTATTTGGTGTTCTATGTGTTTATGTATGTAGAATGCTGGACTGACTGTTATCAATGTGTGTGATGTAAATGTGGATGTGTATGGTGATGCCAAAACAAACATTTTCATCCTGGATGGACAATTATATATTCTATTCTATTGTAGGTTTCGGCACCCAGGGGAAACAATCCCACCACTGGGGAAGAGGTGATGGGAAATGTTCAGGAGGAGGCACAAGAACCTAAGCATGAGGAGGCCGGACACCCTGGACAGGGGGAGAGCTGAGTGTGCCACACGTCCGACGATGGACACCTTCTTCACTTCTTATGAGAAGCACTTGGAGGAGAGTGGGTTGAGGGAGAAACCCAGACAAATCTATAACTGCGATGAGTCTGGGTTTTGTAGCGACCAGAGCAGGCACAAAGTGCTGGCTCCCCGGGGCGCAAAACACGTGTACCAGCAGGCTCCGGGGACCAAGGAGCACATCACAGTGCTGGCCTGCTTCAATGCAACTGGGGAGGACATCCCCCCGTTTATCATCTACCCCAAGTGTTTCCCCGGTGGCCACTACACACTGGGAGGCCCCCCCCAAGCCTTGTATGGACGGTCAAGCAGTGGCTACATTGACGGGGACCTGTTCAGGAAGTGGTTTCAGCACTTCATTAAGTATGCAGTGAAAGAGCGCCCTCTCCTTCTCCTCTTTGATGGGCACAAGAGCCACATGGACCCGGAAGTGCTCGCGGTGGCACTAAGGGAAGGGGTTATACTTCTTTGTCTTCCACCACACTGCACCCATGTCCTGCAGCCGCTGGACGTGGCATACTTTGGCCCTTTAAAGGCTGAGTTCTCCAAGGTAGCTGGAGACCTTAGCCATTTTGACCACTCCTACATGGTAAACAAATCAGAATTTGCCAGAGTATTCCGCTACCCGTACCAGCGATGCAAGGACATGCGCTATGTGGTGGAAGGGTTTAAGAAGTGTGGCCTCTTCCCTTTTGACCCTTCAGCCATTGATGGGTCCCGTTTAATGCCGTCTCGGACCCTACCGGGTCCCAACACCGCCTCTACTGGAACCAGTAGCAATGTGCCATCCATCAGCACCTCCTCCCCAGCGACCACAGGAGGACCCTCAGCCCCTGCCCCAGTCCCAGCCGCTGCTCCAGTCCTATCCCTAGCTCTAGAAGAGCACCCCCTAATAGAGGGGGGGCTGATAGCGAAGGACCTGGGGCACATCCTTACTGTCCTGAAGTATCGGCTGGACCGATACAGAAGACTCCCTGTGGTCGCCACATGCCTCACTGGGGAGGAATACACGCGCCAGTGGCAGGAGAGGGGTGAGAAGGAGAGGGCCGAGGCAGAGGAGAAAGAGCGTCGGGCAGCCCTCAGAACACAGAGGGCACAGGAGAGGGCTGCCATGGATGAGACCATTGACGCCATCGCCTCTGCTGGACCCCCCGCTGGAACCACTCCTGACAGCTGCATCACCACTGCCAGAGCCTCCCAGTGTGCAACACCTGTAGGAGCCGCCGGAGTCCCCAGCTGCAGAAGAAGGCCACATGCCTACTCTCCCAGCCACACCATCGTCGGCCCCTCAACCCCACCATTACAAACACCAGCTCCTCCAAGCCATCGTCGGCGGTTTTGTCCACCACCACCACGATGCACACCACTCCCCATGTCTGTCACCACCAACACGGCCTCCTCTGGACCAACTGCCTCCTCCGTCTCCCCTGGTCACACCACCATAGCAGCCTCGTCTGATGTCCCTGCCCCCCGAAATTTGAATACCACCACCTCCACAGGTAAACACATGTTAAAATTACGAAAAAATGACTGTTTGTTATCTGTTTTATAAAACAGCAATGTAAAAAAAATATATATATATATCTTTATATATCTACAGTAAATAGCACCAGCCCTCAAGTCATCTCCGCCTCCTCCAAAACCTCTGCAGCTTCCTCCAGAGGTATTGATGTAAAAAAGTTGAAAAGGGTTTTCATGCAACATGCTCTCTAACACCACTTTTTCTCAAACTGCAGCACAGAAAAGGAAGAGAAAAGCTACACCGGTCACATCTGTCACACCACCCATGGCACCACTCTCAGGTACTTCATAATCTGTTTTTCTCGCTCTCTCAGTTGTATCAATTACTATTGTTGTTGAAGAACTTCTACATTTTACAAAACCATATTAATCTATTTGTATTATTATTTAATTTTTTATAAAAGAAGACAACACCTGCTGTGCTCGCTGCGGGGAGCGTGATCCGCCTGCAAGCTCCTCTCAGGAGTGTAGATCCGAGGTGCCATGGGTGTGCTGTGACTTTTGCCAGCACTGGTTCCACTGCAGGTGTGTGCAGTGGGATCCAGAGGTAGCGGTGGAGCTGGATTTTTATTGTGATTTTTGTGACAATATAGGGATGGAGGTCGAGATTTAATTGTTTGTTTTGTTTGTGTTCATATGAAATTATTTATTTGTTCAAAAAAATAAATGTCTAAAATATAATATATATATTTATTGAACCCATCTTGTGTATTTCTTCCTTTACTTTCCAAGTGCACCTCTGCAACACAAACTCCAACAGTGTTTTCATTGTTTTATGTTAATGCACATAACTGAAATTAAAGTGTATTTGATGTAAATTATTAATACTCATATTTCATTTGGTTACAACACTGAATATGTTGGTGAAGAACCATTTTTTATGAGTCCACAAGAGGGCGCACCGGGCTACGCAATGAAAAGTTGACAGGCAAGTCATTATTTTTTACCGGAAGACTAGCCAACTAGTCAACTATCTAGTAAACACTTCGGGTACGTGGTTGGTGTCTCTTTTTTCAACAAAATTAAACGGATATATCTTGTAATTGAACAAAATAGTAAGGTGGCCAATAACTGGGGGCCGTATGCCGATAATACGGGACGTATTTTTTTGCTAAACAGCTTATCAAAAGCTGACAACAGTAGTATTTCCAATGAAATGTCAAACTTGCTAATTGCTAACCCGTTAGCTAACATTTTTACGACACCAATAATCACAAAACATTGAAGGCTTGATCACAAGATAACACTGTTGAAGGTAATATATTTCTTAAACGCTGTTGAATATGCCGATAATACGGGATTCTACGCTAGTGCAACTGTCAACTTCTCTCTCTAATGCATCCGCACTATCTGCAGTGAAGTATGTTGATGTAAACGAACTCAGAAATCTATAATAAATTAATTATTTATTAAATTATCTTGATGAAATTATGTACATTCAATCACGCAGACAAACCCAAAGTCTCTAGTTAGCTATGTGACTTGTAAAATAGTTTTTATCACGTTCTTCACTCACTCGGTTTGACACAAAAATAACACATAGCTAGCTAAAACCTTTACCAAACTTGATAATACTATCGTATCTGAAGATTATGCCTTTGTTAAATGTTTTTCATGACGAAATGGAATGTTGGTTATGTTAGTATCAAAAGGCAATGTTTAGTATAATGTAACATATAATAGACAGGAAGTGTATTGTAAACTGGCCAGAAGAGGGAGCCCATCTTGTTGCATTGGTTATAAATAGGGGTACACGAAGAAGATAGGACAGAGCAGACATTAGAATTGGAGGACACTGCTCTCCGGACCACGCGTGTCTGTAAACTCGTGCTGAAGCTTGTGGTCTGAATAAACCTTATGATCAATGTTCAGTATGAGCAGACTCCTTTTGTTGACAGCAATAATGACCACCATTCATCATATACGACAATACCTTGACGTATTTGTGACCTAGCATGTTATGAAATGTTCTTTCTAAATTAGAAAGTTGAAACGTGCTATTACATAACTGTAGTAATACATTTGAAACGGACACAACAGCTATTGTCTTTACAGCACAGTTTTAGCTATTTTTTCTTTATCTGAAGAATGGTGCCCGCCTGACCACTGAGGTATAAGAGGTAGAGACTGTCTCCAAGATGGCCGACCGTTGTTTTCAACGTAATCTACTCACGTTCGCATCAGGCCAGGGTTCTGGTTGGGAAGTAGCCATCCTATGTACCTAGAGGAGACTGGCGGTAGGGTACTAGGGGGTAACTCGCCCCCCCTAAGAACAATGTCTAAATGCTGACATAAAAAAGCAACATTTGGGGGGGGGGATTATGTGGATGAAGGTCATGCTTAGGCTAATAAACTATAAAGGGAAATAAATTGCTACAGTTTACACTTTTTGAGTTATTTAATTAAATGTTTTTTTTTTTAGAAAAGGGACGTTTTTTAAAGTCGTGGGGTAAGTGCCCCCCATCAGAATTGTCAATTTAAATGAATGTAGCCTATTTATTAATTACTACATTTAGCTAACATTATATAGTTAATCCAGAGATCCTTACCTTTGCCTCGATTTGTCTGAGTGTTGGAGTGTGCCCCTGGCTATCCATTAATAAAAAATAAAATAAAAAATGGTGTCATCTGGTTTACTTAATATAAGGAATTTGAAATGATTCATACGTTTACTTTTACTTTTGATAGTGAAGTATATTTAAAACCAAATACTTATAGACATTTACTCAAGTAGTATTTTACTGGGTGACTTTCAGTTTTACTTGAGTCATTTTCTATTAAGGTATCTTTACTTTTACTCAAGTATGACAATTGGTTGCTTTTTCTACCACTGACAATGCAACAGATGTCTCAAGTTTTGAGGGAGCATGCAACTGGCATGATGACTGCAGGAATGTCCACCAGAGCTGTTGACAGATAATTTAATGGTAATTTCTATACCATAAGCCGCCTCCAACTTTGTTTTAGAGAATTTGGCAGTATGCCCAACCACCCTCACAACTGCAGACCATGTGTATGGGGGTGTTCTCCCGAGTGGCGCAGTGGTCTAAGGCACTGCATTGCAGTGCTAGCTGTGCCACTAGAGATCCTGGTTCGAATCAAGGCTCTGTCATAGCCGGCCGTGACTGGGAGACCCATGGGGCGGCGCACAAGTCGTCCAGGGTAGGGGAGGGAATGGCCGCCAGGGTTGTGGGTTTGATTCCCACGGGGGGCCAGTATGAAAAAATTTATATATAATGTATGCACTAACTGTAAGTTGCTCTGGATAAGAGTGTCTGCTAAATGACTTAAATGTAAAAATGTGTGTGGGTGAGTGGTTTGCTGATGTCAATGTCATGAACAGAGTACCCCGTGTCAGGGTTATGGTATGGGCAGGCATAAGCTACGGAGAAGGAACAAAATTGCATTTTATCAATGGCAAATGTAATGCACAGAGATACCATGACAAGGTCCTGCCGACGTCATGTTTCAGCATGATAATGCATGGCCCAATGTCGCAAGGATCTGTCCACAATTCCTGGAGGCTGAAAATGTCCCAGTTCTTCCATGTCCTGCATTCTCACCAGACATGTCACCCATTGAGCATGTTTGGGAGGGCTGGATCGACGTGTACCACAGCTTGTTCCAATTCCCGCCAATATACAGCAACTTCGCACAGCCCCTGAAGAGGAATGGGACAACATTCCACAGGCCACAATCAACAGATTGATCAACTCTATGCAAAGTAGAAGTGTCCCAGAGGAGGAGGAGGCAGCGGCAGATACCCCGTTCTCATGTAATGGGGTAGGGCCCAGTGATGCCAACTTAGCTATTTTGTTGCTAGATTTAGCAACTTTTCAGACTACCCTGGCAACTTTCTTTTCAAACAGCACCTAGCAACAAATTGAGCTACTTTTAAAAACTTATTTGGAACTTTTAGCAACTTTTGAAAAGTGACTCAAACACTAAAATGCACACATTTTCCCTCTAAATGACACTAAAACGATTTTCTCTGTCACACACTCAGTCACAACACACGTACCTGGTAGTCAGGTAGCATGTTAACTAACTACCAATACACTGATTGAAACTATAATTGTTCATAATGTGTAGGTTTACTAGTTAATAAGAAAATAAATCAAATATAATTGTTCAATAATGTGTAATGTGTAATTGTTCAATAATTCAATGTGTTATGTTTAAAAATAAAAATATCTGATCATATAAAATGTGTTGTGTTTATATTACTTTTACAAATACAAATATGTGATAATAAACAAACAAATCTAAACTTACAAATGTCAAATCATATTTGTCGCTGAGATGGCCAGTCAATTTGAAAACGTTATTTTGAATTTCACGTAATGATGCAGTTTTACGTTATTACGTAATGACTTCATCACGCGCACCATTCTTCACAATACATCTGTTGTCAAGAAGATAACCTTTGTGTCCGTTTCTATTTATTACTAGAGGTATGTAATAGCACGTTTAAACTTTCTAATGTCGAAAGAACATGTCATACCATGCTAGGTAACACATCCGTTAATGTATTATCACGTTTGGTAAAGATTTGATGTGTTATTTTTGTGTCAAACCGAGTGAGTGAGAAAGAACGTGATAAAAACTATTTTACAAGTCACATAGCTAGAGATTTTGCGTTTGTCTGAGTGAATGTACATAATTGTATCATGTTAGTTTAATAAATAATCAATTTATTTGAGATTTCTGAGTTCGTTTTCCATATTATTGGTTTAGTGTAAAATTCCCAAGCTGGTAAAATGGCGGCTACTCTCGGTCAGCGTCAACGGACTTCAGTGAGGACAGTGCTGGTGCATCAGATAGAGACAATTTCACGGTCGCACTACTGTTTTGAAGATGAATGTAATGATTATCAGTTTTCTACATGTGTACTAATATTCAGACACATTCTGTTGTTTCTGTCTTTATCAATAAATGTTGCTATGGTGTGAACAGGAAATACAATTGGTTTTTGATTGAAGTAATACAGTGAAGGCAAGGTTATAACATTTACATTTTAGTCATTTAGCAGACGCTCTTATCCAGAGCGACTTACAGTTAGTGAGTGCATACATTATTTTTGAATTTTTTTTATACTGGCCCCCGTGGGAATCGAACCCACAACCCTGGCGTTGCAAACGCCATGCTCTACCAACTGAGCTACATCCATGCCGGCCATTCCCTCCCCTACCCTGGACGACACTGGGCCAATTGTGCGCCGCCCCATGGGTCTCCCGGTCACGGCCGGCTACGACAGAGCCTGGATTCAGGAAAATAGCACACAGTGTTGTCTAAAACAAACTGTAACCTTGTACTAAATGGTTTTTGAGTCATTTATGCATTTATCTACTATAGGTTAGGTATTAGCTCAAAAGTATTGTGGTGCTCCTGCACCTTAATATAAACAGTACCGGCACCCAAAATGAGTATTGGCACTGAATTAGATAATTGAACAAGAAAAATTTGAAAATATTTGTAGAGAATAAAGAAAGTGCCAGAACTGTCGACACTAACTTTTGTGTCTGTGCTCTCTATATTACTACTGGCCGATTCAGATAAGTCTGAGGCCGGTAACATCAACAGTGAGGACAAACCCAACCTGCCTCCCTCCTTCCACACTGAGTCCAAACCTACAGTCACTGGGTCCTGATTGTGACAGTGGAGCCCAGTTTGCATCGCAATATCCAGAGATGGCATCAGTGAAGCTGGAAGACTGCAGTCAAACACTGGAGCTGAATGTCAACATTAAAGATGAAGAAGAGGAGGAGAAGATTGGGAAATCTGTTTCTCAGGGTAAGAGGAGGTTCTATCTAATTCAGTTTGTTGGACATGATTTGGAAAGGCACACACCTGTCTATATACAGTGCATTCGGAAAGTATTCAGACCCCTTGACTTTTTTGAGATTTTGTTATGTTAGAGCCTTATTGTAAAATAGATTAAATTGTTTTTTTCCCTCATCAATCTACTCACAATACCCCATAATGATAAAGCCAAAACTGGGTTTTGTTCAATTGTTGCAAAAACAACATCTGAACGATCACATTTACAAAATGTCTTTCTACTCTGCGAGTGTCTAAACCAGGGCTCTTCAATTCCGGTCCTGGAGGGCCGAAACACCTCTGTTTTTCATCCTCTCCTTCTAATCAGGGGCTAATTCAGACCTTGGACACCAGGTGAGTGCAATTAACTACCAAATAGAAATAAAAAACAGAAGTGTTTTGACCCTCCAGGACCGGAATTGAAGAACCCTGGTCTAAACCATGATCACTTTGATCTCATTCATCCAATTTAGTGTCCTCTGAAGTAGAGGGAAAATCAAGACCTGACTAGTTCAGTTCTCAGGAGATTCAGAGTTGTAAAGTGTGTTGTAGTAGGAAGCAAATGTTTGGTTCATTTCTACAGGATCCATTGATAATTGTCCTTGTAAATTATGAATTGCATTAAAGGCTGAATTTTACTTCTTAATGTGCCAGGCCAGCGATTTACCAGGTTTTTCACCTTGATCATAGGACTGTTTCAGCCTAGTTAAGCTGTTTGCAGCCTTTGAGGTGGGAAGTTCTTCATACTGAGCTTTAAGACCAAATCATTCCTTGTTTACTTCGACAGAGTTATCCAAAAAAGCTTCTCTCCAATTCTCTGATTTTGCTGTCCATCGCTCTCATTTTCTGATTTATTTGATTTTAAACTGGTAAAACGTATAATTTGCCCCCAAATATGTGCTTTGAAAGCCTCCCATCTGGTACTCGCTGACGTTTGGTCAGTGTTCAATGTCAAATAAACATCTATATGCACTCCAACGTAATGTAAGAAGTCTGAGTCCTGTAACCATCTGAGATGCAAACGCCACCTAGAGGATCCTTTTACTAGTTTTGTATCCCTATAGAATAATGACACAGGGGAATGGTCATTCAAAACAATAGTATCATATCCACTTCCTGCTACATTGGGAAGCAATAAGCAAGAAACTAAAAAGTAGTCTACATGAGAATATGATTTAAATGTTGACGAGTAACATGAATTCTCCCTTTTACTCGGGTTCTGAGTCCTCCAAGGTTCACATAGATTTAAGTCCTGAATTAAATGCTGTAATTTCTTTCTACTCTGCGAGTGGGACGTGTCTAAACCAGAGGAGCGATCTAGATGAGGATCAAGAGTGCAATTAAAGTCCCCTGCCATTAGGAATGGAGGCTATCAATAGAAATACATTCTCAAAGAATTTGGGATTATCATCATTAGGACCATAAACATTAACCAGATTAATATGCTCATTCAAAAGAGTTCCCTGAATCAAAATGTATCTACCAGCTGTATCAGTTATAATAGTATCCACTTGAAACGGAACAGATGAGTGAATTAAAACCATAACACCATGAGAATGAGAGGAGAAACAGGATGCTATTACTTGCCCTTGCCATCTCCTGCATACTTTAAGTAGCTCATCCTTCAACAAGTGAGTTTCTTGTAGGAACACAATAGATGAATGAAGTTGTTTAAGCCTAGTAATAACCTGTTTTAAGCTTGGATAGTTTACAAACTCCACAGACATTCCACAAAATAAATTTAAGTTTAGCATTTGAAGTCATTTAACCAAAGATGTAAACATGGAATAAGCTATAGCATAAAGGCATATCTAAAATATGTTTAGTAACCACAAGGACCGCAGGAATATTCTGTAGTGAGGAAAATATGTAAAGATCTGTTGGAAGAAACAAACATAAATCTATCCTAACACAGGGTATTTTGCTAGTAGCCTATATAGTAGCCTAAATATCACAACAAAAGGCCTCTCTAGCAAGATGATATGTGAAATATCACGTAGTATTTGTTTGAAAAGTAGCAAAGAATAGCTCCACCTAAAACAGTAACGCTAGTTAGTGAAGCCTGAGACTAACGTTAACGTTACAGTATGGACCGTCCAAAATAGTGGTAGATGATCCACAACACAGGGTCTGTTGCTAGTAGCTACCAAGTAACAATATGGCCCATACGTATAGCGTTAATGTAGTATACCATGATACGTTTATAAACCAGAAAAAGTATCAAAGATCAGAAATGAACAGCCTATGTGAGAAAAATATATATCATTGAATATGTGCTACGTTACCCAAAGGCCCTTTGCATGTGATGTTAGGCTTGCACCTGAGTGTCAAACATTTTAGTCCAAGGATATCGAAAGGCCTCCATCATTCTTAAATGGAAAAAGTGTGGAACCACCAATCATTTTTCTAGAGCTGGCAGCCCAGACAAACTAAGCAATCGGGGGAAAAGGGCCTTGGTCAGGGAGGTCATCAAGAAGCCAGTGGTCACTCTGACAGAGCTCCAGAGTTCTGTGGCGATAGGAGAATCTTCCAGAAGGACAACCATCTCCGCAGAACTCCACCAATCAGGCCTTTATGGTAGAGTGGCTAGACGGAAGCCACTCCTCATGAAAAGGCACATGACTGCCCGCTGGGAGTTTGCCAAAAGACACCTAAAGGACTCTCAGACCATGAGAAACAAGATTCTCTGGTGTGATGAAGCCAAGATTGAACTCTTTGGCCTGAATGCCAAGCGTCACGTCTGGAGGAATACAGGCACCATCCCAACGGTGAAGCATGGTGGTGGCAGCATCATGCTGTGGGGATGTTTTTCAGTGGCAGGGACTGGGAGACTAGTCAGGATCGAGGGAAAGATGAACGGAGCAAAGTACAGAGAGAACTGAAAATAGCTGTGCGGCGACACTACCCATCTTACCTGACAAGCTTGAGAGGATCTGCAGAGAAACTCCCCAAATACAGGTATGCCAAGCTTGTAGCGTTATACCCAAGAAGACTTGAGGCTGTAATCACTGCCAAAGGAGCTTCAACAAAGTACTGAGTAAAGTCTGAATACAGTTTTTTTATTATTATTATTTTTGCAAAATTGGTGTCATAAAACGTAGCGGTCAATCAGGGAAATGGTTCCAATCATTTTTCCTTTTTATTCATTTTAGAAACACTTAAAATAATGGCTGTGTTTCGTGTAGGCTTACCCTGGCGTGACTTTTAGCAACATATTCGGCTCTATTTCCTCTCAGATTATAAAACTCTAATTATCATCAAAGTAGACATCATGCAAAACAACAACACTGCAAGCTCCTGCACGTCATCTCTAGCTGACACCTTTGATAACAGGTATTGTGTCAATTTAAAACTACTTAACTGTGGTGGCAGGTGCAGTGATGAATGCAGAGAAGGAGCTGAGTGTAGAGGGAAGGAGTGTGGTGAGGGAGGTTATCGTCTAGTGTATAAAGAGGGATACGTCCTCCAGTAGCTCAGAGATGGAACCTGGCGAGAGTGAGGATGAATTACCTGCGGTGAGGAACTCCGAGTTTGGGCCTCGTTCCGAGGATGATAAGGATGATTCTGGCCCCGTGGGAGTGAGATTTGTAGAGAGAATGGATACATATGTGGTGTCAGGTTAGGTGGAGAAGAGGTTGGGGACTGTTGAGTTGGTGAAGGTAACTGAGTGGACTCGTGATTATTTATTGTTTCTCCTCTGTCCAGAGGGAGCGGACGCTCCGGATTACGTGATTAGAGACAGGAATTGTGACTTGAATTGCTCTCCGGAACAGGGTGGCATTGAAAGGAGTGATAATGGGGTTAGGTTTAAGTGTTGAGGATGTGTGTTGAAATGGAAGATTCCAGGTGTCTGTGACACCCTCCGTTTAGTGAGACGTAGATCCGGTGTAGAGCGTGGGGTAACAGAGAATACATTATCTGTCATGCTGGATTTTGATGCATAGTCTCTGCAAGATAAGATCAAGGTAGGAAGTGTCAGTTATCCCGTGAGCGATTTTGTTCCGTAAATACTACAGTGTTTTAGGTGTGAAGTTTATGGGCCTGTTGCAGCAGTGTGTAGGCGTGAGATGCCTAGATGTGACAAGTGTGCAGGAGGTCATGAGATGAAGAAATGTGTGGTATCGGTGGAGAAAGTTCTGTGTGTTAGTTGTGGGGGTGCTAACGGGCTGGAGATCTGAGGTGTCAGGTGAGAGAAAGGCAGATTGTGGTCCTCTATAGATCAACTGTAGCTCAATTGGTAGAGCATGGCACTTGTAACGGGTAGTGGGTTCGATCCCCGGGACCACCCATACGTAAAAATTTATGCGCACATGACTGTAAATTGCTTTGAATAAAAGCGTCTGCTAAATGGCATATTATTATTATTATTATTATTATTAGATTGAGGTTGCCAGGGTTACAGTAGTACAGAAAGTGTTGTAGCAGAAGCAGTGAAGAGAGTGGTAGAGGAAGATGGGTACAGGGTGAGGGATCTTGAGAGGATTCCTGTGAGTAGGCAGAGACCAAGAGAGAGTGATGGGAAGAATATGTGCTTCAGTAAGGTGGGCTTTTTAGCATTTAAAGCAATGGTTTTCAATTGTACTGGAGAAATTGATCAAAAAGTCCCAGAAAATAGAGGCTGTGGTGGCAGCGGCAGAGAAGTACTTGGGATTGCGAGGATTTACTGCAGAACAGCTGCAGGGGGTGTTGACTGGTAGTGGTCTGGCGTAGGACTAGATAGGGTTAAATAGTGGAATGGGGTGGTGGATTTTTGTAGTGGAAAATCGCCACGAAGGGACTCAAAGTCAAACTTAAATGAATCATTATTTTTTTAACTTGCTGGAGAGGTTCCAACAAACTTAAAAGCACCATAGTACATGTCGGGCGGGAGCTCTGCCGGGGCAGTCCCGTTAGTTGTCCTGTATACTGCTTACACAGACAAGTTATATTTGCATGATTTTAGCTTTATTAATAATTAATTAATCGTTAACATTTGGTTCCTGCATGTGACCGACCAATACCTCACAAGGCTTCTTCTCTCCAAGCTGAGACCTTGAAACTGAGATATCCCTTTTGGATCCCAGAACAATGTTCTGGGCGCACTGCCAATTGGTCTGAGGAGGTCAGTCATCTGCACGAACCAAGAACATTTACCCTCACATTTTTTAGAGCAGGCTAATACTGCAGTTTTGTATTAATTACCGTATCAATGAATTTAATGTATATAGGCTGTGAATGGCCTCACACACCAGTACAGTAGGTGGCGGTGTATGCACCTAAAAGTTGAATGCGCTCCACCAACCAAATCCCGAAGAAGAAGGATGCAAATGCACGTCGCTTGACCCGTATGGAGAATGTGAAAAAGGAGCAAAGTTCATCTTTATTATTGATGTTTGATGAAGAGTATCTACCACCCTATGTAAAGCTGGGATATATAATATACCCCATAAGAGAGTTTGTGTAAAACCTGATGCAATGCAAGAAATTTAAAAAGTTTGGCCACATGTCAAGTGTTTGCAGACGGAAGGAATATGTTATTGAAGAGCATGTGAATGTAAAATGTTGTAACTGTGGTGGGGGTCATATTCCTGAATTCCCAGAGTGCCCTGTTAGGGTGAAAGAGGTTGAGGTGTCAAGGATCAGGGCTGTACAGCAAATCTCCTATGTGGAGGCGGTGAAGAGAGTTATAGGGGCAAGAGGCCACAGTTCTGAAGAAGATATGGCGGTAGATGCACTGCAACCAGTTGCAAATGTTCTACGTCAATCAAGTGATCTGGATACACTTATTTTGAAGGTGGATTTTTTTTTGTATTTACAGCCACAGTTATTAATTGTACTGCACAAGAAGTCCAAGAAGCTGGACATCATTATATCTGCAGCTGAGATGTTTTTGGGCCTCCAAGACTTCACGGCAGAAGCCCTGCAAGGACTACTGTTGCCAGAAAATGTTCCGCTACAGACAACTAACACAATTGCATTTTATCGATGGCAGTTTGAATGCACAGAGATGCCATGACAAGATCCTGAGGCCCATTGTCCTGCCATTCATCCACCTCCATCACCTCGTGTTTCAGCATGATAATGCACAGCCCCATTTTGCAAGGATCTGCACACAATTGAACATGCTGAAAATGTCCCAATTCTTCCATGGCCTGTATACTCACGAGACATGTCACCCTTTGAGCATGTTTGGGATGGTTTGGATCGACGTCTACCACAGCTTCTTCCAGTTCCCACCAATATCCAGGAATTTCGCACAGCCATTGAAGAGGAGTGGGACAACATTCCATAATCAACAGCCTGATTAACTTTATGCAAAGGAGAAGTGTCCCGGAGGAGGCAGCGGCAGCTACCCACTTCTCCAGTGCTTCATTTGTAAATTGGGCGGTGCCGGAACCAAAAGTGAGCCCGAGAGGGGGGTGACCTGGGGGGCTCTGAGGTACCAGAACGGATAAAAACAAACAACCTTTATAACAAAGCATACGGGCATAGAGCAGTGGTGTGGAGCCGCTTGCAGAAGTTACACACATGGAGTACATTTTTTGTAGCCTAGAGTCCGGGAAAAATTTGTTCTTTTTATAAATGGATTTCATGCAATTCTACATCATTTTAGATGCCCTCACAAATGTCCAAAATGACAGGCTACTTTGACACTGAGATCAATAAAAACTACCTTGTCTTGAATCCATCAATTGCCGAGGCCCCTAAGTTTGCAGAGAAACACATTGTACAATATGAGGAGGAAGATATAGTCCTAAAAAAGCTTTCCAGTTTCACTGGCTCACCCAATGATGTGCAGCTCACTCACCGGCCAGAAGCTGATCTCTCTCTCTTGCTTTACTTTTTTAAACAATGCTGTTCGCTCAATAGGCCTATTTGAAATTTGATAACTTGGTAACATAGAGACATTAGTATTTTATTTTCAGCCGGATCCATTTGCTTTACAACCTGTGTTTTCCAGCGATTGTATTAGAAAAATTTGCTAAAGGCCTGTTTTGGCTGCATGCTGTTAACTGACAGATTTGCCACACGTTAGGCATGCCTTGTGATTTGGCTACACACAATCCACAGCTAGGCTATTTTTTTTAATTAGCTATGGATCCTCTGTGGCGAAATTCTAGTCTTACTCCTGGTGTAGTATTGGGAATGATTTAATTTATTTCTGAACAGACAGCTATTATTCTATTAGGAGATAAATGATGAAGTGCAATGCTGGAGAGAAGAGAGTTGCTGGCTTATGTCTATAACAGCACAGAGAGGGAGAGAGATCATAGAAAGTGAATGTCATTGTATTTCTGTGAGAGATACAGGCGTGCTTCTCTTTCTCACCACAGCAATGGCCAAACCTTGGTCTAGGCTACAATGTTGCGCAAAACATAAACCTGGGACGACCCAACATTAACCAATTCAATTAACCTTTTTGTCCGTTTCTATTTATTACTGTAGGTATGTGTTATGACGACTTTCTTTGGCATCAAGTAATTCAGTATGCAAGAGAATAGTTAAACACTTAAAAGGAGAGTTGGTTCAAAGTATTTAATATTACAGTACCAGATTCACATGACAAGCGGTACGGGCGTAGCCTATTGTCATCTGAATGACTTACATAGAAAACCTCTTAGTTTATATAATGCTTTTCAGAGCTAATACCATCCAACAGTTGCCAACCATTATTGAGTGTCACTCCTCACCTCATATAGGATCACCCTATATGGCATCGTGTGGCACCCTAGTCAGGATATTCCATCACGTACTCCTTCTAAGATTAGCACCAGTGGCCCCCCAGCTATCTTGGCCCGCATACCTTCTGGCACCCAACAGTGACAGAAATAAATACATGGAATATATGTCATCCTCCAAATCCTTATGCAGCTCTCAATATTCCAAACATTAACAGCTTCTTTCTTCCTATAGGCAGAAACCTATCGACTGTTGTACTCACGCTGCTAAAATCCTCGACCATTGCTATTCAAACTTCCAGGATGGTTATAAGGCCCTCCCCCGCCCTCCTTTTGGCAAATCTGACCACGACTCCATTTTGCTCCTCCCTTCCTATAGGTAGAAACTCAAACAGGAAGTACCCGTGCTAAGGACTATTCAATGCTGGTCTGACCAATCGGAATCCACGCTTCAAGATTGTTTTGATCACGCGGACTGGGATATGCTCCGGGTAGCTTCCGAAAATAATTTAGATGTATACACTGTAACGGTGACTGAGTTTATCAGGAAGTGTATAGGTAATGTTGTGCCCACTGTGACTATTAAAACCTACCCTAACCTGAAACTGTGGATAGATGGCAGCATGCACGCAAATCTGAAAGCGCGAACCACCGCATTCAACCATGGCAAGGTGACTGGGAATATGGCAGAATACAAACAGTGTAGCTACTCACTCCGCAAGGCAATTAAACTGGCAAAACATCAGTATAGAGACAAAGTGGAGTCGCAATTCAACGGCTCAGACACGAGAAGTATGTGGCAGGGTCTACAGACAATCACGGACTACAAAAGGAAAACCAACCACGTCGCCGACACCGACGTCTCGCTTCCAGACAAGCTAAACACCTTCTTCGCCCGCTTTGAGGATAACACAGTGCCACTGATGAGGCCCACTACCAAGGACTGTGGCCTCTCCTTCTCCATGGCCGACGTGATTAAGCATGTTAACCCCCACAAGGCTGCCGGCCCAGACGGCATCCCTAGCCGCGTCCTCAGAGCATGCGCAGACCAGCTGGCTGGTTAGTTTATGGACATATTCAAACTCTCCCTTTCCCAGTCTGCTGTTCCCACATGCTTCAAGATGGCCACCATTGTTCCTGTAACCAAGAAAGCAAAGGTAACTGAACAAAATGACTATCGCCCTGTAGCACTCACCTCTGTCATCATGAAGTGCTTTGAGAGACTAGTCAAGGATCATATCACCTCTACCTCTCACCCTAGACCCACTTCAATTTGCTTACTGCCCCAATAGATCCACAGATGATGCAATCGCCATCACACTGCACACTGCCCTATCTCATCTAGACAAGAGGAATACTTATATAAGAATGCTGTTCATTGACTATAGCTCAGCATTCAACACCATAGTACCCTCCAAGCTCATCATTAAGCTTGAGACCCTGGGTCTGAACCCCGCCCTGTGCAACTGGTTCCTGGACTTCCTGATGGGCCGCCCCCAGGTGGTGAAGGTAGGAAACAACATCTCCACTTCGCTGATCCTCAACACTGGGGCCCCACAAGGGTGCATGCTCAGCCGCCTCCTGTACTCCCTGTTCACTCATGACTGCGTGGCCAAGCACGCCTCCGACTCAATCATCAAGTTTGCAGACGACACAACAGTAGTAGGCTTGATTACCAACAATAACGAGACCGCCTACAGGGAGGAGGTGAGGGCTCTGGGAGTGTGGTGCCAGGAAAATAACCTCTCACTCAACATCAACAAAACAAAGGAGATGATGGTGGACTTCAGGAAACAGCAGTGTGCACCCCCCTATCCACATCGACGGGACCGCAGTGGAGAAGGTGGAAAGCTGTCAAGTTCCTTGGCGTACACATCACCAACAAACTGAAATGGTCCACCCACGCAGACAGTGTGGCGAAGAAGGCGCAACAGAGCCTCTTCAACCTCAGTAGGCTGAAGAAATTCGCCCTAGCACCTAAAACCCTCACAAACTTTTACAGATGCACAATTGAGAGCATCCTGTCGGGCTGTATCTCCGCCTGGTATGGCAACTGCACCGCCCACAACCGCAGGGCTCTCCAGAGGGTGGTGGGTGTGCCGAACGCATTACCGGGGGCAAACTACCCGCCCTCGAAGACAAATACAACACCCAATGTCACAGGAAGGCAAAAAAGATAATCAAGGACATCAACCACCCGAGCCACTGCCTGTTCACCCCTCTATCATCCAGAAGGCGAGGTTAGTACAGGCGCATCAAAGCTGGGACTGAGAGAATGAAAAACAGCTTCTATCTCAAGGCCATCAGACTGTTAAATAGCCATCACTAGCACATTAGAGGCTGCTGCTGCCTATTGAAGTCATTGGCCACTTTAATAAATGGAAGACTAGTCACTTTAATAATGTTTACATATCTTGCACTACTCATCTCATATGTATATACTGCATTCTATTGTATAATATTCTACTGTATCTTAGTCCATGCTGCTTTGTCATTGCTTGTCAATATATGTATATATTCTTAAATCCCATTCCTTACTAGTTTTGTGTGTATTGGGTATATGTTGTGAAATTGTTAGATATTACTTGTTAGATATTACTGCACTGTCAGCTAGAAGCACACGCATTTCGCTACACCCACTATAACATCTGCTAAACGCGTGTATGTGACAAATACAATTTGATTTGACTTCATAGAAGACAAAATATCAGTATGTAATAGCACGTTTTAACTTTCTAATATCGAAAGAACATGTCATACCATGCTAGGTAACAAATCCGTTAAGGCAGGGGTGTCAAACTCATTTTAGCTCAGGGGCCACATGGAGGAAAATCTATTCCCAAGTGGGCCGGACCGGAAAAATCATGGTATATATAACTTAAAAACAACAACTTCAGATTGTTTTCTTTGTTTTAATACGATCAACATACAACATAAAGCTGGAGCCTGAGGACAGTGTGTCCAAAATAGTACAAGCACAACATCACTATTAATCATAAAACACGTCAAGTTTATTTGAACATTCTAAAGAAAAAGAACACACAAACACACAATGCCTCAGTGATTAACATAACTGTTTCACAGATCACAGAACTATATCAGGGTGTCATTTCTCAGGCAGAAATTTAGATAAAAATAATGAAATCCTGTTCCCCAAACAAGTGCAAGAACCACAGAGTCAAGAATAGGTTAAATATACAAATAAAATAAAATCAATTAAAAACAATAGCACATCAACATAAAAACATATAAACATAAATCTGAAAGCGTTGCTCAAACTCCCGTAACAGTCCCGTTATTTTATCTTTGAACCGCTTCATGTCTGCCACATGTTGGGTCGCGCACACATTTTTCAGACAGGGGAAGTGAGCTTCATCACCACCGGCAAGTTGCGTCTCCCACAATGACAGCTTCAACTTGAAAGAACGTATGCTGTCATAATACTGCGTGACAACTTTGTTGCGCCCTTGCAGCTGTTTGTTCAAGTTATTCAGGTGCTCTGTAACATCCACCATAAATGCAAGGTCCGGCATCCATTCTGCGGAATGAAATTCTAACACTGGTTTGCCCTTTTCTTCCATGAACTGTTCAATTTCTTCTCGTAAATCAAAGAAACGCCTCAGCACAGCACCTCGGCTTAACCATCTTACCTCAGTGTGGTATGGCAGGCCATAGATGTGGTCTTTCTCTCTGAGCAGGCTGTCAAACTGACGGTGATTCAGGCTTCTGGATCGGATGAAATTAACAGTTTGGATGACCACCTTCATGACGTTATCCATCTTTAATGACTTGCAACACAAAGCCTCCTGGTGCAAAATACAGTGAAAAGTCAAAAAATCACGTCCTCCATTTGCAGATTGCACTTTCTCTCTGAACTTTGTCACAACACCTGCTATTTTCCCGATCATTGAGGGCGCACCATCTGTAGCCAGGCTGACAGCGCGGGACCAGTCCACTCCGACCCTGTCCAGCGCGCCGACGAGTGCTGTAAAAATATCAGCTGCTGTCGTTGTATCTGTCATCGGCACCAACTCCACGAACTCCTCGGTGACGGTCAATGTGTCATCAACTCCGCGGATGAAAAAATGGCCAGTTGTGCAACATCTGTAATGTCCGTGCTTTCATCAATTGCAACCGAAAACGCAATAAATGACTTTACTTTTTGCTTCAACTGGCTGTCCAAATCCACTGAAAGATCGGAAATCCTGTCTGCAACTGTGTTTCTTGTCAGGCTGATATTTGCAAAAGCCTGCCGCTTTTCAGGGCACACAATCTCCGCTGCCTTCATCATGCATGTTTTTACAAATTCACCCTCACTAAATGGTTTTGAAGCCACTGCGATTTCATTAGCAATGAGGTAGCTAGCTTTCACTGCAGCGTCACTGATGTCTCGGCTGTGAGTAAACACAGACTGCTGTTTCTTCAGACCCGCCAACAGTTCATTCACCTTCTCTCATCTCCGCTGTCCTTGAAAGTTGTCATATTTGTCGGCATGAAGACTCACATAGTGGCGACGAAGGTTATATTCTTTCAGCACTGCAACATGCTCTGAACACACCAAACATACAGCTTTCCCATTCAATTCCGTGATTAAATCGGATGACCATTTTTCTTGGAACACTCTGCACTCTGCGTCCACTTTTCTCTTTTTTGACAGAGACATATTGGGGCAATGAGGGTGCCAAAGCACATAATGTTAAAAGTAGAAGCCGTAATAAATATCGCGGGCAAAACAAAGTAGCTCATTGGCTGCACGTGCTTGACCTACTTGCTCTGCCCCGGTATAAACAGTTTGCTTGCTTAACACAATTGCTATTGCGCCATCCAGTGGACGCAATTGGAACAGCAGTTTATTTTATTGAAAAATTGCAGCGCATTTTTATGCTTTACAAAAAAAAAATATTGTATTTTTAATTTTTTTCCGAAATCATCTCGCGGGCCGGATTAAACCCGTTTGCGGGCCTGATCCGGCCCGCGGGCCGTACGTTTGACACCCCTGCGTTAAGGTATTATCACGTCTGGTAAAGGTTTGATGTGTTATTTTTATGTCAAACTGAGTAAACCTGGTAACTATTTTACAAGTCACATAGCTAGATACTTTGGGTTTGTCTGAATGGATGTACATGATTTCATAATGAATCCATTTCTTTTAGATTTCCGAGTTTGTTTTTTGCATTTTTGGTTTTGTGTAAAATTAACAAGCTGGTAAAATAGCGCAGCCCACTCGGTCAGCGTCAACGGACTTCAGTGCAGCAGAGAGAGACAATTTCACGGTTGCACTACTGTTTTGAAGCTGAATGTAATGATTATCAGTTTTCTACATGTGTACTAATATTCAGACACATTCAGTTGTTTCTGTATTTATCGATAAATGTTAATATGGTGTGAACGGAAAATACAATTGGTTTTTGATTGAAGTAATACATTGAAGACAAGGTTATTCAGGAAAATAGTACACAGTGCTTCCTAAAACAAACAGTGACCTTTTACTAAATGGCTTTTGTCATTTATGCATTTACAGTACCAGTCAAAAGTTTGGACACACCTACTCATTGAAGGGTTTTTCTTAATTTTTTACTATTTTCTACATTGTAGAATAAGAGTGAAGACATTTAAACTATGAAATAACACATATGGAATCATGTAGTAACCAAAAAAGTGTTAAACAAATCAAATATATTTTAGATTCTTCAAAGTAGCCACCCTTTGCCTTGATGACAGCTTTGTAGAATGTTTGTAATCTACAATGTAGAAAATAGTAAAAATAAAGAAAACCCCTGGAATGAGTAGTTGTTCTAAAACTTTTGACTGGTACTGTATGTGAATTTGGGAAAATCTGCTATATGTTAAGTACCGGCACCCAAAATGAGTACCGGCACCTATTCCAGTCCAAGTCAAACACTGAATTAGATATTTTAACAAGAAGAAATATAATATATTTTTAGAGAATAAAGAAAGTGCCAGAACTGTGAAGACAATAACTTTTTGTGTCTGTTTCTCATTGTTACTACAGGACGACTAGAATTAAATCTGAGGCCGGTAGCATCAACAGTGAGTACAAACCCAGCCTGCCTCTCTCCTTCCACACTGAGTCCAAACCAACAGTCACTGGGTCCTGATTGTGACCGTGGAGCTCAGTTTGCACTGCAAGATCCAGAGATGGCATCAGTGAAGCTGGAAGACTGCAGTCAAACACTGGAGCTGAATGTCAACATTAAAGATGAAGAAGAGGAGGAGAAGATTGGGAAATCTGTTTCTCATGGTAAGAGCAGGTTCTATCTAATTAAGTTTGTTGTTTGTTCCAACTTCCCACTGTGCATGAAAAGTTGCAGTAGAACTGTTTCATGATGAACTGCTTCAATGAGAAGGTAGATATTATTTCATGCTACTGATACTTACAAGGTTTGACACCAGTATTGCCAGCATGTGTTTTATTCACTGGGCTATCTGGAGTGCTCAGAGTGTAGACTAAAGAAGTGAAGTAGACAAACTGCCAATGTTTCAAAGTTCTATTAAATGAGTCTGTGTAGTTACTAACCCTTGTGATAGTGAGTGGAGGATGATATGGCTTCTACATCTGCATTGCTTGCTCTTTGGGGTTTTAGGGTGGGTTTCTTTGTGACAACTTCTGATGTAAAAAGGGCTTCATAAAATACATTTGATTGACATGTACAGTGGGCAGAACAAGTATTTGATACACTGCCGAATTTTGCAGGTTTTCCTACTTACAAAGCATGTAGAGGTCTGTAATTTTTATCATTGGTACACTTCCACTGTGAGAGACAGAATCTAAAACAAAAATCCAGAAAATCACATTGTATGATTTTTAAGTAATTAATTTGCATTTTATTGCATGACATAAGTATTTGATACATCAGAAAAGCAGAACTTAATATTTGGTACAGAAACCTTTGTTTGCAATTATAGAGATCATACGTTTCCTGTAGGTCTTGACCAGGTTTGCATACACTGCAGCAGGGATTTTGGCCCACTCCTCCATACAGACCTTCTCCAGATCCTTCAGGTTTCGGGGCTGTCGCTGGGCAATACGGACTTTCAGCTCCCTCCAAAGATGTTCTATTGGGTTCAGGTCTGGAGACTGGCTAGGCCACTCCAGGACCTTGAGATGCATCTTACGGAGCCACTCCTTAGTTGCCCTGGCTGTGTGTTTCGGGTCGTTGTCATGCTGGAAGACCCAGCCACGACCCATCTTCAATGCTCTTACTGAGGGAAGGAGGTTGTTGGCCAAGATCTTGCGATACATGGCCCCATCCAAAGAATGATGTTTCCACCTCCATGCTTCACGGTTGGGATGGTGTTATTGGGGTTGTACTCATCATTCTTCTTCCTCCAAACACAGCGAGTGGAGTTTAGACCAAAAAGCTCTATTTTTGTCTCATCAGACCACATGACCTTCTCCCATTCCTCCTCTGGATCATCCAGATGGTCATCGGCAAACTTCAGACGGGCCTGGACATGCGCTGGCTTGAGCTGCAGGATTTTAATCCATGACGGCGTAGTGTGTTACTAATGGTTTTCTTTGAGACTGTGGTCCCAGCTCTCTTCAGGTCATTGACCAGGTCCTGCCGTGTAGTTCTGGGCTGATCCCTCACCTTCCTCATGATCATTGATGCCCCATAAGGTGAGATCTTGCATGGAGCCCCAGACCGAGTGTGATTGACCGTCATCTTGATCTTCTTCCATTTTCTAATAATTGCGCCAACAGTTGTTGCCTTCTCACCAAGCTGCTTGCCTATTGTCCTGTAGCCCATCCCAGCCTTGTGCAGGTCTACAATGTTATCCCTGATGTCCTTACACAGCTCTCTGGTCTTGGCCATTGTGGAGAGGTTGGAGTCTGTTTGATTGAGTGTGTGGACAGGTGTCTTTTATACAGGTAACGAGTTCAAACAGGTGCAGTTAATACAGGTAATGAGTGGAGAACAGGAGGGCTTCTTAAAGAACAACTAGCAGGTCTGTGAGAGCCGGAATTCTTACTCGTTGGTAGGTGATGAAATACTTATGTCATGCAATAAAATGCAAATTATTTACTTAAAAATCATACAATGTGATTTTCTGGATTTTTGTTGAAGTGTACCTATGATAAAAATTACAGACCTCTACATGCTTTGTAAGTAGGAAAACCTGCAAAATCGGCAGTGTATCAAATACTTGTTCTCCCCACTGTATATCACACCAACTGACTGGTTCTTCTGATGTTGTTCACACAGGAGACCATGTTGAGACATTCTCTACATCCAGAGAGCAAAAGCAGGAAGATCACAGAACTAAGAGGTCTCACCACTGCCCACATTGTGAGGAGAGTTTCTCAATTCTATCAAAGTTAAAAATACACCTACAAGTACACACAGGAGAGAATATGTATTCCTGTACTGACTGTGGGAAGAATTTCACAACATCAAAGGCTCTGACAGGTCATCAGAGAGTGCACATAGGAGAGAAGAATTACTCCTGCTCTGACTGTGTAAAATGCTTCACAACATCAACTCAGCTAAAAGTTCATCAGAGTGTGCACACAGGAGAGAAACCTTACTCCTGCTCTGACTGTGGGAAGAGTTTCTCTCGACGGGACAACTTAGAAAAACATGAACGTATACATACAGGAGAGAAGCCTTACTCCTGCTCTGACTGTGGCAAGAGTTTCTCTGTACAGGACAAGTTAAAATCACACCAACGGATACACACAGGAGAGAAGCCTTACTCCTGCTCTGACTGTGGGGCAAGTTTCTCTCAACTGGGCCACTTAAAAACACATGAACGTATACATACAGGAGAGAAGCCTTACTCCTGTTCTGACTGTGTAAAATGCTTCACAACATCAACTCAGCTAAAAGTTCATCAGAGTGTGCACACAGGAGATAAGCCTTACTCTTGCTCTGACTGTGTAAAGTGCTTCAAAACATCATTTGAGCTAAAAGTTCATCAGAGAACACACACAGGAGAGAAGCCTTACTCCTGCTCTGACTGTGGGGCAAGTTTCTCTCAACTGGGCAGCTTAAAACAACATGAACGTATACATACAGGAGAGAAGCCTTACTACTGCTCTGACTGTGGGGCAAGTTTCTCTCAACTGGGCAGCTTAAAACAACATGAACGTATACATACAGGAGAGAAGCCTTACTCCTGCTCTGACTGTGTAAAGCGCTTCAAAACATCATATAGGCTGAAAGTTCATCTGAGAACACACACAGGAGAGAAGCCTTACTCCTGCTCTGACTGTGGGAAGACTTTCTCTCGACAGGAAAGCTTAAAATTGCACCAACTGATACACACAGGAGAGAAGCCTTACTCCTGCTCTGAATGTGGGAAGAATTTCTCTCGACTAGGCCACTTAAAACAACATGAATGTATACATACATGAGAGAAGTCTTACTCCTGCTTTGACTGTGGAAAGATTTTTTCTCAAATAGGCCATTTAAAAAGACACCAAGGTAAACAAAGGAGAGAAGCCTTACTCCTGCTCTGACTGTGCTGTATAATGTTAGCCTCTCTTTACTTTATAATAATAATAATAATGTGCCATTTAGCACTTACAGTCACTTTACTGATCTGTGTGCATCTTATCAGTTTTGGTGTGTTTTGTTTGCTTCTACTGTAAAGATATTGAGATGACCTTGGATTTGCCCTTAGGGTTGAATATCCTCTGTGAGGCGTCTCATAATGGAGTCTGATGGTTGACTGGGTGGTACTGCTTCCCTCTGCAGTTTTCTGTGGGAATGAGCTGTTAGACACAACATACACTGAGTGTACAAAACATTAAGGACACCTGCTCTTTCCATGACATAGACTGACCAGGTGAACCCAGGTGAAAGCTATGATCCTTAATGATGTAGTTGTGGTGTATTTATTATGGATCCCCATTAGCTTTCAGCAGAAAACAAGAAACTGCAGTTGCAGTGGGCTATGGAATGAAAACACTAGACACTGGAAAAATAGAAAAACATAGCCTGGTCTGATGAATCCCGTTTCCTGCTGTTTCATGCTGATGGGAATATAGAATGTCACTGGAAATTATATTTTCTCCATATTTTTTTGTACAAAACATAGAAACGCGCTATTTTCACATATGTCGATGTTGGGGTGGTGCTGGAAATGATGAACATGGAGTTGAAACATGTAGAAATGTCCCTTTAAGGCTAAAACAAAAGGAGGGGGGTTGGTCGGATATTGGACCAACTGACTTGTTGGAGAAGTGGCATCCTGTGACGATGCCACATTGAAAGTCACTGAGCTCTTCAGTGAGGCCATTCTACTGCCAGTGTTTGTCTATGGAGATTGCATGGCGGTGTGCTCAATTTTATACACCTGTCAGCAATGTGTGTGGCTGAAATAGCCAAATCCACTATTTTAAAGTGGTGTCCACATAATTTTGTATATGTAGTGTACTTTGCATGTTAGCTTAACATGATACTACTTAGCATGTAAATTAATGTTAAAAACAACAAATTGGAATTTGTAAAATATCATACATATCGCAAGTTCTTAACATATTGAACGAATTGTAATTCGTAACATACTATACAGCCTAGAAATCGTATTACATTCATAGGCCAATGTAATGTAACATAACTATACTGAGTGGTATGTTTTTTTGTAACATATAGTAAGTTTTTCTCTGACACCAAGTTGTCCCTCTGCAGTATTCTGTGGGAATGAGCTCGTAGACACCTATCAGATAGAGATGGTGTGATGATCAGTTTTCACCATTACTTTGGGTGGATTAGTTTTTACTACGTAACTGTGATGATACACAGGCTATGAAACGACTACATGTGTTTATTAAATTGTCTTTTAAAACTAGATTCATTCTTTTTGTCATTGATAAATATATTTGGATAACTGTAATGAACGTAATTGATCTGGTAATGAAAAATATACATTCTACATGAATTTGTGCTGGTCAACCTTTGTTTTTTGGTTTATCTATACAGAAAATACAATGGTTTTGTTTAATTCATGTCATTCAAAATAATTTACATGTCTATTATCTAGTCAAAACATGTCACTACACCTTTACACATCACCATTGGGACAAGCCAATTTGCTAGCCACCATTATTTGCTACAATGCATACAAATATATGTTTTGCAGTATAAAGGACATATATATGTTTGTTATTAAATAACAGTGAAATAAAATGGGGAAAAAAGTGGTGTCATTTTAAAGTGTCTTATACGGTACCAAAGTCCAGGGACAGCATTACCACAACAAATCAACAATGACCCACTTACTAATGGGGAATGGAACCAGAGAAGAAGATTGTGTTACCTTTCTCACACCACAATAGTATTCATCTCAACAGACCCTTTCCATCCCCCATTGTTGGAGCTCAATATATGCAAAGGACTATATTGAGGGTCAGACTGTTGTAATGTCCAGTTGATTATGTAAATAGTCTTGTTACGGTGTAGTTACACATAAACCCCATAAAAGGAAGCGTTACCGTAAATAGTTTTGTAGAACTCTGGTATTGATGGGCAATTTGAGGGTGAGTCATTGACATTTATGATCAGAAAGAGCTGTGAACTCACCTGTGATGGCCCACGTCTATCACAACCTTTCCTACAGTGTTAGTAGAACCACAGCATTTTAGGCAGCCATTGTTCCAAATGTGTTCATGCATACAGTACAATGGGAGGGGGTGTGGCATGCAGAGGGGAGGACCAGCAAGAAAAATAACACCCCAATGCCCCAGGGCATTGATTGGAGACATTCCCCTGTGTGCCGCCTTTCGGATGGGACGTTACACGGGTGCCCTGACTGTCTGCGGTCACTAAAGATCCCATGCTACTTATCGTAAGAGTAGGGCTGTTAACCCCAGTGTCCTGGCTGAATTCCCAATCTGGCCCTCATACCATCATGGCCACCTAATCATCCCTAGCTTCCAATCGGCTCATTCATCCCCCATCCTCTCCGCTGTAACTATTTCACAGGTTGTTGCTGGAAATGAGAATGTGTTCTCAGTCAACTTACCTGGTAAAATAAAAAATATTTTACTTAAACATGAATGTGCACAGTTCAAAAGATATCTCCAGTCAATGTTGTTGCTAGCACTTGCCTCCAAAATAAAGCATCCCATCTGGGTTAACTTGGTTGAAAACAGATCTAATACAAGTGTCTATGTATGCGGATGACTCAACACTATACATATTTTTACATTTTAGTCATTTAGCAGACGCTCTTATCCAGAGCGACTTACAGGAGCAATTAGGGTTAAGTGCCTTGCTCAAGGGCACATTTACGTCATTTAGCAGACGCTCTTATCCAGAGCGACTTACAAATTGGTGCATTCACCCTATAGCCAGTGGGATAACCACTTTACAATTATATATTAATTTTTTTTAGGGGGGGGGTAGAAGGATTACTTTATCCTATCCCAGGTATTCCTTAAAGAGGTGGGGTTTCAAATGTCTCCGGAAGGTGGTGAGTGACTCCGCTGTCCTGGCGTCGTGAGGGAGCTTGTTCCACCATTGGGGTGCCAGAGCAGCGAACAGTTTTGACTGGGCTGAGCGGGAGCTATGCTTCCGCAGAGGAAGGGGAGCCAGCAGGCCAGAGGTGGATGAACGCAATGCCCTCGTTTGGGTGTAGGGACTGATCAGAGCCTGAAGGTACGGAGGTGCCGTTCCCCTCACTGCTCCATAGGCAAGCACCATGGTCTTGTAACGGATGCGAGCTTCAACTGGAAGCCAGTGGAGTGTGCGGAGGACGGGGGTGACGTGAGAGAACTTGGGAAGGTTGAACACCAGACGGGCTGCGGCATTCTGGATGAGTTGTAGGGGTTTAATGGCACAGGCAGGGAGCCCAGCCAACAGCGAGTTGCAGTAATCCAGACGGGAGATGACAAGTGCCTGGATTAGGACCTGTGCCGCTTCCTGTGTAAGGCAGGGTCGTACTCTCCGAATGTTGTAGAGCATGAACCTGCAGGATCGGGTCACCGCCTTGATGTTAGCGGAGAACGACAGGGTGTTGTCCAGGGTCACGCCAAGGCTCTTCGCACTCTGGGAGGAGGACACAACGGAGTTGTCAACCGTGATGGCGAGATCATGGAACGGGCAGTCCTTCCCCGGGAGGAAGAGCAGCTCCGTCTTGCCAGGGTTCAGCTTGAGGTGGTGATCCGTCATCCATACTGATATGTCTGCCAGACATGCAGAGATGCGATTCGCCACCTGGTTATCAGAAGGGGGAAAGGAGAAGATTAGTTGTGTATCGTCAGCGTAGCAATGATAGGAGAGGCCATGTGAGGATATGACAGAGCCAAGTGACTTGGTGTATAGGGAGAATAGGAGAGGGCCTAGAACTGAGCCCTGGGGGACACCAGTGGTGAGAGCACGTGGTGCGGAGACAGCTTCTCGCCACGCCACTTGGTAGGAGCGACCGGTCAGGTAGGACGCAATCCAGGAGTGAGCCGCGCCGGAGATGCCCAGCTCGGAGAGGGTGGAGAGGAGGATCTGATGGTTCACAGTATCAAAGGCAGCAGACAGGTCTAGAAGGACAAGAGCAGAGGAGAGAGAGTTAGCTTTAGCAGTGCGGAGAGCCTCCGTGACACAGAGAAGAGCAGTCTCAGTTGAATGACCAGTCCTGAAACCTGACTGGTTTGGATCAAGAAGGTCATTCTGAGAGAGATAGCAAGAGAGTTGGCTAAAGACGGCACGCTCAATAGTTTTGGAAAGAAAAGAAAGAAGGGATACTGGTCTGTAGTTGTTGACATCAGTGGGATCGAGTGTTGGTTTTTTGAGAAGGGGTGCAACTCTCGCTCTCTTGAAGACGGAAGGGACATAGCCAGCGGTCAAGGATGAGTTGATCAGCGAGGTGAGGTAGGGGAGAAGGTCACCGGAGATGGTCTGGAGAAGAGAGGAGGGGATGGGGTCAAGCGGGCAGGTTGTTGGGCGGCCTGCAGTCACAAGTCGCAGGATTTTATCTGGAGAGAGAGGGGAGAAAGAAGTCAAAGCATAGGGTAGGGCAGTGTGAGTAGGACCAGCAGTGTCATTAGGCTTAACAAACGAGGATCGGATGTCGTCAACCTTCTTTTCAAAGTGGTTGACGAAGTCATCCACAGAGAGAGAGGAGGGGGGGGGGATTCAGCAGGGAGGAGAATGTGGCAAAGAGCTTCCTAGGGTTAGAAGCAGATGCTTGGAATTTAGAGTGGTATAAAGTGGCTTTAGCAGCAGAAACAGATGAAGAAAATGTAGAGAGGAGGGAGTGAAAAGATGCCAGGTCGGCAGGGAGTTTAGTTTTCTTCCATTTCCGCTCCGCTGCCCGGAGCTCTGTTCTGTGAGCTCGCAATGAGTCATCAAGCCACGGAGCTGGAGGGGAGGACCGAGCCGGCCGGGAGGATAGGGGACACAGAGAGTCAAAGGATGCAGAAAGGGAGGAGAGGAGGGTTGAGGAGGCAGAATCAGGAGATTGGAGGGAGAAGGATTGAGCAGAGGGAAGAGATGATAGGATGGAAGAGGAGAGAGTAGTGGGAGAGAGAGAGCGAAGGTTGCGGCGGCGCATTACCATCTGTGTAGGGGCAGAGTGAGTAGTGTTGGAGGAGAGCGAGAGAGAAAAGGACACAAAGTAGTGGTCGGAGACATGGAGGGGAGTTGCAGTGAGATTAGTAGAAGAGCAGCATCTAGTAAAGATGAGGTCAAGCGTATTGCCTGCCTTGTGAGTAGGGGGGGACGGTGAGAGGGTGAGGTCAAAAGAGGAGAGGAGTGGAAAGAAGGAGGCAGAGAGAAATGAGTCAAATGTAGACGTAGGGAGGTTGAAATCCCCCAGAACTGTGAGGGGTGAGCCATCCTCAGGAAAGGAGCTCATCAAGGCGTCAAGCTCATTGATGAACTCTCCAAGGGAACCTGTTGGGTGATAGATGACAAGGATATTAAGCTTAAATGGGCTAGTGACTGTGACAGCATGGAATTCAAATGAGGAGATAGACAGATGGGTTAGGGGAAAAATTGAGAATGTCCACTTGGGAGAGATGAGGATTCCTGTGCCACCACCGCTCTGACCAGATGCTCTCGGGGTATGCGAGAACACATGGTCAGACGAGGAGAGAGCAGTAGGAGTAGCAGTGTTCTCGGTGGTAATCCATGTTTCCGTCAGCGCCAGGAAGTCGAGGGAATGGAGGTTAGCATAGGCTGGGATGAAGTCAGCTTTGTTGGCAGCAGAACGGCAGTTCCAGAGGCTGCCTGAGACCTGGAACTCCAGGTGTGGGGTGCGTGCAGGGACCACCAGGTTAGAGAGGCAGCAGCCACGCGGTGTGAGGCGTCTGTGTAGCCTGTGCGGAGAGGAGAGAACAGGGATAGGCAGAGGCATAGTCGACAGGCTGTAGCAAATGGCCACAATAATGCAGAGGAGATCGGAATGAAATGAACCAAACATCAGGAAAAGGAGAGAGTAGGGCCTCCCTCACCAAAACTTCCACCTCAGAAACTATAATTGTTTCACTGAACCACCCGAACAAAAAACTCTCCCAACTTCCACCTCAGAAATCAGAATTGTTGCGAACTACAGCGGTTCATTCAGCTAGCCAAATATGACACCATAGCTAACCAGCATGCCAGCATCCAACAACACACAGTTTAGCACCAATACTTGGCTACAACAAACTACCAGTAGTGTGTTAACACACTAAACAGATAATTTGTGTGTTAACGAATTACGTTGGCTAGCTAGCACAAATATATTGTATTTAGCTGCTACAGTACAGTTAGCTGGTCGTGTTGGCTAGCCAGCAATGGCTACTGTGTTGAACCTGTTTGGAAAACGGCTAGCTAGCTAGCTTCGTGCTACCTACAATAACTACCCACAATAACTACCCACAACAGCCCACGGTGCCTGACTATGACGCCATAGCTAACTAGCATGCTAGCATCCAATAACACACAGTTTAGCACCAATACTTGGTTACAACAAACCACCAAAAGTGTGTTAACACACTAAACAGATAATACGTGTCCGTGTCTAGTTCCCTTCACAACGCAGCAAAAATTAAACGTTGGCTAGCTAGCACAAATACATTGTAACTAGCTGCTACAGTACAGTTAGGTGGTCGTGTTGGCTGGCTAGCAATGGCTACTGTGTTGACCCTGTTCGAAAAACGGCTAGCTAGCTATCTTCGTGCTACACCCGGGACCGCGGAATACAATGCCAACCTACAATAACTACCAACAACAGCCCGCGATGCCTACCTACAATACCTAACTACGATCTAAATACATAATTAAGCCTTACTCGACAAAGCCCAAGCTATGTATAAAGCCAAACTTACCCGACGCCAGCTGATATTTGTCTTCTGGAATCAGTAGGTGTAATCAAGTACAGCAGCTACCAACCACCTAACGTTGATGCCTCAGATGAGGTTAGAAAAACGGCTGAAATGGTAGGTAGCTAGCTGGCTTAATTACAGGTACTCTTAAGCGTGAAACAACATTGGAAACATTGTTGTTAAACATTACCAGTAGCTACCCGCTAGCTAGCTAGCCTCGTGCTTCGCCGGGCTCCGCCGTAAACAATACTTACCTACAATAGTTACCTACAGAAACCTACAATAACTACCTAAATAACTACCTAAATAAACTACCTACAATACCAAACTACAACTACCTACCTACAATCAAATACATGGTTTAAGCTTTACTCAACGCCATAAAAGAAGCCAAGCTTACCTCCTGCTAGAGAAAACACAACCTCTCCCGTCCTCTCCCGCAGCCTTTATATGGCCAAACCTACAATGCAATTTAATAGTTCTAAAAGTCCACTTATTATTTTATAAACTGTGGCAATGGCTTATGATTATGATTTTTTATTGAAACTCATAAGTCATGACTTATGATAATGCCCTTTGCAGCATATAATTTTCTAACAGGCAGGCAGGGATACAAACATCTTTGTTTTTAAAATCCCAATCAAGATGTCCCAGTGTGCCCTCTGAGTGCATTTGGTCCATGTCAGCTACTACAGCGACTGAAATGACTGCAACACTTAACAAAGAGTTACAGTTAGTTTCACAGTGGGTGGCAAGGAATAAGTTAGTCCTCAATATTTCTAAAACTAAAAGCATTGTATTTGGGACACATCATTCACTAAACCCTAAACCTCAACTAAATCTTGTAATAAATAATGTGGAAATTGAGCAATTTGAGGTGACTAAACTGTGTGGAGTAACCCTGGATTTTAAACTGTCATGGTCAAAAAATATTAATACAACAGTTGCTAAGATGGGGAGAAATATGTCCATAATAAAGCGCTGCTCTACCTTCTTAACAGCACTATCAACAAGGCAGGTCCTACAGGCCCTAGTTTTGTCACACCTGGACTACTGTCACATTCGTCGTAAGAAGCAGACCAAGGCACAGCGTGATATGCGTACATCTTTTAATGAGTACTTTACAAAATAACAAAACAACAATACGATACGTGAAGTCCTAGGTTAATACACCAACACAAACCTTACAGAACAAGATCCCACAATTAACTGTGCCAAACAGGCTGCCTAAGTATGGTTCCCAATCAGAGACAACGAGAATCAGCTGCCTCTGATTGGGAACCACCCTGGCCAACATAGATCCACACGATCTAGAACATAAACCTAGAAAACTAAACATAGAAACTAACACCCTTACTCAACATTAAAGAGTCCCCAGAGCCAGGGCGTGACAGTACCCCCCCCCCCCAAAGGCGCGGACTGCGACCGCGCCAACCAAACACCACAGGGGAGGGGCCGGGTGGGCATTCCGCCTCGGAGGCGGATCCGGCTCCGGGCGTGACCACCCCTCTCTCTCTCTCTCGCCCTCGTGGTCTGGCCCTGCTGACCGGAGCTGGACTGAAGACCGGTGGAGCGGATTGCTCTGGCTCCGGCGTGGAGCAGCTGACCGGTGCCGGACCAGGCACAGGTGGAACAGGCACGGACCGTGCCGGACTGACGACGCGCACCACTGGCTTGGTGCGGGGTGCGGGAATGCCCGGACCGGGTCAAACGACGCGCACCACTGGCTTGGTGCGGGGAGCGGGAACGGGCCGGACCGGGCTGAAGACGCGCACCACTGGCTTGGTGCGGGGAGCAGGAACGGGCCGGACCGGGCTGATGACGCGCACCACTGGCTTGGTGCAGGGAGCAGGAACGGGCCGGACCGGGCTGACGACGCGCACCACTGGCTTGGTGCGGGGAGCAGGAACGGGCCGGGCCGGGCTGACGACGTGCACCACTGGCTTGGTGCAGGAACGGGCCGGGCCGGGCTGGCGACGCGCACCATTGGCTTGGTGCGGGGAGCAGGAACAGGCCGGACCGGGCTGATGACGCGCACCACAGGCTTGGTGCGGGGAGCAGGAACAGGCCGGACCGGGCTGGCGAAGCGCACCACAGGCTTGGTGCGAGGGACAGGAACAGGCCGGACCGGGCTGACGACGCGCACCACTGGCTTGGTGCGGGGAGCAGGAACGGGCCGGACCGGGCTGACGACGCGCACCACAGGCTTGGTGCGGGGAGCAGGAACAGGCCGGACCGGGCTGGCGACGCGCACCACAGGCCTGGTGCGAGGGACAGGAACAGGCCGGACCATACTGGGAACACACACCACTGGCCTTGTGCGGGGATCAGGAACAGGCCGGACCGGACTGGTAACACACCCCAGTACCTCTCGCCGTGCCTCTACACTCTCCTTCCCCCTCATGACCAATGGCCCTCGTAACCTGGTGGCCTCCTCTCCTAGTCCACAAACTCGCCCTGTAGCTGCCTCCAGCAGCCCCGTCGTCCATACCGTGTGCCCCCCCAAAAAATTTATTGGGGTTGCCTCTCGCCTGTCCGACGACGGCACGGTTGGCGCCGTACCTCCTCTCTCACCAGGGCTTTAACTTTTGCCCATGGCCCTTTACCCACGAACATGTCCTCCTAAGACCACCATTCGCCCACCTGGGACATCGCCAACTTCTCCAGTTCCTTTCCCGGTGTCTGCTCCTGAACACGCTGCTTGGTCCTTCTTTGGTGGGATCTTCTGTCACGATCGTCGTAAGAAGCAGACCAAGGCGCAGCGTGATATGCGTACATCTTTTAATGAGTACTTTACAAAACAACAAAACGATACGTGAAGTCCTAGGTTAATACACCAACACAAACCTTACGGAACAAGATCCCACAATTAACTGTGCCAAACAGGCTGCCTAAGTATGGTTCCCAATCAGAGACAACGAGAATCAGCTGCCTCTGATTGGGAACCACCCTGGCCAACATAGATCCACACGATCTAGAACATAAACCTAGAAAACTAAACATAGAAACTAACACCCTGGCTCAACATTAAAGAGTCCCCAGAGCCAGGGCGTGACAACTACTGTACAGTCGTGTGGTCAGGTGCCACAAAAAAGGACTTAAGAAAATTGCAATTAGCTCAGAACAGGGCAGCACGGCTGATTAATAATATGCATGTCGATCTCTCATGGCTCAAAGTGGAGGGGAGATTGACTTCATCACTACTTGTGTTTATGAGAGGTGTTGACATGTTGGGTGCACCGAGCTGTCTGTTTGAGCTACTGGCGCACATATCGGTCACCCATGCATACCTTACAAGACATGCCACCAGAGGTCTCTTCACAGTCTCCAAGTCCAGAACAGACTGATCTCTCATAGTCTGTTCTGGACTTGGGGACTGTGAAGAGACCTCTGGTGGCATGTCTTGTGGGGTACTACATAGAGCCATGACTACATGGAACTGTATTCCACATCAAGTAACTGATGCAAGTAGTAAAATAAGATTTTAAAAACAGATTTTAAAAAACACCTTATCGAACAGCAGGGACTGTGAAGCAACACAAATATAGGCGCAGACACATGCACACACACACACACGATAACATACGCACTATACACAGACGTACACATGGATTTTTGTACTGTAGATATGTGGTAGTGGTGGAGTAGGGGCCTGAGGGCACACAGTGTGATGTGAAATCTGTGAATGTATTGTAATGTTTTTAAAATTGTATGAACTGCCTTAATTTTGCTGGACCCCAGGAAGTGTAGCTGCTGCCTTGGCAGGAACTAATGAGGATCAATAATAAATACAAATACAAGTCACAGATGAAGAATAAGACACTATTTCAAAGCATAGTACATGTAATGTTAGCCAAGTACAATGTAATTACTAGTTGTTACACAGGAATTAGCTAGTTAAAATGAAGTGTATCTTTAGGAGTACTTGTACTTAATGTGTACAGTACATTACCCATCCTGACAACCTGGCCCTCAATTTAAAGCTTGTGGAAGTGACATCCAAGTGGGAGAATAAATACACTAGTATACCACTGATAGAATAATTTGGTAAAGAGCGTCTGCTAAATGACGTAAATGTAAATGTAATGACTAATTATTACACTTCGATTCTTTGTGAAATGTGTTAGAATCATAAAACTACAATCTGATAATGTTTAGCTTAGTTAGAAGTAAAACAAGGGCTTTGGCTTATTTTTACATCTATGCAAGCAGAATGCAACTGTGAAACCAATAACAGAAAACAGGATGTGAAACTAGACACTGAGAAGCATGTCCCCACCCTATGTGCCTGTATAAGATGCATATTTGCCCAGCAACAGAGTATTTGTGTCTTCTGAAACCAGTGTGAAATAGATACAGGAAGAAACAACTAGGTTGCTGTGCAAGCTAACAGAGAAATGTAACAGTTGCCTAAATATGGGCTAGGAGCTTTCTCATTGGCCCACTTAGGGGCGTAGTAGAGGTATACAAAACGTTGTGCATTGTATGATTTTCAGAGCTCTCATGAATAAAGAATGACCATTGCAGGGGTCTGTTTAATTTATTTAAACTAGAGAATTATACCTCTGGGAATTATTTAAAGATTTAAGAAGTGTTTGACTTCAACCATTGAGATAACAACATTCTCGTGACAACCACAGAGTATCTGTATAGGAAAATCATTAAGAGCAAACTGTGCTGCCAATCACAGTGTAGGGCGCGACATTTTGCGGGTGAGGAGAGCTCGTTAGAGGATAGAGGAAGCTTGCCTTGAAGAGCTGGGCATCGTGTTATGACCTGCATTATCTGAATTAGGCCCACAGAATTATACCTACAGAGGAGCGGCTTCTATGGAGGAACTTTGAATGTCTTTGAACTTCAGAGTTGGTTTAACGTTGGACCAGAGCAAATGTTAGCTAGCTAGCTAACAACCTTGTTTGTGCAGTGTAGCACTAGAATTAAAAACAGGTCTTACCTTTTTGTCGTTAATAAATCCAATGTGAAACGTGGTGACTATAGAATCCTTAACTAGCATTGAAAAAGTTATTCCATTCTTCTCAAATTAAACATATCTCCCTAATTTCTGAATCATGCTTGTAACGTTGTCAGTAGGATACAGTAACCTATGCTTCAGAGGAGAGGAGCAGGTAGTTTCCAAATGCACACCCACTGGCAAAGTTTTCCATTCCAGCTGGAAGGCAGAAACTGGAATATGTTCCTAGAGTGAGCTTTCCCAGCTAACAAAATTACGTTCCAGGACGTGACAAGTTATTTTAGTCCCTACATAAGTCATGATAACGTTATTGTGAAACGTTCCTTCTACGTAGCTGTGGTGTCCGCTTATGTCCCAAGTCTTTTCAGGACGTATAAATGTGGGGAATTTTAAACCGTTAAATATGTGTATTTTTAAGTCAACCTCATAATGTTGCTAAACGTCAGAAAGTACGTTGAGAGCCCCATAAAATGCAGTTTCTGGTAACCACTGGGAACGTAACTTTCGTACGTAACAGTGTGATGGGGACAAGGACATTCCGGCTGGCCAAACCCTCCCCTAACCCGGACAATTGTGCATCACCTCATGGGTCTCCCGGTCGTGGCTGGCTGCGACACAGACAGGTATCGAACCAGCATCTGTAGCAACGCAGCTGCGATGCAGTGTCTTAGACCACTGTGCCACTCGGGAGGACCCTTAAGACACGTCATTTAATCTACCCTGAACATATACACAGTATCCTGTCGGTAGGTGTCCACTGACGAAATATGCAAAATGCCTGAAAATAAGTTATTTTTTTACTTAAACTGTATCACAATAGATTCGTAAACAAAATCACAGCAATAAGCTCACAAAATAACAAGTCAGTAAAAACATGAACACTGCACTCCAATCAAGAACTGTAAAACTGCTTAAAGCTAAAAGTGAATAACTATGTTATGTTTATTCAGGTGCTGCTGCTCCATCCTCATCCACAGTCTCTTCCTCGAGCCGCTCCTGGAAGTCAAAATAACACAAACTGGTCATTATTTTCCGTAAACAAATGATCAAAATGCCGGTTTAACGTCGACTCCCTACTACATTCCTTTTTTACTAGCACAATAATTTAGCTATATTGACCGACTGGATTAAAGTGAAGTAAAAAAAATCTAAACAATCATAAAGTGTTATTTTTAAATCATACCTTTCTCTTACTCTTGAGCCGAGCTGGTGCATGTTTGAGAGCGTCTGCTATTTTGTCATCTACCTCTTGGTAGGTAGCCTTGGGGTGTGCTTTCAGGGACGCTCCTATGTTGTGAAAAATAATTGTAAATGGTACATTCCATGTCATATCATTCCTTTTCCACCTATGCTGGCTGAGACAGAGATTGGGTATTGTCCCTCTCGTCCCCCATAGGCAGTTTTGGCCATGAGACCTCTCTCCTTCACCTTTCCTTTGTCCTCTCTCTCCGATCTTAACAGGTGGTAGGATTTCACATTAATTTGTAACTGCCTTGTTACTGATTTTAATTCATTTGAAATGTTAATAAAAACACATTTGACTTACCATCACTTGACCAATAATACTATCTACTAAATAATAATAAATAAGGATCTAAACTTGTGCATTTACTTACTTGTGACAGCATCATAGATTGATAGCTCATTAAAGGCCCTCTTCCCCTTCCTGCCCTTCAAGGAGTAGCCTGTCCACAGCTCCTCTGTTCTAATTTTTCTCATCATTCGTCTGATTCCTGAGCCCAGGTCCAGGCCACAGCAGAGGGTCAGGTATCGGATCTGATAAAATAAATCCCACTCATTTGTGTGTTCCTCAGCTAAAACAGCTGGCCATACAGTTCTGATTGATAGTAATGAGAAATCATGTTTGTAGTGTATCATGTAATCATGGGCTAAAACTTGTGTAAACAGGCAGAGGGCTGATCGTTTCTTCTTAAAATAAGTTAAGTGTTAATTGGGAAATCAGTCCAAACACTAAATAGGCATATGGCATATATGACAACTGCATTTCGTTGACATTAAGATATTTGGATTCAATAATATTGCAGGTTGCAATTTTCTCTCAAATCTGGACGCATTCAAGGGGCTCTTGATAAACAGCTAACTTATTTTTGTCAATTGCTTTCAAAATACTTGATATAGATTTCCCATTTTTTACAAACAGATACATTTCAAATGGCCATCCCTACCATTTCCCTTCGATAGTGGGAGTCTTTAAGTGTTTCACAGATATCCTTTAGTTCCTCATTTGTTTCTGCAGGGTTTTGCAGCATTTCAAGTTGCCCCAAGGACTCTGACTCCTTTGGCTGCCGGGCCTCTATGGCCTCCATAACTTGGTTCAGAGCAGTCCTGAACTCTGTACGGATCATCTCCAGTTCCACCATTATCCTCTATGGACTCCATAACTTCATTCAGAGCAGTCCTGAACTCTGTACGGATCATCTCCAGTTTCACCATTATCCTCATCTCCACTGCTTGAAGATCTGCAAAATAATAAAGACTCAACAGTTTTTCTGCAAGTAATATGACAATACAAGCCATGAGTACCAGGCAGGACATGGATCAAGGCCATGTGAAATACCTTGATCAAAATATCCACCCTTCATATATATTAGTAGTATTGATAACCATGTATCTGCTGACAGCCAAACAATTTGGAATTGATGTTGACAATACAAGAGAAGCAACATGTTGTAACATATAGGCTAGCATAATATACCTTTAATGTATCCAGCAGGCATCTCAGAAGCCACAGGCTCATCAAGCAGGGATGGCAGCTCTTGGTCTAAAATATAAGAAAAAATCATGCTGTTATTTAAACTTTCTACATTTACAATTTCGAGATCAATATCTTGATGGCTAAAGAAACCTGGTTCTGATGCTCTGTCTTGGCCAGCTTCTTCCTGGCTGCCACTTGGAATAACTGAGAAAACAGAAGGAAAAACATGAAGACATACTTTGCTTTTGAAACTGGCACAGAACCAAACGTGAAGGGATGTCAGTCAGGAGCTCAGTGGGAAGGTTCATGAATCCCAACAAAAATAAATGCTAAGCATTATTTATTTATTTATTTATTATGCTTTTAGTTTGATGGCAAATCCATACAGATATTTACAAACATGGCATCACACTTGTGTTTTACCCCAGAAGAATAGGGTGATTTCACTACTGTTGTAAATGCAAGCTTCACCCATACCCATACACATTTGGAAAGTTCTAACAGTATGCACAAAGTAGTAATATGACTTTAAATGACCTAATATGCAAAAATATGATTGGTAATTGTATTCTATTGAGTGGCTTTGAAAGGTTTGTAAAGCTATAATACTTCATACAATTCAATTGTTTACCCTAAAACTAATTGTTTACCCTAAAACTACAACCAGACACTTACTGTCGCTCTGGCTTGAGGTGGCACATGGCCTCAAGTCCTCTGCATCTGCAACTTCAGAGAATATCACAGATGTCAAACCGTTACCACATTTATAGTACACACTTAACAGATTTTCCTGTTCATCCAATACAGTTGGTAGGAAAATAACTTTGAGAAAGTAGGCTTGTTTATCAGACTTGAACCATTATGTACCTTGTTGTAGGGTCTTTTCAAAGACACTGGCTCTTGAAGTTACTAGGATAGCCACATTAGCAGCTAATTAGCGTTTCATTTTTGGGGGGTAAATGCAGGTGAATATATTGATCAAAGTCACCTTGTCCTAGAGAGATTTACACTGTTATCAAAACCTTACGCCAGGGTAAGCCTATCTTCCACCCAATGTAAAGCTGGGATATATAAGATTTGTGTTGTTATTCTGTCCCTCACTGTTCAAATAAACCTACCATTAAAATTATAGACTGATCATTTCTTTGTCAGTGGGCAAACGTACAAAATCAGCAGGGGATCCAATACTTTTTTCCCTCACTGTAAGATACCCCGTTAAAAAATAATAATCTAAAATGTGAAGTTTTGTCACACAACACAATGCCCAGTTGTGTAAAGTACTTAAGTAGTATTTTAAAGTATTTTTACTTAAGTCGTTTTTTGGGTATCTGTACTTTACTTTACTATTTCTACTTTTGACAACTTTTACTTCACTACATTCCAAAAGAAAATGATGTACTTTTTACTCCATACATTTTCCCTGACACCTAAAAGTACTCGTTACATTTTGAATGCTTAGGACAGACAAATTGTCAAATTCACGTAATTATCAAAAGAACATCTGAGTGTTGGTGTGCCCCTGGCTATCCATAAATACAATATAAAAAATAAAATGGTGTCGTCTGGTTTACTTAAAATGAGGAATTTGAAATTATTTATACGTTTACTTTGACTTTTGATAATAAAGTATATTTTAGCAATTACATTTACTTTTGATACTTAAGTATATTTAAAATGTCACGGTTTCGGCCGAGGCGGCTCCTTCTCCTCGTTCGGGCAGGCTTCGGCGGTCGTCATCTCCGGAGTACTAGCTGCCACCGTTCGATGTTTCATGTTTGATTGGTTTTGCCTGTTTGTCACACCTGTTCATTGTTAAGTGTTCATTAGGCACCCTATTTAGTTCTCTTGTGTTTGGTCAGGTGTTGTGTGTAATTGTTCTATGTCACGTGTAGATGTTGGTCCGCTGTTCTATGCTCTCTGTATTTCGTTTTGTTTAAGAGAGTCCTGCATGTTGTGCGTATGTACTTTGGACTGTTCCAGTGTACGTTTGTTTCGCCTGTGGCCTGTTGCCGTGTTGGCTTGTACTGTCGGACTTCACTAAAACATTAGTTTTTTGAATCTCTGTGTCCTGCGTGTGATTCCACGTTCCCTCTACACTCAACCCTGACAGAATTACACACCATATCTATGGAATCAGCAGGAGCACCCGCACCCACTGAGATCATGGAGGAGCGCCTTCGCGGTCAGGAGGACAGAATCAACCAAATCGGGCACGCCCTGGACCGAGTGATGAACACCCTCCATCGTTGGGAGACCAGCGGGGTACCCACACCCCCACCTACCGCACCATCACCATCGGTCAGCCCGCCCGTCCAACTTCCGGAACCTAGTGGGATTCGGCTCTTGCTCCCGAGGGCGTACGACGGCACCGCTGCCGGGTGTCAGGGGTTCCTGTTACAAGTTGAACTCTATCTCGCCACCGTACACCCGACGCCCTCGGGACACGAGAGCGTTTCCGCCCTCATCTCTTGTCTCACCGGCAAGGCGTTGGAGTGGGCCAACGCCGAATGGAGGAGAATAGACGCCGCTACTATCACCTATGCGGAGTTCTCCCGCCGCTTCCGTGCAGTGTTCGACCATCCACCAGAGGGGAAGGCGGCGGGGGAGCGTCTATTCTACCTCCGGCAGGGGATGAGGAGCACTCAGGAGTTTGCACTGGAGTTCCGGACTCTAGCGGCAGATGCAGGGTGGAATGAGCGGGCACTCATAGACCATTTCCGCTGCAGCCTCCGGGAGGACGTCCGCAGAGAGTTGGCGTGCAGGGATACCACGCTTTCATTTGACCAATTGGTTGACATGGCCATTCGGCTGGACACCCTGCTCGCTACCCGCGGACGTTCCAGGTGGGGGTCGCCCATTCCACCCTCCAGCACCTCCGAGCCGAGCCCAATGGAGCTTGGAGGTGCTGGCGCTAGAGGAAGGAGAAGAAGGAGCCCGAGGGGGGCCGTCCCCTGCACCAACTGTGGCCGTGGAGGGCACACCGCGGCTAGGTGCTGGGGAGGGTCTCCTGGTGGAGGAGAAGGCAGGTCACACATTGGGGAGTCCTCCCAGGTGAGTAGGCGCCCCACTTACCCAGAGCTTTCTGTCGTACACATAACCATACCTGTTTGTTTTCCACAGGTTGCACCTCGTTCCCAGCATAAGGCGCTAGTAGATTCAGGCGCAGCTGGGAATTTTGTAGATCGCAAATTCTGTGTAGAGTTAGGGATTCCCCTCCTTCCGGTAAATAACCCTTTCCCTGTACATGCCCTAGATAGTCGTCCGTTAGGATCTGGGTTGATTAGGGAGGTCACAGCGCCACTTAGGATGGAGACGCAGGGGGGTCATGAGGAGACGATTCAGCTCTATCTGATCGACTCTCCTGCGTATCCGGTGTTACTGGGGCTTCCCTGGTTGAGTACCCATGATCCTACTATTTCGTGGCGAGAGAGGGCTCTTAAAGGGTGGTCTGCTCAGTGTGAGGGGCTATGTCTGGGTGTTTCCGTAGGGGCGACCTCGGTAGAGAGTCCGAACCAGATGCCCGCATTGCACATTCCCCCCGAGTATGAGGATTTGGCACTCGTGTTTAGCAAGACAAGAGCGGCTAGGTTGCCCCCTCATAGACAGGGGGATTGTGCGATAGACCTCCAGGCAGGAGCTGCGCTCCCGCGGAGCCATGTTTATCCGTTGTCACAGGAGGAGAAGAGGGCAATGGAGACATACATTGCCGAGTCTCTGAGACAGGGATACATACGGCCCTCCACTTCACCCGCGTCCTCGAGCTTCTTTTTTGTGAAGAAAAAGGATGGAGGTTTGTGCCCGTGTATTGATTACCGCGGTCTAAATCAGGTTACTGTAAAATATAGTTATCCACTTCCGCTGATTGCGACTATGACGGAGTCATTGCACGGGGCACGGTTCTTCACAAAATTGGACCTCAGGAGCGCATATAACTTGGTGCGCCTTAGAGAGGGCGATGAATGGAAGACAGCATTTAGTACTACCTCCGGTCATTACGAGTATCTCGTCATGCCATACGGGTTAATGAATGCTCCATCAGTCTTCCAATCCTTTGTAGATTAGATTTTCCGGGACATGCAGGGGCAGGGAGTAGTGGTGTACATAGACGATATTCTGGTGTACAGTTCTACCCGGGCCGAACATGTAGCCCTGGTGCGCAGAGTATTGAGGAGGTTGTTGGAATATGACCTGTATGTCAAAGCCGAGAAATGTCTGTTCTTCCAGGAGTCGGTCTCCTTTTTGGGTTATCAGTTGTCTGCGTCAGGGGTGAGGATGGAGGTTGACCGTGTGTCAGCCGTGCGTAATTGGCAAACCCCAACCACGGTTAAAGAGGTGCAGCAGGTCTTGGGTTTTGCGAGTTACTACCGGAGGTTTATCCGGGGTTTTGGACAGTTGGCAGCTCCCATAACGTCCCTTCTGAAGGGGGGTCCAGTGCGCTTGCGGTGGTCAGCTGAGGCGGACAGGGCTTTTGGGAGACTGAAGGACCTGTTTACCTCGGCTCCAGTGCTGGCGCACCCGGATCCCACTTTACCATTCCAAGTGGAGGTGGACGCGTCTGAAGCCGGTATCGGGGCTGTTCTCTCACAACGGTCCGGCACTCCACCTAAACTCCGCCCCTGTGCTTTTTATTCGAAAAAGCTCAGTCCGGCGGAGCGTAATTATGACGTAGGGGACAGGGAGCTGTTAGCCGTGGTACAGGCCCTAAAGGTGTGGAGGCATTGGCTTGAGGGGGCTCAACACCCTTTCTTCATTCTGACTGACCACCGTAACCTGGAATACATTTGGCAGCTAGGAGACTGAATCCTCGCCAGGCTCGGTGGACTATGTTTCTAGCCCGGTTCGTGTTTAAGATCACTTACATCCCTGGGTCCCAGAACGGGAAGGCAGATGCCCTGTCTCGGCGGTATGACATGGAGGAGAGGTGTGTGGAGCCCACTCCCATACTACCTAAGTCTTGTCTGGTTGCACCGGTGGTATGGGAGGTCGATGCGGAGATCGAGCGGGCATTACGCACCGACCCTAGCCCTCCACAGTGTCCGGTGGGTCGGACGTACGTCCCGCTCGAGGTCCGGGATCGGCTTATTTATTGGGCTCACACGTCACCCTCCTCTGGGCATCCAGGTATTGGCCGGACGGTGCACTGTCTTAGTACTAAATACTGGTGGCCAACGTTAGCCAGGGATGTGAGGATTTATGTATCCTCCTGCTCAGTGTGTGCCCAGTGTAAGGCACCCAGACACTTGCCCAGGGGTAAGTTACAACCCCTGCCCGTTCCACAACGACCCTGGTCTCACCTCTCGGTGGATTTTGTTACCGACCTTCCCTCCTCACAGGGGAATACCACCATCCTGGTCGTTGTGGATCGGTTCTCGAAGGCCTGTCGTCTCCTTCCCATGCCGGGTCTTCCTACTGCCCTACAGACCGCTGAGGCTCTATTTACTCACGTCTTCCGGCATTACGGGGTACCCGAGGATATAGTGTCTGATCGAGGCCCCCAGTTTACCTCCAGAGTCTGGAGAGCGTTTATGGAACGGTTGGGGGTTTCGGTGAGCCTTACCTCGGGTTACCACCCGGAGAGTAATGGGCAGGTCGAACGTGTCAACCAGGATGTGGGTAGGTTTCTGAGGTCATATTGCCAGGGCCGGCCGGAGGAGTGGGCGAGATATGTGCCCTGGGCCGAGATGGCACAGAACTCTCTCCGCCACTCCTCCACTAAACGAACCCTTTTCCAGTGTGTGTTAGGGTACCAGCCGGTTTTGGCACCTTGGCATGAGAGCCAGATCGAGGCCCCTGCGGTGGATGAGTGGGTGCGGCGCTCGGAGGAGACGTGGAACGCTGCACACGTCCATCTGCAGCGAGCCGTCCGTCGATAGAAGACGAGCGCCGACCTCCACCGCAGTGAGGGGCCAGTGTACGCACCTGGAGATCGAGTCTGGCTCTCAACCAGAAATCTGCCCCTCCGCCTGCCCTGCCGGAAGCTGGGTCGGCGGTTTGTGGGGCCTTTTAAAGTCCTGAGGAGATTGAACGAGGTGTGTTACAGGTTACAACTGCCCATTGATTACAAGAATATTAACCCCTCGTTCCATGTGTCTCTCCTCAGGCCGGTGGTAGCTGGTCCACTCCAGGACTTTGAGATAGAAGAGACTCCTCCGCCCCCGTTGGACATCGAGGGGGCTCCGGCGTACACTGTCCGGGCCATCCTAGATTCGAGACGCCGGATGGAGGGTCTCCAATATCTCGTGGAGTGGGAGGGGTACGGCCCGGAGGAGCGGTGCTGGGTGCCGAGGAGGGACATCCTAGACCCGTCTCTTCTGACCGAGTTCCATCGTGGTCATCCTACGCGCCCTGCTCCGCGTCCTCCTGGTCGTCCCCGAGGCCGGGGGCGGCGCACGGCTGGAGCCGCGCGTCAAGGGGGGGGTACTGTCACGGTTTCGGCCGAGGCGGCTCCTTCTCCTCGTTCGGGCAGGCTTCGGCGGTCGTCGTCTCCGGAGTACTAGCTGCCACCGTTCGATGTTTCATGTTTGATTGGTTTTGCCTGTTTGTCACACCTGTTCATTGTTAAGTGTTCATTAGGCACCCTATTTAGTTCTCTTGTGTTTGGTCAGGTGTTGTGTGTAATTGTTCTATGTCACGTGTAGATGTTGGTCCGCTGTTCTATGCTCTCTGTATTTCGTTTTGTTTAAGAGAGTCCTGCACGTTGTGCGTATGTACTTTGGACTGTTCCAGTGTATGTTTGTTTCGCCTGTGGCCTGTTGCCGTGTTGGCTTGTACTGTCGGACTTCACTAAAACATTTGTTTTTTGAATCTCTGTGTCCTGCGTGTGATTCCACGTTCCCTCTACACTCAACCCTGACATAAAACCACATACTTATAGACTTTTACTCAAGTAGTATTTTACTGGGTGACTTTCAGTTTTACTTGAGTCATTTTCTATTAAGGTATCTTTACTTTTACTCAAGTATGACAAGTGGGCGCTTTTTCTACCACTGACAATGCCACAGATGTCTCAAGTTTTGAGGGAGCATGCAATTGGCATGCTGACTGCAGGAATGTCCACCAGAGCTGTTGTCAGATAATTTAATGTAATTTCTCTACCATAAGCCGCCTCCAACTTTGTTTTAGAGAATTTGGCAGTATGCCCAACCAGCCTCACAACTGCTGACCACTGTGTATGGCGTTGTGTGGGCGTGTGGTTTGCTGATGTCAATGTCGTGAACACAGTACCCCATGTTAGTGTCAGGGTTATGGTATGGGCAGGCATAAGCTACGGAGAAGGAACAAAATTGCATTTTATCAATGGAAAATGTAATGCACAGAGATACCATGACAAGATCCTGAGGCCCATTGTCCTGCCGACATCACGTCATGTTTCAGCATGATAATGCAGGGCCCAATGTCACAAGGATCTGTACACAATTCCTGGAGGCTGAAAATGTCCCAGTTCTTCCTTGTCCTGCATACTCACCAGACATGTCACCCATTGAGCATGTTTGGGAGGGCTGGATCGACGTGTACCACAGCTTGTTCCAGTTCCCGTCAATATACAACAACTTCGCACAGCCACTGAAGAAGAATGAGACAACATTCCAGGCTCCCGAGTGGCTCAGCGGTCTAAAGCACTGCATCTCAGTGCTTGAGATGTAGTGCCTTAGATTCCAGGCTATCACAACCGGCCGTGATTGGGAGTCCCATAGGGCGGCGCACAATTGGCCCAGCGTCGTCCGGGTTTGGCCGGTGTAGGCCGTCATTGTAAATAAGAATTTGTTCTTAACGGACTTGCCTAGTTAAATAAAGGTAAAAAAAAGAAAAAGAAAAACAATCAACAGCTCCATCAACTCTATGCAAAGTAGAAGTGTCCCGGATTAGGAAGCGGCATATACCCAGTTCTCATGTAATGGGGTAGGGCCCAGTGGTGCCAATTTAGCAATTTTGTTGCTAGATTTAGCAACTTTTCAGACTACCCTGGCAACTTTTTTTTTTCAAACAGCACCTAGCAACAAATGTAACTACTTTAAAAAACTTATTTGGAACTTTTAGCAACTTTTGAAAAGTGACTCAAACGCTAAAATGCACACATTTTCTCTCTAAATGACACAGGCAGCAGCAGGCCAGCCAAGCAGCACAACAACCTGGAGAGAGCTTGAGAGAGATGCCTAGCGCACACTTCATTATTTGAGTTAAGTTGCTTGTTCAATAAGATAGCATATATACCTTGTTATTAGCTTGTATCTATAATTGTTGATCAGTCAGGTAGCATGTTAACTAACTACCAATACACTGCTTGAAACTATAATTGTTCAGAATGTGTAGGTTTACTAGTTAATAAGAAAATAAATCAAATATAATTGTTCAATAATGTGTAATGTGTAATTGTTCAATCATTCAATGTGCTATGTGCTATGTTTAAAAATAAAAAATATCTGATCATACAAAATGTTGTGTGTTTATATTACTTTTACAAATACAAATATGTGATAATAAACAAACAAATCTAAACTAACAAATGTCAAATCATATTTGTCGCCGAGATGGCCAGTCAATTTGATTAACGTTATTGTGTGTTCTACGTAATGACGCAATTTTACGTTATTACGTAATGTCTTCATCACGCGCACAATTCTTCTCAATAAAGAAAGTTCTGTTGTCAAGAAGATAACCTTTGTGTCCGTTTCTATGTATTACTAGAGGTATGTAATAGCACGTTTAAACTTTCTAATGTCGAAAGAACATGTCATAACATGCTAGTTAACACATCCGTTAAGGTATTATCACGTTTGGTAAAGGTTTGATGTGTTATTTTTGTGTCAAACCGAGTGAGTGAAAGAACGTGATAAAAACGATTTTACAAGTCACTTAGCTAGAGATTTTGGGTTTGTCTGAGTGAATGTACATAATTTTCTCATGTTAGTTTAATAAATAATCAATTTATTTGAGATGTCTGAGTTCGTTTAGCATATTATTGTTTTTGTGTAAAATTCCCAAGCTGGTAAAATGGCGGCGTCCTCTCGGTCAGCGTCAACGGACTTCAGTGAGGACAGTGCTGGTGCATCAGAGAGACAATTTCACGGTCGCACTACTGTTTTACATTTACATTTTAGTCATTTAGCAGACGCTCTTATCCAGAGCGACTTACAGTTAGTGAGTGCATACATTTTTTTTTTCAAACCCACAACCCTGGCTTTGCAAACACCATGCTCTACCAACTGAGCTACATCCCTGCCGGCCATTCCCTCCCCTACCCTGGACGACACTGGGCCAATTGTGCGCCGCCCCATGGGTCTCCCGGTTTTGAAGCTGAATGTAATGATTATCAGTTTTCTACATGTGTACTAATATTCAGATACATTCTGTTGTTTCTGTCTTTATCAATACATGTTGCTATGATGTGAACAGGAAATACAATTGGTTTTTGATTGAAGTAATACAGTGAAGGCAAGGTTTATTCAGGAAAATAGCACACAGTGCTGTCTAAAACAAACTGTAACCCTGTACTAAATGGTTTTTGAGTCATTTATGCATTTATCTACTATAGGTTAGGTATTAGCTCAAAAGTATTGTGGAGCTCCTGCACCTTAATATAAACAGTACCGGCACCCAAAATGAGTATTGGCACTGAATTAGATAATTGAACAAGAAAAAAGTGAAAATATTTTTAGAGAATAAAGAAAGTGCCAGAACTGTCAACACTAACTTTAGTGTCTGTGCTCTCTATATTACTACTGGCCGATTCAGTCTGAGGCCGGTAACATCGACAGTGAGGACAAACCCAGCCTGCCTCTCTCCTTCCACACTGAGTCCAAACCTACAGTCACTGGGTCCTGATTGTGACAGTGGAGCCCAGTTTGCATTGCAATATCCAGAGATGGCATCAGTGAAGCTGGAAGACTGCAGTCAAACACTGGAGCTGAATGTCAACATTAAAGATGAAGAAGAGGAGGAGAAGATTGGGAAATCTGTTTCTCAGGGTAAGAGCAGGTTCTATCTAACTAATTTTGTTGGACATGATTTGGAAAGGCACACACCAGTCTTTATACAGTGCATTTGGAAAGTATTCAGACCCCTGGACTTTTTTGATATTTTGTTTCGTTTCAGCCTTATTGTAAAATAGATTAAATTGTTTTTCTCCCTCATCAATCTACTCACAATACCCCACAATGATAAAGCAAAAACTGTTTTTTGTTCAATTGTTGCAAAAACAACATCTGAACGGTCACATTTCCAAAATGTCTTTCTACTCTGCGAGTGTCTAAACCATGATCCCCTTGATCATAGGACTGTTTCAGCCTAGTTAAGATGTTTGCTGCCTTTGAGGTGGGAAGTTCTTCATACTGAGCTTTAAGACCAAATCATTCCTTGTTTACTTCTACTGAGTTATCCAAAAAAGATTCCCTCTCCAATTCTCTGATTTTGCTGTCCATCTCTCTCCTGTTCTGATTTATTTTATGTGAAACTGGTAAAACGTATAATTTGCCCCCAAATATGTGCTTTGAAAGCCTCCCATCTGGTACTCGCTGACGTTTGGTCAGTGTTCAATGTCAAATAAACATCTATATGCACTCCAACGTAATGTAAGAAGTCTGGGTCCTGTAACCATCTGGGATGCAAACGCCATCTAGAGGATCCTTTTACTAGTTTTGTATCCCTATAGAATAATCACACAAGGGAATGGTCATTCAAAACAATAGTATCATATCCATTTCCTGCTATATTGGGAAGCAAGAAACTAAAAAGTAGTCTACATGAGAATATGATTTAAATGTTGACGAGTAACATGAATACTCCCTTTTACTCGGGTTCTGAGTCCTCCAAGGTTAATTTTTATTCATTTTAGAAACACTTAAAATAAGGGCTGTGTTTTGTGTAGGCTTACCCTGGCGTGACTTTTAGCAACATATTCGGCTCTATTTCCACTCAGATTATAAAACACAAATTATCATCAATGTAGACATCATGCAAAACAACAAATCACTGCAATCTCCTGCACGTCATCTCTAGCTGACACCTTTGCTAACAGGTATTGTGTCAATTAAAAACTTGCACAAGACAGTTCACAGAATTGACCATTTAAATAAATGTAGCCTATTTATTCATTACTAAATTTAGCTAACATTAGATAGTTAACCCAGAGATCCTTACCTTTGACTCGATTCAGCAATTCCGTCCAGATTATAATAGCATTTGTAGTTCTTTATGATAGCCACAATAGCAGCTAATTACCATTTCATTTTTATAGGGGTAAATACAGGCAAATAGTTTGATAAAAGTCACCTTGTCCTAGAGAGATTTACACAGTTATAAAATCAATAAAAAAAGTAGAATGGGGGATTGCAGTGGGGGATGCACAAACCTTCTGTAAGATCTGATGAAGGAGAAGATGGTGGACATGGACAAAGGAGAAAAGTGGAATATGTTTTGAGTGAATATGGAATGGAAGATCACACAGAACTTTTAGAAGAGCTACAGGAGGAAAGTGAACGTGATGAGAGTGAGGATGAATTAACTGTGGTGGCAGGTGCAGTGATGACCGCTGAGAAGGAGCTGAGTTTAGAGGGAAGCAGTGTGGTGAGGGAGGTTATCGTCTAGTGTATAAAGAGGGATACGTCCTCCAGTAGCTTCAGAGATGGAACCTGGTGAGACTGAGGATGAATTACCTGCGGTGAGGAACTCCGAGTTCGGGCCTCGTTCCAAGGATGATAAGGATGATTCTGGCCCAGTGGGAGTGAGATTTGTAGTGAGTGGTATCGGTGGAGAAAGTTCTGTGTGTTAGTTGTGGGGGTGCTAACGGGCTGGAGATCTGAGGTGTCAAGTGAGAGAAAGGCAGATTGAGGTTGCCAGGGTTACAGTAGTACAGAAAGTGTTGTATGCCGAAGCAGTGAAGAGAGTTGTAGAGGAAGATGGGTACATGGTGACGATTCCTTTGAGTAGGCAGAGACCAAGAGAGAGTGATGGGAAGAATATGTGCTTCAGTAAGGTGGGCTTTTTAGCATTTATAGCAATGGTTGTCAATTGTACTGCAGAAATGGGTCGAAAGTCCCAGAAAATAGAGGCTGTGGTGGCAGCGGCAGAGAAGTACTTGGGATCGCGACGATTTACTGCAGAACAGCTGCAGGGGGTGTTGAGTTGTAGTTGTCTGGCGTAGGACTAGATGGTGTTAAATAGTGGAATGGGGTGGTGGGTTTTTGTCGTGGAAGTTCATCACGAAGGGACTCAAAGTCAAACTTAAATGAATAATTGTTTTTTATCAGCATGCTGGAGAGGTTCCAACAAACTTAAAAGCACCATAGTACACGTCGGTTGGGAGCTCTGCCGGGGAAGTCCCGTTAGTTGTCCTATATTCTGCTTACAGAGAAGTTATATTTGCATGGTTTATCTTATTAATTATTAATTCATCATTAACATTTGGTTCCTGCATCTGACCGACCAATAGCTCACAAGGCTTCTTCTCTCCAAGCTGAGACCTTGAAACTGAGATATCCCTTTTGGTTCCCAGAACAATGTTCTGGGCGTACTGCCAATTGGTCTGAGGAGGTCAGTCACCTGCACAAACCTTTTCCCTCACATTTTTAGAGCGGGCAAATGTTGTACGTCAATCAAGTGATCTGGATACACTTATTTTGAAGGTGGATTTTTTTGTATTTACAGCCACAGTTATTAATTGTACTGCACAAGAAGTCCAAGAAGCTAGACATCATATCTGCAGATGAGAAGTTTTTGGGCCTCCAAGACTTCACGGCAGAAGCCCTGCAAGGTCTACTGTAGCCAGAAAATGTTCCACCGTCACAGGATCCTTCTGAGCCTGTGAAGGGACCTGATTAGAACAGAAAAGCAGGCTGATTTAGTTCAAATAAAGTTTCATTATTGATAGCTTGTATGATTTTTTTTAGAAATACTGTATACACTGAACAACCATATAAACGCAACATGTCAAGTGTTGGTCCCATGTTTCATGAGGTGAATTAAAAGATCCCAGAAATGTTCCAGACACAAACTTATTTCTAAAATGTTGTGCATAAATTTGTTTACATCCCAGTTAGTGAGCATTTCTCCTTTGCCAAGATAACCCATCCACCTGACAGGTGTGGCATATCAAGAAGCTCATTAAATAGCATGATCATCATTACACAGATGCACCTTGTGCTGGGGACAAGAGTAGCTGAGTAGGTGATTGGCAGCATCTAATGGGGATCCTTAACAAATACAAAAATGCCACTCTAAAATGTGCAGTTTTTTCACACAACACAATGCCACAGATGTCTCAAGTTTTGAGGGAGCATGCAATTGGCCTGCTGACTGCAGGAATGTTCACCAGAGCTGTTGCCAGAGAATGTTAGGTTAATTTCTCTACCATTAGCTGCCTCCAATGTTGTTTTAGAGAATTGTGCAGTATGCCCAACCAGCCTCACAACTGCTGACCACCGTGTACGGCGTTGTGTGGGCGTGCGGTTTGCTGATGTCAATGTTGTGAACAGAGTGCCCCATGATGGTATCGGGGTTATGGTATGGGATGCCATAAGCTACAGACAACTAACACAATTGCATTTTATCGATGGCAGTTTGAATGCACAGAGATGCCATGACAAGATCCTGAGGCCCATTGTCCTGCCATTCATCCACCTCCATCACCTCGTGTTTCAGCATGATAATGCACGGCCCCATGTCGCAAGGATCTGCACACAATTGAACATGCTGAAAATGTCCCAATTCTTCCATGGCCTGTATACTCACGAGACATGTCACCCTTTGAGCATGTTTGGGATGGTTTGGATCGACGTCTACCACAGCTTCTTCCAGTTCCCACCAATATCCAGGAATTTCGCACAGCCATTGAAGAGGAGTGGGACAACATTCCACAGGCCACAATCAACAGCCTGATTAACTTTATGCAAAGGAGAAGTGTCCCGGAGGAGGCAGCGGCAGCTACCCACTTCTCCAGTGCTTCATTTGTAAATTGGGCGGTGCCGGAACCAAAAGTGACCCCGAGAGGGGGGTGACCTGGGGGGCTCTGAGGTACCAGAACGGATAAAAACAAACAACCTTTATAACAAAGCATTGCATGCATTATCATAGCTGTCGCGTACGGGCATAGAGCAGTGGTGTGGAGCCGCTTGCAGAAGTTACACACATGGAGTCAATTTTTTGTAGACCAGAGTCCGGGGAAAATGTGTTATTTTTATAAATGGATTTCATGCAATTCTACATCATTTTAGATGACTGGAGACTTTCACATAATCTTTTTTAATACCTCACAAATGACCAAAATGACAGGCTACTTTGACACTGAGAATCTGAGATCAATAAAAACGACCTTGTCTTGAATCCATCAATAGCCGAGGCCCCTAAGTGTGCAGAGAAACACATTGTACAATATGAGGAGGAAGATATAGTCCTAAAAAAGCTTTCCGGTTTCACTGACTCACCCAATGATGAGCAGCTCACTCACCGGCCAAAAGCTTATCTCTCTCTTGCTTTACTTTTTTAAACAATGCTGTTCGCTCAATAGGCCTATTTGGAAGTTGTTAACTTAGTAACATACAGACATTAGTATTTTATTTTCAGCAGGATCCATTTGCTTTACAACCTGTGTTTTCCAGCGATTGTATTATAAATATTTGCGAAAGGCCTGTTTTGGCTGCATGCTGTTAACTGACAGATTTGCCACACGTTAGGCATGCCTTGTTTTTTTAGGGGGCATGACAATTACAGAGGAATCTAAATGTAATTTCTCTGATTGCTTTTATTAGGATTTATACATTGCAAACAGTGGAAAATATTTTTCATGCCACAAGAGGTAGGCTACCTGATCCTGGCAAATGGGTTCCGGAACGAACGACTACAAAACTGAGAGGTACCGGAGGATCCTGCTCAAATTAAGCACTGCCCTTCTCATATAATGGGATAGGGCCATCCCAAGGATCCCTGAACGCACCAAATTTTTTTTATAACTAAACCAAGATAGACCACAGCTGGTCGTTTCCAATGGGAACAGATGAGTCATAGTGGGCAGAGCCAAGCACGAGCTAGCGAGATCCTATTGGCGTGTTCTAGCAAACATCTGCATATTTCTGTTAGGGATTGCCTCCTCTGTGAAGCGCTCGTGTGCAATAACTCAATTCGCCGTTGCGTTCCTTCTAAATAACGTGATTTAAAAAAATATTTGCAACAGGTAAGTCCACAAAACTTAGTCCACTCTGTGCATAACATATTTTAGTTTTTGGAACAGAACTGTATTAAGATCAGATGTTTCATCGATTAGAACATTTGCATAATGTTGGCCAAAATCCATCTCCTTCCATCTTCTCCCACTGCCGGCCAGTGGGCTTCCTCTCACTACCATATTTGGTAGTGAGTGGAAACGCCAAGCGGATGCTTCACAATTATACATCCAGTGAAATATCTGTCTCATTGTTCTATCTGTGGCTGCACTGTGGTAGTGGGGGAACAGGAAGTTCCAGGCAGGCACGCACCATTCCTCAGTATAAAGAAAGCTAATTCTTAGTTTATATAATGATTTTCCGAGCTAATTCCATCCAACAGTTGCCAACCATTATTGAGTGTCACTCCTCGCCACATATAGGATCACCCTATACGGTATCGTGTTGCACCCTAGTCAGGATATTCCATCACATACTCCTTCTAAGATTAGCACCAGTGGCCCCCCAGCTATCTTGGCCCGCATACCTTCTGGCACCCACCAGTGACAGAAATAAATACATGGAATGTATGTCATCCTCCAAATCCTTATGCAGCTCTCAATATTCCAAACATTAACTAACACTTTATAAAATATGTAATATCAGTATGTAATAGCACGTTTAATCGTTCTAATATCGAAAGAACATGTCATACAATGCTAGGTAACAAATCCGTTAAGGTATTATCACGTTTGGTGTGTTATTTTTATGTCAAACTGAGTAAACCTGGTAACTATTTTACAAGTCACATAGCTAGATACTTTGGGTTTGTCTGAATGGATGTACATAATTTCCTCAAGGTGATTTCATAAAGAATCAAATTATTTTAGATTTCCGAGTTTGTTTAGCATTTTTGGTTTTGTGTCAAATTAACGAGCTGGTAAAATGGCGCCACCCACTCGGTCAGCATCAACGGATTTCAGTGCAGCAGAGAGACTATTTCACGGTTGCACTACTGTTTTGAAGCTGAATGTAATGATTATCAGTTTTCTACGTGTACTAATATTCAGACACATTCAGTTGTTTCTGTATTTATCGATAAATGTTACTATTGTGTGAACGGAAAATACAATTGGTTTTTGATTGAAGTAATACAGTGAAGACAAGGTTATTCAGGACAATAGTACATAGTGCTGCCTAAAACAAACAGTGACCTTGTACTAAATGGCTTTTGTCATTTATGCATTTACAGTACCAGTCAAAAGTTTGGACACACCTACTCATTCAAGGGTTTTTCTTAATTTTTTACTATTTTCTACATTGTAGAATAATAGTGAAGACATCTAAAGTATGAAATAACACATATGGAGTCATGTAGTAACCATAAAGGTGTTAAACAAATCAAATATATTTTAGATTTTAGATTCTTCAAAGTAGCCATCCTTTGCCATGATGACAGCTTTGTAGAATCTTTGTAATCTACAATGTAGAAAATAGTAAAAATAAAGAATTTGGGAAAATCTGCTATAGATTAAGTTCCGGCACCTCAAATATCTAGCGCTTGAGCTCCTGTTCCTCTTATAGAATGTTAGCTCAACAGTATTGTGCCTTACTCCTGCTCTGACTGTGGGGCAAGTTTCTCTCAACCTGGTACCTTAAAACAACATGAACGTATACACACAGGAGAAAAGCCTTACTCCTGCTCTGACTGTGGGGCAAGTTTCTCTCAACCTGGTACCTTAAAACAACATGAACGTATACACACAGGAGAGAAGCCTTACTTCTGCTGTGACTGTGGGGCAAGTTTCTCTCAACTGGGCCACTTTAAAATACATGAACGTATACATACAGGAGAGAAGCCTTACTCCTGCTCTGACTGTGTAAAGTGCTTCACAACATCAACTGATCTAAAAATTCATCAGAGAACACACACAGGAGAGAAGCCTTACTCCTGCTCTGATTGTGTAAAATGCTTCACAACATCAAGTGAGCTAAAACTTCATCAGAAAACACACACAGGAGAGAAGCCTTACTCCTGCTCTGACTGTGGGAAGAGTTTCTCTCGACTGAGCAGCTTAAAAAAACATGAACGTATACACACAGGAAAGAAGCCTTACTCCTGCTCTGAATGTGGGGCAAGTTTCTCTCAACTGGGCACCTTAAAACAACATGAACCTATACATACAGGACAAAAGCCTTACTCCTGCTCTGACTGTGTAAAATGCTTCACAAGATCAGCTGAGTTAAAAATTCATCAGAGAACACACACAGGAGAGAAGCCTTACTGCTGCTCTGAATGTGGGACAAGTTTCTCTCAACTCAGCACCTTAAAACAACATGAACGTATACACACAGGAGAGAAGCCTTACTGCTGCTCTGAATGTGGGACAAGTTTCTCTCAACTGGGCAACTTAAAAATACATGAATGTATACACACAGGAGAGAAGATTGGGCAATTTAAAAAGACACCAACGCATACATAAGAAGTGGTAGTGGATTGGATCAAATGAAGAAAGCATAGAACACTATTGTAATCCTATTGTTTCTCACTGTTACAGAACTGTGCAGAGGAAAGGGAGCGTTATAGAATGTTAGCATCTCTTTACTTTACTGATTAGTGTTGCACCTGGTGAGTTTTGCTGTGCTTAGATAGCTTCTACTGTATAGATATTGAGATGACCTTGGATTTGCCCTTAGGGTTGAATATCCTCTTTGAGGCGTCTCACAATGGAGTCTGATGGTTGACTGGGTGGTACTGCTTCCCTCTGCAGTTTTCTGTGGGAATGAGCTATTAGACACAACATACACTGAGTGTACAAAACATTAAGGACACCTGCTCTTTCCATGACATAGACTGACCAGGTGAACCCAGGTGAAAGCTATGATCCTTAATGATGTAGTTGTGGTGTATTTATTATGGATCACCATTAGCTTTCAGCAGAAAACAAGAAACTGCAGTTGCAGTGGGCTAAGGAATGAAAACACTGGACACTGGAGAATTTGAAAAACATTGCCTGGTCTGATGAATCCCGGTTCCTGCTGTTTCACGCTGATGGGAGGACTAGGGTATGGAGAAAACCACGTACAGTGGGGGAAAAAAAGTATTTAGTCAGCCACCAATTGTGCAAGTTCTCCCACTTAAAAAGATGAGAGAGGCCTGTAAATTTCATCATAGGTACATGTCAACTATGACAGACAAATTGAGAATTATGGTGGAAAATAAGTATTTGGTCACCTACAAACAAGCAGGATTTCTGGCTCTCACAGACCTGTAACTTCTTCTTTAAGAGGCTCCTCTGTCCTCCACTCGTTACCTGTATTAATGGCACCTGTTTGAACTTGTTATCAGTATAAAAGACACCTGTCCACAACCTCAAACAGTCACACTCCAAACTCCACTATGGCCAAGACCTAAGAGCTGTCAAAGGACACCAGAAACAAAATTGTAGACCTGCACCAGGCTGGGAAGACTGAATCTGCAATAGGTAAGCAGCTTGGTTTGAAGAAATCAACTGTGGGAGCAATTATTAGGAAATGGAAGACATACAAGACCACTGATAATCTCCCTTGATCTGGGGCTCCACGCAAGATCTCACCACGTGGGGTCAAAATGATCACAAGAACGGTGAGCAAAATTCCCAGAACCATACGGGTGGGACCTAGTGAATGACCTGCAGAGAGCTGGGACCAAAGTAACAAAGCCTACCATCAGTAACACACTACGCCGCCAGGGACTCAAATCCTGCAGTGCAAGACGTGTCCCCCAGCTTAAGCCAGTACATGTCCAGGCCCGTCTGAAGTTTGCTAGAGTGCATTTGGATGATCCAGAAGAGGATTGGGAGAATGTCATATGGTCAGATGAAACCAAAATAGAACTTTTTGGTAAAAACTCAACTCGTCGTGTTTGGAGGACAAAGACTGCTGAATTGCATCCAAAGAACACCATACCTACTCTGAAGCAAGGGGGTGGAAACATCATGCTTTGGGGCTGTTTTTCTGCAAAGGGACCAGGACGACTGATCCGTGTAAAGGAAAGAATGAATGGGGCCATGTATCGTGAGATTTTGAGTGAAAACCTCCTTCCATCAGCAAGGGCATTGAAGATGAAACGTGGCTGGGTCTTTCAGCATGACAATGATCCCAAACACACTGCCCGGGCAACGAAGGAGTGGCTTCGTAAGAAGCATTTCAAGGTCCTGGAGTGGCCTAGCCAGTCTCCAGATCTCAACCCAATAGAACATCTTTGGAGGGAGTTGAAAGTCTGTGTTGCCCAGCGACAGCCCCAAAACATCACTGCTCTAGAGGAGATCTGCATGGAGGAATGGGCCAAAATACCAGCAACAGTGTGTGAAAACCTTGTGAAGACTTACAGAAAACGTTTGACCTGTGTCATTGCCAACAAAGGGTATATAACAAAGGATTGAGAAACTTTTGTTATTGACCAAATACTTATTTTCCACCATAATTTGCAAATAAATTCATTAAAAATCCTACAATGTGATTTTCTGGAGAAAAAAATTATAATTTTGTCTGTCATAGTTGACGTTTACCTATGATGAAAATTACAGGCCTCTCTCATCTTTTTAAGTGGGAGAACTTGCACAATTTGGTGGCTGACTAAATACTTTTTTCCCCACTGTACATGCATCCATGCTGTGTGTCAGCATTGCAGGATGGTGGTGGTGGTGTGGGGTGGGATTTCATGGCACACATTGGGCCCCTTGATGAAGGTGGAGCAACGTTTGAATGCCACAGGATATCTAAACATCATTACCAATCAGGTGCATCCCTTCATGGCAGCAGTTATCCATCTGCAAACATATTTTTTTCAGCAGGATTATGCCCCATGCAACAAGGCTTGTCCAGGAATGGTTCCAAGAACATGCCACTGTAGTGACCAAAAGAACATGATAGTACCATGGTATTTATTTCATGGTACTACCATGTCAGGAACACACCATGGTAGTTGCACCAGTACCATGGTATTTTCCTGACATGGTAGTACCATGGTATTCTTTAGAAACATAGAGAGAAGATACGGCCAGATCTGTCATAACAGCCTGGAAGTAAAGCCAGATTGAATTTACAATATAGGGGGGTTGGCAACTAGGTTTGGCCTCCAGTCAATGTGTTGCTGAGCTTGTAGCTAGTCTGCGGGCCAGAACATAATTAGCCTATTAACAAATAGCCTATAGCTGCCCAATTCATAGTCCTACACAGTGAAGCTACACTACACATTTAACACGTGGTTAGTGGGCTAATCAATTCAATGACCATAACATAATAATGTCCCTCTGATTACAGTGGTAAAATCACCAATGTCTATATTAATAGTCCTACCTGTTCTATTCAAATATATTTATCATATTTCTCCAGTATCAAACCAGTGTGTCTTGTTTGCAACGAAACTGTCACTGTTTGGGAAGAGTTCAATCTGAGATGTTATTATGAATCTAAGCATGGTACTTTCAGAAGTAGATTCAGAAGTCTGACGCAGAAAGGAAGGTAGGCCTAAGGAGTGAACACCCTATGTGTTTTACAGTGTCCATTTTTTATTATGTGCATATTTTATTATTATTGAACCTTTATTTAACTAGGCGGTTCATATCGAATTACACAAATCCACAAGGAGTCAGTAGAAACCATATTTGTTTAAGCAAGTCAGCCATATCAGCTATGTTTTTTTAAGGCAGTAAATGAGGCTGAATAAACTTTTTCGCTGCCAGACTAAGCTCCGGTGGCTGATAGCCAGGTGTAGCAGTGGTAAGGATTCACTCCATGGTGTTGAAAGGAAAGCTCAAACTTTATGCTGGGCTAACAATAATTATGTTACAAATGGTTTAAGCGTTACGATATTGTCACTAATCTGTATTTAGACTGTCTGCTAATTCAGGTCTAAATAGGGGTATAATCTATACCTTGTGACAATGTAGGACTACTGAAACCATTGTAAGACAGACTTTTTGTTAGCCTTTAAAGCGTCAGCATGTTTCCCAGCCGAAACAGTTCGGGAGAGTTTGTGCATATATTATGACTTTTTGTTTTCGTTTTGGACTTTTGGTAAGGTTTTTTTCAGCTGTTCTGGCACACATTTTTTCCTCGAGTCAAGCCGAAGTCTGTAGCCGAAGGGGAAGGGGGTTATTGGTCAACAGTAGGTATTCTTCATTAATGTCTTTGTTAAAGTATTTCTCAGTTAAAAAACCTGCATGAAAATGACTCGTCTCTCATTTAATGACAAACATCTTTGTTAAATGTAAAATTGCACGACTAAGATCTCCTCTGCAAAAACATCAACATTAAAGATGGATTTCTTGAGTTTTCTGACTATTTTGAGGAAGTGGCTATAGACCCTTTTCCAGTACATGACACACTGACGTCACAAACAGATGCGTGCGACTCTTGGCGGCAGTAGTCTAGATTTACATTTTTATTACTTCTAAACAAAATAATTTTTTGGGTTCTCATACACTTACAATTATGTTTTGATTCTTGCTTGAACAGTCGCTATGATTATATTTGGTTGTGTGTGATCTTTGCAAAATACCTTCGATGCAGCAGTTGTTAGCTAGAATGCTAACGATGATTGATATAGGCTATAGCAAAAGCTAGCCAAAGAGCCATTTTACTGGTTGAAGTGTTTTTTAAGTATAATGCAGTTGATTTGTGATGATGCCACAAACATTATATTAAGCAGGGCATTCATACGAGCCTTAAAATCCAATTATAATCCAAAGTAGTGTGAAATGCACTCATAAGCAACATGTAAATAGAGCCTTTTTTTTTGCTGGCGTTCTATAAGAACTCCCCCTTGTTCTGCCACCAACTCGCGCCCATCCCCCTCTTGCAGTCTCAAAATGGACAAACCGTACTACTGACGTTTTTTCTCGTTTTTCAAGCAAAGGTCTTTAAGGGAATATGCGAGCACAGTGTCTGCAACACCACTAAGCAAGGGGCACCACCAAGCAAGCGGCACCATGATGACCAAGGAGCTCTCCAAACAGGTCAGCGACAAAGTTGTGGAAAAGTACAGATCAGTGTTGGGTTCTAAAAAAATATCAGAAACTTTGAAAATTCCACGGAGCACCATTAAATCCATTATTAAAAAATGCAAAGAATATGGCACCACAACAAACCTGTCAAGAGAGGGCCACCCACCAAAACTCACGGACCAGGCAAGGAGGGCATTAATCAGAGAGGCTGAATAGTTATGCACGCTCAAGTTCAGTTTTTTTTTCTTATTTCTTGTTTGTTTCACAAAAACATATTTTTTGCATCTTCAAAGTGGTAGGCATGTCGTGCAAATCAATTGATACAAACCCCCCAAAAATCAATTTTAATTCCAGGTTGTGAGGTAATAAAATAGGAAAAATGCCAAGGGGGGTGAATACTTTCACACGCCACTGAATGTAAGATTACTTGGTTTGTATTCAGGGGACTAGGTATGTTTTAGTAGTGGTTTGTTTGCAGCAATTCAACCATGAAGTTCTGATTCACGCAGTCTCCTCTGAACAGTTGATGTTGAGATGTCTCTGTTACTTGAACTCTGTGAAGCATATATTGGGGCTGCAATTTCTGAGGCTGGTAACTCTAATGAACTTATCCTCTGCAGCAGAGGTAACTCTGGGTCTTACTTTCCTGTGGCGGTCCTCATGAGGGCCAGTTTCATCATAGCACTTGATGGTTTTTGCGACTGCACTTGAAGAAACTTTAATAGAACTTCACATTTTCCGGATTGACTGACCTTCATGTCTTAAAGTAATGGACTGTCGTTTCTCTTTGATTATTTGAGCTGTTCTTGCCATAATATGGACTTGGTCTTTTACCAAAGAGGACTATCTTCTGTATACCACTCCTACCTTGTCACAACACAATTGATTGGCTCAAACACATAAAAAGGAAAGAAATTCCACAAATTAACTTTTAACAAGGCACACCTGTTAATTGAAATTCAATATTGTGCAAAGCTGTCATCAAGGCAAATGGTGGCTACTTTGTACAATCTCAAATATTAAATATATTTTGATTTGTTTAACACTTTTTTGATTACTACATGATTCCATGTGTTATTTCATAGTTTTGATGTCTTCACTATTATTCTACAATATAGAAAATTGTAAAAAAAAAAAAAAAAAAAAAAAAACTTGAATGAGTAGGTGTCCAAACATTTGACTGGTACTGTATATATATATAAAAGCATTATCAATATTTCAAATAAATTATCAACACAGTAATAAATGGCTAGAAAATCTCATTCATAATCAAATATAAATCTAGAGGTATAAATACATTGTTCCTTTTGATAGTGGTAAATTGTAATTATTAGTATTATTAACATAACATAATATTAAATAATTCCACCTTTCCAAATGATTGCCTACAACAGAATTTACATCCACTTGAGAAATAATAAAACAGTAGATAAACTGACTGAATATCTGAAGGATATTTTTGTACTTTTAAGGAAGGTGAGTATTGGCAAAGTGTGACACTTTCTGAAAATTGTCTTTCCTTGAACACCTTCCAGAATCATCCCATTGTCTTAACCCCTAACATGATACCATTCTAAACACTATGAACTAAAAAAATTAATAAATATTAAACACAGGATCAAAGACTCTTCTTAAAACACTAATTGTTCTGAGATCATTGAAATAGTCCAGGTAATCCATTTTCTCTCATTGCCCAGGTCAACCTGGGGGCCAACATCCATTAATCTGAAGTTAAACCTGCCTCTGGCCAGGTTTAATTTAAGCCTTCACTTAGATCCAGTGGCGAACCGTGACTATAGGACCAAGGCCTTCAGAGGGACCAAAAATCTAACAATAAGTTGAATCAAAAAAAATGTCATGAAAATAACAGAAAACATAGCATCACTTAATACGCCAGACATTATATATTCTGTAGTCGGCCCATTCTAGTTCTCGTGAAGGAGGAGCAATGCTTTTTGATGACATTATGAATTAATCAAACAGGCCGCGCTTCGGGCTGCCGCGGACACAGACAGAACCCGCATGGGACACAACATAACACATAGAATTTTGAAGATGGCGCCGACAGATATGGCAGCTCTGCTTCTAGCTCCTAAGCAACTTTGCAGTATTTTGTGTTTTTTGTGTGTTATTTCTTACATTATTTGGCCAGAATTTTTTTTGTGTTATTACATTACAGCCGGAAATAACTTTTGGATATCAGAGCGGCAGGAACTCACCTGCCATCACTAGCCGGCTTCCACCCGGTTACGCAACCCTGCAGCTTAGAGGCTACTGCCCTACATATATAGACTTGGAATCAATGGCCACTTTAATAATGAAACACTAGTCACTTTAATAATGTTTACATATTTTTGCTTTGCTCATCACATATATATATATACTGTATTCTATTCTACTGTATTTTAGTTTATGCCACACCGACGTTGCTCATCCTAATATTTATATATTTCTTCAATCCATTCTTTTACTTTTAGATTTGAGTGTATTGTGTGTATTGTTGTGAATTGTTAGACACTACTTCACTGTTGGTGCTAGAAACACAAGCATTTCGCTACACCCGCAATAGCATCTGCTAAATATGTATATTTGACCAATACAATTTGATTTGAACATAATGCACTGTTTGCACAGCTAATGGTAGCCAGCACCACTATCACACTATCACCAATAGAGACAACAACAGTGTCACATCAGATGTGAAAGGCTTGTTGTGCTGAAAGGACAGCAACCGTAATACCTGTGCACTCCATGGCGCTGAAGGAGAGCCAGTTTTGGTCAAACACAGAGACAGGGCTGATAGCCAGGAGACAGCAGTCTCACACAGCAGGAGAAAAGTGATTTATTCTCGGGATGGAACATTTGTAAAACACCGGGGAAATATTAAACCCTATTGCGCAAACCAGTTGATTCACAAGACACCAACTAAGTAACTTACATATACGGTATCTTCATTAGGCCTAATGGCATTTCATGTCCATGATAGGAAGTTTGTTGTAGTGACTCAGTAAGGCTAATTGTAAAAGTAACCCTCTAAAGTGCCATGTTTGTGCAGTTTATTATGTGGAGGAAACATTTAGGCAGCCAGGACCATACACCAGGACCGCTCCGTAGGCCGCACTGTAGGCATAGCTCTTACTGCAGTCCAGTGCCATGGACATCTTTGAAGTTTGGCCTCTAGTAATTTAGGAGGGCAACTTTATGAAGGCCTCTTCACCGTGGTCTTATCGTACAAGGCACTACCGACATATAAAATAAAGACAGGCTATTTTTATTGTTCATATTATTTGCGTTGATGATGTATTGAAGTCAAGTGGTTCAACATTCAAATGTAGTTGGATGGACCACACAGGACTGCTTGGAAAACGCGACGGTCGGTGGAACACTTGCGCCACCAAGTGGACAATTGCTTCAGTTCCCTTGTGGCATCAACGCTACCAGAGATATGTGATATAAGATCAAATGTTATGTCAATATTATTATCTCTAAATTGATTCCCCCACCCGTATTTCATATATTATTATTCCGATTTAGCTGTTAATCTGGATTTAATTTATAAACACTTTCTGTCATTTCCGATTGGAGGTCAGATGACCACGTGACTTCCGATCCTACCAATTTGTTACTTTGTAACAGTCAAAAAGTGGTTATTCCCAACGTTGATCAACTCCCAATCTATGACACGATTTTCTTTAAATCATTATCTTTGATATTTGGCGGACAGTTTACAGAGCTACGTTTTGTGTAAACGTCAACAAATATGACGTGCCCGAGAACGGCACCTTCCTCCCGAAAGCATTGCGGTATCGCTTCTCGGCCTTTTGGCTAAGATCAAGTGTAGTATCTGTTCTTATCAGTTTAATATCTGATACGTCCCCTATCTGGGGACCATATATTAAATTGATTTTTGGAACAGGGAGATGGAATAGGGGCTTGCTCCGTCCACTCCACGCATCGACCTGGTATTGCAGTACCTCCAGGAACGGTGCACCCCCTGTCATTGTAAAGATAAAGCAGGCAAAGACAACCGAATTGCTTTGTTATATTCCATTAGGATCACGATGTATTTTATATTTTCACGTTTGACCATCTTCATCTCAATGTCAATGATGGCTAGAAAGTGATGGTGAAGTCAGTCACTGTTATATTGACTATGATAGCTGATGTGAATGGTGCGTTAATCATCTAATCAAATCAATGTTTATTCGTCACATGCACAGGATACAGGGTGTAAATGGTACAGTGATAATGCTTTAAAGATAATGCTTTAAAAAATCTTGGCATAGATTGGGAGTTTATCAACGTTGGGAATAACCACTTTAGACTGTTACAAAGTAACACATTTGTAGGTTCGTAAGTCACGTGGTCATCTGCCCTCCAATCGGAAATGACAGAAAGTGTTTATAAATTAAATCCAGATTAACAGCTAAATCGGAATAATAATATATTAAATACGGGTGGGGGAATCAATTTAGAGATAATAATATTGACATAACATTTGATCTTATATCAAATATCTCTGGTAGCGTTGATGCCACAAGGGAACTGAGCAATTGTCCACTTGGTGGCGCAAGTGTTCCACTGACCGTCGCATTTGAATGTTGAACCACTTGACTTCCATACATCATCAACGCAAATAATATGAACAATAAAAATAGCCTGTTTTTATTTTACATGTCTGTAGAGCCTTGTACGATAAGACCACGGTGAAGAGGCCTTCATAAAGTTGCCGTCCTAAATTACTAGAGGCCAAACTTCAAAGATGTCCATGGCACTGGACTGCAGTAAGAGCTAGGCCTACAGTGCGGCCTACGGAGCGGTCCTGGTGTATGGTCCTGGCTGCCTAAATGTTTCCTCCACATAATAAACTGTACAAACATGGCACTTTAGAGGGTTACTTTTACAATTAGCCTTACTGAGTCACTACAACAAACTTCCTATCATGGACATGAAATGCCATTAGACCTAATGAAGATACCGTATATGTAACTTACTTAGTTGGTGTCTTGTGAATCAACTGGTTTGCGCATCAGGGTTGAATATTTCCTCGATATTATACAAATGTTCCATCCCGAGAATAAATCACTCTTCTCCCGGGTAACCCGGTATTTTCCGCCAAAACCGGAAGTGTCATTCAAAAGCATTATAACGCTTATAAATGTCTGGATTTGATTAGAGCTTTGATCAGCATGAAAATACAAACTGATGCTACCTGAGCCTGATCAGACATATATTAAATACATTTTAAAATACATTTTACAAATCCAAATCCCAGATGAAGAATAAGACACTATTTCAAAGCATAGTACATGTAATGTTAGCCAAGTACAATGTAATTACTAGTTGTTACACAGGATTTAGCTAGTTAAAATGAAGTGTATCTTTAGGAGTACTTGTAATTAATGTGTACTGTACATTACCCATCCTGACAACCTGGCCCTCAATTTAAAGCTTGTGGAAGTGACATCCAAGTGGGAGAATAAATACACTAGCACACCACAGAGTATCTGTATAAGAAAATCATTCAGAGCACACTGTGCTGCCAATCACAGTGTAAGGCGCGACATTTTGCGGGTGTGGAGAGCTCGTTAGAGGATAGAGAAAGCTTGCATTGAAGAGCTGGGCATCGTGTTATGACCTGCATTATCTGAATTAGGCCCACATAATTATACCTACAGAGGAGCGGCTTCTATGGAGGAACTTTGAATGTCTTTGAACTTCAGAGTTGGTTTAACGTTGGAACAGAGCAGATGTTAGCTAGCTAGCTAACAACCTTGTTTGTGCAGTGCAGCACTAGAATTAAAAACAGGTCGTAACTTTTTGTTGTTAATAAATCCAATGTGAAACGTGGTGACTATAGTATCCTTAACTAGCATTGAAAACGTTCATCCATTCTTCTCAAATTAAACATATCTCCCTAATTTCTGAATCATGCTTGTAACGTTGTCAGTAGGATACAGTAACCTATGCTTCAGAGGGGAGGAGCAGGTAGTTTCCACACGCACACCCACTGGCAAAGGTTTCCATTCCAGCTGGCAGGCAGAAACTGGAATACGTTTCTAGAGTGAGCTTTCCCAGCTAACAAAATTACGTTCCAGGATGTCACCAAAGTTATTTTAGTCCCTACATAAGTCATGATAACGTTATTGTGAAATGTTCCTTCTACGTAGCTGTGGTGTCCGCTTATGTCCCAAGTCTTTTCAGGACGTATAAATGTGGGGAATTTTAAACCGTTAAATATGTGTATTTTTAAGTCAACCTCATAATGTTGCTAAACGTCAGAAAGTACGTTGAGAACCCCATAAAATGTAGTTTCTGGTAACCACTGGGAACGTAACTTTCGTACGTAACAGTGTGATGGGGACAAGGACATTCCGGCTGGCCAAACCCTCCCCTAACCCGGACAATTGTGCATCACCTCATGGGTCTCCCTGTCGTGGCTGGCTGCGACACAGACAGGTATCGAACCAGCATCTGTAGCAATGCAGCTGCGATGCAGTGTCTTAGACCACTGCACCACTTGGGAGGACCCTTAAGACACGTCATTTAATCTACCCTGAACATATAAACAGTGTCCCGTCGGTAGGTGTCCACTGACGAAATATGCAAAATGCCAGAAAAAAAGTACTTTTTTTACATAGACTGTATCACAATAGATTCGTAAACAAAATCACAGCAATAAGCTCACAAAATAACAAGTCAGTAAAAACATGAACACTGCACTCCAATCAAGAACTGTAAAACTGCTTAAAGCTAAAAGTGAATAACTATGTTATGTTTATTCAGGTGCTGCTGCTCCATCCTCATCCACAGTCTCTTCCTCGACCCGCTCCTGGAAGTCAAAATAACACAAACTGGTCATTATTTTCCTTAAACAAATGATCAAAATGCCGGTTTAACGTCGACTCCCTACTACATTCCTTTTTTACTAGCACAATCATTTAGCTATATTGACCGACTGGATTAAAGTGAAGTAAAAAGGCCATTATCCTCTATGGCCTCCATAACTTGGTTCAGAGCAGTCCTGAACTCTGTACGGATCATCTCCAGTTCCACCATTATCCTCTATGGCCTCCATAACTTGGTTCAGAGCAGTCCTGAACTCTGTACGGATCATCTCCAGTTCCACCATTATCCTCTATGGCCTCCATAACTTGGTTCAGAGCAGTCCTGAACTCTGTACGGTGTTAGAAATTGCGTAATTCAAATCTGGTATTGGAATAAGAATCAAACATAATCAAGAGATATTCAATCCAAGCTAAATGTATTATATGCAAAATGTATGTATGATAAGTATGAAGGTTCGTATATATGGGTCCACTGAAATACCACGCAGGGCACTCAGAGAACTAATCCATTGTTACAGGTTCTTCTTCAAATACTCTGACAGAGATATTTCCCACTCCCTGCTGGCCAATCAGAGTAGAGACTGAGCGTGGTTTAGACTTACTCAGCCAATCCGTTGGCGCACCGGCTGGTCCCAACCCCTTGGCGCTCCACTTGTTGCACACTGTTGCCAGGCATACGTTTTTATCATAACAACCTGTAGTCAGCACCCAAAAGACACCATTCCACTGTACCTACGTTCAAGGACGGTTCACAGACAACAAAGAGGCAGAGTTCGTATCTGTAAGAAATACAAGTCTTATCTGTCCTACCCCCTAACGTTCCTCACATGAATCACAGCTGGTTATGTGAAACAATTTATATCAGTATAGTACAAACCTTCTATGCTTATCATTAATGCATTCCTTCTAAGCTATTCATCACATACAGATCCAATTATGAGAAAATAGATCCCCACAACGGATCATCTCCAGTTCCACCATTATCCTCTATGGCCTCCATAACTTGGTTCAGAGCAGTCCTGAACTCTGTACGGATCATCTCCAGTTTCACCATTATCCTCTATGGCCTCCATAACTTGGTTCAGAGCAGTCCTGAACTCTGTACGGATCATCTCCAGTTTCATCATTATCCTCTATGGCCTCCATAACTTGGTTCAGAGCAGTCCTGAACTCTGTACGGATCATCTCCAGTTCCACCATTATCCTCTATGGCCTCCATAACTTGGTTCAGAGCAGTCCTGAACTCTGTACGGATCATCTCCAGTTTCACCATTATCCTCTATGGCCTCCATAACTTGGTTCAGAGCAGTCCTGAACTCTGTACGGATCATCTCCAGTTTCACCATTATCCTCTATGGCCTCCATAACTTGGTTCAGAGCAGTCCTGAACTCTGTACGGATCATCTCCAGTTTCATCATTATCCTCTATGGCCTCCATAACTTGGTTCAGAGCAGTCCTGAACTCTGTATGGATCATCTCCAGTTTCACCATTATCCTCTATGGCCTCCATAACTTGATTCAGAGCAGTCCTGAACTCTGTACGGATCATCTCCAGTTTCACCATTATCCTCATCTCCACTGCTTGAAGATCTGCAAAATAATAAAAGACTCAACAGTTTTGCTGCAAGTAGTGTGACAATACAAGCCATGATTACCAGGCAGGACATGGATCAAGGCCATGTGAAATACCTCGATCAAAATATCCACCCTTCATATATATTAGTAGTATTGATAACCATGTATTTGCTGACAGCCAAACAATTTGGAATTGATGTTGACAATACAAGAGAAGCAACATGTTGTAACATATAGGCACATATAACTTGTGTGTGAAACATTGTATTGTATTCTTATGATTGGTAGGGGGTTATTATGTCTGAGTGAATGGGCTGCTTCTACTTTAACATCATGCTGTGTGACATGTCTTTCTGTCGCCCTATGCGTTTTACATAAAGTCTCCTACGTGGAGTGTCTGCTTCTCTGTCAGCTTAACGGTCAGGCCGTCTGCTTCTCTGTCGTTTACCGGTCAGGCCGTCTGCTTCTCTGTCGGCTTATCGGTCAGGCCGTCTGCTTCTCTGTCGTTTACCGGTCAGGCCGTCTGCTTCTCTGTCGGCTTACCGGTCAGGCCGTCTGCTTCTCTGTCGGCTTATCGGTCAGGCCGTCTGCTTCTCTGTCAGCTTAACGGTCAGGCCGTCTGCTTCTCTGTCGTTTACCAGTCAGGCCGTCTGCTTCTCTGTCGTTTACCGGTCAGGCCGTCTGCTTCTCTGTCGTTTACCGGTCAGGCCGTCTGCTTCTCTTGTCGGCTTATCGGTCAGGCCGTCTGCTTCTCTGTCGGCTTATCGGTCAGGCCGTCTGCTTCTCTGTCGGCTTATCGGAACTACAGAGTTGGTTTAACGTTGGAACAGAGCTAATATTAGCTAGCTAGCTAACAACCTTGTTTGTAAAGTGCAGTGCAGCACTATAATTAAAAACAGGTCGTACCTTTTTGTCGTTAATAAATCCAATGTGAAACGTGGTGACTATAGTATCCTTAACTAGCATTGAAAAAGTTCATCCATTCTTCTCAAATTAAACATATCTCCCTAATTTCTGAATCATGCTTGTAACGTTGTCAGTAGGATACAGTAACCTATGCTTCAGAGGGGAGGAGCAGGTAGTTTCCACACGCACACCCACTGGCAAAGATTTCCATTCCAGCTGGCAGGCAGAAACTGGAATACGTTTCTAGAGTGAGCTTTGTTGCGATTTGTGGGACTGGAGAAAAATACCCGGAAAGGAAAATAAGGTTATTACCTGGATTACATGCTTTTAAAATAACTGTGCTGTTCCTAAAAAGTATAGGACACTTTTTCCGGTTCTTTCCCTTAACCGGTTCCAATCCTAGAGAAATTATGTGGATGAAGGTCATGCTTAGGCTAATAAACTATAAAGGGAAATAAATTGCTACAGTTTACACTTTTTTTTTTGTAATTTAATGAAATGTTGTAATCTGATCTCGGAATGCACGGACCGTTAGTAGTGGGGGAACAGGAAGTTCCGGGCAGGCGGGCACCATTCTTCACAATAAAGAAAGCGTCAGAACTGTGCAGTCAAGAAGATAACCTTTGTGTCCTTTTCTATTTATTACTAGAGGTATGTAATAGCACGTTTAAACTTTCTAATGTCGAAAGAACATACCATGCTAGGTAACAAATCCGTTAAGGTATTATCACGTTTGTTAAAGGTTTGATGTGTTATTTTTGTGTCAAACCGAGTGAGTGAAAGAACGTGATAAAAACTATTTTACCAGTCACATAGCTAGAGATGTTGGGTTTGTCTGAGTGGATGTACATAATTTTCTCATGTTAGTTTAATAAATAATCAATTTATTTGAGATTTTGAGTTCGTTTTGCATGTTATTGGTTTTGTGTAAAATTCCCAAGCTGATAAAATGGCGGCGTCCTCTCGGTCAGCGTCAACGGACTTCAGTGAGGACAGTGCGGGTGCATCAGATAGAGACACTTTCACGGTCGGACTACTGTTTTGAAGCTGAATGTAATGATTATCAGTTTTCTACATGTGTACTAATATTCAGACACATTCTGTTGTTTCTGTCTTTATCAATAAATGTTACTATGGTGTGAACAGGAAATACAATTGGTTTTTGATTGAAGTAATACAGTGAAGACAAGGTTATTCAGGAAATTAGCACATAGTGCTGTCTAAAACAAACTGTAACCTTGTACTAAATGGATTTTGAGTCATTTATGCATTTATCTACTATAGGTTAGGTATTAGCTCAAAAGTATTGTGGAGCTCCTGCACCTTTTAATATAAACAGTACCGGCACCCAAAATGAGTATTAGCACCTATTTCAGTCCAATTCAAGCACTAAATTAGATAATTGAACAAGAAAAAAGTGAAAATATTTTTAGAGTATAAAGAAAGTGCCAGAACTGTCAAGACAATAACTTTTTGTATCTGTTTCTCTTTATTACTACTGGCCGATTCAGATAAGTCTGAGGCCGGAAACATCAACAGTGAGGACAAAACCCAGCCTGCCTCTCTCCTTCCACACTGAGTCCAAACCTACAGTCACTGGGTCCTGATTGTGACAGTGGTGCCCAGTTTGCACTGCAGGATCCAGAGATGGCATCAGTGAAGCTGGAAGACTGCAGTCAAACACTGGAGCTGAATGTCAACATTAAAGATGAAGAAGAGGAGGAGAAGATTGGGAAATATGTTTCTCATGGTAAGAGAAGGTTCTATCTATCTAAGTTTGTGTTATTCATTCCAACTTCCCACTGTGCATGAAAAGTTGCAGTAGAACTGTTTCATGATGAACTGTTTCAATGAGAAGGTAGATATTATTTCATGCTACTGACACTTACATGGTTTGACACCAGTATTGCCAGCATTTGTTTTATTCGCTGGGCTATCTGGAGTGTAGACTAAAGAAGTGAAGTAGACAAACTGCCAATGTTTTAAAGTTATATTAAATGAGTCTGTGTAGTTACTAACCCTTGTGATAGTGAGTGGAGGATGATATGACTTCTACATCTGCATTGCTTGCTCTTTGGGGTTGCTGGGTTTCTATAAAGCACTTTGTGACAACTTCTGATGTAAAAAGAGCTTCATAAAATACATTTGATTGACATGTATATCACACCAACTGATTTGTTCTTCTGATGTTGTTCACACAGGAGACCATGTTGAGACATTCTCTACATCCAGAGAACAACAGCAGGAAGATCACAGAGCTAAGAGGTCTCACCACTGCCCACATTGTGAGGCGAGTTTCTCAATTCTATCAAAGTTAAAAATACACCTACAAATACACACAGGAGATAATCTGAATTCCTGTACTGACTGTGGGAAGAATTTCACAACATCAAAGGCTCTGACAGTTCATCAGAGAGTGCACACTGGAGAGAAGCCTTACTCCTGCTCTGACTGTGGGGCAAGTTTCTCTCACCTGTTCAGCTTAAAAACACATGAACGTATACACACAGGAGAGAAGCCTTATTCCTGCTCAGACTGTGTAAAATGCTTCATGACATCAACTGAGCTAAAACGTCATCAGAGTACACACACAGGAGAGAAGCCTTACTCCTGCTCTGACTGTGGGGCAAGTTTTGCTCAACTGTGCAAATTAAAAATACATGAACGTATACATACAGGAGAGAAGCCTTACTCCTGCTCTGACTGTGTAAAATGCTTCACAACATCATTTGAGCTAAAAGTTCATCAGAGAACACACACAGAAGAGAAGCCTTACTCCTGCTCTGACTGTGGGGCAAGTTTCTCTCAACTGTGCCATTTAAAAGCACATGAACATATACATACAGGAGAGAAGCCTTACTCCTGCTCTGTCTGTGGAAAGATTTTCTCTCGACAGGGAAACTTAAAATCGCACCAAAGGATACACACAGGAGAGAAGCCTTACTCCTGCTCTGACTGTGGGGCAAGTTTCTCTCACCTGTGCAACTTAAAAACACATGAACGTTTACATACAGGAGAGAAGCCTTACTCCTGCTCTGACTGTGGGAAGAGTTTTTCTCAACTGGGCAGCTTAAAACAACATGAACATGTACATACAGGAGAGAAGCCTTACTCCTGCTCTGACTGTGGAAAGATCTTCTCTCAAATAGGCCATTTAAAAAGACACCAAGGTAAACATAAAACGAGAGAAGGCTTACCACTGATCTAAAAACAACAGCTAATCTGCAAGGTCATCAGAGAACACAAACAGGAGAGAATTCTTACTTCTGCTCTTAATATGGCAAGAGTTTCTCCCGATTGGCAACATAAAAACACCAAAATTACACACTGGAGAGAAGACTTATTACTGCACTGACTGTGAGACGAGATTCTACAGATTGGTTAATTTAAAAGACACTAACGTATACATAAGAAGTGGTAGTGGTCAAAGACAAGACCACAGAGGGGACTCCATCCTAGATCTGATCAACACAACCCACTGTACTTGCTCCTCTCAGATACAGTGATCACAATTGTCTGCTGTTCTCTCCAAACACAACATCAGGAGGGAGAAGCGAGGTGCAGTGGAAAAAAGGACATCTGGTAACCCAGAACAGAAGGGAGACCTTTGCACGATGTATGGCCAGTACTGACTGGTCTGCCATATATGAGGTGGAGAGCATCGATGCAAAGGTGGAGACGTTCAACTCCTGCATTCAAACTGCACTTGATGTATGCATGCCAATAAGAAATAAGAAAACAACAACACTGGACAAGCCCTGGATGACTGAAAGAATAAAGGCTGCCATCCGGGTAAGACAGAATATTTTCAACAGATGGGGAGAAACAATAACATGGAGAAAATACAGAAACACAGTGCAAATGCTTATCAAGGAAGCAAAGACAAGCTACTACAAAACTGAAATCCAGGACCTAAAGAAGAAAAACCCTAAGGAATGGTGGGACTTCATTAACAATGGACTGGGACCAAAGAAAACATCAGGAGGGAGAATACAGGTCGAGGGAATTAAAGACGACGACGTGGCTGATGTTTTGAATGGCTTCTTTGCTGAGGCATGGACAAGCACCACACCTCTTGCCATCTTCCCCCTGCCCATGTCTACAAAGCAGGTTGAGCTGTGCAGCATTGGCCAGTTAAAGCAAGCTCTGACCAGACTCAGCCCACGTAAAGCATGTGGGCCTGATGGCGTTCCAGCCTGGCTACTAAAAGAGCATGCAGAAGATCTACATTTAAATTTTTTACATTTTACGTCATTTAGCAGACGCTCTTATCCAGAGCGACTTACAGTTAGTGCATACATTATTATTTTATCGAACCCACAACCCTGGCGTTGCAAACGCCATGCTCTACCAACTGAGCTACATCCCCTGCCGGCCAAATCCCTCCCCTACCCTGGACGACGCTGGGCCAATTGTGCGCGCCGCCCCATGGGTCTCCCGGTCGCGGCCGGCTACGACAGAGCCTGGATTCGAACCAGGATCTCTAGTGGCACAGTTTAGCACTGCGATGCAGTGCCTTAGACCACTGCGCCACTCGGGAGTATCTAGCCCCTGTCATCAAACACATTGTTAACACCTCCTACTGGCAGGGGACAGTTTTATCTGAGTGCACGAATCAGTATGACTACCTCCCAAAGTCCAGCACTACTACCGCCCTTGTGAAAGCCACACACTACTGGCTGACAGCTACAGACTCCATAAAACCAACAATGGTGAGTCTGTTACTTGCTGATGTGTCCAAAGCCTTTGATCGAGTAGATCAAGCAAAGTTCCTGCAACATCTGACTGACATTGAACTGTGTCCAAGGTTACTAGCCTGGCTCCACAGCTACACCACCAAAAGAGGGCATAGGGTGATGGCAACTGGCACATTTAGCCCTTGGTCAGAGGTCACCTCTGGTGTGCCACAAGGTGGCGTGGTTTCACCATATCTGTTTCTCCTTCACATGTCCACCCGAAAAGTTGTCTTCAGTGACACTCTGGACACTGGGTATGCAGACGATGTAGGGCTGTCCCGAGCCATACCATTAACCAGCATCCAAGAGGACACTTCCATGGGCTTGGAGATACAGCAGCTGGAAGAGTGGGCCACATCCAACAACATGGTCCTGAATGGGAAAAAGTCTGTGGAAATTCAGATGTTTTTCTAGAGACCATCCACAACCTGCACCACTAATCCTAGGAGGACAGGAAGTACCAGTGGTAACAACAACCAAGTATCTTGGTTTTCATCTAGACCAGGGGTGTCAAACTCATTTTAGCTCAGGGGCCACATGGAGGAAAATCTATTCCCAAGTGGGCCGGACCGGAAAAATCATGGTATATATAACTTAAAAACAACAACTTCAGATTGTTTTCTTTGTTTTAATATGATCAACATACAACATAAAGCTGGAGCCTGAGGACAGTGTGTCCAAAATAGTACAAGCATACATCACTATTAATCATAAAACACCTCAAGTTTATTTGAAAATTCTAAAGAAAAATAACACACAAACACACAATGCCTCAGTGATTAACAGAACTGTTTCACAGATCACAGAACTATATCAGGGTGTCATTTCTCAGGCAGAAATGTAGATAAAAATAATGAAATCCTGTTCCCCAAACAAGTGCAAGAACCACAGAGTCAAGAATAGGTTAAATATACAAATAAAATAAAATCAATTAAAAACAATAGCACATCAACATAAAAACATATAAACATAAATCTGAAAGCGTTGCTCAAACTCCCGTAACAGTCCAGTTATTTTATCTTTGAACCGCTTCATGTCTGCCACATGTTGGGTCGCTCACACATTTTTCAGACAGGGGAAGTGAGCTGCATCACCACCGGCAAGTTGCGTCTCCCACAATGACAGCTTCAACTTGAAAGAACGTATGCTGTCATAATACTGCGTGACAACTTTGTTGCGCCCTTGCAGCTGTTTGTTCAAGTTATTCAGGTGCTCTGTAACATCCACCATAAATGCAAGGTCCGGCATCCATTCTGCGGAATGAAATTCTAACACTGGTTTGCCCTTTTCTTCCATGAACTGTTCAATTTCTTCTCGTAAATCAAAGAAACGCCTCAGCACAGCACCTCGGCTTAACCATCTTACCTCAGTGTGGTATGGCAGGCCATAGATGTGGTCTTTCTCTCTGAGAAGGCTGTCAAACTGACGGTGATTCAGGCTTCTGGATCGGATGAAATTAACAGTTTGGATGACCACCTTCATGACGTTATCCATCTTTAATGACTTGCAACACAAAGCCTCCTGGTGCAAAATACAGTGAAAAGTCAAAAAATCACGTCCTCCATTTGCAGATTGCACTTTCTCTCTGAACTTTGTCACAACGCCTGCTTTTTTCCCGGTCATTGAGGGCGCACCATCTGTAGCCAGGCTGACAGCGCGGGACCAGTTCACTCCGACCCTGTCCAGCGCGCCGACGAGTGCGGTAAAAATATCAGCTGCTGTCGTTGTATCTGTCATCGGCACCAACTCCACGAACTCCTCGGTGACGGTCAATGTGTCATCAACTCCGCGGATGAAAAAATGGCCAGTTGTGCAACATCTGTAATGTCCGTGCTTTCATCAATTGCAACCGAAAACGCAATAAATGACTTTACTTTTTGCTTCAACTGGCTGTCCAAATCCACTGAAAGATCGGAAATCCTGTCTGCAACTGTGTTTCTTGTCAGGCTGATATTTGCAAAAGCCTGCCGCTTTTCAGGGCACACAATCTCCGCTGCCTTCATCATGCATGTTTTTACAAATTCACCCTCACTAAATGGTTTTGAAGCCATTGCGATTTCATTAGCAATGAGGTAGCTAGCTTTCACTGCAGCGTCACTGATGTCTCGGCTGTGAGTAAACACAGACTGCTGTTTCTTCAGACCCGCCAACAGTTCATTCACCTTCTCTCATCTCCACTGTCCTTGAAAGTTGTCATATTTGTCGGCATGAAGACTCACATAGAGGCGACGAAGGTTATATTCTTTCAGCACTGCAACATGCTCTGAACACACCAAACATACAGCTTTCCCATTCAATTCCGTGATTAAATAGGATTACCATTTTTTTTGGAACACTCTGCACTCTGCGTCCACTTTTCTCTTTTTTGACAGAGAAATATTGGGGCAATGAGGGTGCCAAAGCACATAATGTTAAAAGTAGAAGCCGTAATAAATATCGCAGGCAAAACAAAGTAGCTCATTGGCTGCACGTGCTTGACCTACTTGCTCAATTGCTTAACGCAATTGCTATTGCGCCATCCAGTGGACGCAATTGGAACAGCAGTTTATTTTATTGAAAAATAGCAGCGCATTTTTATACCCAAAAAAAAAAAAAAATTTTTTTTGTTTTTTTGAAATCATCTCGCGGGCCGGATTAAACCCGTTTGCGGGCCGGATCCGGCCCGCGGGCCGTATGTTTGACACCCCTGATCTAGACTCTAACCTCAGTGGTGACACCTGGAGCAGCCAGTGAAAAAGGCCACAAAACACCTTTTTGACATTTCTTGCCAGTAATGTCCTACTGAAGATCTGATCACAGTCTATACTACACTGGCCAGGCCTTGTCTGGAATACGGTGGAGTGCTGTTAGTTGGATGCAGTAAAAAGCAGCAGGCCCAACTAGACAGGGTGCAGAGGAGGGCCTTGAGGATCATCTCCAGAGGTGGAGCAGTCCAACCACAGCTCCCGTCACTGCAGAGCAGGCGAGAACAGGCTGCAGTGCACCTGGTGAAGGACATGCACACTCTTGACCATCCACTGAATGACCTGCTCCCTCCAAGAAGAGGTAACTGCACCACCAGGCTCCTGAGAAACAGCCACAAGCTGTCCTGTATAACTGCCTGTACAAACCGCCTGCGAAACGCCACTCTACCCACTTCTTTTTTTTAAATAACATTTTAATATTTAAATTTCCATCATGAAAAATGTCCTGTAATGTTTAATAAATAATAAATAAATAAATAGGTCATTTAGCAGGAGCTCTTATCCAGAGCGACTTACAGGAGCAATTAGGGTTAAGTGCCTTGCTCAAGTGCACGTCGACAGATTTTTCACCTAGTCGGCTCGGGGATTAGAACCAGCGACCTTTCGGTTACTGGCACAACGCTCTTAACCACTAAGCTACCTGCCGCCCAAGTGTTCTGTATTCTACTTATGTCACGTATTGTGTTATGTATTTAACAGGTAGCCTAGCGGTGAAGAGTGTTGGGCCAGTAACTGAAAGGTCGCTGGTTTGAATCCCGAGCCAACTAGGTCAAAAAGCTGTCATTGTGGCCTTGAGCAAGGCAATTAACCCCAATTGGTCCTATAAGTCGCTCTGGATAAGAGCATCTGCTAAATTACAAATATGTAATGAAAAATTATGTTTGTACATGAATTTGTGCTGGGCAACCTCTTCTTCTCTTGTGCATAAATATAACAAAGTGTTTAAAGTGAAATAGTTAGTGTCTATACAATGCATTCTGAAAGTATTCAGACCCCTTGACTTTTTCAACAAAAGAATAAGTTACAGCCTTATTGTAAAAATGATTTTTTTTTTTACAAACAACAAAAGCAACAAAAATCCCTCATCAATCTACACACAATACCCCATAATGACAAAGTGGAAACAGGTTTAGACATTTTTGCAAAACCTTATTTACATTAGTATTCCAGACCCTTTGCTATGAATCTCAAAATGTATAATCCTGTTTCCATTGACATTCCTTGAGATGTTTCTACAACTTGATTGGAGTCCACCTGAGATAAATTCAATTGATTGGACATGGTTTGTCTGTCGATATAACATCCCACAGTTGACATTGCATGTCAGAGCAAAAACCAAGCCATGAGGTTGAAGGAATTGTCCGTAGAGCTCCGAGACAGGATTGTGATGAGGCACAGATCTGGGGAAGGGTACCAAAAAATGTCTGCAGCATTGAAGGTCCCCAAGAACACCGTGGCCTCCTCCATTCTTAAATGGAAGAAGTTTGGAATCACCTAGATTCTTCCTAGAGCTGTCCGCCCGGCCAACTGCGCAATCGGAGGAGAAGGGCCTTGGTCAGGGAGGGGACCAAGAACCCGATGATCACTTTGACAGAGCTCCAGAGTTCAGCCCGCTTGGAGTTTGCCAAGAGGCACCTAAAGGACTCTGACCATGAGAAACAACATTCTCTGGTCTGTTGTTACCAAGATTAAACCCTTTGGCCTGAATACCAAGCGTCACTTCTGGAGGAAACCTGGCACCATGCCTACGGTGAAGCATGGTCGTGGCAGTATCATGCTGTGCGGATGTTTTTCAGAGGCAAGGACTGGGAGACTAGTCAGGATCGAGGGAATAATGAACGGAGCAAAGTACAGAGAGATCCTTGATGGAAACCTACTCGAGAGCGCTCAGGACTTCAGACTGGGGCGAAGGTTCACCTGGCCCAGCCAGAGCCCAGACTTGAACCCGATTGAACATCTCCGGAGAGACCAGAAAATAGCTGTGCAGCAACGCTCCCCATCCAACCTGATAGAGTTTGAGAGGATCTGCAGAGAAGAATGAATGAAACTCCCCAAATACAGGTGTGCCAAGCTTGTAGTGTCATACCCAAGAAGACTCTGCTGTAATCGCTGCCAAAGGTTCTTCAAGAAAGTACTGAGTAAAGGGTCTGAATACTTAGATATTTCAATTTTTTATTAATACATTCGGAAAAATGTCTAAAAACCTGTGTTTTGCTTTGACATTATGGGGTATTGTGTGTAGATTGATGAGGGGAAAAAATGATTTAACCAACTTTAGAATATGGCTGTAACGTAATAAAATGTGGAGAAAGTCAAGGGGTCTGAATACTTTCAGATTGCACTGTATATAGCCAAGCTACCATTGACTAGGTATTGGCACCCCATGTATATAGCCAAGCTACCATTGACTAGGTATTGGCACCCCATGTATATAGCCAAGCTATCATTGACTAGGTATTGGCACCCCATGTATATAGCCAAGCTACCATTGACTAGGTATTGGCACCCCATGTATATAGCCAAGCTACCATTGACTAGGTATTGGCACCCCATGTATATAGCCAAGCTACCATTGACTAGGTATTGGCACCCCATGTATATAGCCAAGCTACCATTGACTAGGTATTGGCACCCCATGTATATAGCCAAGCTACCATTGCTCATCATGTATTAATTCCTCGTACTACAATCTTTTTCCTATTATTATAATTGTTTAATTGTGTTCTCCATTGTTGGTCAACATTTCACTGTTAGTCTACACCTGTTGTTTACCAAGCATGTGACAATTAAAATGAAATGACTACGTATTTAGTTAATTGTCTTCTAAAACTATACTGAATAAATATATAAACTTGACATGTAAAGTGTTGGTCCCATGTTTCATGAGCTGAAATAAAAGATCCTGGATATTTTCCATACGCACAAAAAGCTTATTTCTCTCAAATTTGGTGCACAAATTTGTTTCCATTTCTGTTAGTGAGCATTTCTCCTTTGCCAAGATAATCAATCCACATGCGAGTTGTGGCATATCAAGAAGCTGATTAAACAGCATGATCATTACACAGGTGCACCTTGTGCTGGGTACAATAAAAGGCCACTCTGAAATGTGCAGTTTTGTCACACAACACAATGCCACAGATGTCTACATTTTGAGGGAGTGCACAATTGGCATGCTGACTGCAGGAATGTTCACAAGAGCTGTTGCCAGAGAATTGAATGTACATTTCTCTACCGAGAATTTGGCAGAATGTCCAACTGGCTTCACAGCCGCAGACCATGTGTCACCGTGCAAGCCCAGGACCTCCACATCTGGCTTCTTCACCTGCAGGATAATCTGAGATCAGCCACCCGGACAGCTGATGAAACTGAGGAGTATTTATATCTGTAATAAAGCCCTTTAGTGGGAAAAAATCATTCTTATTGGCTGATGGGTGGGCCCCTGTCATGTGAAATCCATAGATTAGGGCCTAATGAATGTATTTCAATTGACTGATTTCCTTATATGAACTGTACCCTTGTAAAATTGTTGAATGTTGTGTTTATATTTGTGTTCAGTTAAAATCTTACAAAAAAACGGATTATGAATATGTTTGGAAAACTGCATTGATCTGCCAATGAAAAATAACATTAGTACATGAATTTGTACTGGTCAACCTCTCCTTCTCTTTTGTATTCAATTCTTCCATATTAGATCTGACAATATGAATGGTTCTTATGTTTTTTTTTTGGTAAAAACTCAACTCGTCGTGTTTGGAATACAAAGAATGCTGAGTTGCATCCAAAGAACACCATACCTACTGTAAAGCATGGGGGTGGAAACATCATGCTTTGGGGCTGTTTTTCTGCAAAGGGACCAGGACGACTGATCCGTGTAAAGGAAAGAATGAATGGGGCCATGTATCGTGAGATTTTGAGTGAAAACCTCCTTCCATCAGCAAGGGCATTGAAGATGAAACGTGGCTGGGTTGGGCAGCATGACAATGATCCCAAACACACCGCCCGGGCAACGAAGGAGTGGCTTCGTAAGAAGCATTTCAAGGTCCTGGAGTGGCCTAGCCAGTCTTCAGATCTCAACCCCATAGAAAATCTTTGGAGGGAGTTGAAAGTCTGTGTTGCCCAGCGACAGCCCCAAAACGTCACTGCTCTAGAGGAGATCTGCATGGAGGAATGGGCCAAAATACCAGCAACAGTGTGTGAAAACCTTGTGAAGACTTACAGAAAACGTTTGACCTGTGTCATTGCCAACAAAGGGTATATAACAAAGTATTGAGAAACTTTTGCTATTGACCAAATACTTATTTTCCACCATCATTTGCAAATAAATTCATTAAAAATCCTACAATGTGATTTTCTGGATTTATTTTTCTCATTTTGTCTGTCATAGTTGCACACCCGTCGCTATGGGCGGGCAATAGGGGGCCGGGCCCGCCCCCCAAAATGATTGTGCCCCCCCCCCACTTGAGGGAATGTATTATTAAATATATGTACTGTAGGCTAATAATAATTGTGCCCTGCCCTCCCATGCATTTCATATGCCCCCCTTAAGACTGAGGTCTGGCGACGGGTCTGCATAGTTGACGTGTACCTATGATGAAAATTACAGGCCTCTCTCATCTTTTTAAGTGGGAGAACTTGCACAATTGGTGGCTGACTAAACACTTTTTTTCCCCCACTGTACCTTTGAATCTTGAGTACAGACCGACGTCCCCTTTATACAAACCTTACATATAGGACTTAAAGTTGTAAAATAGTGAACTACTCCTTTAATGGAGTGGTAGGTGCTATGAAAGGGATGTTTAAAAAATAAATAAACGTTAGTTGTATTTTGTAAAAAAAAACATCATAGTACCATGGAATGTTGTTGTTCATTGTACTACGATGGTACATTTTTGTAAGAGCTGTCCTTTACATCGGAGTGCTAATGCTGGCTCTTTGCGTCTCTTGACCATGTCGCGTGGACCGGGCACAAAGCTCAAGGAGCGCTCTCCACTTCCCTCCGGTAGTTATTTAGCAAGCCTGATAACTAGGGGTGTAACGATCCATCTACTACATCGATGTATCGATTTATATTCCTATGATCCAACTACATCGATCTGTGCTCGGCGAGTTGGCCTTTTGGACAACATATATCGATCTAACATCGTTTTAAAATGTAATAAATCGATTGTATCGATACTAGGAAATAACCCATTGGATAAAGGCTTTAAACATTACTCGATTCAGTCTGCCTATCCGTGACGTCATTGCGCCAACAGCAGCGCAAAGGATCAAAGACGACAAAACATAGCATGGCGGACGACAGAGGAGAAGCCGACGAGCGAGAAATTATCAAGCCACCATTGCGGTCCTTACAAGAAACAGGAATCTAGGAAACTTCACCTGCACTGTCCAGTATCCAGGTATTTATTTCGGTCACACTGGTTGAATTTTTGGCTAAAAGGTTACTGAATCGATTTCAAGTCACTGAATCGTTTCGGATCGTATCGTTCTAAATGAACCAATATCGTCCTTGAATCGTATCGACAACCACGAATCGTGATACAAATCGAATCGTTGTTAAAACGAATCGTTACACCCCTACTGATAACACATCACTCCTGACAGACACAAGCAAAAACTCTTGCATAAATGTAGAAGCCTATACACTAGGGGTGTAACGATTCGTTTTAACAACGATTCGATTTGTATCACGATTCGTGGTTGTCGATACGATTCAAGGACGATATTGGTTCATTTAGAACGATACGATCCGAAACGAAACAGCAGCTACATAGTCTAGCCTACTATGGCCCTGTCCCTCTGTCCAGGGTAAGACACTAACTATTTGATTTAAAACAGTTTGTTTCATTTAATTATACACAAAAAGATGTTGCCCAGATCAAATTAATGTACAAACAGTATTTTTCATTACATTTGAGTCATTTAGCAGATGCTCTTATCCAGAGCAACTTACAGGACCAATTAGGGTTAATTGCCTTGATCAAGGGCACAAAGACAGATTTTTCACCTAGTTTGCTTGGGATTCAAACCAGCGACCTTTCAGTTACTGGCCCAACACTCTTTACCGCTAGGCTACATGCCGCCAGATCAATTAACTTCAATACAGTTATCCAAATACATTCATAATCAATGAATAAAATAATGAATCTAATTTTAAAAGACAATTAGTCGATTCATAGCCTTTTTATAATTAATAAAAGTTGTTTAGTAATATAAATGTAGTGTATTAGGATTATGTCTTTGTTAATGTTTTTCTTGAAGAAAAGAAAAGATGTTTATGTTAGTTCAAAAGTAGCCATTTGTGGGGTGACGCCCCAGGGGAGACAGGTGATTGGACAGCAGAGGGAGCAACCCATATTTTTGCATTGTTTATAAGTATATGCTGGAGGAAGAGAGGTTAGAGCAGACATTACAATTCAAGGACACTGCTCTCCGGGTGTCATGACATTCGTCACTTATGCTGAAATCTTGTGATATGAATAAACTTATGATCAAAGGTTCAGTATGAGCGGACTCCTTTGTTTGACAGCGATAATAGCCAGCATCGACGCGACACGACATAAAATAATCCACACAAACTAATGCTGAAAACTGATCATCACACCATCTTTATCTGATATACACTGAGTGTACAAAACATTAGGAACACCTTCCTAATATTGAGTTGCACCCCCCCCTTGTCCTCAGAAAAGCCTCAATTCATCGGGGCATGGACTGTCCAAGGTGTGTAGAGCATTCCACAGGGATGCTGGCCCATGTTGACTGCAATGCTTCCCACAGTTGTGTCAGGTTGGCTGGGAGTGGATCTCTACTCCGAATAGCTCGTTCCATCTCCTCCCACAGATGCACAATTGGATTGAGATCTGGTGACTCGGCAGGCCACTGCAGTAAGCTGAATTCACTGTCATGTTGGTGAAACCATTCCTGGACAAGGCTTGTTGCATGGGGCATAATCCTGCTGAAAAAATATATTTTGCAGATGGATAACTGCTGCCATGAAGGGATGCACCTGATTGGTAACGATGTTTAGATATCCTGTGGCATTCAAACATTGCTCCACTTTTATCAAGGGGCCCAATGAGTGCCATGAAATCCCACCCCACACCACCACCACCAGCCTGCAATGCTGACACACGGCATGGATGCATGTACTCATGGTTTTCTCCATACCTTAGTCCACCCATCAGCATGAAACAGCAGGAACCGGGATTCATCAGACCAGGCAATGTTTTTCAAATTCTCCAGTGTCCAGTGTTTTCATTCCTTAGCCCACTGCAGTTTCTTGTTTTCTGCTGAAAGCTAATGGGGATCCATAATAAATACACCACAACTACATCATTAAGGATCATAGCTTTCACCTGGGTTCACCTGGTCAGTCTGTCATGGAAAGAGCAGGGGTCCTTAATGTTTTGTACACATTTACGTCATTTAGCAGACGCTCTTATCCAGAGCGACTTACAAATTGGTGCATTCACCCTATAACCAGTGGGATAACCACTTTACAATTGTTTTATATATATATATATATATATATATATATATATATTTTTTTTTTAGGTGGGGGGGGGGGTAGAAGGATTACTTTATCCTATCCCAGGTATTCCTTAAAGAGGTGGGGTTTCAAATGTCTCCGGAAGGTGGTGAGTGACTCCGCTGTCCTGGCGTCGTGAGGGAGCTTGTTCCACCATTGGGGTGCCAGAGCAGCGAACAGTTTTGACTGGGCTGAGCGGGAACTGTGCTTCCGCAGAGGAAGGGGAGCCAGCAGGCCAGAGGTGGATGAACGCAATGCCCTCGTTTGGGTGTAGGGACTGATCAGAGCCCGAAGGTACGGAGGTGCCGTTCCCCTCACAGCTCCATAGGCAAGCACCATGGTCTTGTAACAGATGCGAGCTTCAACTGGAAGCCAGTGGAGTGTGCGGAGGAGCGGGGTGACGTGAGAGAACTTGGGAAGGTTGAACACCAGACGGGCTGCGGCATTCTGGATGAGTTGTAGGGGTTTAATGGCACAGGCAGGGAGCCCAGCCAACAGCGAGTTGCAGTAATCCAGACGGGAGATGACAAGTGCCTGGATTAGGACCTGTGCCGCTTCCTGTGTAAGGCAGGGTCAAACTCTCCGAATGTTGTAGAGCATAAACCTCTTCGCACTCTGGGAGGAGGACACAACAGAGTTTTCAACCGTGATTGCGAGATCATGGAACGGGCAGTCCTTCCCCGGGAGGAAGAGCAGCTCCGTCTTGCCAAGGTTCAGCTTGAGGTGGTGATCCGTCATCCATACTGATATGTCTGCCAGACATGCAGAGATGCGATTCGCCACCTGGTTATCAGAAGGGGGAAAGGAGAAGATTAGTTGTGTATCGTCAGGGTAGCAATGATAGGAGAGGCCATGTGAGGATATGACAGAGCCAAGTGACATGGTGTATAGCGAGAATAGGAGAGGGCCTAGTACTGAGCCCTGGGGGACACCAGTGGTGAGAGCACGTGGTGCGGAGACAGCTTCTCGCCACGCCACTTGGTAGGAGCGACCGGTCAGGTAGGACGCAATCCAAGAGTGAGCCGCGCCGGAGATGCCCAGCTCGGAGAGGGTGGAGAGGAGGATCTGATGGTTCACAGTATCAAAGGCAGCAGACAGGTCTAGAAGGACAAGAGCAGAGGAGAGAGAGTTAGCTTTAGCAGTGCGGAGAGCCTCCGTGACACAGAGAAGAGCAGTCTCAGTTGAATGACCAGTCCTGAAACCTGACTGGTTAGGATCAAGAAGGTCATTCTGAGAGAGATAGCAAGAGAGTTGGCTAAAGACGGCACGCTCAATAGTTTTGGAAAGAAAAGAAAGAAGGGATACTGGTCTGTAGTTGTTGACATCAGAGGGATCGAGTGTTGTTTTTTTGAGAAGGGGTGCAACTCTCGCTCTCTTGAAGACGGAAGGGACATAGCCAGCGGTCAAGGATGAGTTGATCAGCGAGGTGAGGTAGGGGAGAAGGTCACCGGAGATGGTCTGGAGAAGAGAGGAGGGGATGGGGTCAAACGGGCAGGTTGTTGGGTGGCCTGCAGTCACAAGTCGCAAGATTTTATCTGGAGAGAGAGGGGAGAAAGAAGTCAAAGCATAGGGTAGGACAGTGTGAGCAGGACCAGCAGTGTCATTAGACTTAAACGAGGATCGGATGTCGTCAACCTTCTTTTCAAAGTGGTTGACGAAGTCATCCACAGAGAGGGAGGGGGGGGGGGGGGGGGGGATTCAGCAGGGAGGAGAATGTGGCAAAGAGCTTCCTAGGGTTAGAGGCAGATGCTTGGAATTTAGAGTGGTAGAAAGTGGCCTTAGCAGCAGAAACAGATGAAGAAAATGTAGAGAGGAGGGAGTGAAAAGATGCCAGGTCCGCAGGGAGTCTAGTTTTCTTCCATTTCCGCTCAGCTGCCCGGAGCTCTGTTCTGTGAGCTCGCAATGAGTCATCAAGCCACGGAGCTGGAGGGGAGGACCGAGCCGGCCGGGAGGATAGGGGACACAGAGAGTCAAAGGATGCAGAAAGGGAGGAGAGGAGGGTTGAGGAGGAAGAATCAGGAGATTGGAGGGAGAAGGATTGAGCAGAGGGAAGAGATGATAGGATGGAAGAGGAGAGAGTAGTGGGAGAGAGAGAGCGAAGGTTGCGGCGGCGCATTACTATCTGTGTAGGGGCAGAGTGAGTAGTGTAGGAGGAGAGCGAGAGAGAAAAGGATACAAAGTAGTGGTCGGAGACATGGAGGGGAGTTGCAGTGAGATTAGTAGAAGAGCAGCATCTAGTAAAGATGAGGTCAAGCGTATTGCCTGCCTTGTGAGTAGGGGGGGACGGTGAGAGGGTGAGGTCAAAAGAGGAGAGGAGTGGAAAGAAGGAGGCAGAGAGAAATGAGTCAAATGTAGACGTAGGGAGGTTGAAATCCCCCAAAACTGTGAGGGGTGAGCCATCCTCAGGAAAGGAACTTATCAAGGCGTCAAGCTCATTGATGAACTCTCCAAGGGAACCTGGAGGGCGATAGATGACAAGGATATTAAGCTTAAATGGGCTAGTGACTGTGACAGCATGGAATTCAAATGAGGAGATAGACAGATGGGTTAGGGGAAAAATTGAGAATGTCCACTTGGGAGAGATGAGGATTCCTGTGCCACCACCCCTCTGACCAGATGCTCTCGGGGTATGCGAGAACAAATGGTCAGACGAGGAGAGAGCAGTAGGAGTAGCAGTGTTTTCAGTGGTAATCCATGTTTCCGTCAGATCCTCCTCTCCAGTACACTCAGTGTATGTTGTGTCTACCAGCTCATTTCCCACAGAAAACTGCAGAGGGAAGCAGTACCACCCCGTCAACCATCAGACTCCATTGTGAGACGCCTCAAATAGGATATTCAACCTTAAAGGCAAATCCAAGGTCATCTCAATATCATTACAGTAGAAGCTAACAAAACACACCAAAAGTAAAGAGAGGCTAACATTCTATAACTGTAGCTCCTCCAGTGACAGGCATGAGGCAAGAGGTCTTGATTTGAATACAGGGCTTTAATGCTGGTCAACCCGTGAGAACTGGTTTAAAGAAAGAAAAAATACATTAACAAAATAATGCCATATGCATGTCTCACACATCTGGCGTTATAATCAAGCTCATACAGCTAGACACTTTATGTATATTTTACACCAAAAAATGACGCACGTAAACACAAACACCCTCATAGCAAAATAAATAGTCAACAAACCTCATTGCTGCTTATCACACAGAGGTGCTAAACATCATTTTAAATGTCCTTTATCTTCTTCTGTATACTTTCTTTGTAAGTATGCACTTAAACACGATAACAGTGGAAAAATAATTCGCTTTCTGCTGTAAAGTTTCCTCGGTGCGTCGCTAAAAGGCGCTCGGTTGACAACACTCGGGCGGAACCAATAATTAGTTCCGTCTTGCTGTAAACGTACAATTCAGAAGAAATTAAATAATAAAAAGTGCAAATACATGAAATAAACTAAAGTGCTAATACATGAAATAAACTGGCGACAGAGGCAGTTACACTCCCACCAAATCATAAGTGATTTCTTAAAACTTGGAGACAAACCTACTGCATGAATAAATTAAATGAAAGTCTGTCCTAATAAACAACTAATAAACTGTGTGTGAGTGTATGATAGAACCATCAGTCTGCTTCTAGCAATGTAACTGTTTTCTGAATGGGTCTCTCCAGGTAAGCAGGTTTGGCTGTACGCTTTCCTCTTCCATCCAGGGAGGAGTCACTGATGAGTAACTTGAGTCTCCTCACTCTTTCATCACTTCCAGGATACACCTCGATGACTCTTGCTAGCTTCCATTGGTTTCGTGGTGTGGCAGCATCTTGTAACAGAACAATGTCACTGACCTTTGCATTTCTGCGATCTTTGGTCCACTTCTGTCTGTGTTGGAGATTCAGGAGATACTCTTTTTTCCATCGTACCCAAAAGTTGTTGGTTAAGAGTTGAACTCTGCGCCATCTTTTGCGGAGGTAGAGATCCTCCTTGACAAACTTTCCAGGAGGAGGGAGAATGATTGTGGATTTCATGGTCAAGATGTGGTTTGGTGTCAAGAGCTCTGGACTGGTAGAATCGTTCAGATGATCAGTGGTTAGAGGTCTGCTATTCACAACCGCCATAACCTCATATAGAAATGTTCGTAGGGAAGAGGAGTCAAGTTGTCTGGACGACTGTTCTAGAATGGACGCCAGGACACTTCTGATAGTGCGGATTTGTCTTTCCCAGACTCCACCCATATGACTTGAGGCAGGGGTGTTCATGATGAACTCGCAGCCCAAATCTTTGAGCTCTTCTTGATCCATCTCTTTCAGTGCTTCAATGAACTCACGCCTTGCTCCGACAAAGTTTGTCCCTTGATCACACCTTATCTGCCTTACTGATCCACGAATGGCGATGAATGAACACAGAGCATTGATAAAGGCATCTGAGGTCAAGTCATCAAGTGCTTCAATGTGAACTCCTCTTGAACACATGCAGGTGAGCAACAGCCCATAACGCTTTAGCTCCTTTCTTCCTTCCTTAATGTGAAATGGTCCGAAGCAGTCCATTCCACAGTAAGTGAATGGAGCAGTTGTTTCCATCCGCTCTTCTGGAAGGTCTGCCATCCTTTGTTGCTCTGTGCATCTTCGGAACCTTCTGCAACTTGTGCACTTGTGAATATGGGATGAAACAAGCTTGCTGCAACCCAGGATCCATATGCCATTGGATCGGAGTTCATTTATAGTCATTCCTCGACCTTGATGGTACACTCTCTCATGATAGTGCTTGACGAGCAATGCAGAAACATGACTGTCTCTAGGAAGTACTGCTGGATGCCTCACATGTGGATGTTGGGCAGCATTAGCTAAGCGGCCTCCTACTCTGATTACACCTTGATCATCCAGGAACGGACATAGTTTGTGCAACTGGTTGGCTTTGTCTTTGACCTTTGTCTCCTTATGATGTCTAAGGCGTTGAATTTCTTGAGAGAGAGTTGCTTCCTGGACCATCTTGATTATGGTCAGCTCCGCCTCTTTCCTTTCCTCCAAGTTCGAGGCCTCACAGGACTTTGGCTTGAGACCTTTGATTTCCTTAGCACGGCGCTTGAGTCTGGCAACAGCCTTCACCATTCTTGCCCAGTCTGAGAACTTGTGTAGACGATCTAAAATTGTTTTTGCTTCTTCTGCCTGAGTGTCATGAACCTGAGCTTTCTTGACCTCTGGGTCACTGCTCTCGATCTCTCCCACCATGACAACTCCAGTTGGTAGCTCTTTTTGCCAAAGAAGGTCTGGACCTGTGAACCAGTTAGAAGCTGTGAGTTGTTCTGCTGTGACACCCCTTGAGGCGTGGTCAGCTGGGTCATCTTCTGAAGCCCTTTCTACAAAATCAGATTCCAACACCTTGATGACGTCTGTTGGAAGGACTACTTCTTTGATCTGTGTTCTACAGACATAGTGCACTTCGTTTGGGAGATTTGGAAGAACTGATGTCACTTGCTTCACAATGACTTGATGGCTTATTCCAAAGGCATCTCCAAAGTCAAGACATGGGTTGCCATAGCCGACTACACTCCAACCCAAGTCTGTTCTCTGAGCAAAGGGCTCATTTTCTTCTCCAGCAACCACTTGTCTTGGTACAAGAGCTTGAGGACAGTTGTAGCCAATTAGTAGGCCGATGTCACAGCTCTGCAGAGGAGCAATTTCATCTGCAATGTGCTCAAGATGAGACCATGCCTTGGCAGTCTCTGGTGTGGGAATATGATCTCTGTTTGCAGGGATGAATTCTCTTGAGTAAGTTACTGGCAGGTAGATTATCTTATCGGAGTAGAATCCTCTTATTTGTAGATCAGTCAGCCTTCTGCTAGGCACCACTGTATTTCTTGAAGCCATTGTGGAGAGCTTTAACTGGACTGGTTCATTTTTAGTGTGAAGCATCTTTGCTGTCTCTTCAAGGATGAAGGTCGTGTCACTCTGTGTATCGAGAAGAGCGTACACAAGGACTTCATGATTTGGCTTACTTGTAGTGGACAACCACACAGGAATGACTGAGGATGTATGGGTGCCTTTAACATTCTGGATAACTCTGTTTGATGTTACCTCGCGTGGTGGTTTTGTCACCCTCTCTTGTGAACGATCTGTCGTTCCTTCTCTTGACTTGTCACTCTCCATTTCTCCATCAGTCCTTGTTGACATTCCTCTTTCTTTGCTGCGATTATCGTGTAGGCAGGTTGGATGTCCTTTCTCACAAGTATCACAGATCCTTCTATTTTCACACTCCTTTGAGCGATGGCCAGGCTTCAGACAGCCAAAGCACCACTTCATCCCTTGAACAAACTTGACTCGCTCAGAGATGGTTTTATTCATAAATTTCCAACACTTGTGTAGACTGTGACCTGACTTCTCACAAAAAACACAGCTTGTGGAGAAAGCTTTTTCATCTGAGTTAGTTGCTAGTACCTTTGCTCCGAGAGCTCTGTTCTTTAAAACCTTGATCTGCTCACCTTCAGCAGGTTTCAGAGCATGGAGAGATGTTATTGGGTTATTTGCAATCTTAGCTTCACGTGTGAGAAACTTTACAAACTGCTGGAAGCTTGGGAATGTGTGACTTTCTTCCTCCACTTCTATGACCTTTCTGTTCCATCTCGAGGTCAGCCAGTCTGGAAGCTTTGCAAGTAACTTCTGGTTCTCATTGCAGTCATTAAGTACTTCGAGGCCTCGGATCTGAGTCATAGCAGCCTCACAGCTCCGAAGAAAATCAGCAAACTCTTGAAGTTCGATACTGCCTTTGGAGCTTATCTTGGGCCATGCCTCCAGCTTATCTCTGAATGCTTTGGCTATGAGGAATGGATTTCCATATCTTTCCTCGAGAATCCTCCATGCTGCGTGATAGGCTGACTCTGAACCAAGCAGGAAGTAGCTCTCTATAGCCTTTTTAGCAGGTCCACCCACATACTTTCGCAAGTAATATATATTTTCTTCGGCTGGAATGTTTTTCCGATCAATGAGTGTCTGAAATGAAACCTTCCAGTCATTGAATCTGAGTGGGTCGCCATTGAATATTGTTGGTTCAGGTATAGGAAGACGACCTGCACTGATGGACTCTGCAAGTGCTCTAACAAGAGCTGCTGTGCTGTCATCCTGCTTTGAATGTGCCCGGTCTTGTGGTGAAGAATGGTGCTGCAACAGATTATTTTCATGTTTAACTTCTTCCTTTTCCTTCATACAGACACTTTGATGGAGTAGACTGCTTATTTCTTTATCTGAGCACTCACTCTGATCATACACTCGCTGACGTGCCTTAGCAGCCTTTAACTTTTTAACTATCTCTAGTCGCTCCAGTTGTCTCCGCTTTGCATCTAGTACCTTTTGTCTCTCTGCAGCTTCAGCTTCAAGCCTTTCCAATTCCTCAATGCAACACTCTTGTTCTAGTAGTACTTCTAGAGTAGCTTCATTGGCAGCAACTTCAGCAGCGGCATCTTGTCTGCTAACAGAAATCCGACTTGAATGTCTGGAGCTGCTTTGAGCATGAGAGGACTTAGTGCATTGGGATTTGATACTTATCTTGTCTGAGGCTACAGACTTGAATATAGACGATGTCGCCCTGTTGCCTCGTTGTTCATCTCCTCCACCGTTATCTGCTGTCTCCAAACGATCTTTTGCAGTTTGGATGATCTTCCTGGTTACTGCATCACAGGTGTCAATTCTGCGACGTGTGTCATGGTCAGGGTTGTCTATGCGCCTTAACTCATCATAAGCAATGTTCAGATTCTCTGAGGCAGCACTTATTTTGCTTATGTGTTCATGTAGCAGGTTGTTTGAGCATTGACCACTCAAAGCTTGCTTGGCGTCTTTAGCAATAGCCTTCCACTCCTCATAGCTCACAGTGAAACGGTGAGCAAATCTTCTTATTTGCTCATTGTACAGTTCTTGGCCCTTTTCTGTTAACTTTCGGTCTCTTTGGCTTCTTTGTGAGGAAGTGTGGTCATTAGCTCTTGTGCCTTTAGTAGCCTGTGGTTGCATGTCTATGCACTGCTGCTCTATACTTTCACCTACATTAACCTGCTCTCTCCCAGAGGTAAGACTCTGACATTGTTACTTGGTATACTTAAATTTGGGTTAAATCTAATTTGGCCTGTAGCTAAGTGATTCAGCTCCCATTAGCTATTCACATTTATACTATTTTTACCACTAATATTATTTTTTAGAACATATTCACTTCTACTTCACACAAATCAATATCACGTTGTTCTATTAAATGCAAAATTCAGTCTCTTGGTTGTAGCTTAGTTAACACTTAAACATACACACAACTATACCGTATGAATATGAATCAGCTGGATTCATGGTAAGGCGCCTGGATTCTTCTGTGGATGCTGCGGCTGTGTAAATGTCAGGGGCAGATGCACACTCTTGGATGTAGAGATGTCCCTTCTTGTCCATGGATCCCGGCTCTTTGGTACTGTCTTCCTCGTCTACTCATGCAGAGCAGATGAGTTCTCACTGTAGCTCCTCCAGTGACAGGCATGAGGCAAGAGGTCTTGATTTGAATACAGGGCTTTAATGCTGGTCAACCCATGAGAACTGGTTTAAAGAAATAAAAAATACATTAACAAAATAATGCCATATGCATGTCTCACACATCTGGCGTTATAATCAAGCTCATACAGCTAGACACTTTATGTATATTTTACACCAAAAAATGACGCACGTAAACACAAACACCCTCATAGCAAAATAAATAGTCAACAAACCTCATTGCTGCTTATCACACAGAGGTGCTAAACATCCTTTTAAATGTCCTTTATCTTCTTCTGTATACTTTCTTTGTAAGTATGCACTTAAACACAATAACAATGGAAAAATAATTCGCTTTTGCGGTAAACTTTCCTCGGTGCGTCGCTAAAGGTGCTCGGGTGACAACACTCGGGCGGAACCAATAATTAGTTCCGTCTTGCTGTAAACGTACAATTCAGAAGAAATTAAATAATAAAAAGTGCAAATACATGAAATAAACTAAAGTGCTAATACATGAAATAAACTGGCGACAGAGGCAGTTACAGTCATCATGCTGTCTGACCCACTTGGGGAGCTCTCACTCACCATCTCTCCAGAGCCGTCTTTCTCGGCCCTTTCTCCTTCAGGGGTCACCTCAGTCTGGGGCGGGGGGGTTGGGGTGGGGAGGGTTTTTGCCTCCACTCCCACTTCTCCCACCACCGCACCTTCCGCGCACTCCACCTTATCTACCACTTCCTCCACTACTGCCACCACTTCCTCAACTACCGTCACCACCTCCTCAACAACCGCCACCACCTCCTCTACCACCTCCTCCACCACCTCCTCCGCTACCTTGGCAACTGCCGCTTCCTTCTTCTGGCGCTCGGAAGCCCGGTCCGCAGCCGCCACCTCCATCCTGCCAGCCCTGACCTTATTGGCCCAGGAGGAGGGGCAGCTGCGGATGAGGTGGGACCGCTCCCACAGAGGTTGCACGACCTTCCGTTCGTGCACTCCTCGTAGCGATGGCCCACCTCCCGGCACTTCATACAGACCACCTTTTCACAGGCGTCTGCTAGGTGGCCATGTTCACCACACTTACGGCACAGCTTTGGCTGGTCCTGGTAGTGAACATGGCCCCTGTTCTCTCCGAGGACTATGGTGGATGGGATGGCTTTCAACCCACCATAGCCCCCGGGATCCTCCCTTTGCTGGACAGTCACTCTCCAGGCCCCTGTCCAGATCCCATCGGGATCCTTCACCTGGGTCAGGGGCCCCTTCACGTTGCAGTACCTGCCCAACCATACTGCAACGTCCTCCGGCTGTACCGTTTCATTGTACATACGGACAATAACAGTTTTAATGCTGTTGTCCGTCAGCTTGATCACCTCAAACATTGGTGCGAGGGATCCCTGCTTGTTCTGGGAGTTCTGGAGTTTCCCCCAGAACTCCCTCAGGAAGCTGGCGCCGGCGAAACTGACATCGAAACCCTTCCCATATGGGAGGGTTAAAATGCAGTTCACCTGCGCAGGTAAGAAACGGAGTTCCTTTTGGAGGAATTTTCTGGAGAAATCCAACCGGGATAACTCCATTATTTTTCCTCCCTTCTCCTTTAACAGGAGGCGCATGGCGTGGTGCCTCCGCATGCCAGCCTGTGCTGCTGACATGATGGAGGCCCACTCCCTTTATCCCAACACCAGTGATAAAAAAAACAAGAAAATAGTGGGGGGGGGGGGGGGGGGGCTGGCAGGCCCAGCTATGCTAAGCTAACAGGGCCTACCAAAACCCGGGACACAAAACAAACTATCTAGCACAGCAACCAACTAACTTATCGACAAAAATAGGGAAAGACTGTGGGGGGAAAGGGTTTAAACTAAACACAAAAGGACACGAAGGGAGGATGGGAAATATAATAAAAAACACACCAAACAAACAAATTTACAGGGGCTGGGAGGCTAGCAGGCCGCACTAGCAAGTCAGACTAAACTAACAAGCTAGCAGGCCGGGTGCTAAAACCTCCCAGTTGACAAAACAAACAAACAAGCAAACAAGAGGGACACGAGGATGGGAAATATAATACAAAAAACACACCAAACAAACAATGTACAAGGGCTAGGAGGCTAGCAGGCCGTGCTAGCAAGTCAGGATAAGCTAACAAACTAGCAGGCCGGATGCTAAACCTCCCAGATGACAAAACAAACAAGAGGGGGAAAAAAAGGGTATAAAACGAGGGAAATAATATGGATGGGGTGACAGGACACGGAAAAAACAAACAAATACTCACAAAACAAGCCAAATTGAGGGGCGAAGAAGGCTAGCAGGCCTCATCAGCAGGCCAGGCTAAGCTAACCAGCTAGCAGGCCGGCCAGCCAACAAAATGGCCCCCCAAGTGAACACAAAAGTCCACACACAAAAACCAAGACAAGGGAAAGTTCAGGGGATGGAAATACAATTTGAGGGGGTATGGATGGGTTACGGGGGGGTACAAGACGAACAGAAAGGAACAAACAATGCCTGCCAAGCCTAAGGGGCGAGGAGGCTAGCAGGCCAGCCAAGCTAAAAGCTAGACAAGCCGGCCAGCCAGCAAGCCAACCAAGCTAGCAAACACAAACAGAAAACAAAGGGGTAAAAACTAAAGGGAAACTAGGGCTACAAGAGGATGGGGAACACAAAGAACAAAAATTAAGAAAGATAAAAAGAACAAAGGAAACAACAACGAGCAAACACAGAACAGATAATATTTTTTTGTTTTTTTTCTAAAGTAAACACAAAACACACAACAACAACAACAAGCTAACACAAAGAAAAGCAATAAATAAATAAAGAGAAAACACTTAAACTCACCCTACAGATGCTGGTGCACCTGTAGTCCACCACCTACCAGGACAAAAAACAATAGTGAAACAGAAAAAAACAATTTTTAACAAAAGCACAATTTGCTGATCACTTCTCAAAATCAAGTACAGTGAGATACTACACTTGATCTTAGCCAAAAGGCCGAGAAGCGATACCGCAATGCTTTCGGGAGGAAGGTGCCGTTCTCGGGCACGTCATATTCGATGACGTTTACACAAAACGTAGCTCTGTAAACTGTCCGCCAAATATCAAAGATAATGATTTAAAGAAAATCGTGTCATAGATTGGGAGTTGATCAACGTTGGGAATAACCACTTTTGACTGTTACAAAGTAACAAATTGGTAGGATCGGAAGTCACGTGGTCATCTGACCTCCAATCGGAAATGACAGAAAGTGTTTATAAATTAAATCCAGTTTAACAGCTAAATCGGAATAATAATATATGAAATACGGGTGGGGGAATCAATTTAGAGATAATAATATATACATAACATTTGATCTTATATCACATAGAGAGGTGCTGACTTCGTCGGGAGAGGTTGTGTTTTCTCTAGCAGGAGGTAAGCGTGGCTTCTCATATGGTGTTGAGTAAAGCTTAAACCATGTATTTAGATCGTAGGTAGGTAGTTTATTTAGGTAGTATTGTAGGTAAGTATTGTTTACGTATTGTTTAAGTATTGTTACGGCGGAGCCCGGCGAAGCACGAGGCTAGCTAGCTAGCGGGTAGCTACTGGTAACGTTTATTGGTTATTATCTGTTTAGTGCAATGGTGGAGAGTGGTTTCCAATGTTAATGTGCTAGCTAATGTGCTAGCTAGCCAACGTTTAATTTTTTTTGCTGCGTTATGAAAGGAACTTGACATGGACATGAATTATCTGTTTTGTGTGTTAACACACTCTTGGTATGCTAGCTAGCTAGCGGGTAGCTACTGGTAACGTTTATTGGTAATTATCTGTTTAGTGCAACGGTGGAGAGTTGTTTCCAATGTTAATGTGCTAGCTAGCCAACGTTTAATTTTTGCTGCGTTACGAAAGACACTAGACACGGACATGAATTATCTGTTTAGTGTGTTAACACACTCTTTGTAGTTTGTTGTAACCAAGTATTGGTGCTAAACTGTGTGTTATTGGATGCTAGCATGCTAGTTAGCTATGGCGTCATAGCTAGGCATCATGGGCTGTTGTGGTTAGTTACTGTGGGTTGGCATTGTTGTTCGGCGGTGCCGGGGGTAGCACGAAGCTAGCTAGCTAGCCGTTCTTCAAACAAGGTCAACACAGTGGCCATTGCTAGCTAGCCAACAGACACGGACACGAATTATCTGCTTAGTGTGTTAACACACTATTGGTGGTTTGTTGTGACCAAGTGTTGGTGCTAAACTGTGTGTTCTTGGATGCAAGTGTTGGTGCTAAACTGTGTGTTTTTGGATGCTAGCATGTTAGTTAGCTATGGTGTCAGTTAGCTAGCTGAATAAAGTGGGTTGAGTCTATTCCTTTAAACATTGAACCGCTGTGGTTCACAACAATTCTGATTTCTAAAGGTGGAAGTTGGTAGAGTTTTTGTTCGGGTGGTTCAGTGAAACTATTATAGTTTCTGAGGTAGAAGTTTTTGGTGAGGGAGGCCCTGCTCTCTACTCTCCCATATGTTTTCATTTCATTCCGATCTCCTCTGCATTATTGTAGCCATTTGCTACAGCCTGTCAACTATGCCTCTGCCTATCCCTGTTCTCTCCTCTCTGCACAGGCTACACAAACGCCCCACACCGCGTGGCTGCTGCCTCTCTAACCTGGTGGTCCCTGCACGCACCCCACACCTGGAGTTCCAGGTCTCAGGCAGCCTCTGGAACTGCCGTTCTGCTGCCAACAAAGCTGACTTCATCCCAGCCTATGCTAATCTCCAGTCCCTCGACTTCCTGGCGCTGACGGAAACATGGATTACCACTGAAAACACTGCTACTCCTACTGCTCTCTCCTCGTCTGACCATGTGTTCTCGCATACCCCGAGAGCATCTGGTCAGAGGGGTGGTGGCACAGGAATCCTCATCTCTCCCAAGTGGACATTCTCAATTTTTCCCCTAACCCATCTGTCTATCTCCTCATTTGAATTCCATGCTGTCACAGTCACTAGCCCATTTAAGCTTAATATCCTTGTCATCTATCGCCCTCCAGGTTCCCTTGGAGAGTTCATCAATGAGCTTGACGCCTTGATAAGTTCCTTTCCTGAGGATGGCTCACCCCTCACAGTTTTGGGGGATTTCAACCTCCCTATGTCCACATTTGACTCATTTCTCTCTGCCTCCTTCTTTCCACTCCTCTCCTCTTTTGACCTCACCCTCTCACCGTCCCCCCCTACTCACAAGGCAGGCAATACGATTGACCTCATCTTTACTAGATGCTGCTCTTCTACTAATCTCACTGCAACTCCCCTCCATGTCTCCGACCACTACTTTGTTTCCTTTTCTCTCTCGCTCTCCTCCCACACTACTCACTCTGCCCCTACACAGATGGTAATGCGCCGCCGCAACCTTCGCTCTCTCTCTCCCACTACTCTCTCCTCTTCCATCCTATCATCTCTTCCCTCTGCTCAATCCTTCTCCCTCCAATCTCCTGATTCTGCCTCCTCAACCCTCCTCTCCTCCCTTTCTGCATCCTTTGACTCTCTGTGTCCCCTATCCTCCCGGCCGGCTCGGTCCTCCCCTTCAGCTCCGTGGCTTGATGACTCATTGCGAGCTCACAGAGCAGAGCTCCGGGCAGCGGAGCGGAAATGGAAGAAAACTAAACTCCCTGCCGACCTGGCATCTTTTCACTCCCTCCTCTCTACATTTTCTTCATCTGTTTCTGCTGCTAAGGCCACTTTCTACCACTCTAAATACCAAGCATCTGCCTCTAACCCTAGGAAGCTCTTTGTCACATTTTCCTCCCTCCTGAATCCTCCCCCCCCCCGCGCCCCCCTCCTCTCTCTCTGTGGATGACTTCGTCAACCACTTTGAAAAGAAGGTTGACGACATTCGATCCTCGTTTGTTAAGTCTAATGACACTGCTGGTCCTACTCACACTGCCCTACCCTATGCTTTGACTTCTTTCTCCCCTCTCTCTCCAGATAAAACCCTGCGACTTCTGACTGCAGGCCGCCCAACAACCTGCCCGCTTGACCCCATCCCCTCCTCTCTTCTCCAGACCATCTCCGGTGACCTTCTCCCCTACCTCACCTCGCTGATCAACTCATCCTTGACCGCTGGCCATGTCCCTTCCGTCTTCAAGAGAGCGAGAGTTGCTCCCCTTCTCAAAAAACCAACACTCGATCCCACTGATGTCAACAACTACAGACCAGTATCCCTTCTTTCTTTTCTTTCCAAAACTATTGAGCGTGCCGTCTTTAGCCAACTCTCTTGCTATCTCTTTCAGAATGACCTTCTTGATCCAAACCAGTCAGGTTTCAGGACTGGTCATTCAACTGAGACTGCTCTTCTCTGTGTCACGGATGCTCTCCGCACTGCTAAAGCTAACTCTCTCTCCTCTGCTCTTGTCCTTCTAGACCTGTCTGCTGCCTTTGATACTGTGAACCATCAGATCCTCCTCTCCACCCTCTCCGAGCTGGGCATCTCCGGCGCGGCTCACTCCTGGATTGCGTCCTACCTGACCGGTCGCTCCTACCAAGTGGCGTGGCGAGAAGCTGTCTCCGCACCACGTGCTCTCACTACTGGTGTCCCCCAGGGCTCAGTTCTAGGCCCTCTCCTTTTCTCCCTATACACCAAGTCACTTGGCTCTGTCATATCCTCACATGGCCTCTCCTATCATTGCTACGCTGACGATACACAACTAATCTTCTCCTTTCCCCCTTCTGATAACCAGGTGGCGAATCGCATCTCTGCATGTCTGGCAGACATATCAGTATGGATGACGGATCACCACCTCAAGCTGAACCCTGGCAAGACGGAGCTGCTCTTCCTCCTGGGGAAGGACTGCCCGTTCCATGATCTCGCCATCACGGTTGACAACTCCGCTGTGTCCTCCTCCCAGAGTGCGAAGGGCCTATGCGTGACCCTGGACAACACCCTGTCGTTCTCCGGCAAAATCAAGGCGGTGACCCGCTCCTGCAGGTTCATGCTCTACAACATTCGCAGCTCGTCTGGTGTTCAACCTTCCCAAGTTCTCTCACGTCACCCCCCTCCTCCGCACACTCCACTGGCTTCCAGTTGAAGCTCGCATCCGCTACAAGACCATGGTGCTTGCCTATGGAGCAGTGAGGGGAACGGCACCTCTGTACCTTCGGGCTCTGATCAGTCCCTACACCCAAACGAGGGCATTGCGTTCATCCACCTCTGGCCTGCTGGCTCCCCTTCCTCTGCGGAAGCATAGTTCCCGCTCAGCCCAGTCAAAACTGTTCGCTGCTCTGGCACCCCAATGGTGGAACAAGCTCCCTCACGACGCCAGGACAGCGGAGTCACTCACCACCTTCCGGAGACATTTGAAACCCCACCTCTTTAAGGAATACCTGGGATAGGATAAAGTAATCCTTCTACCCCCCCCCCAAAAAAAAAATTGTTAAGTGGTTATCCCAATGGCTATAGGGTGAACGCACCAATTTGTGAGCCGCTCTGGATAAGAGCGTCTGCTAAATGACGTAAATGTGCCCTTGAGCAAGGCACTTAACCCTAATTGCTCCTGTAAGTCGCTCTGGATAAGAGCGTCTGCTAAATGACTAAAATGTAAATGTATATCTTTGGTAGCGTTGATGCCACAAGGGAACTGAAGCAATTGTCCACTTGGTGGCGCAAGTGTTCCACTGACCGTCGCGTTTTCCAAGCAGTCCTGTGTGGTCCATCCAACTACATTTGAATGTTGAACCACTTGACTTCAATACATCATCAACGCAAATAATATGAACAATAAAAATAGCCTGTCTTTATTTTATATGTCGGTAGAGCCTTGTACGATAAGACCACGGTGAAGAGGCCTTCATAAAGTTGCCCCTCCTAAATTACTAGAGGCCAAACTTCAAAGATGTCAATGGCACTGGACTGCAGTAAGAGCTATGCCTACAGTGCGGCCTACGGAGCGGTCCTGGTGTATGGTCCTTGCTGCCTAAATGTTCCCTCCACATAATAAACTGTACAAACATGGCACTTTAGAGGGTTACTTTTACAATTAGCCTTACTGAGTCACTACAACAAACTTCCTATCATGGACATGAAATGCCATTAGGCCTAATGAAGATACCGTATATGTAAGTTACTTAGTTGGTGTCTTGTGAATCAACTGGTATGCGCAATAGGGTTTAATATTTCCCCGGTGTTTTACAAATGTTCCATCCCGAGAATAAATCACTTTTCTCCTGCTGTGTGAGACTGCTGTCTCCTGGCTATCAGCCCTGTCTCTGTGTTTGACCAAAACTGGCTCTCCTTCAGCGCCATGGAGTGCACAGGTATTACGGTTGCTGTCCTTTCAGCACCACAAGCCTTTCACATTTGATGTGACACTGTTGTTGTCTCTATTGGTGATAGTGTGATAGTGGTGCTGGCTACCATTAGCTGTGCAAACAGTGCATTATGTTCAAATCAAATTGTATTGATCAAATATACATATTTAGCAGATGCTATTGCGGGTGTAGCGAAATGCTTGTGTTTCTAGCGCCAACAGTGAAGTAGTATCTAACAATACACAACAATACACACAATACACTCAAATCTAAAAGTAAAAGAATGGATTGAAGAAATATATAAATATTAGGATGAGCAACGTCGGAGTGGCATAAACTAAAATACAGTAGAATAGAATACAGTATATACATATGAGATGAGTAAAGCAAAAATATGTAAACATTATTAAAGTGACTAGTGTTTCATTATTAAAGTGGCCATTGATTCCAAGTCTATATATGTAGGGCAGTAGCCTCTAAGCTGCAGGGTTGCGTAACCGGGTGGAAGCCGGCTAGTGATGGCAGGTGAGTTACTGCCGCTCTCATATCCAAAAGTTATTTCCGGCTGTATGTAATAACACAAAAAAAATTCTGGCCAAATAATGTATGAAATAATACACAAAAAACACAAAAAACTGCAAAGTTGCTTAGGAGCTAGAAGCAGAGCTGCCATATCTGTCGGCGCCATCTTCAAAATTCTATGTGTCATGTTGTGTCCATGCGGGTTCTGTCTGTGTGCGCGGCAGCCCGAAGCGCGGCCTGTTTGATTCATTCATAATGTCATCAAAAAGCATTGCTCCTCCTTCACTAGAACTAGAATGGGCCGACTACAGAATATATCATGTCTGGCGTATTAAGTGATGCTATGTTTTCTGATCTTTTTATGTGGTCCTCTGTAGCTCAGCTGGTAGAGCACAGTGCTTGTAACGCCAAGGTAGTGGGTTCGATCCCCGGGACCACCCATACACAAAAAAAATGTATGTCACTTTGGGTAAAAGCGTCTGCTAAATATTATATTATTCAACTTATTGTTGGATTTTTGGTCCCTCTGAAGGCCTAGGTCCTATAGTCACGGTCTGTTTGTGACGTCAGTGTGTCATGTACTGGAAAAGGGTCTATAACCACTTCCTCAAAATAGTCAGAAAACTCAAGAAATCCGTCTTTAATGTTGATGTTTTTGCCGAGGAGATCTTAGTGGTGCAATTTTACATTTAACTAAGATGTTTGTTGCAGTATTTCTCAATGAAAAAATCTGCATGAAAACGACTCATCTCTCATTTAATGACAAAGACTTTATTGAAGAATACCTACTGTTGACCAATAAACCCCTTTCCCCTTCGGCTACAGACTTCGGCTTGACTCGAGGAAAAACATTTGTGTGCCAGAACAGCTGAAAAAACCCTTACCGTAAGTCCAAAACGAAAACAAAATGTTGTCATAATATATGAACAAACTCTTCCGAACTGTTTCGGCTGGGAAGCATGCTGACGCCTTAAAGGCTAACAAAAAGTCTGTCTTACAATGGTTTCAGTAGTCCTACATTGTCACAAGGTATAGATTATACCCCTATTTAGACCTGAAGTAGCAGACAGTCTAAATCCAGATGATTGACAATGTCGGACTACTAAAACCATTTGTAACAGAATTTTAGCTAGTCTGCCGAGTTAAATAAAGGTTCAATAATAATAATAAAATATGTACATGCTAAAATCTCCACTGTAGAACACACATGGTGTTCACTCCTTAGGCCTACCTTCCTTTCTGTGTCGAACTTCGGCCTCAAGTCTTGGGTGGAAAATCTACTTCTGAAAGTACCATGCTTAGATTCATACACAGCCACAGTTTCGATGCAAACAAGGCACACTGGTTTGGCATTGGAGAAATAGGATGAATATATTTTAATAGAACAGGTAGGCAGGGGTGGAAAAAGTACCCAATAGTCATACTTGATTAAAAGTAAAGATACCTTAATAGAAAATGACTTAAGTTAAAGTGAAAGTCACCCAGTAAAATACTACTTGAGTAAAAGTCTAAAAGTATTTGGTTTTAAATATAGTTGAGTTTCAAAAGTAAACATAGTTGCCAACCCCCATATATTGTAAATTAAATCTGGTTGGTATACGATTGACATGGGAAAATAATGTACCTTTGAAAACCCTATGAAATAGCTCCCCAATACCGTCTGATGCATATATTTAATGTATTACATGAATGGTGACCACAGCCCTTCCGACAATACATTTAAATTATGACAGATCTGGCCGTATCTCCTCTCTATGTTTCTAAAGAATACCATGGTACTACCATGTCAGGAAAATACCATGGTACTGGTGCAACTACCATGGTGTGTTCCTGACATGGTAGTACCATGAAATAAATACCATGGTACTATCATGTTCTTTTGGTCACTACAGTGTCATGTTCTTGGAACCATTCCTGGACAAGCCTTGTTGCATGGGGTATAATCCTGCTGAAAGAAATATGTTTACAGATGGATAACTGCTGCCATGAAGGGATGCACCTGATTGGTAATGATGTTTAGATATCCTGTGGCATTCAAATGTTGATCCACTTATATCAAGGGGCCCAATACGTGCCATAAAAACACACCCCCCACCACCATCCTGCAATGCTGACACACGGCATGGATGCATGTACTCAGGGTTTCCTCCATACCTTAGTCCTCCCATCAGCATGAAACAGCAGGAACCGGGATTCATCAGACCAGGCAATGTTTTTCAAATTCTCCAGTGTCCAGTGTTTTAATTCCTTAGCCCACTGATATCATATTAAGAGCAGAAGTAAGGCTTCTCTCCTGTGTGTGTTCTCTGGTGAACTTTTAGCTCAGCTGATGTTGTGAAGCATTTTACACAGTCAGAGCATTAGTAAGGCTTCTCTCCCGTGTGTATACGTTCATGTTGTTTTAAGTTGCCCAGTTGAGAGAAACTTGCCCCACAGTCAGAGCAGGAGTAAGGCTTCTCTCCTGTGTGTATACGTTCATGTTGTTTTAAGGTGCCCAGTTGAGAGAAACTTGCCCCACAGTCAGAGCAGGAGTAAGGCTTCTCTCCTGTGTGTATACGTTCATGTTGTTTTAAGGTGCCCAGTTGAGAGAAACTTGCCCCACAGTCAGAGCAGGAGTAAGGCTTCTCTCCTGTGTGTATACGTTCATGTCTTTTTAAGTTGCCCAGTTTAGAGAAAATCTTCCCACAATCTGAGCAGGAGTAAGGCTTCTCTCCTGTGTGTGTTCGCTGATGAAGTTTTAGCTCAGCTGATCTAGTGAAGCATTTTACACAGTCAGAGCAGGAGTAAGGCTTTTCTCCTGTATGTATAGGTTTATGTTGTTTTAAGGTGCCCAGTTTAGAGAAACTTGCCCCACAGTCAGAGCAGGAGTAAGGCTTCTCTCCTGTGTGTATACGTTCATGTGTTTTTAAGTGGTCCAGTCGTGAGAAAATCTTTCCACAGTCAGAGCAGGAATAAGGCTTCTCTCCCGTGTGTGTTCTCTGATGAACTTTTAGCTCAGTTGATGTTGTGAAGCATTTTACACAGTCAGAGCAGGAGTATGGCTTTTCTCCTGTATGTATACGTTCATGTTGTTTTAAGGTGCCCAGTTGAGAGAAACTTGCCCCACAGTCAGAGCAGGAGTAAGGCTTCTCTCCTGTGTGTATACGTTCATGTTGTTTTAAGGTGCCCAGTTGAGAGAAACCTGCCCCACAGTCAGAGCAGGAGTAAGGCTTCTCTCCCGTGTGTATACGTTCGTGTGTTTTTAAGTTGCCCAGTCGAAAGAAACTCTTCCCACAATCAGAGCAGGAGCAAGGCTTCTCTCCTGTGTGTGTTCTCTGATGAACTTTTAGCTCAGTTGATCTTGTGAAGCATTTTACACAGTCAGAGCAGGAGTAAGGCTTTTCTCCTGTATGTATACGTTCATGTTGTTTTAAGGTGCCCAGTTTAGAGAAACTTGCCCCACAGTCAGAGCAGGAGTAAGGCTTCTCTCCTGTGTGTATACTTTCATGAGTTTTTAAGTGGCCCAGTCGAGAGAAAATCTTCCCACAGTCAAAGCAGGAGTAAGGCTTCTTTCCTGTGTGCACTCTCTGATGAACTGTCAGACCCCGTGACGTTGTGAAGCTTTTCCCACAGTCAGTGCAGGAATACAGATTCTCTCCTGTGTGTATTTTTAGGTGTATTTTTAACTTTGATAGAATTGGGAAAATCTCCTCACAATGTGGGCAGTGGTGAGACCTCTTAGCTCTGTGATCTTCCTGCTGTTGCTCTCTGGATGTAGAGAATGTTTCAATAGGGTCACCTGTGTCAACAACATAAAAGAAAAAGTCAATTGGTGTGATATGCACTGAGTGGACAAAACATTATTAACTCTTTCCATGACATAGACTGGCCAGGTGACAGCTATGATCCCTCATTGATGCCACTTGTTAAATCCACTTCAAATCAGTGTAGATGAAGTGGAGGAGACATATTAATGAAGGACTTTTAAGCCTTGAGACAATTGAGACATGGATTGTGTATGTGTGCCATTCAGAGGGTGAATGGTGTGTTTTAATCAAATCAAATACAAAAGCTGAAGAATATACGCACATTCAGGTAATCAAATCAACCATATGCACTGAGCTTTTCTGACAGGTTGAAGCGCACTAAATACTAAATAAATGATAAGCGTACCAGAGAGTCTGTTGTAACGTTTTATTGTTAAGCCTTTATTACAGCAAAGACTAAAAACAGTTACATTGATCCCTGAATGCAATTTCCGAAATGGAACAGTTTATTTATTGTTTACGCTAATTATTCAAGGGTTGCTTTGTTATTTTAAAACCAAAAATGCTTGATTGCATTTCAATGACTTGCATGCTGTGTGATGACATGAACAAATGAATGATTGATACAGTAGCCTATATACAGTGTGTAAGAGTATTCCAAGATAAATATACAACGCAGGGAATTAACGATAAATTTTTCAGTTCAACATCTGTTTAGTATCTATGTAGGGGTTCCAGTCCGGGACTCATACAGTGAGGGAAAAAGGATTTGATCCCCTGCTGATTTTGTACGTTTGCCCACTGACAAAGAAATGATCAGTCTATAATTTTAATGGTAGGTTTATTTGAACAGTGAGAGACAGAATAACAACAACAAAA